>NC_044357.1:12268447-12955494 GCF_007364275.1 Archocentrus centrarchus | reverse complement strand
GCCATTCCCTCTCCAGCTTATGGGTTGTCTGCTTTAAGCTGCACATTTGTGAATTATACCACGGAGTCAGGCGCTTTTGGTTTGAGGCTTTCCTTTTCAGAGGAGCCACAGTGTCTAAAGTTGTACTCGGTGCGGATGTAAAACTATTGACCCTCACTGGGGGCAGAGTTTAGGTAGCTATATGTTGGCACGTGTCACTGGAGAGCACAATAATGAAGGAATTACATCTTTAAACTTAGATACAGCACTTTCAGAAACACTTCTACTGTAATAAAACTTATTCCTCACTGCTGTGTAATCCATTAAAGTAAATGTAAATGTTACTAAGAAATGATCAGACAGGAGGGGGCTTTCAGGGAATACTGTTAAGTCTCCAGTTTTGATACCATATGTTCCAGAGTACGATTAAAGTGGTGGGTGAGCTCCTTTATATTTTGAGAGAAGCCAATTGAATCTAATAATAGATTAAATGCAGTGTTGAGGCTGTCATTTTCAGCATCTACATGGATGTTAAAATCACCCACTATAATTATTTTATCTGAACTGAGCACTAAATCAGATAAAAAGTCAGAAATCAGACAGAAACTCTGAGTAAGGACCAGGTGGACAATAGATAATAACACATAAAACAGGTTTTTGAATTTCCCAATTAGGATGGACAAGACTAAGACTCAGGTTTTCAAAAGAATTAAAGCTTTGTCTGGTTCTTTGATTAATTACTAAGCTGGCATGGAAGATTGCAGCTAATCCTCCTCCTCGACCTGTGCTTTGAGGATTCTGACAGTGTGACTCGGGGGTGTTGATTAATTTAAACTAATATTCATCGTACTGTAACCAGGTTTCTGTACAGGGACTTGGAAGAGAGAGACCTGCAGTAATGTTTAATAATCCACATTTAACTGTTGTATTCTTTGGTGCAGTTGATGAAGCTATATTATTTATTGTTTTTGAATTTTTATGCTTAATTTTTTTTTTTGCTGATTTTGGGTTTGTTCTTTGGTGGTCTGGGAGCAGGCACCAACTCTATGGGATGGAGTTTTGGGGGGATGGCAGGAGGAGAGAAGCTGCAGAGAGGCTTGTAAGACTGCAACTCTGCTTCCTGGTCTCAACCCTGGGTAGTCAGGTTTTAGGAGGGTTAATAAATTTGGCCGGATTTCTAGAAATGAGAGCTGCTCCATCCAAAGTGGGATGGATGCCATCTCTCCTAACAAGACCAGGTTTTCCCCGGAAACTTTCCCAATTATCTATAAACATTGTTTTTTGTTGTGTAAATGAAATAATATACTGACCATGATAATAAAGTCTACCAAAGAGTCTGTGCCACACACACACACACACACACACACACACACACACACACACACACACACACACACACACACACACACACACACACACAGTGAAGTGTTAAGTTCATCTTATCAAGCTAAAGTTACTCACTTGAGGGTGATGTGTCATAAGAGAATGAGGATACATCTGAAATGATAGTGTGACATGTACCAACTTTGTTATTTAGATTTTTCTTTGTCTACATAAGATATTGGAATGTAAAAGATTCCAAGTTGAACTCCTATAAATCATACTTGACCTTATTATTTTCCCCCTGGATGCATTAAAGAAATCATGTTATGTTTTTACAAGGCCGCTCTTGGCAAAGACTATTTCCGCTGGCCTTGATACCAGCACTCAAGTAGATCCCTCACAGAAAAAAAAAAAAAAAAAAAAATCAAGTAATTGTAATTAAGATGGTCTACCTTACAAAAGCAGACTATTAAAGAGCCCATTTTATGCAGATGTACAAGTTTAGAGAAAGGACTTGCTCCAGCAAACGGCAGAGTAGTCTGAGTAGTTAAGTGATCCAATGGAAGCAAGAGGCTACAGAGTATTACCCATATTTAATGAGTTACAGCCCTCTATTTTATTTAGTATTATATTTGAATCTAATGGTAATGTCAGCCACACTGCAACATGCTGCCACTAAGAATTTTCTGTGGGGAAATTGCCTTTACAATGAACATCTTGAGCTGTCAAACTTCTAGGCCAGCACCATACAAATGTGTTACATGATGACATGGATAAGTAATGTATTGAGAAATGTCTGGAGTACAAATAAGGCATTTGAGACTGAGTGTTTTCTATGAGAAGAAAATGCTTCCTTTGACATGAACTTTGGACTTTTTAATTTTTATACATGTATACTCAGTAAGATATATGAACTCATAAAGGTGTTGATTCCTTGGACTTTAGATAACTCAAGTCCTGTGGTCTAGTACAGTATGACTGAAGCATCCATCCATCCATCCATCCATCTGGTCGTGGTGGCAGCATACTAAGTAGGGTATTATAGACATGCTTCTCCCCAGCCACACTTTTCAGTTTTTTTCCCTGGGGCATTGAAAGACATTCTCTGCCCTGATGAAATATATAATCAGTGGGTTCTGGGTCTACCCCTTGGTCTTCTCCTAGTTGGACATGCCTTGAAAATCTCCAAAGGGAGGTGCCCATGAGGTATCCCAACAAGGCTCCCAGCTATCCTATTGAGGAAACTACTGAGGACATTTTGGTCACTTGTATTTGCAACTCTTTCAATGATCATAAAGAAATCTTATGACAATAGGTGAGGGTTGGAATGTAGATGGAGAGGTAAACTGAAAGCTTTGCATTTCTGCTCAGAACTTTGTTCCACACAAAAGTCTTGTATAATGCCCGCACCAATCACCAGTCCACCTGGTGCACCACTCTCCCATCACTTGTGAAAACGATCTCAAGATACTTAAACTGCCTTGCTTCAGGCCACCTCTCTCCCCAACCCAGAGGGATCATTTTCCAGCAGAAAACCTTGGCCTTAGCTTTGGAGGTGATGATTCTCATCCTAGCCATTTCAAACTTGACTGTAAAACACTCTTTCAGTGTATTTCCAAGGGCAATGTTGTTGCTCCACTGAACCCAATAGAACTACATCATCTTCAAAAAAGCAGGGATACTATTCTAAGGTGCCAAAAACAGACATCCTTGTCACCTCAGCTACACCTTTAGATCCTGTCTGTGAATATCCCAAACACCCACTGAAAATGTGTTTGAGGCACAGCTCTCACAAAGACCCAATGGACCATGGTAATGGACCTTTAATCATATACTCCTGCAGTATATTACACAGGTGCCCCCAGGTGATCTGGTTGTACGCCTTCTCCAAGTTCAGACAAAGTATGTAGACTGGATGGTCAAACATCCTTGGCCCCTCCAGAAGTTGTACAACAGTGATAATTTGGTCCACTGTTCTACTGCTCAGCTGGAGCATTCTTTCCAACACCCTGGAATGAATAAACTTTCCAGGGAAGGCTGAGCAGTGTAATACCCCTAAAATGGGAGCACATCCTCTTGTCCCCTTTTTTGAAAATGGGAGTTATCACCCCAGTCTGCCACTCCAAAGGCACTCTTCCCTTTATTCCCCACACCCCACCACTTCCTGGGCATTCACTGGCATCAGAACATATTTAGCTATAGTGAGTAAAAAGGGATACTAAGTAAGAGAAAAAAATCTGTGATGATACAATAGGCTAAATTAAACAGAAATGGATAATTTACAGCAAAAAAAACTACAGTGGTTTTATACTTCACATTACATATTACAAGGCTTTAAGCTGTGTTTGTTAGCAGTATGTTTGAAGATAAATTTTTTCCTCTTTCACTGGAAACAGACTTGACTGCGAGTGACTTACTTGACCATGGTCTCAATTGAAGAGAGCAAAACAAAGGATTAGTGAATCTTGATGTGTGAATTATTACGCTGAAGCCTCCCACATTGGCACTGTCAGACAATTCCCATCAGTGGACAAGCCCTACATATAGTAAGAGTGAATAGGAGAGATGTGAAATCAGAAGAGGTCTTGTTAATGGGATTGTAGTGTTTTAGAAGAAGACTATGCACTCAGCAGATAAGGGGACTGTTTATCCTGTTAATGTGTCACTTTAAATACATTAGGAATAGGAGGACTCCTGCACTTTTTTTTTTTTTTGGCACTGTGCCTTGCTAATCCTGAAAAGCACAATGAGTAAAGTGTTTATCAGCCACACATTACACTTGAATTTGTTTTTAGTGGGATGGTAATTTTCTGGAGAAAAGTACATTTCTATTTTAACTAAAATACACAATAAAAGTGTCATTAAAAATAATGCATATATTGATTTACATTTAAAATGAGGATGATTTTGAGTAACAGTGAAGGCATGAACACACGCATGCACACACACCCACACATATAGTAGTACAGGCACATATGCACGTGCAAATGCACACACTCAGATATGATCTGAACAGTTACATACATAACATACTAGATTCAATGGTAATGAGAGATAATTCAGGGCCCACTCAGCCACACAGTGGGGTCACAGTTATTTGTTTATTCAATTTACACTGTTACAACAGGTTCCTTAGAGATCTGATAGTCTAACTATAAAACAAATCTTGTTCCATAATGCATTTCTTACTTTGCACTTGTCTTTGGATCGTGTTAAACAGTATTTATTGTCCCATAGGTGTGAATGTGAGTGCGAATGGTTGTCTGTGTCTCTGTGTTGGCCTTGTGACAGGCTGGCGACCTGTACAGGGTGTACCCTGCCTCTCACCCTATGACAGCTGGGATAATTTTTTTTTAAACTTTTTAAAACTTTTTGAAAGATGGATTACAGTGCCATCAAAAAGGATTTTTTCTTTTCTTTTTTTTTTTTTTTGGCATATTTACACAGTTAAATGTTTCAGATCATCAAATTTTTGTATCAGACAAAAAGTAAAAAACAAGTAATACAGAATGCAGTTTTTAAAGATGATTTTGTTTATTAAGGGAAAAAAAGTTATCCAAACCTACCATCTCGTGATGGGGTTAGTTTAATTGGTGATTCTAAATTGCCCATACTGTAGGTGTGAATGGTTGTCTGGTGGTCACCCTGGTGACCTGTCCAGGGTGTACCCTGCTTAAGCACTATGACAGCTGGGTCCTGAAGCTTTGCTGCTTCAGGACCTGGACAGTTTTCCGTAATTGATGGTACCATGAATTCTGCTCACTACAAGTAAACACTGAAGGAGAATTTCTGACCATCAGTTCATGTCTTGAAGCTCAACTGCACTTGGGTTATGCAGCATGACAATGATTGGAAACACACCAGCCAGTCTACCTCTGATTGGCTCAAAGAAAAAGGAAAAAAAAATCAGGTTATAGGGACACTTAGTCACCAAAATACTTCTCTAGCCATGTGAAAGACTCATTGCCAGTTATCACAAGTGCTTACAGTTGTAACGGTGGCATAATCAGTTATTAGGTTTAGGGGACAGTGTTGGGTGTAATGCATTCCCTGAACTTGTGACAAATATCCAAAACAATAAGAAATCAGGAAGGGACAAGTACCTTTTCATGATACTGTATATGACTTATGTGATTTTTACTTAACGTGTGATATTTATTGTGGGGGAAATAGTATAAAAGATCTGCTTCATTTAAGGCACTCATACAGTTCAGTACTATTTTTGCCATACCTTCGTTGTGTGTTTTCAAATCACAAGTCACCTTCTCCATGCTGGAAGGCTGACTGGTAATGGCTCAAAAATTGCAATTGGTTTTCTGAAGGTGGTGGTTAGTTCACTGCCCAAAAGCTGCTACTGTGATAGAGCACAGTGGGAGCTAGCATGGGTTTGGACATCAACTATGAAGACAGAGTCATACTTCACTGGTAGGAGTTCTTGTAAGCATGATTCTTCAGAGGAGCCCTCAGATATACAGAGATAAAGTTGTTATTATCTTAAGTCCTGTAATGGTCTTCTTACACCACAGATTAACTGTAATTGGTGTTTTTCTTGCCAGTTACTCTATGCCAGGGCTCTTCAACTCCAGGCCTCGAGAGCCCCTGTCCTGCAGGTTTTAAATGTGTCCCTGATCCAACACACCTGCTCTGTGCACAGTGATAGCCATATACTTACTGTACATTGATAACACACTGCAACAGTTACCGCACATGCTCACAGTTAAGGCTAATTTAGAGATGCATTCACATAATAGACCCATTAAGAGAGTACCAATACATTATGCACATTTAATCATCACAGAAGTTGTTTCTTCAAATCCTTTAAAAAAAAAAAAAAGTTACTGGGATAATGGACAGAAGTGTAGAGTCTGGTGAGATTATTAATGGTGATGTTTTTCTTTTAACATTTCATTTTGAGAAATGAAGAGTATAAAGTCGCCTCTGCAGTGGCGAGCGTGTGAGAAAGTGAGGTGAAAACCAGGTCATCCAGAGAAACAGGTGTTGAGTCAACCGAATTGGATCCCACAGTGCAGAATGAGTGAGGAAGTGTCGCAACAGAAGTCTGATGTACTGAATGGAGAAATGTACTCATGTTCTTTTTTTCTTTTTTTTTTCTTTTTTTTCTAACTTGCTTTCTCATTTCTCAAGCCCAGAACTAAGGATGTAAAAATCATCTTTAATGTTGTACATTACCTGTTTTATCTGTTAAACTAGAGCTCCACTGATCAACACACGTTACTTAGTAGCAGCTCTGTGTAATCAACACTCTGAAAGCCTTTATGCTTTTTTAATTGTGTGCATTTCCATTGATCTTTATGTGAATTCCAGTTATTCCATTAATGTTCATAATGAGACATTAGGGTGGTATGAGTATTAAACTGGAAGGAGAACCCTGCTGCCTTTTGTAGCCCATCCTGTATTTGCCTTGATAGACCATGACAACCAGGGTTATTATACATGGTAATTGGCATTTTTTTAAGGTTATGACATCAGCAGCATTTAGTAGATAATTAAAGACACATTTTTTTAAGACTGTTTGTTCTACTACTGATGAATATTTGTTGACAGTCGACAGTTGTGTGAAGCTGAAATGAAAACATACCAAATGCGCTATTGTCACAGCTGACAGAGATGCTTTGGGGCAAAATTTGAATGTCTAGGAGGTATGGTATTATACTTGAATACTTTTGATGAGTGTCAGACTGATAAAGCCTTTTTCTCCCCTTTCTGTGTGTCCCACTCTGCTTGCCTCTCTGTTACACATACTCTCACCTCTCTTTTTCCATCCTTGCTCTCATTTTAGGCAGAGACATTTGAAACTAGTGAGTCCATCCTTATATTCTCATATGAATTATTTAATTTTCATCTGCCTATTGCGTTGTCATCTGTACTATAGGCAGCCTGAGCAGTGAGATGTGGGGTGTATCCAACCATAGAGTGACACAATATGCCACGTATGTAATGACAGACAGCAAAGTGCCTTTAGGGTGCCAGCTTTCATCAAAGTAAATGTTGATGACACAGAGTTGTTGCAGAGCTGACGAACTGTCAAGGAGCTGTCAGGCTTGCACAATCACTGACACTGCACAGCTATGATCACCTTTATGATCATGAATGCCAAACTTTTGGGAACATGTAGTTGTTTTGCAGGCATGCAGAAACTATGCTTTTGTATGGGAATGCATATGTTCATCAGCTCCTTCATAATTACAGACACAAGAATAAAGTCTATTTTAAACCCATGTCTGTCAGTCTTCTTGAGGAAGGAACTCCTGTAACCTAGTTGTGCTTCTACAGTATACGTACTTGTGATGATGAAGAAATAATAGGAGTAAAACTGTAAGGTTTGAGGAGTGTGGTTATCTGGATTTAAAGGATACTCCACCTTTAATTTAAAGCAAAATTTCCGACAGCAAAGTCAGTATCTCCAGCATGCTGCTGCCCCCTGAGCTGGAAATAAAAGCACTGAAGACTGATTTGAAGATGTATTCAGGTAATACGTTTTGGAGATGGTCCATTGACACTGAATTAGATTTTGACTCTGTGGGCTCATAGAATTTTAGAGATATTCTATTCAAATGAGTTCATGCTTTCACTCAGAAAAATATGTCCAAACCATCACAGTGTTAAACTTTGTTTTTTCTTGTGTCATTCATGATTAATGGAGCAGTTCCTAGATTTTACAGTTGTTCTGCTCTTCAGCAAAAAGAGCTACTAATCTCTGCTAAGTTAAACACTGAAATGTTGAAACCACAAATGTGTATTCGGTTTCTGGATAATAGTGAAGGAGATTTGTACAATAAATGTGGTCATCACATGACCACATCTCCATCCATGCATCCACCCATCCATCCATCCATCCATCCATCCATCCATCCATCCATCCATCCATCCATCCATCCATCCATCCATCCATCCATCCATCCATCTTCTCTCCCAGCTGTCATATGGCAAAAGGCAGGGTATACCTTGGACAGGTTGCCAGTCTATCTGCCCTCTGTGGTCAGAGGACTGAACTTCTTCCAATGTCCTGGCTCCGCTAATCTCTGAGCGATTTATATGTGAGAGTTTTCTTCCAATTACCTCTAGCATCAGTGATCCCATTGCAGTCACACTGAAGATTTTGGGAAAGACACTCTTAAGGGTATAATGATGACATGGGAGTCTCTGTGCATTGTAAATATTCCATTTCAGCTGCCAACATTTTGAGCGTATTTCAGGTTTTAAGAGATGTCAGTTGAAATTTAGTAAAATCAACATTTTACTGTAATTTAAAAGAAAAGCAATGTATTGTGCTTCTCTAATGTCTCTCCCATAGCTTATTTGCATAACCCAGTGGATATAAACAGATGCTTAGAAGTTACACATCATCTTATCTTTTATTTATTAATATTATCATTATTATTACTACTCATGATATTTTTCCTAGCAAGCATAAAGTGCAGTGCTAGAGCTCTTTCCATTTTGTGGTGACTTCTAGGCCTTAGTCTTCTGACTGTAGTGTAGTAGTGGAAAATCTTATGTCATCAAATGTATAACTCTGACAGACTGTGCTAAGTGAAAATCACTCTTGCTCAAGGCAAAATTTAAAAGAATGTGAAAACTACAGTAAACCCAAAAATCTGAACTCAGCACTTTTAGCCTAGCCTTGCAAATGAAGAGGAAAAGATGAAAGATCCTTGAGGAGAAGCAGATTAAATTAGGCAAAGAGAGAAACACAGTAAGACGCACAGTGAGCACTTCTGATCACCAGGTTTTGTAATAAGTGTTCTGCTGACAATGAGTGCTGAATAGAAATCATTTATACATTAAGTACCTGGAGAGAGGATTTAGAAAAGAATAAGAAGACTTTATCAAGGATTTTAAGCTTAGCTTTCAGCAGTACTCTTCCAACTGTTAGGCAAACTTATGAAAAGTTAAAAGAGGCTAAATCAGTATTTTGACTTTTGTTTGCATAGCTTTTCAGGGCCAGTTTATCTGACTCATCCAGTTGCTTAGAGAAAAAAAAAGACTAAAATATTAATGGTCTGTGTCATTGGTCAAATGTAACCTTATCAACACTTTCTGCAATTCCTACCAGTATGGCAAACTTTAAATTTTACAACTGGAGTACTGTTTTAAAGCTAATGGTGAAAATAAAACCAAATGGCAGTGGAAAAACAAACCAGTGCGACAAGACAGGAAAAAGAAAGAAAAAGTGGAAGAAAAATACATCCATGGAATAACACTGCAGTCTTGGAGTATTGGTGTAAGAAGACTGGAAAAAAAATAAGACAGTCTTTTTCAGTGCAAAGGATTAGGTAAATTCACACAATTATTTTCTTAATGTCTGTTTTTGTCCCTGAAAAGATCTTCAGAAGCCATCACTACTAAGACATTTAGTTCAATGCCAACATTGCAAGCAGTACTTTGCACAAAAATTCATTCATTTTTTTTCCTATGAGGTTTCACTGACTGAAATTAGTAGTTGCTCTAGTAAATTGCCTTGAGCACATGGATTGATAAATGGGTAGTTATAACAATACACCATGTTTAGATAATGTCCTAAAGAGTGCAAATCCACTGGCTTTGTTCCATGCAGAGTTAGACAAATGTGAATAATGGGATTGACATAATGTATACTGGTCAAAAAAAATTATTTAATTAAATGAAAGCTTCTTAATCAGAGTATTGCATCAAGTCAGTTAAACTGCTGGCATACTGATCTGGTCAGTTAAGTTGTTGTTGATCAGTTTCAGCTGCTTTGGTGTTAATGAAGCTAACAACAGCTGCACTGGAGGGGCAACTCCCAAAACTTGAATGGTTTTACGGGTGGAAGACACTGACATTGGTATCTGCTCCTTTGTGCAGGAAGGAACAGGAAGAGCACTGCCAGAGCCCTACAAAATTACCCCCAGCAGGTCACTGGTGCGAATGTCTGACTACACAATCAGAAACAGACTTCATGAGGGTGGCCTGAGGGTCCAATGTCCTCTACTGGGCCCTGTGCTCATTGCCCAGCACCATGAAGTCTGATTGGCATTTACCATAGGATACCGGAATTGGCAGGTCTACCACTGGCACCATGTGCTTTTCACAGATGAGAGCAAGTTCATGCTGAGCAAATGTGACATATGTGAAAGGGTCTGGAGAAGTCATGGAGAATATTATGCTTGCTGTAACACTGCTCAGTGGTTTGGTGGTGGGTCAGTAATGGATTGGGGAGGCATATCCATGGAGGGATGCACAGACCTCTACAGACTAGGCAACAGCACCCTGACTGCCATTAGTTTTTGGAATGAAATCCTTGGACCCATTGTCAGACCCTACTCTGGTGCAGTGGGTCCTGGGTTCCTCCTTGTGCACAACAATGCCTGGCCTTATATGGTGAGACTATGCAGGCAGTTCTGGAGTCTGCCAGTCACTTCTGACTGACCCCCACTCTCGCCTAACCTAAATCCAATAGAACACCTCTGGGACATTATGTTTTGCCTTAGATGCCGCGTTTCCACTAGTGCCTACTCAGTGTGGCTCAACTCGACTCGGCATGGTTTGTAGGCGTTTCCATTAGGTCCTGGAACCAGGTACCAGGTACTTTTTTTATTACCCACACAACTGGGGTTCCAAGCGATCCGAGGCGATCCGAAAATGTGACATCGAAGAACAGCATGCCACTGACTGGCCAGGGAGTGTGATCACTAGCTGAGTAATGAGAGTGACTCCTTCACCACAATCAATTGTACAATTTTTAAAAACCGGCAGCTAGAAAATGGAGGCACGCAAACCAACACCGAGGTTGAATGAGGTGCAGACATTTCTGTGCTTGGTGGCAGATGAGAGAGAGGCAGTGAGACAGAGCTACGAGAAATGAGAAAGTTTGTGAAAAGTTGTGTTTGAGTAGCACAGAAATTATGTCAAGTGACTACTGCCCGCGTTGCTATATCGGCTCCACCCACATTGAAGGGGTACTCAATTGGAAAGGAAACAAAAAAAGACTGTGGCGAGTCAAGTTGAGCTGCGCTGAGTAGGTCCTAATGGAAAAGAGGCAAGAGTGTCCAGGAGCTCAGTGAAGCCCTGGTCCAGATCTGGCAGGAGGTCTCACAGGACACTGTCTATCATATCATTAGTTAGGAGTATGCCCCAACATTGTCAGGCACACATATAGGCATGTGGGGGCAACACAAACTACTGAGTACCATTTAGAGTTGATGCAATGAGATTTTGGCAAAATGGACTAGCCTGCCCCAATTTTTTTTACGTTGATTTTCTTGGTGTCTTTGAATTCAACCCTCTCTTGGTTGATAATTTTTATTTCCATCAAGCGATGTGGCATCCTTTCATTCCTAACACATTTCCCAGTCTATATTAGTATAGATATCCAGCTTGATTTTTTTCCCCATTGAGATCTGATGTTTTTTAAAGTGTTCCTTTATTTATTTATTTTTTTACCAGTATATTCTAGACCAGTGTTTCCCAACCACTGTGCCGCAGCACATAAGTGTGTCGTGAGAAATCATCAGGTCTGCCGTGGAAGATTATCCAGCCTAAATAAGAGAAAGAGCTGTTGAGGAAGATCTTTATGTGTGTCTTTCTTCAATTCCTGCAAGAATAACAGTTTTGTGTTCCAATAAACAGGCCCAGATTTCACACTGAGTAATTAAATTGAGTAAACCGAGACTAGATTTTCATCATATTTTGATAAATATACTTTTTTGTGACATTTTTGTTTGGTGGTGTGCCTTGTAATTTTTCTAATGTGGCTTATATATTATATATATATATATATTATATATATATATATATATATAACAAGCTGGACTGGATAACAAGCTGGACGAACTCAGGGCCAGGATACAGTTTCAGAGGGACATAAGGGACTGCAACATCATCTGTCTCACGGAGACATGGCTGACCCCCTCATACCGGACCACGCCGTACAGCCGTCGGAGTTCTTCAGTGTTCATCGCACGGACAGAACGTGTGAGTCTGGAAAATCAAGAGGAGGAGGTGTGTGCCTAATGATTAATAACAACTGGTGTGACAGTAGGCGTGTCGTCCCTCTGAAACAATCATGTTCACCTAACCTGGAGCTCCTAACCCTGAAATGCCGCCCCCACTACCTGCCCCGCGAGTTCACTTCGGTCATCTTCAGCGCTGTCTATATTCCACCTCAGGCGGACACAAACACTGCACTATCCGAGCTATTTCCACCTATCAGGCTAACCAGCGTGATGCGGCTCTCATCGTAGCCGGGGACTTTAACAGTGCAAACTTGAAAAAGGTAATACCGGAGTTTATTCAACACATCGACTGCCCCACCAGAGGAGAGAGGACCCTAGACCACTGCTACTCTCCATTCAAAGAGGGCTACAAAGCAAAGCCTCTTCCGCCTTTTGGGAAGTCTGACCACACCTCTGTGCTTCTCATGCCGAAATACAAACAACGGCTCAGGCAGGAACCCCTTGCTGTGAGAGAAGTGACACGGTGGTCTGATCAAACAGAGGCCGCTCTGCAGGGTGCGTTGGATTCAACCGACTGGGACATGTTTCGCAGCAGCGCGGGCGGAGACATCGAGGAGTTTACGGAAACTGTTGTGGGATTTATTGGGAAAGTTGTTGATGACACTTCACTTAGGAGGACCATCAGGACTTTTCCCAACCAGAAGCCGTGGGTGGATAAATCTGTCCGCGACGCCCTGAGGTCCCGCACCGTTGCCTACAACTCCGGCCTCGCCTCTGGGAACATGGAGGACTACAAGGTTGCATCATACAATGTCCGCAGAGCGGTGAAAGAGGCAAAACATCGCTACGGCCGCAGACTGGAACAGCAACTACAACAGTCTGACCCCAGGAGACTGTGGCAGGGACTACGCACCATCACGGACTACAAAGCACCACACACACCCCCGGTGAGTGCCGACGCTTCTCTGGCTGATGAACTCAACATCTTCTTTGCGCGCTTTGAGTCGGGAAGCCGACAGCCTGCTGCGCTCCCGGCCGGAGGGGCGGAGACACTCACTGTGACGGAGCGCGATGTGAGGAGGGCGTTTAGACGTGTAAACACCAGGAAAGCGGCTGGACCAGACGGTATTAGTGGACGTGTCCTTAAGACCTGCGCTGACCAGCTGGCACCTGTGTTTACACTGATATTCAACCTCTCACTGAAACTGTGTGTGATTCCCACCTGCTTTAAAAAGTCCATTATAGTCCCTGTCCCAAAGAAACCACACCCCAGCAGCCCCAATGACTTCAGGCCCATAGCACTCACCTCAGTGGTGATGAAGTGTTTTGAGAGACTCATCAAGACATTCATCACCTCCTCACTGCCCACCACCCTCGACCCACTACAGTTTGCATACCGGCCAGACAGATCCACAGATGACGCCATATCCTTCCTCCTCCACAAGACCCTTTCACACATAGACACTGGTAAGGGGAACTATGTGAGAGTGCTGTTTGTAGATTACAGCTCAGCATTCAACACCATAGTTCCCTCCAGGCTGGTCTCTAAGCTGCTGGACCTGGGCCTGGGCCCATCCCTGTGCAGGTGGGTTCACAGCTTCCTGACCAGCAGACCACAGGTGGTACGAGTGGGTCACCTCACCTCATCCTCCCTCACCCTCAACACTGGATCCCCCCAAGGCTGTGTGCTCAGCCCTCTGCTGTACTCACTGTACACCCATGACTGTGAGGCCACGTCAGAGTCCAACGTCATCATCAAGTTTGCTGACGACACTGCTGTTGTGGGACTAATCTCCCACAATGAGGAGACAGCCTACAGGAGAGAGGTCTCCCGCCTGGAGAACTGGTGCCAGGAGAACCACCTCCTGCTCAACGTCAGCAAAACGAAGGAACTGATCGTGGACTTCAGCAGGAAGCAGCAGAGGGACTACCATCCACTTGTCATCAGTGGTGCTGAGGTGGAAAGAGTGGACACTTTCAAATACCTGGGAGTGACCATCTCACAGGACCTGTCCTGGACTCATCACATAAACATCACTGTGAAGAAGGCCAGACAGCGTCTCTACCTCCTCAGGCGGCTGAGAGACTTCAAGCTCCCACTCAAGGTGCTCAGGAACTTTTACACCTGCACCATCGAGAGCATCATGCGTGGGAGCATCACCACCTGGATGGGAAACTGCACCAAGCAGGACTTCATGGCCCTAAAAAGGGTGGTTCGTTCAGCTGAACGGACCATCAGAACCACCCTCCCCAACCTGCAGGACATTTACACCAAGCAGTGCAGGCTGAGGGCCATGAAGATCCTAAAACAGCCCAGCCACCCCGGACACTCTCTCTTCTCCCTGCTCCCATCAGGCCGGCGTTACCTCTGCCTGAGGACTAAGACTGAAAGGTTGAAGAAGAGTTTTTACCCACAAGCCATCCGTCTGCTCAACTCTGAGCCCTAACTGGACCATTATTGCACAATGTCAATATTATAATTTATAATCTATAATTCCACGTAAAAGTGTGTATAGTGTATAGTATATAGAGTATAGTGTATAGTGTGAATTACTTTTTTATTTTTATTCTTCTTATTTATATGTGTGTGTATATATGGTTGCAGGTACAAAATACATTTCACTGTGCATTGTACTGTGTATAACTGTGCATGTGACAAATAAACACTATCTTAATCTTAAATCTTAAAAAAGGTTGGGAAACACTGTTCTAGACCATCTCCTACTGAAACTTTATGAACTGATAGGCAATAAGAAAAACACAAGCACTTTAAAAGGGTTGTTTTACACTCTAAGGGTCCAGTTATCAAGCTGTGTCACAATTACTTTGTGATTCATGGAGCCATTTCTTTCCTAGTCTATGAAATTGGTGATATTGGATGTATCCAGTTGGGCTGTCCTTGGACACAGTTTGGGAGCATTGGTAACATGTATACACTTAAGCAGTGTGTACATGTGCACACACTCATGCACGTGTACACATTAATAATGTTCCTCCTAATGAATTACAAGTAGACCTTGAGGCCATACACCTATGTCCCACTAACGTCTGGCTTCATGCCCAATGACAAGCCTCATAAAACAAAAGACAAGGACACACACACACACACACACACACACCATTCTTTTGTCTTAAAATAGTCTTTCCTCATCTGCATAATGATCATACAGAGGAACACAACAACCTTAGAAAATCTACTTCATTAGAAACTTCTCACCCATCCTGCATGTGGATGCAAAATATGCCTTTTGTTTTTCCACATAACACTTTTAATCTGTGTCAGACTAATTGTCATTGTTGTGTAAAATCAGAGTTATTTTAAGCCATTAAAAAAAAAAAGTTTAAGAAAAGTTCTAAGGTAAATTTGACAGGAGCTTGATAGGGAGTCACAGCAGATGGCAGGAGGTATATGTTACTGTTGGTCCAACAGACAAAACTTTACTGTCGCTCAGTGTGAGAGGTCAAACACTGTCCCTTCTCCCCACAGATTAAACATAAAGAGCTGAATAGCCAGCAGTTGTAGCATTTAAGAATTTCGCACACTACAAAATTTTATCACAAGCTGTAGTCAGCAAAAGTATACATTTCACAGATCTGTTACAAGAGGGAGGATGCTTCAAGTGTGCTTTCAGAGAGAGCAACTGTATTTAAGATGAGTACATTAACTTAGACCAATTATTATTGTTGAATATATATATATCTATATATATCTATCTATATATATCTATATATATAGATATATCTATATATATAGATATATATATATATCTATATATATATAATCAGTAAATTCATCAAAAAAAAAGCACAATAAAGTTATGATTTTGGCTTTTGAAATGTGTTGATTACCTCAGTTCACCCCCCACCCCCAGGAAATAGGTTAAAGTATGGAAAATAGTTGTTAAGTTGTGGTTCTACACTGACAATATTTTTAAGTAACTTAAACTGTGGATATGACAGTATGATATCTATCATTATGAAGTGTGTAATTTTCTTAGGGAGTATCTGTTCTGCACATTCTCTCCCTGCACCCAAAGGGCTGTCACACTGCTGAGCACAGCTCATGTAACCCTCCCCTGTTGCCCATGTCCTCTGACCCAGAGTCAGCAGGTTAATAACCAGCTGTACCCAAAGCCATTTGTCATTTGCTACCTGCCACTGATAGAAGATGTCAGTAGATGTCTGTGCCCTTGTCATCCAGCCACATGACAAATACTGTATCAAGCTTTGCAATCTGGGGCTCCCTTAGGCTTCTCAGTACTGCTCTACTGAACAACCACTCCCACTTGATAGCATTAGATTCTTGCGCCATGATCCATATCGAGATAAACCGGTGATCCCCCTGCTCTTTTTCATCTCCTTTTTTCCATTGCTCCATAAAACTCAACTGAGTGTGTCTTTTTCAGTTTGCACATTTCCTTCGCTCTTTTACTCATAAACTTTTCCAGTTTTTCTTTGATCCTTTCCTTTGTTAGATACTTAATGCAAGTACTACCCTGAAGCGGATGGTTTATAAGATGTAGGATGATTAAGGCAGATAAGAAAAGGATATTGACAGCAACTCTGCAACTGTTCTTGATATATGCTTAAAATTGAGCTTAATAGACCGATTATCTCCCCCATTTAAAGTTTTGGCAATTTTTGAGTCTATTGTTTTTGGCTGATGAAAGAAATAAATAAAACAAACAAAAAAAAAAAAGCATTTTCCATCTGTGACTAATTTGATCTGTAATTGAAGTGATGTATTGGTTGTAATTGCTGAAACATTTGTGATGACTTCCACTTATTCTTTTAGAATCTCTATCAAATGGCTTAACAAGTCGTTATAATAAAGATTAAAAAGCAGCTAAGCAGAGAAATTGTGTGACAGCAAGTCTTACTAAACCAGCTGTACAGCTGTAACAAAATTACAACATAAGAAATCTAAACTATTCAGAAGTTAGATTTCTAGTTGCAACTGACTGTTTATGTGCGCAGAAACACACAAAAAATATTAACACATAATCCCATGTAATGTAAGAGTCATATTTGTTAGTTTCTTCAGACCAACTAATTTGCTGAGTTTTCTTTAAAATGTTCACAGGATAACATCAGAGAAACGTGTATTGTAGCAGACAGTCCAAATGTCAGCTTCTCATTCATTCATTCAAAAAAAAAAAAAAAAAAAAAAAATAACTCCCCTTTTTTTTCTCTCTTTGTTATCTTCAGAGATGTCCGGTACTGGAGAAGAAATTTCTCAGGTACACTGGAAGCAGCAGTGGTTGGAAAACGGGACACTGTACTTCCATGTGTCCATGACTGAGTCTGAACTTTTAGCTCAGACCACACAACCCACTGCTCGGGAACCTGCTCATGTGCTGCATGAACACATGCATCTGCTACACATCTCAGTTATGGTGAGTTCTAAACACTGAAAGTGCGATAGCTGGGGTAGTAGCTTTGTGTTATGAATGCATGTGTGGCATGGCAACGGTCTACATACTGTATTGTCCTCCAAAGTTTTGTCCAGTTGTTGGTTGCTGGTGTTCAGACCTTTATTTATTTTTTTCTGTTGTTGTTATTTTTTAAAATTACATTAAGCTAATGGACTTGTCCCTGTGTATAAAATGTTATGTAAACTTACCTTGCCTTGGAGCGTATTACAGCATATGGCACTCTGATATATCTCACAGTATCATAACTATATTTTCATTCTTTCATTTCATTCTTTCAATATTGTGTTTTTATTACAGTGTATTTGATTAGAAAATGCCAATTATCAAATCCTGTGGTGCATTTTAAATCCTTTCACTGTGCACAGAAAAGCTCTGTTCAGTAAGATGTTCACATTTAATTTACACAGGGAAGATCTTTCCATTTGGTGGTTACCATATTGTAGTTATTTTGAAGCCAGAGTTTGAGCAGAAATTTCATCCACAGAAGTGTAGGAAACACTCATCTTTTACTGTTGTAGCTGGTAATACACTAATGCACCAGGAATATGCTACGACTAGCCACACAATTGCTCCTCTAGGGCATTTTATTCCTAGGATTGTTCATCACTCAGTTCAATAAAGAATTTGCCATAGTTTCTCCTCCCTCTGGGACAGAGTCTGGATTCCTGCTTGATTCCCGCTCGGCAGCCAGGCCCACCTGTTCTCATCAGCTGGAGTCAACCACCAGTACTTAAAGACTAGTTTAAGTCTCCATTCTTTGCCAGATAGTCTGCTACTGTTAAGTGGTAAATCATGCCTCCCAAATGTTGACTCCTCGTGGGATTTTTTTCTCCTCTGTGCTAATGTCTTCATTCACGTGTTTCCAGTTCAACCTTTCCTGGCTCAAGAGCAGATTACCAGCCTGTACCTGTGGAAGCAGTCCTCCTCATCTGCAAGCACTTACTGGTACTCAGCTTCCTGTCCTCCGCTTATTTTTTTTAAACCTTTATTTAACCAGGCAAACAGATTAAGAACGATTTCTTATTTACAACTGTGGCCTGGCAAAAGGCAAAGCCTTTTATCTGCCTGCCCTTCTTAAACTCACTACTTCCCAAGCAAACACACCAATGGCTCACCCCTCAGAAGGACTTGCTCACCTTTGCAATACCTCTCCTCCCTGTGACCCACACCTATTGAGTAAACTAATTGTGAGAAATAAAAACTCTAAAACTTTTAACACAGTCTCTATCGTGTCTGCATTTGAGTCCTTGACTTTGCTTCTGCCAAGGTGGCCTGTGACAGTAGTATCTGGCCAAATGGACTGAACAGACCCAATTAGAACAGCCTTAGCTAAGCAGAACTTTAAGCAAGCATGAGTGGGCCCTGAGTGCTGGGCAAACAGCAACATATTCCCAGCCAGCGTTCTGAGGAAATGTTTTATATGATTCAGTCCATTCATGAAAAGTTACCTTCAGCTCCTCCTACAGCTGTAGTCCTGCAAGCCACCGTGCCACTTGCTCCCACGTCAGCCATGGCTTTTTGGGATGAAGTTTCCCCATCTCTGGAACCTTTCTCAGGAGCGTTGGGGGGCTGTGGGGCATTCTTGTAACTGTTCCTTGGTCACTGCTCGCTCACCTCAGTTTTTCCCAGATGATGCTACAAAACTCTCATTTGTGCTGAGTATTCTAAGAGAAAAGGTCTTGCTTGGCATGGGTGGAAACCCTTTTCTTATCCAATTTTATACATTTTATTTTTGACTAAGTTTAACGGAACCTTTGATTATCATCTGTCTGAGGGAAGTGTTGCTAAGAGACTACTAAATTTAAGACAAGGAAACGAGAGTGTGGTAGGATTTGTTATTGAATTCCGCACAGTGCCCGCTGAGACAGGGTTGGTTTCACGAGACAAGACTCCCACCTTTGAAGCACTGGTATCCTTAACACTTGAAATTGATAATGGACTCAGGGATAGGAACCGTGAAAAGATCTACAAGTACCATCAGTCACCCACTGCCTGGTTTCTGGTTCCTTCCATTGCCCTTCTGCCTCCGCCCTCAACTTCCTCTTCTTGTTTGTCATGCACTTCCAGTGGTATAGCTACTGAGCCTATGCAAATCACCAGAACACACTTGAATCCAGAAGAGCAGCAGAGATGGATCGAGGCCAGAGAGTGTCTCTATTGCAGGCAGCTGGGGCATACAATAGCTACAATAGCTGTGTGGCCAAAAGATTCCACCCGCCAGTGAGATTTGGGATACTAGTGGGTAGCACATCTCAATCTTCTCTTCCCTGTTTAACATTGCAGACAACTGACCTTAGTGGATTCCCAGGCTGGGCAGAATCTTCTGGATGCTGAACTGGCTAACTGATTAACCAGTTAACTGGCAGCACCAAAATCACCTGAAAAAACTACATAACACCCTCTGCTTATTATTTGCTCTTGAAAACCCATTTCATAGCCTATTAACCGTCTATGTCCTGTCTTGTTATATGATAGGCTAGACCCCTTGATTGACACCTATTCAGCCAATCATGTTAAGAAATGGGTTTAACAGAGCCAATAATAACCAGAGGGCATCACGTAGCTTTGTCAGGTGATTTGGTGCAGCCAGTCACATGATTGGCCGAATGAGGTGTCAATCAAAATGGGAGGATATAGCCTGCTGTATAAAACGAACTATAAACGTCCCGCAGATGGGACGTGCCCTGTTAAGAGGCTACACTGACCCTTGCAACCATTAACCACTCCCATTCTTGCTTCATCTTTAAATGGTCATGTCTTTGCTACTGTAACTCACCAGACTAAACCCATCCACCTTGTGGTTTTCAGCAACCACCATGAGTAGCCTTTTTCATCTTCTCTGCTCGTGAGACTCCTGTCATTCTAGGGTACCCCTGGCTTGAAAGACATAACCTCCATATCAATGATTCATCAGCTTTGCCGACTTCTACAGACATTTCATCTGGACTGACAATCAGATAGCATCACCTCTCACATGATTAACATCCACCAAGATTCCTTTTGCCTGGTTCCCTGAGACAGATGCAGCCTTTTCCTAGTTGAAGGAGAAATTTACCTCAGCACAGATCCTGGTCCAAACTAATCCCAAACTACAGTTCATTGTAGAGGTAGATGCTTGTGACTCCTGGGTTGGCGCGGTGCTGTCCCAATGATCCAGGCCTGAAGGGAAGCTCCAGCCTTGCACCTTCTTTTCCCGATGTCTGACTTCTATTGCACAGAATTATGATGCTTGGAACTGTGAGCTGGCGCTTGAAGAGTAATGGCATTGGTTGGAGGGGGCTGAAAAGCCATTTGTGAGTTGGACAGATCATAAAACCCCAACTTGTCCCATCAGGTCTCTGCTGAGAGTGATGATGCCAAGCCTGAGAACATCCTCCTTTTCACCTGTACTGTGGGAGCTTTAACCTGGGAGTAGCAAAACATCATTCAATGAGTTCTTCAATCAGAGCTGGATCCTGGCAGTGGTCCCACCAGCCGTTGGTGTGTCCTGTCTTCAGCCCATTTGCCTGTGATGCACACTGCAAGGTTTACTCATCCTGGGGTGAATAGAACCATCACATTTCTGAGATGTTACATCTGATGGCCTTCGTTAGAGAGAGATGTGAGAGAGTACATGATGGCCTGTTTGATTTGTGCATGAAATAAGAGCAATTCCCAGTGCCCCTCAGGCCTTCTCCAGCCTCTGTCAGTCCTTCGTCCTGGTCTCATATTGCCCTAGATTTCATAACAGGATTACCTCCTTCCAATGGAAAGACTGGTATCCTCTCAGTATAGTGAGAGGATACCAGTTTTCTAAGTCAGCCCATTTCATCACTCTTGCTAAACTGTCTACAGCCACAGAGACAGCTAACATTTTAGAGACCATGTTTTTAGATTGCATGGTATACCTGTGGAAATAGTGTCTGATAGGGGGCGCTAATTCTTCTCTCAAGTCTTGAAGAATTTTGCACTGCATTAGGAGTCAAGGTCTGTTTAAGTTCTGGTTTTTATCCCCAAATGTATGGTGAAATTGATAGATTAAACCAAGAACTTGAGGCCGCTCTTCACTGCATTTTTCCCAGTAATCCCACACTTTGGAGCTCCTAGTTATCAAAGCTCATAACTTTCTCACCTCCTCTGCTACTGGTCTCTCTCCCTTACAAGTTTCTTTAGAATACCAACCACCTTTTTTCCTTGAACTTGAATCAGATCTGGCTGTTTTCTCCATCCAGCACAATCTTGAAAGGAGTCGTCAAGCATAGGCTCAAACCAGAGCTGCCCTCCTTCACACCATGGAATAGAACCAACACTTGGCAAATCAAGAAGGACCCCAGCCTCCTGGTACATACAAGTTCAGAAAGTTTGGTTATCCTCCAAAGGTCTTTGTAAAATAGCTTTGAGAAAGGTCTTTGTCCTTTTTTTGGACAAAGACCTCTGAACTCATTGGCCAAAACAACTTGCCCAATGCTATAGTGGCTCTTATGAGATTGTGGCAGTAATCAGTCTGCTGTTTGGTTGATTCTCCCTGCATCTTACAGAATTCATTCAACCTTCCACGTGTCTCAGATCGAACCTGTTTTGTGTATTGCTTTGTGTGGATTATCAACTTGAATAACTACCTCCATGGAACTCATCCTCCTCACCTGCAAACACTTACTGGTACTCAACTTCCTGCCCTTCGTTTATCTGCCTGCCCTCCTAGAACTCACTCCTTCACAGTGGCTCCCCCCCTAGGAAAGACTCGCTCACCTTTGCAAAACCTCTCTTTCCTGTGGACCAAGCAGTTTGCTCCTGTTTTCCCAGTGACCTATTGAATAAACTAGTTGTGAGAAATAAAAACTCTAAAACTTTTAATGTAGTCTCTATCGTGTCTGCATTTGAGTCCTTGACTTTGCTTCTGCTAAAGCGGACTGTGACAGAATTATTTACTTTAAAAAAATGTGTATTTAATAAAGTCTTCCAAAATTTTTATCCTAATACTGTGAAAAATTTCTGAGTTACAGACTCTGGAAATACAAAGAGATTCATCAAAATTTGACACCTCTTATGTTGTGTTATTTTTTTCCAGTATTTTTGGGCCCTCATAACATATAATGGCTAATTTGGAGAGTCTTCCTCCACATGGTTCTTATAAAACTTTTTAAATCTTTCTCTGCTTCAGTTTTTAGCTGGTTAGGCACTGATTAGTGGAAGAAATGTATTTCCTTTATTTCTAACCATTAGCCTAGGTGTTTGTAATTAGATATATATACTGTATATATCCATCTATTATTTTTCTGGATATCTGTAGTGTTCACTTTTACTTGAACCACAACGCACCTTGTAAGTCACCTCCTACTCATTTTTGTTTCACAACATTCTTTGCTGCAGTATCAAAATGTATTTTTTCCTCATGTTATGAACAAACTCTTAACCACATTCTGTTGTTTAATTGGCCATATCCTCTCTTCTCTTAACTTTTATTAAAAAGAGGAAAGAAAGAAAATAAACATAAGGATAATACAATAATAATAATATTCTAATAATAAAGCGTATTAAAAGTTATGGAAGTCAGTACTTTAAATTATTATTTATCTCTTTCAGCTTGGCTTTTTATTTATTTATTTTTTTCTTCCTACTCTAGATTCTGTTCTCTTCGCTTGGCCCATTCACAGATGGCTTCAGGTCTCACACTCCTATACGCGTCTATGTTGGCTTTTTTCTGCTTTGCCTCTCCTTGCACACCCCACCATATCCTGTATTTCTCCTTCTCTCTTCTTTCTCCTCTATGCGCCACATTTTTACATTTTATTTTTTTTTCTGTGTGCACCTCTGTGTTGCTCTCATGGCTCTTTTTCCTGGCCACAGCTTCACTTCCTTTTCACTCTCCTTCAAAATACTTTTAGGGACACTTAATCTGAACGGGTGTGCAGAAGGCCATCAAAACAATGTTATGTCCATGCAACACAAACTAAAAGTGATAATTACTGCATGACTTTCATTTCACACCTGACATTGCAACCAGCTATGTCTGTTATGACCTTCATTTTGATGTGCAGTTTTTTTGTGCATATTTTTTGTTAAATTAGAAATATTTCCACATAAAATTTTCACTTCTGAGGAGGAAGGAGACAATGCCCCAAGCTAATCTAAACTTAAAAAACTCACTAACCTTGTAACTAACTATTTAGCTGTTGTATGGAAATAATCAAAAACCAGCCATTTCCTAACCATTTATAAAGGTTGTGGTATGCGTGGGGTTGTTTCCCAGGTAACTGGACTAGATGTATGGTACGCCTAGGGCAGGTTGCCAGTATAAGCACAGACCATGATTGTGGAGGGGCAGAGGATGAATGTTAGGTACTTCCACAGTCTAGAGGCCCATCAAATAAGCTTCTAGTGAGACGCATTAATAGACATGATGATTAAAATTTTGGTATAGCAGAAACATGGTTTTTAAACAAAACAAAACAAAAACAAAATATTGCATTAACTGGTTAGGAATTGCAGACATTTGATACATTTGCCAGGCCCATTTTTTACTCAAAAGTAATTTGACAAACTAACGTTATTTTAAATCCAAGTATTGTTTTTAATATTAGTATGAAAATCCTTTGCAACCAATGACTCCCTTGAGACACTTTGTTAGTCCTTTACTGGAGGCATTTTCAGTCGCTGCTTCTTTGTGAGTCTCTTAACCTTCAGTTCTGTCTGCAGTAATTGAAAAAAGATGTTGCACCGGGTTATGATCACATGACTGACTTGGCGAATGTCCCATTTCCTTGCCATGAGAAATCTTGGGTTGCTTTTGCAGTATGCTTTTGGGTCATTATCCACTCTGAACCACTGTCAGATTTGCAGAATTTAGCTGAATCTGAGCAGAGGGCATAGCCCTGTGTACTTTGGAATTAATCCTACTTCTGTCAGCAGTCATCAATAAACACTAGTGACCTGTTCCATTAGCAGCCATACATGTGCATGCCTCCACCATGTTTGACAGATGATGTGCTATGCTTCAGATCTGTTCCTTTTCCTTTTTAATCTTGGTTTCATCTTTCAAAAGATTTTTTTTCAGAACCCTTTAGGCTTTTTTTTAGGATGTTTTCTGGTCTTCCCATTTTTTGATTGCAACCAGTCGTTGACATATTGTAGTTAGATGTGGTGAAGTTGTTTTTCTTAAACACATAAAAAGTCCTGTCATCATACACTTCAGTTGTCTTTTGTGGTCTTTCTTGATGTTGCTTAAAAATGTACCAGACTGTTATATTGGCCACTCCTAAAGTTTTTACTTTTTCTCTGATAGGTTTGTTTTGTTTTTTTCATCCGAGTGGTGACCTCCTCCAATTGCTTTTAAGCCTTTAAACATGAGGGATTGTGTATAAAAATGGGTTAATGGGTCTTCACTTCTACATGTCTGCACTTATTAATCACATATTGATTGTGCAAAAATCTAGGGTGGTGGCATAGAGAGGCAAAATGGCCAAAAAAAAAGTGTCATTGACCAAAGATTTTTGGACCTAACTGTATGTGTTTTGTTGATAAATATATGTTATAATATTTGTGCCATAATTGGTATGGCAGTGGCAGTGGCATTGCCTCATCAATTAAGTACAATACATCGACTTCAGCAGTGCATGTTTATATATTTAAAGTTGACAGTTAATTATGTAATAAATAACTTAACTGTTTGGGCTTAACTGCATATTTAGTTGACTCTAGTGCTAAGCAGGGAGTTACAACCGTATATGGTGGCATCTCAATAATTAACAAGTGGTGCTGGGCACAGCAAACCTTGGCCCGACATTCGTTTTAGAGGATTTGAACGTTGTTCTTCTCACAGACATGTCGTTTTCCAAATTCTGAATCACTGAGATAACACAAAGGTCTATGGCCATAATTTTCAAAGGTTTAAAGTTGAAGTAAAATAACTTTAACTTTATGGTCATTTAAATTTTTTTGCGAAAGCTTTATCGCTTAAGAAAACCCATGATTTGTCAGGTGGGTGATGATAGGGGAATTGAGTGAACAGATTCAAAAGTTGTCATATATCCGTGTATCTGGATCATGTCCCAACCAAATGTCCTTGACATCTTACTGCAACAAATGAGGATACTGTGTCTTTTTTTTTCATGTTTTTTTTTTTTTTCCCCGAGTTTGTTAAATTCAAGTAGCCTGCAAATCCAGAATCTGGAGCGGATCCAGCTGATGTTTTGCTTGGCACTAGTGTTTGGCCCTCCGCAGCTGTGTACAGAATATCAGATCAATCCGATAGAGTGAGATAGGATTCTTTTTTTGCCTTATGTTAAAGATAGAGATGTTTTAAAATTTTCTGGATTTTATTTATTTTTTACCTTGACCTTGACCCAATTATTGCAATTTAATCAGGGGATCTAGGGGTCACTGGACATCTTTTGTGCAAATTTGGTAGTTATCAGACTGGTAGTTGTGCTGTAATATTGTTAACAAACAAAGAGACAAATATACCAAAGGCTAAAAAAAGATATAGTGTATAGAGTGTATGGAAGCACACGGAGGCCATCAGAATGGGACACAGGGTATGCTGGTTTGGCCTTATGACCCTAAGGTGTCTCCTCCTTTGAGTGAACATCATTATGTCTGATGCTGTCAGTTCTGGGCCAGACTGAAGTGTGAGTACTCTATTCTTCTGGCATTGAGCTGTCAGTTTCTCACTCACTCAAGCAATCATTTTCCAACTCACTCTGCGTTTCACTGTCCTTCTCCAACAGAGTCTCTCTCCATCATATGACAAGAGCAGACAGAAACAGATATTCTTTTTAACACAGACTGAAATGACTACTTACTAATGTAGTGATCAAGCTATTTTTATTTTTTAATGATACTCATTGCGTTGACATATTGTAGGCATTTTCATGTTTCATCTTATTTTTTTCTTTCCAGGTTGAGTGTGGTCAGTATCTTGGCAGCTTATTGTCAAGGCTTCCATCTAAGGAAGTAATTCATAGAAAGACTGTTAATTTGTAATAAACAATTTTAAGTACCTAGTAGAAGGAAATTTCATTGCAGTTTTCTTTGCCTGGACTTAAAGCAAGCTCTGTAATATAGCATTATTCATTATATATATAATATAGTTTTTATGTGTGGGAATTATGGAAATGTTTTCTTTGATGTTAAATATAGTCCCTTGTGCTGTCAATTGGAATTCTGAAATTCCTATGGGGCACCAATAAAGGTACTGCACATCTTATCTCATCCCGCAGTTATTTTATTTTAAACTGTTAATAGGTTATATACATTTTAAATGTTATAGATTTTTTTGTTTTTAATTTCATGGCTTGATATTTTCTAAATACTATATATCTTTTTTGTATGTGTGGGAGTTTACCTTTATAATTAATGCAAGGTGATAATTAACATGCTGCCTTTTCCAGTGAAAATGATGTGCTATGTGCTTTGGTGAAATGATGAATATCTTGATGTATGTGTATGTGTATACAGTATGTATTTATGTGTGTGTATATGTATGTGTATGTATATGCATGTGTGTGAATGTGCATGTATGTGTAGATGCCTCATTTTTTTCTCTTCTTCTTTTCTGTTCTCTCCCCCTTTTTTATTTTCTTTTTTTTTCTTTCTCTCCTCTATCTCTCTTCGTCTCTTCCTCCCTGTCAGATCTGGCAAGAATAAATAAAAATACAATTAACAAGAATAGCCTATAGAAAAACTTATAGAGCTCTTCTTGTAAAAGCAAATATGTTTGGTACAATAGTGCATTCGGACCATCATTCTGATTGCAAAAACTGATGTTAATGTCAGGAGTTTACCCAGCTTATCCATTTGTATGTCCCTTTTGGTCTGCTTTCATTCACATACGCAAACAATATACTGTAGACTATGTATAAAGAAGAGCATAGAAGTGCATTACATTGCCTGTTGGTTGCACTGAAGCTCATTTGAAGCCCAGAGCTGCAACTTATAGTTAGTGGCATCAACCTAAGACCAAAATTATGACCAGCTAGCGAACTGAAAACACAAATGGTCAGCATCTTTCTTCTTAAAAATAAGAAAAGTTAAAATGCTACATTTACATCATCTTGTGAAGTTCTTGTAAATGTAACTATGAACACAGCAGAAAAGTTTTTGGTAGCATATGCATGTGTGTGCATGTGTGCGTGCGTGCGTGTTATTCTGTCTGTAAACATGACAGCTTGAAAAGTTTTGAATGAATTCTGATGAAACTTTGTAGGGGTGTAGAGCTGGCTCCGTTAAAATTTGGATTACATCCGCCGTGGTCCTCAAGGTTAACTTAATAATTTGACAAAAAAACCTTATCACTTAGAAACTATGATTCTTATAAGTTTAGTGTATATTGTCAACATATAGAAAGTACCATATAATGATTTAAAATATAATGTCACATTTGACTCCTGACCCCTCCTTCAAGGTCAATAGATAAATCTGAAGGGCAAAGTGACAATAATTCTGTATAGAGCTATGTAAGCTTGCCCTGTATAGAGCTATGTAAGCTTGCTTGGAGCTATTTCTTACTGCCAATGTTTGTACTGACATGTAGGCTTAATAGGGAATGATATATGGGGATTCTAAATATCACGTTTCTTTGGACCTCTGACCTCTTCTTCAAGGTCAGATAAATTCATGCTTTCATAAAATATCTTTTATCTTTGAAATGATGCTTAATATTATGCTGCCTTTGTTTGTATTGACAACATTTAGGAAATGGTACTGGTATATAGGGATTCTAAATATCACATTATAGTTTGCATCCAGATATGTCACATTTGACCTCTGATCTCACTTTTACATTTCACATATGCCTTTCTTTCAAGTTGACCCCAAAATGTGTTACATCTTTAAAGAAAGTAATGTCAAGAGAAAAGAGAATGAGCTAAGTAGTTAGTTAGAAATATACTGTAGTATAATATTATGTGATAGCCAAGAAAAAACAGAAGAGGATGGATGGATGGATGGATGGACAGTTATTTACAAGTCAATATCTATTATCCCTTACCTACTTCTACACAATGTTTGTGTAATCAAAGTAAACATTGGTCATGCTACCCTTATGTGATTGTTGTTGTACTACAAACATATTAAAGTACATTTAAAAAGAAGAAAGTCAACAAAATTAATATACGTTAATACGACATTTGCGTTCTTGGAGTGCTTCTTGCTTAAGCAGAAACTGCAAAAATCTGAGACAGGACAAGTTCAGAAGGAGCAGGGACATGTCAACTAACACATCAATCACCAAATCTTTAAATGGAGCAACAATTTCCAAATTGTCCACCAATACACTTAGTTGAGGTACCAGATTGATCAATTAAGTCAATGAGAATTTGGCTTTCTAACTTGAAGGATTTTTTTTTATAACCCAAATCATGATCTTTCGCAAAACCTACCCAAGTAGTAATTTATTTATTTTTTTGGACATGTAACTTAACCAAGTAGATTTTGTTTCTTAACCAAGACACAAGTAAAAGGAAACAGAAAGTGAAAGATAAACTAAAAATTGGTCAAAGATAAGACTCAAACTCCAAGTCAAGATTGTGGTATCTCCACCTCTGAACAGTTGCCGCACCAAGCAACATCATCAGTAACTTAACCCTTAAGTGGCTGTAACTTCATATTCATTCAATCAGACATGAAAATCACTTCTTGTTTGATTATGTCAAGTGATATACATTAATTGAAAATGTTACCATCCCATAAAAGGCTGCACAATGATGTATTTGAAATTGTTTTTTTGTTTTTTTCATTGTTTCCTCGAATAACTCAGTTTAATGTATTTTGCCAGCATTATGATTCTCTGAAACTATCTGTATTCATTCACTAAAGACTTTTTAAAATATATATATATATATATATATATATATATATATATATATATATATATATATATATAAAATGTGTGTGTGTGTGTGTAGAGTATGTATCTACTGTATATATGTACTGTATAGTATGTATGTACTGTATAGATAGATAGACAAACATAATATGTTTCTCTTAGTCTCTATGATGAAATCTGTGTTACAGAATATCAGCCCTACATTCTCACTTTAAAAAGCACAAACACAGTAATGCATTTTTTAAATAGAGGGCAAAAATGATTGATAGAATTTAAATTATTTCTAGAAAATCATTCAGAGCCCTGCAGAAATACAAAAATGAGAAAAAAAAATTATTCTTTGAATTATTAATATCTAACTCAGTTTGCCCGTAGAAAGCAGTAACACTCTTGTTATGATAAGACTCTAAGATGTAGTGAACCAGCCCTTAAATAAAAGCCCCATCCTACAACTGAGACAGACCACAGAAAAACAAACAAAAAACAATGGATGATGCAACATAGAGAGTTTTTTTTGTGGGGTAACAAATCATTTCAGGTGAGATATAACTCATCAGCACTGAAAGTGATACAATGCAGCAGAAATTTGAATACTTTGTTCAGAGGATGGCAATCATTCATACTGTGTGTAGCACTGTGGAGCTTTTTTTCAAAGAAATGGCATGTTTAAGTTCACTGGGAGGACAGGTAGTATTTTACCAAAATGAGATGCAATAAAGGCTGGCAGCTAAAAGCCTTTCATATGCCACATTACAGAACATAATCATCAATTACATGGGATCTGGATGTCTACAGCACAACACAAAATTGAACATAGACTTCTTTTTAGGACGTTATGATAAAAACATCAGTTAATCAAATATCATGTCAAAATGAGAGTAAAAACTAAAATGACCAGGAAATATTTAATTTTTAAACTCAGTCTGGCTCATTTCTTATAATTGAGCCTGAGGTCATTTAATATTCTTGAGCTCACACAATATGAGGGAAGAACTGCTCTTCTTATCTCTGTTCTGATAGATACGCATGGAGATACAGTGCACCCTACATGGGTGAAATGACTTCTTTATAATTAACAGTCAGTGGTGATATATGACCATCAGTGTGGTAGGTCATAGAGGCATTTTAGGCAGTTGTGCCTGCTCTAGAATCAGGATCTGCGGAAATTAATTTTCGCCATGCACATGCAGGCATAATTTTGCAGTGAGTCAGGACGCTTTCAATTATGGCATTAAAGTTCAAATGAGTTACAATTTAATTGCTCCAAGGTTTAATTGTTTCAGTCACATTTTAGTTTCTATAATTTCACACATGCACGTCAGTGCGCCATGAATACAAAATCAGTTGTAATTAAAGTTACTGGTAGGGAACAGCTTAAGAAACTGACACAGGCTTCTGAGTACACATATATGGATGTTTGATTTAGTAGAGAAGTGCCTTTAATAAAGCTTCTTTACATCATCACCTGCATTCACACATCACAGAAAAAGTGATGCATCAAGTTTCAGGATCAATTTGTTCATTTTCAGCATGTGTACCACAAAAAAGTATTGACAATAGCTTTAATTAATGTTACAAACTAATTATGTATGCATTCTTCTTCTTCACTATGTATTCTCTTCTTAAAGACACATTTTTAGAAATGATTGTCATTGATTAATGTAATGTAATGTTGTATCAGTACCCCTATGCAAAGCAATGTTCTATGCCTTATAATAGGAATTGAAGCAGCAGGAATAGCTCGTAGCTGTTTAGTTTGGTTTTTTGTTTTAATGACAGAAAAGTCAGAGATTGTATATGTCCTTATTGGGAAGGATATTCTCTACAGCGTAATCATTACTGGAAAATGCAATGGTAATGTTTAGGTGAGCACTGTTAAAAGAGAGAAGCAAATGGTTCCAATATACCTCCCTGGGTTGAACAGATGACGATATACCAAAAGGCCGGTGCAGGTGCTCAGGTTTGAGTCTGCCCCACGCCATGCCGTTCTCCCTTCTCTTTTTCCCCTCCTTTCCTGTCTACTCATCCTGTCCAGGAAAAAGGCTAAAGTGCCCAGCAAAAGAAAATATCAGGTGCAACTCAGGCTGGTCACCAATCTATCACAGGGAACAAAGAATTAAATGTGAAATGTAAAATATTAATTCAAAGTGCTGAGACAAATTAAAGGAATAAATATTTCAAGTGGGATATATATTTAAATTGCATGCAATATAATGTAAAATGCATAAATCCTTCCTAGCTTTTTAAGCAGAAAAAAAAATTTGCATAAGAAGCAAAACTAGCTATGAACTATAATGATGATAGCATATGTTTGTATGTTCCCTACCTCCTTCTATATAAGAGTGGACCAATCTTGATGAAACTTTTCATAAACACACACACATTTTATATATATATATATATATATATATACATTATATATATATATATATATACATTATATATATATATATATACACACACACACACACACACACACACACACACACACACACACACAATTAGGATGGCAGCAGATGCTCTTCTTGATTATTTATTTAAATGAAAATAGCATTACCACATTTAGATCGCCTGTCTGGCAGAAAACGTTGAAGGTGAACCTCTCCCATGTGCTTGTGCCTCTGTTGATGGAAATCTGTGGTTAAATAATTGATCTGGACTTAAAGTGTTGATACGCCTTGGTTCTAAAATACATTTTCACTACAGCACAGTAACTTGTCCCTAGCACAGACATGTTCACAACTGAAAGACTGCAGATTTCTGCTCTTGAATTCAGGAGGCTTTTGTGTTTCAGGAGAGTGCTTCAGGGTCTAACCATTTGTGAAGTTGCTTCACTTGTCTAAAGACAAGCCATGTGGCACAGTGCCTTGCTCAGGCGATTACCAAGTCTTGCCCTCCCTTTGCGATGAATGATTTGTTAATAATGCAAGTACTAAGCAGGGGAGATTTGGGTTAGATTTGGCATATTGGCGTTCAACCAATGTGGAGTTGTAGCCTGACAGACATTTAGCTGTCAGAATTATCTTTGGCTACTTGGCAGCTGCAGTCTGCCAACACAAATGCACAGTGCTCTTCCCAGCTTCACATTATACTCGACTAAATCCCCAGTGAATACAACATTACAGCTTACCTTCCTCTGTTGCAGAATTTCTTGTTCCTTTAGCCATATAACTTTTTTTTATATAAATTTTTAGGACTTCCCCAGTGCCCCCTAGACTGTTTATGATATTTGATATCTTCTGAAATTTGACTTACAGAATTGGGTTCTATTTTTGCAAAAAGGAGGTACTCCCACACTTTTCAATTTTTTTTTTTGTTTAAATAATGCCATACTGAAGATGTGCCTCTGCATATATAATTACACCTATTTGGTGACAACTAAACAAGATAGCAATAATCAGCTGCCTGTCCGGTAAGTTTCTCATCCCTGGGTTAGATGGCAGAAACACTGCAGATCACAGTGGCTCACCAGGCCAGGATTATTATCACCAGCTGCAGCCTAAATTGTGGATTTAAACTACATCTGACTGCCAAAGCCACAACAGCTACTGCACAGTGAGCTAGTAGGGAAAAAGAAGACTAGAAAAGCTGAGGTTTCTCATCAAAAAATGCAACAATTGGTCAACAGCTAGCTGTCCCACCCAAGTAAAGTCTTTGTGTGGGAAACACTGTATATAAAGTGATTTTACACATAACCTTTTGCTGTTGGAAATTTTCTTCTTAGGTTGAAGTTTGGAGTCAGTTGAATGGGAATAAATCGAGATTAAATCGAGTCCATTGTTTTTGTAATAGACACTCGATGACTACCACAAATGTTCAGTAACAACACAGCACATGATAGTGTGTTGCTGCTATAAGTAGCACACATGGAAAAAAAAAAGTTAGTGTTCTCTCCTTTCTCCAACATGCAGTCACATTGGGGTGACCCACTCATCCACTGGGACTCTAAATGTGTCTAGTTGCACATTTAGAGTGGGCCTCATTGTTCCTATTCCAGGCATAGTTCCTGGTTCTTGCTAGAAGTCATGGGGTCTTTTTGTCCTCTCCCTTGGAACAGTTTTACCTTGCGTGTCCCTATAAGGGTTAGAACAGGAGTTGTAAAGTTTTGATGAGTGCCAAATAGGGTGCCATATATTAAGGGATACACACAAGAATTGCACACATCTAACACTTTTAGTTTGTGTTATTATTATTTCCAGTCAGGAGTGCAAAGAATATGAAATGATGACAAATAAATCCTAAATAAAATATAACCACACAACAAAGCAAACAAAATTGCATGTTAAATATTTGTAGACTGTAGAGAGTTGCTGCATTTGAGGTAGTTCTTTTGACACTTTCTGATGGCACTGTTGTTAGGAAACCCTATGTGGACTTAGTCTTCTAAACTTTTTGGCTGGAATTAAGCTATCCAAGTATGATGAAAGAGCCTCTCCCAAGAGTTAAAAAACTGTTAGGCTACCTGGTTAACTAGAATTAAACATCATGCTATTCAGCTGTGTAATCATTCAAATGTACAAGGCCTACATGTATAGTAGTAAAATTATTATTGTTGTTACTAATTCCAAAGTTACAATCACTTTGCATATTTTATCAAACAGCAAGCCATACTTTTTTAATACAACTTGCAACTTTTAACCAAAGTAAAATCCATATTATAATGTAAAAGTTTATTTACCTTCCTTTGACTCTGGCATCACTTAGCTTTCAGTAATTTCAAGTAACCATTATTTTTGTTGGATTTATATGATGAAATCAATAGGGATCATTTGAACCATAAAATAAAATAATTGAAATAAACACAATAAACACCAGTCAGTCCAGAGACCTAATCTCTCAAGTGTGTCCTTGGTCTGCCCCAGAAACTCCTTCTGGTAAGTTATGCCTGAAATATCTCATTGAGGAGCCATCCAGAAGGCATCCTGGTCAGATGCCCATTCCACCTCAGGTGGCACCTTTCAGTTAAGGAAAGTATGGGCTCTTCTTTGATCCCGTCCTGAATGACCAAGCTCTGCACCCTATCTCTAAGGCTGAGCCTAGGCACCATTCAGAGGAAACTCATTTCCACTGCTTGTATACACAATCATATTTTTTTGATTACTACCCAGAGCTTGTGACCATTGATGAGGGTAGGAACTAGGCTGACCCATACATTGACAGCTTCACATTTACACTCAGCTCTATTTTCACCACAATAGACTGGTATAGCATCCATAACAATCTTTCTGTCAGTCTCCTTCTCCACTCTCCCCTCACTTGTGAACAAGACTCCAAGATAGTTAAACTCCTCCACTCGGGGCAGCAACTCATCCTTGACCCAAAGTGGGCACTCCACCCATTTCCGGCTGAGAACCAAGGCCTCAGACTTGGAGGTGCTAATTTTTATCCTAGCTGGAGGTCACCTCCTAATGAAACCAAGAGAACCACGTCAACTGCACAAAGCAGAAACAAGATCCTGAATGAATCTAACACTCTCCACCTCTTGGCTGTACCTAGAAATTCTTTCCATAAATATTATCAACAAAATTAATGGTAAAGGACAGCCCTGGTGAAGAGGAGTCTGACTTATTGCTGGGAGTGTGAACCAAGCTTTTACTGTAGTTGTATAGAAACATGAAACAGCTAAAAACAACTAAAGCAAAACACACATTACGTGCACAAATTTGACTCACACTCTGCTCAGGGCATGCCGGCATGTGACAAGAGGAGCAAACACTTTCTACTTTCCTGTCTTTGTTTCGGGAGCAAAAGCAGCACCTTTTTCAAGTACATTTTCCAGACAGTGTTGGACAGTCACATCATCAGGCGGGATTTTCCTCACTCCCAGGAGGGTCATTACTGCTCAGATTGGACCTTGCAGCATCAGCTCTACTTTTCATGTGTGGCATGACTAGGGCATGCCCTAGCTGTCTCAGGTAGATCTGGCGACGTCTCCAACTTTCTGATAACTTCCAGTCTGGGATGTTCTCCAGCTAGATGATGAATGTAGTAGTGGAGTCTTTCTTCTTTAAAATGTTTGACAGAGTGCCCTCTTTGATACTGTATAATGCTTTAATTTAGTACATGTGGCAAACATTAACTTAATAAATCATTCCAGTTATTAAAATTGCATAGGTGGTATTGGGTGCTTTTAACTGCTCCCCCTTCGTTTTAAGAAGCACTAATCAATGCAGACATAGAAAACACTTATGGGACATCATTAGGAACAAAAATGATAAAGCTTGTGCATTTTGGTACATTTGAATCTCATTTTCTTTTTTCCAAAACGATCTAGTTTGTTTGGTACATGTGATTGCTGCTTGCCATGCTCAGGGGAATTTAAGTGAACTTGGCTCTGGCCTGCTTGAAGAGGTGGGCCTGTCCATGCTTGCAAGCTTAAAATTCCTAATGTTTTAACAGCTGCCTCCTAAAAAAAACCCTTTAATTTGTAATTAACATAGATGTGAAAGGGGGCAGCATGGTTGTGCAGTAGTAAGCATTGTTACCTCACATCAAGAAGATCCCGGGGCCTTTCTGTGTGGACTTTGTATATTCTCATCATGCTTGCATGTGTTGTTTCTGGGTACTCGGACTTCCTTCCACAGTCCAAAGACATTCTTGAGGTTAGGTTAAGTGGTGATTCTAAATTGACCTGTCACTCTCTGTTAAGCCCTGCAACAGACTGGCGACATAATTCGAGGTGTACCCTGCTTCTTGCCCTATGACAGCTGGGATAAGCTTCTTGTTCTTGTTTTTGTTTTATTCACTGGAAACACATTTCAAGCTCATCTGGCCAAAGGACAGATGAGCATCCATTGTCTACCTATCTGTCTGTCCACAATTCACAAGAACTGCTACTCCTCCTAAAATATTGGTCAGATTTTAGTGAAACCTGCATACAACAATCACCTACTGGGTCTTCAGTATCAGTAATATAGTATGCAATGACATCTTAATGTATTCACATGCTTTCATGCTTTTTATGGAAGTATTACTACGGTGTAGTCATAATACTCTTGAACTCAAACAATTTAATTTGGTGGTGAAAAAGTTATCCTGGATATGACTATATTCAAGCTTCTTTGACTTCTAAGTGCATTTAAATTCTCATTAGTTTCTGTAATACAGAGAACCAGTGACAAGAAAACATCACTTTCTTTCTGTATTTCACATATTACAATAACTTACGACTTGTGATGGTCCTGATCTGGGTGAACTCCTTGAAGTTCCAAGTTCATCCAAACTCACTGAAGTTTTGGTTTGTTGCAACTGTACTTGCACATGTACAAAATTATGCAAGTATTTTCCTGCACTCTGAGTATGAATATGAGGATGGGCCAACTGTAAAAAGTCTCACTTCTTTAATTAGTCCATAAGGAGTCCAGGAGCTTTATTATTCACTATAATCTTCTACCACAAGTGACACTATACGTGCAAAGGTCAAGGTGGTCTTTATAAGTTCTGCTGGGTCCTGGCTCTGCCTCTTACTTGTATCCATAGGAGAGTGAACAGTACAAGCAGCATTTCATGAAAGCTTTCTGGCATCATTCCCACATGCTTTCATTCATAGCCACTCTGTTCCTGGATTGCAGCAGGGTACTAAACACATGATCAGGTGCTCTGGTGCTGCTTCAAGGACTGTGCCACTGTCATGATGGCTTAGGTCCAGGCTTTGGTTGTGACATGAGTGCAGAAAGAAAATTATTTCTCGTTTTGTCACACATTCTAAATTAAATGGCTATATCTCCACAGAATTATATGTATAAAAGTACAATATATAGTATATTCACATTGTGAAAAAAAAAGTCTTGTTATGATTGTACATTCTTAAAGCGGTTATTTGCATATGCTTTGGCAATAACCCAGTGCACACTGATTCATAGCCATCTGGCTTTTAGAAGCTGAGAATGTCATAGTTTCTTACTCACATGTATAGAGTCCATATGGGCAGATCTTCAGCCATTTCTTAAGCCACCCTGTACGTGGTGTAAGTTATAGCAGCTTACACCACCTACAGCCAATAAATGTTATAGTTATTTTGGGTGACTTCTGAGTTTGTTCATTAAACTCTTGTACCTCCTTTAACACTTGGAAGACTCCCAGTAGATATAAAATATTCTACCCTATTAGAAAGTATTGTATTTGCATAGAATGACTGTTTATTTTATGCTTTAAAAAATGTGAGCATGTGAGAGGCACTTATACATTGTGTTAATTGTAAGATTAACACACAGTTTCCAATCTCTGTGGTTTCAAAAATTGCCCAGTATTAGTACAAACACTCTTACACTCTTGCCATATGTCATACAATGGCCTTTAGATAGTATCTACTGGTCTGATCGGCTGCTCTTACTTTCTTGGCTGGAGGCATATTAAACTTTCATGGTCAAAGCTCCTAGCCTGTTGGCACTGTGACTCTGCAAGTGAATATCATAGGCAATTACATTTAGCAGTTTTGCATAAGTGGAATTGACTCATTGAAAGTGCACGTGTGTTCGTTAGATATTCATCTGTGCTCAAATGACAGCCACTGAAAAGGTATGGTTATTTGTGTGAGGTGAATTTCTTTGGTGTGTTTGAAAGCTTTGTTTGCAGGCTAATATTTTATGCAATTGAACTGTAAGAGCATGCTTTAATATGCATAGTTATTAATACGCATAATACAAGCCTGTACCTTTCTGCATGATTATTCAGGATTATTTACCCCTTTTAGAATTTGAATGGTTGCGTTTCATCCACCAATCAATCCATTTTCTAAGCAACTTGGGTTGCGGGGAGAGCAACCTGTCTTGTTCTTTGACAGAGCTGACACAGCTAGACAAACAAACATATCTGTACACTTTCACACTTACGGTACAGTATATATTTGGAATAGTGGAAAGACTACCACAGAGACTCCAACTCAGGGCCTTCTTTATTTGGATTGTATTTTTATTAAATTCACTTATTAAAAGCTGTAGATTTTTTTAGTGCATTAGTCTTAGCAAGCTTTACAGTATATGACTGTATGTGGGAGGTTTTATTGTATGTTCAAAGATGTAAATTGTTCTATGTGTGCATATGGATAAAATAAAGTTACTGTGCTGAAGAACACCCCTTTGTATTATTCTAGGTAAATAAATAAATATAAAATTAAAAACAAACTAGGATATACACCTTGTAACAGTCGTAATTGTGATGTCTCTTTACGACAGTCTGGTCTTTTCGTGTTGATGATGTCACCAGTGTGCGCCCACCGCTCCTCAGTAGAGAGCGCGGGAGATGTGTTTTGCAGACGGACATTTTGGCTTGAGGCGGACCCTTTCCTTTTCCTTTATTTTTTGTACCGTCATAGGTTGTATGAACACTGCTCGTTTTCATGTGTGTTTATGTAGCAGCCGTTCAACCGGGCTTCATAAGGTTGTGAAGATTGCGTTTATTAAAAGGGCAACACTGAAATTCCCAATGCCAGTGTGATTGTGCGTTTTTTGCTGCCAGATAAGCACGCCCGCCGCCTCCTCTTCACCACCGAACACAACCCAGATGTTACAACCTACCTCCTTAAGAATGTTCTTGGTGTGGCTAGATGTTGTGAAGGGTTTTTCTTAACCAAGGAAAGCATACTGTGATCAACCACTTCAGTTGTGTTCTGTAGTTTTCTAGACATTTTGGTGTTGCTTAGCTGATCAGTGCATTATTTCATGCATTATACCACATTGTTAATTTGGCCACTCCTAAATTTTTTGCCATTTCAGCCTAATGGTGGCCTCCTTCACTCTTTGGAGCTTAGACTGAGAGCTCTAGTGAAGCAAATGCAAGTTCAACACTTGGACTCCAGATCTTTTATTGGGTTCATTTTTCATGAAATAATGAAGGACGAGGCGTCATCTGGACAATTAATGTCCAATTAATTTTGAGCCTGTGAAAATTAGCGACTAGACATAAAAATAAAAAAATAAGTATAAAAATCCACTGTGGTGGTTTACAGGGGAAAAAAATGACAAATAACGTTGCATTGTCCAAAAACGTGTGGACCTAATGGACAATAATTGGCTATCCCCTCTTTCCACACACATACAAACACACACAGATATGGCAAGTGTAGCTTTAAAACACAAACCTTTGCAACAGAGCACTTGTTTGGCTGGGCAAGTGTTGTGACCAAAGCAAATTAATTTTCCTAGCATTCCCAGTTGTAGTGCAAGTGAAAGAGGGAAGACACTATTTATAGTTTACCTTTGGAGGGACAAAACTCAAGTGGCTGCATCTCCATATCTTTGATTTTTCCATTTTTCTTCTCACTATCCAGTTACCTTCATCCATCTCCGTCTGTTGCCTGGGTAACAGTAACTGATTGAGGCTTAGAGTTTTGGGGGACAAAAGAAAAAAGTGTGATGTGGAAGAGAGAAGCTTATTGAATAACCTTATCCATGCATGTGCTTTTATATGGCTGCATGTATGCATTTAGAGATACGTTCATGGTGTAATTTGAGAGGCATAGTGTGGAGAAATGTGCAATTGCTTACTTATATGTGGAGAGGGGCTGTACACTGACAATGACAATTTCATGGAAATGTATAAAATGATTTACATGAACTTTTGTTTGCAACATTTGTTGTGAGTAGATGTAAAGTTCAGGTCTTAGAATTTGTAAATTGCAGAGCATTGCAGAGAAAAATTAGTAAAATAGGCTCTTTAGCAATATATTTGCTGCAGTGACAACATCCACTAATTTTAAACTCAGCTCTCTTTCTATAACTATAACTTTGAAAGCATTTTATCCTACAAGCCACAGAGGTTGAGAGGTTTTATGAGTTCACTGTCTTGCCTTTTGGGCTCTTTGGAGGAGTTAGGAATCAAAATCACTGACCTTCTAATTAGTCCCAGATCTGCTCTTCTACCTAAAATTCAGCAAACCTGAAGCAAGAAACCTTTTTACTGCTAGTAAAAAGGTTTCTTTGGTTGAAGTGTGTCTTTATGTATTGATGCATCTCTTTAAAGAGATGTACTGTTGGGTGCCAGACACATTTTTCTCATCTCCTCTTTCGGTATCTCATTATTGATTAATCCCAATTCTCACCGTTCTTTTAATGGCCCCTCAAAGTACTGTATCTGGAAAATTTCCCCTTAATGTATATTTGAGCTACTTGTTTTCCTCCCCTTAGTGCTAATGATAGCAGATGTGTTTTGCTAGAAGCCATTAATGACTCAAGCACCAATTTGAAACATCTGTGCTATTTGAATTAGATTTGGAAGTGATATTAAAACCCCTGCCATCTATTAGCATTCCATAGGCACTCTCAATCATTAGATATATTCTCTGCTGGATAGTGCATTTGTATTTTCCCCTTCCTTCTAAGCCAAATTTAAAGACGAGCTGAGTCTTATATTTTAACCCCGGCTCTATAGTATGTGTAAGCATGTGTCAAAATGTGCTCTTTACAGAACTTGAAATGTGCTTTATAGAACTGCCACTGAACTGAAGAGACATTGCTGTGATATGTGGCGCAAGGGAAGAGACCAGCAAAGCAGGGCCCAGGGTGAAAGTGAGTTTTTGATTGCATCTGGCACAAATGGACAAAGACTACCTTCCCCTTCAGCTGCTGGCGCTCGCTGACAGGTCTACTCGCGCAAGCTGTTGTGGTAACACTTGGCCGACAGCTGCAGATACAAATAAAGGCCTCACTTCAAGCGAAACGACAGGGGATATAACAAGGGCTGAGGCCCCAGCTGCCTCTGATACAAGTAAACGGGCACAAGCACCCTAACATATAAAAGCATCTATAATCACACATAGCTCCATTGCGCTTGCCAGCTTTCAAGGCACGAATATGTCTTTCTCTAGTAGGAAGCAAAGTCATTTAGTTTTCAGATTTAGCCTTGTGTTTTATTTTGTTAAATACCACACAGTTGTGGCTAATATCACAGCAAAAACAAAATAATCCTAGTAAGCCTTGGAAAAATGATGGCCCTCCAAGAAAAAAAACAAAATGTATCCACCATTATTTTCCCCCATGCTGCTCTTTACAAATATGCACCATTGTCCATGCTGTGACGCTTGTATCTTTACAAAAGCAAAAATCCATTCTCTGACACTTTAGCCACCCCAAGAGTCTCATTGTTCAGACCCTCTCACTACTATCAACAGCTTTAGCGAGCCAGAGCCCATGTAACAGCACTGCAAAAATTGGCAATACCTTTCTAATCACAATTTTTTTTTCTTCAAAGAGCCATAATATAGTATTTCTGTGTGTGTTTTTTTTTTTTTCAGAAGTACTAATTTCCCGCAGTAATGAACAAGCAGCAGTGCATGGTCATCAGGCAATTATATTTGGTTACCATGCAAACAGTGAGCATCATGGGATGCTATTATACAGAGAAATAGACCCAGGGTACATGACAGTGATAGTGAAATATTAGCCTTTATCTAAATGCAAAGAGATTTTTATGTGTAATTTTACAATGCAAAATGTTTCAGTTTTTTTTTTTTCTTTTGTGATGAACTCATGGGATGATCTCATGGATAGAATGTTCAGTCATTGGTTATTTGTTGTTGTTGTTGTTGTTTGTTTGTTTTTCCACTTTTTTTTAGTTGCTTTTCCAACATTTTTTCCAGTTCTTTTGAATTGTAATTGAAGCGATTCCATATAGTCTGATTTGCTTTGCTTGTTTTATAATGCACAAAACTACTTCAGCCAAAGGCCATCCAAGAAAGAGAGAGACAAAGAAAGAATTAAAAGAAAGAATTGAAAATCCTTGATACATACCAATGAGGCGCGATGAGATACACCTACCGAGCTGAAGAATGAAACCAACATAGAGGTAACAAAAACTGCAGCTCCTATAGGTGTCACTTGAGGCTGGTGCCAAAAGGGAGTCTGTCTCCATAGACTTCCAATGTTAGAAATGTTAGAAACATTAGAAATTCCAACTTTATAGCATTAAAAACGATATTTATAGCCTGGTATAAAGAAAAATTGTTTCACCTCTATAGATAGTTTCCCTGTTCATTACAATTCTGAGTGGGGTGAATTTTGTTATCACTCATCCATCCACCCTGATGAGTATGTTAGGGCTGTTGATTGACAGGTATCAAGTCTACTGCCTTATCCACTACTTTGAGTCACTGAACTGAACTTCTTTAAAGTGGTGTGATGTTATAAGCTTTGAGGGCATTTTTAATCAGTTATATGACTAATATTGTGACTTGCTGTGTGGTACAGAGCATCCCCGTATTGTGTACTTTTAAATTCTAGTATTTCTTTTAGTCGAATAGTTACCACTAATTAACTGATATATGTACCTCTGTGTTGCACCTGTTTTTTTATGCAGCTTGCTAACCAAACTAGCTAGCTAGCGTAAGTTGATACATTTGTACTCCACCCTTTTGTCCATATAAGGTAACTTCTGGTTTCAAAAAGCAACATGGCTGTGGCCAAAGTGCTAAAGATGAAGGTTCAGAATGCCGAACATCCAAACCCATGATTCATACAGGATATAGGTGACAGAATATAGGTTTGTTCTCCACTAAAGAGCAAACAGAGTGGCAAAATGGAAGACAAAGACAACAGCAAAGAAAACTAAAACAATCTTGTTTAAATACTCCCCTACAGAACTGCTATGTGCTGTTGATGCAAAACTTATAATTAAGTAAAATACTGAAGATATTGTACATCTGGCTGAGAGAGCAAGTTATGGGTGTAGGGTGCTAAAGGAAGAAAAGGTGAAAGTTGCTGGGTGGGTAGGAGGAGCACAAATCAACCCTAATTCACTTTTATAATTCACAAAGCTAAGACTCAGCGTAGCATTATCTACCATCCAGTCTTTTCCCTCTGTGTGATAGAGCCCTGTGGCATGTTAAAGGTGAAGACAGAGAGGCGTTGTAATGAAGGGATAGAATCTAAGACAATGTAGAAGGGGGTGGGGAGAAAATGATGGTGACATGTATTAGTTTCCATGGAGAGAAGGACAAAATGGAAAGGTCGACCTGGTGCTTTCCAGTTAAGCTGTAGATTATTTTAATTCAGTTTTCAATCACAGTGTAATCAGATTTCATGATTAGGTAGGGACTTTTGGTCACTGTAATTTCTCTGGTGATTTACATAGCTAGAGCTGAAGACTGGACTGGAAATTATTTTTCACTTCCATCAAAAAACATTTACGTTTCCAGTCTAGTTAAAACACATACCTTTACATAATTTTCAGTTCATATTTCTCAACAACTGCACAAGTATATGACAGCACACAATCTTAATGCCAAATGACCCTGGTTCTTTATGTTTGTACTGTTGAACATCAGAATTCACCCTGACCTAGTAAGTGAATGAATAAATAAATAAATTAATAAATGAATGAGACAAGCAGCTGTTACATACATTATAATGCCATAGATGGAGATATGTACCATATAATCTATTCTCCTGTGTTTAAAAACAGGCAAACATTAAGAAGCCTGCTATGCTTTGCTAGATATGCAAGAATAGTATTTCTTCATGAAGCCAGGTAATAGACAAGCCTGTGATCTCCAAGGTAAATAATTACATTAATCAGAGAGCCAAGCCCTGTCATTCACAATGCATCTTCTACTTGGACATAGAGAATAGAGAGCAGATGCTAGGGCACATGTCATTTTAACTTCCTGCTGGGGGAGAGGGATAGTAGGCACAAATATTGTGCAGGGAGGAGGTTGAAAAAGAGAAGATGGTGACAGAAAAAAATGAAGTGAAAGGGAAATTATGTTCTTCCCTGAAAGACTTTCCCTGAAAGACAATGGTATGAACACAAAGCCAGCCCAAATATACTACAAGTATTACCTGCATTTGTGTACTGGCTGGCTGTGATAGCTTGAGTAATTTGTCTTTCTTGCTATGTCATTTGTGAGGTAATGCATACATGTCTGCTGTTTGTTTTAATCTTTAAATTGATAAATTGTTTGACTGACATCAGTTCAACTTCTGATTATTTCAGTATAATTTACTCTTGCATGCACTAAAGGTTGTTGTAGTCCACCCTTCCTTTGGAGCAGGAGGTGGCTGATTACTGGCGTTCAGTGAGCCACTGCCTCTCCTATGCACAGATGGTGGCTAAACCACAGAGCATGTGTTGCATGTGTTGGCTCTGCATCGTGTTGTTTCACTGCATAAAGAAGCTTATTAGGATCATTAGGGAGTTATAGTTGTCAAGTACACATAAAAGTCAAAATTTAAGTCTCTGTAGGAGCTATTGAACCAAGCGTGGAGAATGGATCAAGTGAGAGAGAGGGAGATAGAGATGGTGGATGGATCAAAACTAACTATATATGCAGTTATTAGATATTTCTTTTTACAAAGATAAGGTATTTAGAGTTAATCCTTCTTTAATCTTTCACTTTTTTTATTTAATATGGAATGAGGTAAAGCATCTGGTTAGACATCCGGTATTGCAGATTACTTTTTCCTATGAATGGGCCAAAGAGAAGTGCCACATCTGAGATATCCATGGTGACAGTGCTATTTTGGTCCTCAACAGAAGCAAAGCCATCAGAATGAGAGTCACATGAATTTTACAGCGATTAGATAGAACAACAGAAAGAATCTAACAGTGAAAAGCCTACACAATCTAAGAATGTTGCTACATACTTTGGTATTGCTATGCATGCTTGAGAGCAAATGTGAACATAAAAATTGAATGAAAAAATCTAGAGTAAATGGTGACAATTTATTTTGCAAGGAAACCCAGCTGATCAAAAAAGCAGGCTCTTGTACAAAGATTTTTTACAAGATCATACAGTAGTACAACATGTGAAATAGCCATTTTAACTCATTCTCTTTAATGTCAATATTTCTCAGGTAATAAAAGTAAAAATACTCCATTTATCATTTACGAAAATATAATTTGAATGCTGAACAGGAAATTACAATGGAAGTAGCTTATGCTAATAGTTTTATTTCTTAGCCATATTATAACAGCACATAATCTCTTTCTCTCATCACTCCTAAGATTGACAGCTCACATTAAACAAAAATAATTTTATAACAGCATTGTAGGGTTTATTTTAAAGCATAACAAATCCCCGACTGGGTATGTTGCTGTTCGTTTCATTAGCTCTGCTGTCTGCAATTAGTCAGTGAGTGAATATATTTAATGCACATTCACTTCAATCAAGAGTGATATTAAAAGCTAATGAGTTCTTGCTTTGGGAATCTTAACCTTTTGACTATCTTCTACTCAAAGTAGTCAAATATCCAAATATCCATGGTGTCATCATATTCATGCACCCATGTAAACTGTCTCTATTGTGCTTTGTGTACGTTTATTATAATACTGAACTATATGAACTGCTTTCTGTGTTAAGTTTGATCTACAAGACACAGCCATTTTTTCTAATGTACCTTCAATATGGATGTTCAGTCAACATGCATGATTATAAATTGAATTTACACATTTTTTTAGTTATACTGTTTTTATACTGGACAATTTATAACAAGAAAATAACATGTATTTGTGTTATTTAAAAAGCTATTGATGACAAAAAAAAAAAAATCAACAATTACACCTGTCCTCCTTTAAAAAATGACCTTATAGGCCTTTTTTACAGGCATGTTTTATGACCAATGACTACATTTCAAAGTAAAATCAAGTGACCTCTATCAGGTCACACAAAAGGGTGTGTTACTAACATTTTCAGTTTTCCAATACATAAATATGAATTTTCTCAGATATCTGAAAAGTCTATGGGGACTAAATTGTATTAGATGCCACAGGAAAAGCTTAAACAAATGGACTTGTTTGTGTGTAGTACTTTTCTACTGTACTTCAGAACTTAAAGTGCTTTATACAACATGCCCCATTTATATAAGCGCTTCAGTATTTGTCAATCTGAAAATGTCAATTTTATTTCTATAGCACATTTAAAAACAAGAAGGTTGATGAAAGAAAGATATATCCATAGATCAATAAAATAAATACAGTAAATATAAAACAAAGAAATACAATAAATACAATACAATAAATATGACAGCACAACGTAAAACCTGATGGGACTCAAACTGAACTTGCATGAAAAGCCAAGGTAAAAAGGTGAGTTTTAAGATGGGATTTAAATGGAAATAGACTGTAGCCTCTGCAGTATGAATATCAAGTGGCAGATTATTCCGGAGCCTAGAGGTTATGACTGTGAAAGTTCGATCCCCTCTATGCTTAAATTGAGACCTTGACTCCACTAAGATTGTCTGGCTAGATGATCTCAGTGCTCTTTTGGGGTTATATAAGTTGAGCAGCTTGACTAAATAGTTTCCATTTAAAACTTCAAAAGTAAGTGAAAGAATCCTAAAATCAGTACGAAATCGGATGAAGAGCCAATATAAACCTTCTAAAACTGGAGTGATGTGATCATGCGTTCTAGTACCTGTTAAAAGGCGTGCAGCAGCATTTTGGACTATCTGCAAATGATAGAGAGATGACTGTTCAAGACCCGAATGCAGTAGCCCAATCAACAGGTGATGAAAGCATGATTATGTTTTCTCAGGTCTTTTGAGGGAAGATAGGCTTTTGCTTTGGCGATTAGATGTAGCTGATAAAAAGTGGTCTTCACAACTGTGTTCACTTGCTTCGCAAATTTAAAGGAACTGTCAAAAAACACTGAGATTTCTGACAGTTGGGGAACAATGAGAAGCAAGAGGGCCAAGGGTATCAGTTAACTTATCCAAAGCGATACAACTTCCAAATACAATAGTTTTGGTTTTGTTTTCATTTAAAGTAAGAAAATTCTGTGTTAACCAGTCTTTGACATCATGTAGACAGTTAAACAGAGGCTGCAGCAGGACAGAAGCATCCAATTTAATAGGTAAATAAATTTGGATGTCATCAGCATAACAGTGAAAGGGGATATTGTACTTCCTAAAAATCAATCCCAATGGCAGCATATATAATGAAAATAAAATAGGACCCAAAATGGACCCCTGAGGTACACCACAACAAATAGAAGCTGAGGAAGAGGAGTGTTACCCCAGGGCTACAGAAAAAGACCTACCTGACAAATATGACTTCAACCAAAATGTACCTTTAAGACCAACAACATAGTCAAGTCCTGACAAAAGAATGGTGTGATCAACTGTATCAAATGCAGCAGTTAAGTCTAAAAGAACCAAAACAGCAGAACAACCTGAGTCAGTAGTTCAAAGATCATTATAAACTCTTAAAGGTTCTGTCTCAGTGCTGTGGTGGGATCTAAAACCAGACTGAAACTCTTCACAAACACCATGAGTTTGTGAAGAGTTTAAAGTTGATTAAAAACAACCTTTTCCAAAATTTTGGACATAAAAGGTAGTTTAGAAATTGGCCTGTAATTAGAAAGAACATTTAAATCAAGAGTTTTCTCTTTAATATTAGGCTGCACAACCGCATGTTTGAAGGCAGCTGGTACACACACAGCCTGATGACAAAGAAGCATTCAATACAAGCAAAATACTAGGCCAAATAATGTGAAGAGTTTCCTTGAAAAGGACAAGAGGGGAGGATATCTTGAAGGGAATTAGAAGGTCTTAAATGATGGACTACTTCCTTTAAAACTGCAAAAACATATCTGGCTCAAACTGCTGAAAAACAGCACAGCATTTAGGAGCTGGGCCTTGATCTTAAACAGCCTGTGAGTGTGGACACCATAAAGAGGAGATTTTATCAACAAAGTATTTCAAAAGATTCTCACAAAGTGTGGAAGAAGCCTCCATGGGAACAGTGTCCACCTATTGATGTGCCATCCTGGAGGAATTGGACTACCTGTGCAACCTCTGTAGGGTCCAGATATCACCTTATGCAACCAGTAGTGACACTGACCCTAGCCAAATGTAAACTAGTGTAAAACAGAAAAGATGAGGAGGGGAAAAAATTGTCTTATTGTTGGCCCTCAAGTGCACCTGTTGTTAATTTCTTTAACACCAAAGCAGCTGAAACTGATTAACAACCCCCTCTGCATCTTAAAATAAAAAGTCCCCCCACACACAAAAACTGTCCTTGTGATTGTTTAATTTTAAGTAAATAGTTTAGTCACGATAAATTTGTTAGATTCTCTAGTAAAAAAAAAAAAAAAAAGTTTGTAAAATGACTTAATAATTCAGTGGTGGTGTCTGTAGCTATATTCTGAAGAAAGAGAGTAAGGTGTAAATGAGAAGGAATGTAATGGTGGTAATCAAGCTTGGCAGAGGAACATGAAAGGAAGGCGGGAACATGTTCTAGTAGCAAGTATAGAGGAGATGGGAGGTTAGGGAATGAAAGGCAAAAAATGCAACAAGAGCAAAAGAATAATAAGCTAAAGGAATATGTTGCAGAGATAAAGGTAAAAGGTAAAAAGAATAATGCAAAAAGTAATTTAGTAGCAATAGGAAAAAGAAATGCAAAGTAAGGAAAATAATCATGGACTGCAGTAAACCTTCAGAAAAGAGTGGAATTATGGTGTTTCCAGACACTCTCCTTCCTGTAAAGTCATTTAGGACTAAAGCAGCAGGGATTTGTAGGGTTTGAAGATGAACACAAAACCCATTTTCCCTCATGGCTACATCTGCCACTATGAATTTATATGGCTGTTGTAGTGAAGAGTAGAGAAAAAATGTGATCAAACATGAGGGGGAATAGAAACGGAGAGACATATAGTAATCAAGCAAGAGAGAAAAAAGTGAGAACAGTGGGAAGTGCAGAGAAAATTGCTGTGAGATGATGAGGGAAATTTGAGAGAAAGGAAAAATAGGTAGAGGAAAAAGCATTTGAATGGCAAGTTCACTAATGCAACTTTTCAGAGAGCCTTTACTGTAATTTCAGTTGCATTCCAACATGAAGTTAAGCAGTACTTGCCCAGTGAAATCTAAAAATAGGCATCAATTAAAACATACCAAAGTGAAATCAATTTCTCTCCTTCCATCTCAGAGAAGAACTGGTCTATAAACCATTGGAATCCATAGTTTCTGTCCTTTTAATGGGTGTGCCCATATTCTGTTAACAAAGATTGGAGCAGCAGTTTTTGACTGTTTGCATATGCACATTATGGGTAAACCTGTGCTTTTTATACAGGAAATTTGGGCAGACAAATGTGCTAGGTAACCTGACCCTGGCTTAGCTTTCACTGCTCTGAGATCACTAAAGATCTTTATTAGCATACACATGTGCAGATGTGCATAGAAACAATGCTAGCATTAGCAAGCAAATGAACAAATTACATGTGATTTACTGTATCATCTCGGCAGAAAGGTTTTCTCTTGCTAATCATGTCAGCCTACATGTGTGTTACTTAGGAGTTAGAGTGTAGTCTGAATCAACGTTTAATAACTCCTTTAGCACTTTATCAAGGACAACTTTCACAGAGATGGCTCAGATGATGAGAGGAGACATCAGCTCTCGCCATGGCATGCTTGACAAAAAAAAGTCAAGTTCAATGGGTGCAGGCTCTGCTAGATATTTTCAGATTAGCACATATCACTTGGTTGACTGGATGTGCTAAGTTTAACTAGATGTTTTTCTACATACATCCATCAAATGTATCAGTAATGTTTTAATCCTTCTGTAAATATTGACAGAGGTCTATTATTTCACACAGTGCTCAAGCCTTTTATTCCAGCTGTATTTTTTTCTTTGTTATTATAAAAATATATCTTGATAAGCTTTTTGTAAAATCTAAATTAAGGCCTATTGTCTGTTTTCCTGTTTTTCAGAGCTATGCTTTCCTCAAATGGTAGCCACACAATAAAAAATATACCACAGCATTTCTGTAGATTTAACTACCCAATCTATATGAGTTCAAGGTTAAACATCTGCAGCAGTAAGGTAACACGTGGGCAGAGGATTTTAATTTTTTTTTTTCTGAAAAAATATATACACTTTTATTTGTAGTGAGGTGTTTCCACAATTTGATAGTTACAGGTATGTCGACTCTGCTTGCTCTTCTGTTAAAGTAATTGCATGCCACTCCATTCTCAAATGCAAATTATTTTTATAAGTAGGATAATTATGGGTATACATGTCAAAATATGTTCTAGTGCATGGTGCCAATGTAAAATGTGTAATTATATTTTTATGAAAAGTGACAATTAATAATTTAAGTGTTCCATGGATTTTGAGGTAAATGAAAGAAAGTGAAACATTTCTTTTGTTTCAGGCACCTTTTTATCCATATTTATTTTAATTTTGACAATCATTTTCTTGTCATGCTACCAAACCATTCAATGTCACACTATTATTACTCCGTTCCTAAAATTAAATATAAGCCATAAAATGATTTTTTTTCTTGTTTTATTGCCTTTACTTAGACAGAACTGTTATAGAAGAAAATACTAAGGGGTGTTTGGGAATACATTTCTGCAAAGCTGCCATCCTTTTGGAGATTAATGGACAAGCATGTCTATGATACTAGTCCTCTCTGTTGCCTTACCGCTCAGCATATTTGATTTATGGACACTCAGCAGTGCATGAGTTCTAATTTGAAAAGGGTTTGTTTTCAGTCATAAAGATGGAATTTTAAATGTTGTGATGAATGAACCCTTGTGGTTTTTATTTATTATTCTGTTGTGGTGTATTTTTGTGTATGTGTGCATGTGCATACGGTTTGCTGTGTTCTTATTTGTGCATGTATATGTGCATATGCCCATGTAATTTTGTAAATATAGCCACATTGTTATTTATGTACTTGGAAAAGTGCTGACACTGTGTTTTCTGTCTGACATTACAAATTTATCACCCTTAGGTAACTATGTCTTGTAGAATTCAATATTACGTCTCACCTATTGGATGCCAGTGTGAAAAATCAAAGAATAAGTCATGCCCTCCCATACTTTCAACCATTCTGTCTGTGCATATGGATTTACTTTATCATCCAACAACTGCGTATGGCAGGGTGTTTGATGTTTCTGTGGTTAGATATTGAATGAACCATAGAGAAATGTGATGCTCCTTGGTGAATTTACAGGGCTATAGTAAGGGCTTAGGGAAGAAAGAGAGGGCAAAACAGGCTAATAACCTTTGTGTATTGGTGTGTGTGCTCATTTGAAAGGAGGAGTTCAGATGCAGCGCTGCTACAAAAAAATTATTTATGCTGAGCTGCTCTCTGTCTTTGTTTGTGAGGCTTCACATAAAGAGTGGAAACAACAACAAGAACACTTGCACCATATAATGCAAATCATTTGTGCATCTTGATTTGCAGCTCATGTGATAGAGATGATTGTTGAGAACTGCTGAGTTGGGTCTGTGGTAGTTTTTGATGTTTGTTTTAATCGTGTTCTCTATCTGCTGTACATGTTCAGATCAGTTTTCCATATTCTGTGTGCAGATCACATTGTGTTATATGTATCTGCAGCCTTCCTATTTTTTATTGACTTGCTAATGTCATCATTTCTGCAGGAGTATGCTGTGTTCTAGTCATCTTTCATATTTAAAATACGTTTGCCCCTCCTCAAGTTATGTTGTCTCATAGAGACTGAAGATGGAACATAGACACTTGGAACTAAGTTGCCACTCATAATAACCATTCATAATAACACATTTAATATACATATTAAATGTGCGAAAACGTGGCATATACTTGTTGATTATGTCAAACTAGCAATGGCCTTTTCTTCATGATGTGAGACTGTCATTATTTTTAAAGACTGGCATAAAAATATGGTATTTTCAGAACGCTGTTAGCCTCATGTTGCTTTGAGAACTCTCATGTCAAAGTGTGATTGCTAGACCTCCTTTATTAGTGGCAAATTGTGCTAATTGGCATTCAGCCTAATATAACTGGCACTGAGGCAGTGATTTTAATTGTGTAAGATGTAAAGGTCTCTATTTTATTGTCTGTAATGCTGTAATGTTGTTTTCCTTGTGTACTTTCCTGACATTGACTTTTTCTTGTTTGTTTTTACTTCTATTCAGGGAGGCCTCATAGCTCTCCTCCTCTTAATTCTCCTCTTCACCCTTGTGCTGTATACCCGCCATCGATGGTGCAAGCGTCGCCGTATCCCCCAAAAGAGTGCCAGTACGGAGGCCACACACGAGATCCACTACATTCCCTCTGTTCTCCTTGGACCACAGGGCCGTGACAGCTACCGAGGTTCTCGAAGCACACACCAGCATGGCAGTTCTGTCATTGGAATGCCTATTCGTGAGACCCCAATTCTTGATGACTACGACTGCGATGATGAGGTGGACGGAGGTGGACACTCACTTAACTCCACACCCAACCAGATCCACAACAAGCTTAGTGATGGAAAAGTCCTAGATGACTATGGAGTTAACGTTGGCATCCAAGGACATCCAGATATGATGTGCAAGGAAGATGATATTAAGCATAATTTTGACAAACGAGGTAGGCTGGTTGTCTGAAAAACATTTACCTTGGAAATCTAATTATGGAAATATGAACACTGCATGCATAAAATTGAGATTTATTATGGGATCACTGTCATATTAACTGCATGATGTTGGTTTTCTTTCTATCATGCAGCTGTGAGCAGCATGCCAAAAAAAGAAATGTCAGGTGTCATAGGAAATGTGTTGTGCTCAGTGGTAGTTGTGATGCTTTTATGAGCATGTTTTGTACATCCATGGAGTCTCTCTGTGCCAGGTGCTTAGATTACTCAGCATGGATATTTCACTTGACTAAGGTCAGCCCACCCATGTTCTTGATTGCACAGCATGTACTGCGCATAATTTGTCCAAAAAAAAAAAAAAAAGTAGTTTTGTATCATTCCAGCCATCATCTAATGTGCAACAATAATGACTATAAAATATTCCTACAAAGCAAAGAACCCACATTTTTATATATACTGTACACTGCTCCTTCTTTGCCTGTCGTATCCACTTACTGTGTGAGTCAAGTTCAAATCTAATACACTGCCATTTAATATAATGTGTGAAGGTCAAGTGACAGAGGCCAGTTGTCTAGTCAATTGTGTCAGAAGTTGGCCCGTTGACCTGTGGTAAAAAGGGTCATGGGTCTCCACTTTAAGCAAGAGAAATATGTTGCCCGCAGCAATAAAACTTTTTGTATGCAGTAAGAATTTTAAAATACCACTGCAAACATCATAATTTGAAGCTACGTATAGAGTTTATACGTAGTGTTTACAGTATCCTCTCAAACCTTGGGTGCTTCTCTGTTGGATTGTAATAATTAGTTGTAGAATCAAATGTACAATATGCAATGATGGTCTATGTTTTAAAAAGTACATATGGAAAATCTATAGAAAACCTATTGGTTGATGTTGTTTCAGTAGTTATAAAAATGAATAACATGATAAAGTATCATTATGTCCAAATTTGGGAACAAAACTTAAGTTGATACTTGACACACAGCCTCTGACACTGACCTAAGCTCAGAGTGACTTTAAAACTCAAGCATATAGTACTTTCAGACATGAAAAACAAATTCATATTCACATTCAAGGATCAGTTTAATTTGTATCTCACTCTCTAGTTCTTTGAATTCCTTAGATGAACTATAGGTACAGACTCATGATCTATTAACATTTCAGCTGCAGAAATGTAAAGATATGAATCATCCAAAAAAAGTGACCAATTAATTTTTTTCTCTTCCATTTAAATTACAACCTACCTGTATTTATTAACCCTTGACATTTTTAGTGTACTGGGCTGGCAAGTCATCTTTTTCTCTCTCTCGCTTTTGAGAGTCCATATATATAGTCTCATGAAAACAGCCATAACCTGCAGCTGTCTCTGCGTTATTATGGCAAACTTTTCAAAGCAGTTATCACAATTATAATTTGTGAATTAGGTCTTTCATAATGCGTGTTATCGAATCGTTAAAATAAAATATAAACATAGTCAATTACAAGTATTGTTTCTGTATCATATACATATTTTTACACCTTCTTTCTTTGCATCACTTTCAGTTTTTGTCATGATTGTTTTTGTGTTCTATATGTTCTTTATTGTTTTAATTACAGAATTTTGCATATTAAGACAAATGGATGAAATACAGTATGTGATTCAAACTGAATTCAGATTTGCTGAAATGCTGTCTAAATACCCAACCTCACTAATAACATAGCTTTGATTTTGTAATTTTTTAAATCATGCAAAAATATAAATAACATAGAGAAAAGAGAAAAAATACGTACATAAAATACATGTCAATATACAAACAATGAATAACTTGATAGAATAAAAATGCAGTACTTTTCTAACTCACTATACAGTTTTATGATTTATATTTTAATTTTCATATTGCCATAATTTAGTATGTGATGCATACTGACTTGTTTAACACTTGAAAAATAAAACTTGGACTTGTTATAAATCTTCTATAGACATTGATTTATGCTGAGATATTCTCTCAGAAACAACTGACTTGATGGGCATTGTTATTCTTGTTTAGTGGAGACACAGTGACAGGAAAAAGAGCTAATGGTGAAAGGTGATAAATTGCTAATGCTGCTAATGCTTTGTTTTGGATGGTCAACATCTACCTCCCTTTGGGATAAAATGGCCTCAGGCCACAGGCTCAATGTGTCTGTCTAGAGGACAAAAGGTTATGTGATTGTACTACGGTTCATTGCTGTCAACCATAAAAGCATACTAAAGTTCTTTGTGGCTGGCATTGTTTATTGGGTCTTGGCTGATTAATCGGATTAATTAAAATTTAGTGTCATTTTTTTCCACTGAATTTTACTTCTATTTACTTATTAGCCTACTGTAGGCCTAGGTTTTTTTGTTGTTGTTTTGGGTTTTTTGTCTTTTTAGTAGTCCGACTTGTTGTGTTGACTCATGCATTAACATTTAATATGTCTATGATATTGCAGACATACTGAGATTAAAATCACAAAAGCATTGTTCTCTGAATATCATATTCCCAAAGCCAAACACATTCCACATCCAAAGAGTAGACTAACTACTTCAGATATTCAGAGACTGACCTAGGAAATCACACCATTGCTCTGCCAACATAGTCCTAAGGGCATCTTGGATGGGGCCACTGGTCCTCACATTAATAACAAGCAAATCCATCCAATTTCCATTTAAAATGACTCTTGTTAGTCCTATCTAACACCCAGTTCTGAGTAGAGGTGAGCAGCAGAATTTATTCATCTTCCTGGTTCATCCATGAACAGTAATGCTTGTTTTTCCCTGCCGCTAATAGTAGCGTTTCTTGCTTATTTATACAAGCGGCATTCAAGGTCACAATATCCTCTGACTGACTGCATTAACTAAAAGGACAAAATCAACTTCTGTCTTTATAGAAAAGCTTATAATAATATCTATGGATAGAAGTTAACTGAAATCTAGAATAAATAAACATTGCTTTTATATTCATAAGTTACAATATATAGTGATTATATTCATCACTCTCTGTTACAATCAATGAAGCATTGCATATATAAATTGCATCTGAATTGACATAAGATGTAGGATATTTGCCATATGAAGGATAATGATTTACATTCATAATTATATTGTGCTTTAAAGCAATCATGTTTTAAGTAGCTATATGTTTTTCTGCATTACATCAAATCTGAATCTTTCCCTAAACATAGAATGTTGTGAGTCCTTGAACAGAACCATTAAAATATTCAATCCATTAAAAATATCTTTTTTTAATTGGAATATGAGTTATTAGCACATCACTCATACATACAGCTGATGCATGGATCACTTTTGTCTACATCAACACATTTGTGACTTGCTAACTAGATTGTCGATTAACATTACATTATTTTGTATTTGCTGTTGCATATGGTTTATCTCAGACACTACCATCTTTGGAACAATAATAGAGATTCCCAGGTTAGGCCCCCCATGTTATCCAAGCGTACCTTGGAACATGAGGGAGAGATATATAACTGAAGTAATGCCAACTCAGATTAACAAGGTCCGTGTCAGGTTACAGGAGCAAGGCTACAGTGTAAGTGGACAAAGGATGACAATAGGGAACTGTTGGAATGCTACTATGCATGCAACCCCCTAACATCGAAACAACAAGGAGCTCAGTGTTCCAATGTCCACAAGGAGTAGTTGCTATCGCAACATAGATTGATGACATACAACACAAATGCTATGGCAAGGGGGAGCCAAGACATCAGGTCAGGGGAGAAATGCCATCATCCCCACACAGACTGGGTACCAAAAACCACTATGTTGAAATTGAGAGCTGGCCTGAAAGAGAAGATCATGGCTAAGCTGGAAACCCTCCATAGCCAATTACAAAGATTACATGAAGTACTTTTTGAAAGTGTACTAGAAGATGTGAATGCAGTATTATGGACAGTTTCTACTGCAACCATCACTGAAACCAACTAGCTGATTTATACCACAGTAACCGTAAACTTTGAGATGCTTGGCTATAAGATGAACAGCCACAAGGAGCAGCATCCTCCATGGAGAAAAAGCCTTGCGGCCCAGGCAGCACGATAGGAAGTTAACCACCTTTCAGAGATGCAGAAAGGTGTGATGAAGAGAGGGGTGCCTAAGAAGTACAACAAGCTGTCCATACCTGAGACCTTAGAAACTGCCAAGAAAAGACTCACAGCCTTGGCTAACCGCTTGAAGCTGTATGCCAGGAGTTAATGAGACATCAATTCACTGATCCACACCAATAGGATCTATAGGTCCTATTGGTGTTTACACCAATAGGACCTATAGATACATCAGTTTACATTGAAATGCCATTTCAATGTAAACATTGAAATGGCATTTGGACTAGAGAAGTGTAGTTGGATGGTACCAAAAAGAGGAAAGATAGTCAGAACTAAGGGGATTGTACTACCAGATGGCAACATTGCAGACACTGAAGACAAATACAACTACTTTGGAATCCCACAGGCAAATAGGAACCACAAAGAGGCTACTAGGAAAATTGCAATCACAAAGTACCTGCAGAGAGTAAGACAAGTCTTGAGGAGTCAGCTGAATGAGAAGACAAGACCCAGGCAATCAACACCTACACCCTGCCGGTCATCAGATACGCTGTTAGGATAATAAGCTGTCTAAAGGAGGAACTGACATCAAGACAAGAAAGCTCTTTACCATGCAGGAAGGGTTTCACCCCAAATCCAGCACCCTGAGACTGTACACTAAGCGGAAGGAAGGAAGCTGAGGACCAGTGACTGTCAGAACCACTATCCAGGATGAAGCATAGCTTTAAATATTCATGAGTACATCAGAAAGATCGCCACAACTTATCAGGTGCTTACTGAATACCCCAGGCAGCAGAAACCCAAGAAAGAAGAAGAGCAGGAACAGGAACCATCCTGCACAGGACCCTCACATTCCCAAGCCTCTGGTAGAGGAGCTGAAAATGGGGGCTCCTCCAGGATCCAGCCCCAAACTTTTGATCATGGCCTGCATTCCATACAAGAAACCCTTGGGGATGGCATTTGGAGTAAGGAATTAATACCTATGACTGAACTCCTGGAAGACAATGTGGTTGGGGAAGCCCTGTCTACAGATATAGATTCCTTCAGGCACATCCTAAAAGAAGGCCTAACCACCCAGCTCCATAAACCAGTTGGGAGGGAAACCAGACAGTTATCCACTTAATAACACCAAACTGAAATACCCATCAGAACCCCCGCCTGCAAAATAATGCTGCCTTTTTCTTGGGCTAACTGTCTACTGCCAAGTAACTAGCTCCCTCAGTCCTAATTAAAAAAAATAATAATAATAATAATAAAACAACAAACCAACCAGCCCACAAGTGGCCTAAGTTGCTTATGCTTTCAGGTAAAGGTAATCACAAAAATACAACCCTGCTATCAATACCAGGCCAAAACAACTTCATAGTGAGCCAACCATGTAACCATGCCAGTAACAACTGCCATACACAGCTGCATTTCAATAGCAACTGCCTCATAGCAGTATTCCAATAACAGCTGTCTCACACAGCAGCATTCCGCAGAACCTCGAAGCACATGCCGGATTTAAAAACACTTAACTAATAGGCCCCAGGCCAACACCATCAAAAGCATCAACCAACAGGTGTAGAATTCCCTCCCAACTTGCCTGCAACTTAATACCAACAACTAAGGATGAGCCTCCATTTTATTAGTGGCTGTAGCTTGCAACAAAAGAGATAAATGATTGCTTAACACACAGCTGTGTCAGCTCAAGAATGAGAAGAATAACCTGAGAAAACAGCTGGAGGAGGAAGAAGAAGCCAAGAAGAATGCAGCTTCTAACAGTGCAGACTCAGCTTGCTGAAATGAGGAAGGTGGAGCAGGATGCTGGCTCTCTGAATACTACTTAGGATGGAAAAAAGAGGCTTCAAAGGTACCTGGAGGTAGTCAACCAGCACCTGGAGGAGAAATGTGCTACTTACGAAAAGTTGGATAAAACAAAGATACATCTCCAGCAAAAGCTGGATGATCTGCAGGTAGACCAGGACCATCTCCAACAGACTGCTTCCAACCTCGAGAAGAAGCAGAAAAAGTTTGACCAGATGCTGGCAGAGGAGAAGAACATCTCTGACCCCACTATACAGAGAAACGTGACAGAACTGAAACCCGTGAGAAGGAGACCTGAGCACTGGCTTTAACCCGGGAGTTAAATCCCCCTATGGCAGAAACAACAAGCTGCTGCAATCTGAAATGGAAGACCTTGTATCCTCTAAGGATGATGCTGGCAAGAATGTCCATGAGTTGGAGAAGGCTAAACATGCAGGTCAGCTCTTCATATACACTGGGCCACAGTCAGCCTCTAATGGCAACCAGCTGGCTAGAATAAATCTGCTCCACCCATGAGTCACATGGTCCAACAAAACAGACTAGGTCATACTCATACCCCACAAAACAGAGTCCATTAAAGACTCTTCCCAACTAATGTCAAAATTTGCAGTCATCTTTACACACACACACACACACACACACACACACACACACACACACACACACACACACACACACACACACACACACACACACACACACAAATATATGAAACGCACTTACCAGTACACCAGGGATACATCAGTTCCCATTTATACCAACTCTGCTATTCACCAGCTCCCCTCTGAGCAAATTGGTACCTATGAAACATATTTAAGAGAATGGAAGATGGAAGAGCCAGGTCAGCTCTTTCTATACGCAGGGCCACAATTGGCCCATGATGACAACCAACTGGCTAGAAATAATCTGTTCCACCCATGAGTCACATGACTCAACAAAAGAGACTTGAAGGGTCATCACAGCTGGTTGCCTCTCACAGTGGATATACATGTATATTAGTAATATATTAAAAACTAGTATTTAGTGATATATCACTATCACTAGTTTTTGTCAAATGTTACAGTTTAACAGTTAAGATTATGACTTCATATATACTCTCACTAGTAAGTTCTAATTCATGTCTAATTGCTAGTAAGCTCTAACTAATTAGCAAAAAAAAAGGCAACATTTCCAGTAAATTAAATATTCTGCTATGTTTCAATAGTCTGTAGGCTTTGCTGTTGTACTTTTTATTCCTTGTAGTGAAATTATGTTGTTCACAAAGACCGTGGGATGCAATTATTTTGTATTTATTTCATGTTGTAAACACTGATAAAGCCTTGGACAACACATTTAACCCACTGAGAATCCTTGGAAAGATAACTAGATTTTACAACTTTAAATATGTGACTAAATCTTGCTTAAAAATAGACAAAAGAGAAACATGTATTTTGACAGAAGATCCCTAGCTACTACAGTGGATTTTTAAGTTCCCTACCCCCTGTGGAGCAACTACCACCAATCTGAATGAAAGCACATTTCTTCAAGAGCAAAGAATCTGCACTTTTGTGTTTTTTTTCCCCAGTTCTTTCTTTCTATTTATAACAAGAGCACAAGACCAGAAAACATTTAGCAAATTATAGAGCTGTGGCTAAATATCAAAAACAAGTAATTACTATATTATCCACGTAATGATAATCCCTTTTTGTTTTTTTATCCAAGACTTTCTCAGTGTCCTCAGGGAAAGCAAGGTCATGGCAGGGATGAATCATGCAGTTATCAGGTTCTTTTTTTTAATTTATTTTTTTCAGTAATAACTGAGGAAAGCCTGGCAAAAACTTTGCTTTAGATTTGTTTTAGATACAGTCTCAATTGTGTGTTCTTAAAATCCTTCATTATGGGAGCTTCAGTCACTCCCTTGAAACCAAGTGGGAGCAAAAAAGAAAAAAAAATTGAAAAGTATTGTTATTATTGTCATCAACAATGCCACATTCATTGCCAAAGTTATTAAGTGTTTACTGAGCCTTAATTGAACTCAGAGTAATAATTGAGTGTCGGGCTTCAGATCACTAATGTGACATCATTAATGGGAAATGGATGCCAGCTTGGCACAGTCAAGCTACCTTGGGGTAATGTTTTGATTAATACTGATTCAGGCTTGCTATCCTTCCTCATGATAAATAGATGGGAATCATGACAAGACTTCACATTTTTCCTTTCCTCCATCCAAAGAGAGCAGTAAAGCTGTGTGTTGTTGATGATGTGAATTTAGTCAAATGAATGTGATTAAGCGTAAACATACAATATAAAACACATTATATTTAAAATTTTATAAAAAAAAAAAAACAAAAAAAAAAAAAACACTGTATGATCAAGATTAAGCATGTACATTGTATGCTAAAAGACTTTCTAAGAATGTGTATGTCAAAAAATCCAATAAGGCTCTAGGCTAGATTAAAAAAAAAATTCTAGTCTTTCTTGCCCACTCCACTGTGAAAAAGGCCTGTGTCAGATTCATCAGTCATAGCGCTTACAATCTTTAGTGCATTGTTTAGTAAGGAAGTTTCAAAGGAGCACAAGATGAGCAAATCCCTCCATGCACAGTGCAGCAGCTGATGAGATCATTTTGAGCAGAAAAAAAAAAAAAATTAGGAACTAGCAACCAGTAAATCCATGTATAGCAACTCTTTGAGAAATGAAGCCTTAGTAATCTGATCCAACATGAAGCCTTTGTCAGAGCCACACAGAAAAAAAAAATGCCAGCAGAAATGAGGTTGTAAGCACTAGATCAATACATGGTGGTCGATCGCATGCCATCTCATGAGCCATCTTTATGTGGCTCTTTTGAAATGTGGTTAAGGTTGGTCACCCACAACCATCAATATGTTTCGATGCTGCCACTGTTTCCAAGAGTCTCAGTTCATTAACATTATAGGGAAGGAAGTAGGAAAGAAAAATCCAAAGAATAATAAAACAGATACTAAAATATCATAGTTGGAGCATTAAATAATTCATATGATGTCTGTAATTATAACTTAGGTCATAAACAGCAAGAAATCTTTAAAAAAAAAAAAATCTTTTGAAGTGGAATTCAGACCTTAAAAACAAGGAACACTGATCACTTCACATGAGATCAGGTTATGCCACTGTGTAATCACAGATGAGTGAATCATTGCAGGTTTGAGTATATGAGTACAGTACCAGTCAAATGTTTTGACTGGTAATGTGTGTGACTATGTTCTGTATGTGCTTCTATTTAAAACAGTAAACAAGTGTTACATTATGGCTTATCCATACAGCCATTTTATTCCACTTATACAGTTCAGGGTTGGGGGGGGTTACAGGGGATGTTGGAGCTGGAGCTTATCCCAGCTTCCATTTTGGCATGTTCAGGGACAAATCCAGAACTGCAGCTGTTCTCCTCAGCCTGCCTTTGGTCAATATGCACTTACTGGAAAAAATACTATTGTTTGCAGCATATTAAATTAACTGAATTGTTTCTGGGTGTGATGAATTATCTGAGTGTGTGATAAATTGGCACCCTATCATAATTATATTTGCATAATGTTTTTTTTCTGCTTCATTTCCGCTCCTACATGTGCTGGAAATTTCTGAGCAACACACAGGCAAGATCTGGAAATAATTGCTAATATTCATTGTCTTTGGAAACTGTCAGAAGTTAAACAACATTTTACTGTGGAGACACGCCATCACTGCCTGACTGTGCAATCACTGTGTCATTAATAATCATAAACAGAATAACAGTATGGCAATTGAACATACCCAAAGATAATGGCTTCATGATTATATTATAAACGTTTTGTTTACTATAAGTATTTTCTAAATTTGAAAAATAAGATAAGAGTTCTACACAGGAAGTGGGGTTAGCCCTGTAAAAGTTTGTCTTTACATTCTAATGTTGCGCTGTAAGTCAGTTAGGTATGCTAGATTCATGATGTACACACAAAACTACAGTACCAGTCAAAAGTTTGGACACACTCACCCATTTATCCATTCAAATGAATGGGTGAGTGTGTCCAAACTTTTGACTGGTACTGTATCTTTCCAGTCTTCAAAAGCCAGATACAACAGAGCTCTATGTTTGGTTTCCTAGACCTCTCCCACATTCCTACAATCAAATTATATATTTTTACATTAATGTTAGACTGGCTGCCAGACTCTACAGCAATAACAGTAGTCACAGTTTCACTGATACATGTATACCCCATTACTGCTAACAGGAGGTCACACCCTAACCATTCAGTTTTATCCCAGACATCAATTAGAACAGGGTAGGAACTTTTGTAGGCATACATAAATTGGGATTCACAATTACATTTCTTAATAGAAGCTGAATCCAATGGTTAAGCATATGGATTTCACAACCTATATGAATTCTATTACAACATAATGTAGAGTGGATTTCTTTCTTCCCTTCTTTTGTTTTAAACCAACCAATTTTGAAAGAATGTGTCATACCTAACAATAGAGTCAACAACACCTCCTCACTGAGGTCAATCCTTTCTTTGCTCAGAGGTGCTTCTGAGGATTTTTAAAATCACTGGTAAGGTAGGAGTTATTAGTTTAAGTTTTGCAATTTCTAAGTCTCCTCAGGATGTGCTCACAACACAACCTTAGTGGTTGTGTTGTGAGCACATCCTGAGGAGAGTGTACTGTGAGAACATCCAAATGCTAAATGTGGTCAGAAGATATTCCTTCCAAAATGGGGGATATATCACTTGTAACATATGGAGAGGTGTATTTTGAGAGAGGTTGGAGGGTATAAATAAGAATTCTTAACTAATATAGGACTAAATCACTTTAATCAAAAGCAATATCCTACTTGTCATTGTTGTGTCCTGTGCTTCTTGTGAACTCACACACATACACACACACACACACACACACAAAAAAAAAAGGTTTTAGTCTGTGTTTTCTGTCAGGATTGTTACTTATTAAACATTTACCCACAGTCTTTAATCACAGTCTTGCACAGTGTCATCACGGAAAAAGACATCCAAAATATTCTTATATGTCAGGTCTTGTTCTTAAATGTCTTGACGTAGACTTATTTGTGATTACCAGACAGGAGTTTTAGCCTGTCTGGAGCAGTTGGAGGTCAGAGCTCAGCCTGCAACATTCAGCTGGCGCAGCACGGGGAGACACATTCATATTTTATTCTGGCCCGTGGCAAAACCAAGCTATAGATAGAACTTTATTCTTGCCTCTGCAAGCAACAGAGGCCTTAAAATATGCAAGTACAAGGAAAGACCAGAAAGGGAAAGTGTCTAACGATGGGGCATTAGATATTTTCCAGTGGTTAGGAATGACAGCGCATGAGACATCAGATGTTCAAATCCTTCATAAAAATATTTGAATTTGATATTGTCTTAACAGTTGAACAAAGCAATGTCAGCCCTGGATTTTGTCTCATTCATCTCACAAATTGAGCCATTCTTTGCTTTACCAAAGACAGTAATCATGAAATAAAATCGTGTTGTCCAGCAGATGTAATAGCTGTCAGGAATTTAAAAAAACAAAAAAACAAACAGTTGTTGACTCTTGTCTAGCCCTAACAGTCACAGCATGCTTCAATGTACAGTTTAAATCAATGTTTTAGCATCGTTTGACTATGAAGATTTCACCCTTTTTTGTTACTGCTTAGCCCCCCCACTCTTCCTACTGAGTCTCTTATCTGCATCTCATTCCAGTCATCACCTCATTTCTTTTTTCTTTAACACCAGTGGCAACCATTGTCTACCCATATCTATTCTGCCCTTCTCGGGCTCCCTTTTAGCTATTCTTCATTCATGTCTGGATCCCTTGTCTTCTCTGACACTTTTGTCTTTTCCTTTGTTTCTGTCTAACCTTTTACTCTCTTCTCATGTCCCTGTCACACTTCCAGAAGCACTGCTGTGAAGACTTTCCCAGACAGCTACACTGGACTGTTCATATTAAAACAATGACAAATTTATTAAATCACAGAGGCAATCAGAACTAGGGTGAACTCCCCACCCTACCCCACTCCTATTCACAACCCCACACTTCCCCACAGACACATTCCACTAACCCCCATTGATCTTTTTCTGTGCTCCCCAAGCTGTGAAAGATAGGAGAAGACCAGGGGAATAGAGATGTGACGAGAAGTGTATGCGCATATGCCTGCATATGTGTGTGTGTGTGTGTGTGTGTGTGTGTGTGTGTGTGTGTGTGTGTGTGTGTGTGTGTGTGAGTCAGAGGTAGAAGCAAAGAAAATATGTGAGACAGTCAGTAAGAAAATGAAACATAATAGTATTAAAAAAAAATAGAAATCTGCAGGAATTTAATTTCTTGGGCTCTCAGTTTCTTTTCTTCCTGCAGATTTTCTCCAAATTAAAACAGCAGGGGTTTGAAGCGTCCAAAGATCTACACAAATATGCCCGTCATTTCCCTTGCGACTACATGCCTCTGTGAATATGAATGCTGTTTGGCTTCTAGGCAGGATGGCTAAGAACAGAAAAGATACATAACTTACTCCCAGTTGTTAAAAGATGTATGTGAAAGAGGTAGCATTGAATTGAAAGTAGATACCACAGCCTTTGTTTTGGTCATATGCTTACCCATTTTTTTTGTTTGTTTTGTTTTTGCTTTTTTATTTTTGTTTTCCTTTATTTTGTTATCTGTCATGGACCTGTCGAGGTGAGATCTCATTTTGGTTAATGAAAACACATGTTGGATTTGTGAAAAATATGATTGACACAGGCTCAGGAAAACACACAAGTCAGCTTAAAGTGCCAGTTATAAACTGCCTTTATAACAAGCAGTTTGGATTGAAATGTTATATAATATGGCAAGCATCCTGTTGTCAGCTGCCACAGTACCATTTAGTGTATATATACGGAAATAGAGCCCAAAACATCTCCCAAGCTACAATACATGCTTTATCACCACCTGCCTCAGGGCATGGGACATGGCTGAGAAGCCTGAAAACGCTGCCTTGTGTTTCACTGACTTTCCGTAGAGAGGAAATATCTTTTGAGCCTAAGAGAAAGAAGGGTCAAGCGCTATTTATGGACAAAAATAGTAATTCCCAGAGGCTGTATCAGCGATTTAGTGCAAGATGGCCTAGTCACTGTTCATTTGGCGTGTTGAAGTAGCTGATCCTTCAGTGTATTTTTTTGCTGACAGAACAAATGTTTCTCTTCCTGGTGCTGGATATCAATTTCTGTCAAGGTACGGGCATCGCTGTATCAGATTTTGTCATCATGCCCAGCAGTGCAATTTTAGAAACCTCTGCTTTGGGAAATTAGTGACTTACCATTTTGCTGTGAAAAAAAAAAAAATGTCATTGCACATTAGTTTATGTGATTGCTTACAAATTTGTCAGTGTTAAAATGATCAACACAACTCACAAGATTATATTTATTTATGTTTCAAATAATGTAACGCCTCTAGTTGGATTTTGTTGTCTCATCTTACTCTACAAAAAAGGGGAGAAAGCACCATGAATCTTATCAATAAAAAAGTAATGTGGGCAAGTATAGTTAAATATGTATACTGATTTCTTTGACTTGTTTATTGATGGGTACTGTTTGCAGTAAATAGTCTGCAAACTCTAAGGCTTGTTGTTTTGCCTGAGTAGTGATGCATTTCTGTCACCTTAGTGGAACCTAATGAGAACACCAAGTACATGTCCATCAAAAAGTAAATTTAAGCACATTTTACCTTGCTGGATCCTATTTTAGTGGATTGCTCAACAATGAGCTCCCAGGGGAAGCCAGACGATAATAGATCCAGAAGATGGAGGAGGAGGAGGAAACACACAGATTGCAATTTGTTTGGAGTGGACACTTTCCTCTCAAATATTCAGTTTCCCATAGTCTTGATATCAACTGTGACAACTTAAGTAGAAAGATTTTCTTTCTTGGAATAATAACATTCAGGACATGTATAAAAGTAATTTATTAACAAGCTTTAATTTAGCTTGTTTTTTAATTGTATTGAAAATTGGTTGATTTGATAGCATCTTGGCTATCATTGTAAAGTCCAGTAAAATAGGAAACTGCATCTGGAGACCACTCTATGCAAACTGCTCTGCTTTCCATGCAACTGCTTCCTCCATAAACAGGAAGTTGGAAGTAAACGTGGGTGGAATTTGAGGCATCTGTAAATATTTATATGCAAACGCAAATGCATGCATGCATGCTAACACACACCTTTACAAAAGCCTGCAGAAACCATAAACAAGCACAATTGTGCATCTGAACAAAAACAGAAAACTGAGTAGCGTTATCTCCTTGTAGTGGGCACCATGAGACCACCAGGAATAAGTTGACTGAGGCAGCATGCTGTTGACATCCACTGCTTATGAGACACTGTTAACACACACTCAGCACTGATAAGGGAGTAACTGCAGATAAGGGAGATGAAAAGGAGAAAATTGAGGCAACAGAGCTTTAGCTGACATTGAACTCAAAATGAGAAGCCAGTGGACTTGGGGTCTAGGGAGAAACAAATGTCAGAATAAAATATCTTGGTAGTTTCTTCTGACAGAAGTGATAAATGAAGAGCAACCAAAAAATAGTAAGACTATAGAGGAGAAAGACTACGTGAAATTGTATAGGCAAACATATTTCTTGTCATTTCTAAGTGTTGTATACACTGCTAATGGATACATCCATATGCAAAATATTTTTTGTGTGATATTTTCACAATTATACTCTATTATTGGTATTTTGAGATTTTGTATGTGAGTTAGTTGGAGGGAAAATGGAAGAGAAAGTTTCTTGACAACCTTTAGAGACAAATTAGATTTATTTCAAGGAGACTGTAGCTCTAAGCACTTCTGTTTGACCTAGCATTTATTCTTTATTCTCTAGCATTTATTCTCCCTTGGGATCTAACAAAGAAATAGATAAAGATTTCTAAGCCATGAAATATGCATGCAAGCAGTTAACCTTAAACATGGTATCACAGCTTCTCCTCAGTCACGGCAGATCAAAGCCCAAGTACCAACTCCCCCGCCCTTCTTGTTTGTTTGCTGACTATGACCAAATACCGGTATGAATGCTACTGCTAATGGAGCTCACTGATGCTATTATGCAATGGGTCACTTTGACCTCTGGAGTTTTGGTATAGTATTGTACTTGGAAGAACAGGCGATAGCTGATACAGCTGACCAAACTGGTAGATGTTTAATTAAAAAAATAACCTACATAACTTTAGGCACAGAATTTGTTCTTAAAAACAAGCCGAGGTAGTCATATCAATACATTTTTTTTGTGTGTGTGTAAAGGTTTCCTATCGTTATCAGAGTACCGTATTTTTCGGACTATACGTCGCTCCGGAGTATAGGTCGCACCAGCCAAAAAATGCATAATAAAGAAGAAAAAAACATATATAGGTCGCACTGGACTATAAGTCGCACTTTTTTGGGGGGGGGGGGGGGTTGATAGAATCCGAGACTCAGAGCAGAAATTCCATCTTGAACGGCAATTTAAAATAATAATGGATTAAAGAACAGGACGAACACGGTTACGCCTACGTTATGCTAACGTAGCACATTCAGCTACATGACGCACAACGAACACGTGTTCGGTATGTTAACGTAACATTAAGTTATTCAGATAACCATAGCATAAAGAACATACTAACAAGTTAACCAAACCATCAATCCATTGAATTCTTCATCCTCGGTGTCACTTCTAAACAATTTCGTACACTCCGTAGACGAAGCGCCGCTTCCTCTTCTGTGTCGCGTTAGTCAGACTCGTCATCAGCTGCAGTTCCAATTATTCCAGCCTTTCTGAATCCCAACAGGATGGTTTGGTTGTCACTGAAGCCCATGTTTTCTTGATCCATCCAATGACTTCCAGGAAAGTTGGGTGGCGCATTCTCCCAGTTGCCGTTAAGCTGTGCTCTCCGTCCATCATCCACTGCGCCCACAGGTTACGCAAGACTGCCTTAAAGCTGCAGTTCACAGAGATGTCAAGTGGCTGGAGTACTTTGGTTCATGTGTTATAAATGTCACATATACGTCGCTCCGGAGTATAGGTCGCACCCCCAGCCAAACTATGAAAAAAAGTGCGACTTATACTCCGGAAAATACGGTACTCTCTTTTCTTACTCTTCCTTTTTTTCATTACATTTAAATAAGTATTGGATTACTCAATAAACTAACACCCAACCAAGGAGCTTAAATATATTGTGGTTGGTGTGCTTCATTATTGCTGTTTACTGTGACAGAACAAGTGGGAAAGTTATAAATATATATGCAAAGCTAGCACAGGGTGATGTGGAATGGTATTGTTTGTTTTTTGATTTTTTTTTGTGTTTTTTTTTATGTGGAGCACCAAATATTATTTCAGATATCTAAAATAAAGCTGTGTCTGCTACATGACATTATGAATATTGTGTATAATGAATCTCGGTTTTGGATCCACTTGGTGGCTTGAAGCTAGGACAGCAAGGCTCTGTTTGGGGATCTCGTGATTTCTAGGAATTTACAAAGCACACCTAACTTTAGATGAAGGGCATTAACTAAAATGCAGTATCTCTACAAGACTGGAATATATGGTCACTTTGTATTATCTATTTTATCAGGTTGCAGAATCAAATTACAATAGAAGTAATGGCAACATTACCCTGTGACAGATAAATAATAGTACATTCAGGTTAATTAAACCACAAATGTTTAGAAACAAATACATATGACTCAAATTTTGTTCTTTAGCAACCTGCATTGTCTCTGTTATTGCTTCTATTTATAACCAAAAATTTATCGAAAAATCTATTTCTAATCAATATGAGCGTAAATACTTCTGCCTCCTCACATTAACCTCCCTTCTATTTATTTCCCTCTTCCTCTTCTTTTGCCTTCTCACTGGCATGTATGATGAGCATCGATCAGGAGCAACTGGATTGCTCAATAAACTAACACCCAGACCAAGGTGGCCAGTGCACTTCATTATTGCTGTTTACTGTGACAGGAGAAGTGGGAAAGTTACAAATATATATGCAACACTAGCACAGGGGTGATGCTGCATGATGTTGTTTTTGTTTTTTTATGTGGAATACCAAATAGTATTTTGGATATATAAAAGAAAGCTGTGTCTGTTACAAAGTGGAGATTAATAATCTATTGTGTGCAAGTGTTTGTATCTGATTGGTGGCTCTGTTTGGGGATCTGGGGATTTCTAGAAATTTACAAAGCACACTTAACTTTAAATGAAGGTTATAAACCAAAATGCAGAATGCCTACAAAATTAGAATTGATATTATACACAGATAATATAAGTTGCAGAGTCAAATTACAGCAGACATAATGACAACATTACCCTGAAGCAGAAAAAATATTAATAGTATATTGAGCTTAGTTTAACCACATGTGTTTGTTTTAGAAACAAGCACATATGACTCAAAGATAGCATTTTGTTCTCTAGCAACCTGCATTGCCTCTGTTATTGGTTCCATTTATAATCAAAAATCCATCCAGAATCAATTTCTAATCAAAAACAGTGTAAATATTTCTGCCTCCTCACTTTAACCTCCATCCTCCATTTTCTTCATCTCCCTCTTCCTCTTCTTTTGCCTTCTCATTGGCATGTATGATGAGCATCGACTGGGAGCAACACATCGCCATTATTCATGGACAGAGCACACCTCAGAGCCAGACTGACAGATCAAAAGATGATGATGATAGGTGGGGGGACTAGTAGTTGGGGTGATGAATGGCCACATCATGTGGAGTTGGCTGTACTGTAAGTTTGGGGACAGAGCTGTTTTCACAGTTTTCCTTGAGCGATTTCTTTTTGAGGCCCTGACAGAGAAATTTTTAGTGTTTGCATATATTGAAAGTCTAAGCTGTGTCAAAAGCATTATTAACTTGGGGCTAGAGATGCATTAGAGATGCATTACTAACACACACACACACACACATACTGTGTGTGTGTGTGTGTCTTATTATGTCTTATTATGTCTGACACACACACACACACATACTGTGTGTGTGTGTGTGTCAGACATAATAAGAGGAAAATAATCTGAACTCATAATATGTTTTTGATTTTGTTTTTTCTTGTTTTTTCTTGTTTTTCTTGTTTCTTTTTGTGCTGTAAATAGGCCAGGACATCTGAACAAGTCATAGAAATTCTCTGTCTTTTCTTTTTGTTAAATTCAATCTGTAAGGAAAGAACCGGTACTTTCTGTTCTCCCTGCTTTCCCCACAACCAGTTGTTTTAGAGTCATTCATCAGGAAGAGTGAGACTGAGCCATCAGGGGAAGCGCTGGCAGGATCCCTGTAGAGATGAGGCAATACTGAATTGATGGAATCATTTAAAGTCCAGAAAACAGAATCGAGGTTTTTTTTTTCTTTCTTTCTTTTTTGATACGGTGTCAACATGGGACAGCCTAGTGTCACATGCATATCAGAGTTTAATGTCTGATCTCTCATAAAAAAAAAGATAAAAAGCAAGCTGCGTTGGGCTTTATACTCCTTTGTATCCTCCAATGTCTTTTTGCAATATCTTGAGCGTCTGTCACAGTTTTACTTTAAAGCCTTTTGACGTGGCTGCCATTTTCACTTTGCATCTCTTTTTCATAGCCATTGACCCAAACACCGAGTCAGTCGAGGATTTGATGCAGAGATTCCAGGACAGTTTCCGTGTTCCCAACACGCCAACAGACATGTCTCACTACCAGCATGTCATGCACAGCTCATCAACAGGCCGCCGGAGGGTCCCGAGCCACTCCAGAGGTAGGACAAAAAGTCATTCAAAAGTTTACCATTTTGTTAGGACAATGTTACAGACATCACATGTTACAGCAAGATGATTTATAAGCTTTGCATGTTCTCTGTCATTTTACAATGTACACTGGACATTATGTGGCACTAATAGTTTCAGAGCTATTTAGTTTAACCAGAACAAAGCACAGGACAATACATATATACATACATATAATATATATGTCAGATATAGCTATAGGTTTATTGCATCTGTAGTCCCTTAGGTAATGTCCAGTCACCTTGAAATGATGTGTATATTTATAATTATGCTTTCGGGGGGCGGGGGGGCTGGGGCTCAGGAGGCATCTATCAATCAGAAGGTTTGTGGTTCGATCCCTGACTGCTCCAGTCTGCATACCAAAGTATCCTTGAGCAAGATACTGACACTCGAGTTGCTCCTGATGCATTCATCAGAGAGAGAACACTTTGATGTAGAAAAAAGTGCTTGTATGAATGTGTGTGTGCATATAAGAACTAGTGCGTTTAAAAAAAAAATGCACATACCAATATATTAGTAATCAATCATCATCATCTGTTTCTGTGCATATAAAATGTCAGTTTGTCCACAGAAAATGATGAAAAATAATTAGACTATCCAGTTTTGATTTCACTTCAGTATTCCACATTCACATCTTGTAGGTACTTGTGTGTTCCATTACTTTGCCTGTATACTTTTGTAATTTAATTGCATTCCATTCAGTTCAATTAACCTGTTTACCTGATCACAACAGCATCATCATGCAATATAATTTACCCATACAAATTAAAATAAATGCACTTAAAAATATTGAATCTCTTATATCCTATTTTTTAAAATATTTATATCTGTTACATAATAATATAATCATCACAGAGCTTAATGTACAATACATTTGGCCTACATCATCAAGCTTGCATTTACCATCTAAAATGCATAAACATAGCATCCCTCAAACTACTTTAAATCATCACCTAAATAATTGATTCAAAAATAGAATACATAGCAATAGCATGTTTAATATGGGCTATACAGTCTTAACCTTAGCAATAGAGCATTTTGTTGTTTATTATAATTGCTGAGAGTTTACATTGTTTAGCACAATTTCACTCATCAGTCTTGAGATGTGACACCAGCAGAACCAGAAATAAGTACAGCTCAGCATCAGAAAGAATCATTTTGATCAGACTTCTGTGTAAATGGCCATTATGACCACTGAGGAACTATGATAAAAAAATTGGCATATAATAACATTACCTACTCTAGATAGAATAACTTGGTATCATCTACTAACATGTACGTGCAAAAAAATGTCAGTTATGCATAATATGCATTACTGATCTAGTAAAGATAACATTTTCCATTCATATGGTTCAGAAGGTTTATATTCATGGAAACGGACACTTAAGCTTGTTTTCTTTACTTCTGTATAAGCAAAGATTAAGTTTGCCATTAAATCCATGCAGCCTCAACACAGTGAAGGACATCATTGAGAGATGTCCTCTCTTGGGTCAATAGTAAGAGTCTCCTTTGAGAGCCTATAATTGGAGGTGAAAAAGTGTCTTAAGTGTAGATGTGTTGGCCACTATTGCAAACATGATAATGGAAGAAGCACTTAATATAAGAACTTAAAGTGAGGCTAAGGGGAAAGTTTATTTGCTCAGACCTAAAAATGCAGATCAGATTTACTGAGAAGTGCCGAGGAAAGTAGACTGAAGGTTGACAGATATTTGTACTTTGAATTTTTATGATTTCTCTTTTATCTTATCTATGTTTGCATATATCTCTCACACTCATCTGCATGTGTGTTTTATTCTCTATTATGACCTATTATTAAGTTTGGCAGTGTAACATGAACACTGGGGTGTATTACAGAAATGTCCCTGGTACACAGTAATAGGAATCCATATGTAAATCTAACTGAGTGGCACAGACAGGTAGAGCATGAGACTGCCCATGTATAGTTTATGAGAAGTGACAAGAGCTGGTTAGGCTGAGCTTGTGGAAAGAATGCCACTGACATAAGTGACATGACCACACAGTTTGATTGTTATCTGCCATGAAATATAGGTAATTAAAATAATACGAGGATATCTTTTTTTGTTGTTGTTCTTATTTGAAGGGCAGCATGGTGGATGGGTGGTTAGCACTGTTGCCTCACAGCTAGAAGGTCTGGATTTGAATCCACCTTGGCCCGGGCCTTTCTGTGTGGAGTTTGCATGTTCTCCCCGTGTCTGCGTGGGTTTTCTCTGGGTACGCCGGTTTCCTCCCACAGTCCAAAGATGTGCAGTTACTGGGGTTAGGTTAATTGGAGATTCCTATAGGTGTGCATGTGAGCGTGAATGGTTGTCTGTCTCTTTGTGTTAGCCCTGTGACAGGCTGGCGACCTGTACAGGGTGTACCTTGCCTCTCGCCCCTATGACAGCTGGGATAGGCTCCAGCCCCCACGTGACCCTGAACAGGATAAGCAGAAAAGGATGGATGGCTCTTATTTGAACAGATTTTTGTATCACCACAGTTCTTTAAAGAAACACTGAGGCAAACTCCACAGCCCAGCAAGAATAATCATATGCCCCGGTTCCCAAAAGGATTTTAAATTTATGGACTATAGGCTTATTTTATTCTTAAGATATATTTGGAGCCTGAGCCCTGTGTCACTACTGCCTACTAAGAAAAAGGGAGCACACAGTTTTTCACTTTTTTTTTTCTGAAATACTAGATAAGACAATGCAGTCATCATTATAGTCTGTTCCTATAATGTGCTGATGATATGTAACCCGAGAATCAGGGAGTTAAAATGCTAATAGTGAGAACACAGGTATGTGACTAGTCTGCAGAAGAGGAAAGCTCTTGTCCTCAGTGTCTGAGTGGGAGGAAAAACAGTAGGTACTGTAAAAATATGATGCGTGGGGCATCAACATCCATGAGGACAGACAACAATTTTCAGAAATTGCACATATTTTTTTCACCACAACCTGAGAGATGGAGGGGAAAGCATAACACTAATGGTCAGTCATTAGGCTGATTTGTAGATTTTGCCTGAATCTCTACTGGGGTTGGAACAAGACCAAAAAAAAAAAAAGTGGTATGGGCACATGTTACATGAGTGCAGAGTTGCCCAGTAAATCTGGATATAGCTGACTAATCAAAGTACCCTGGTTAACTTGCTTCACATTGATATTACAAAAACTGTAACTGAATGTGTGGAAAACTACAGGAGCAGTTGTGTCAGCTCAGCTAAACCCTGCAGCTGTTCATCTACTCTTCTGGCATCCACAAGTCTGCATATTGAAATTCTGCTTTGTGGTAACATTACTTGCTTTCCTGTCAGCATATACTGGCTTAGTTTTTGTAGCGCCATCTCGTACTTGGATTCAGAAAATTTTGGTTCACGCATTAAGTCACTACTATTGTCATTAATATAAATGTATTACAGATAATAATAAGAAATATCAAGATGAATACTGTTATCCACAATGAAAACAGCTGAAATTTTACTTGTTCTTGAGATGATGGCCAAAAAACATGATGAGCAAACTATACATCTAACTTGCAGCCATATAAATCATTTATGGATTTTTTTTTTTAAGCATATGATTTGGAAAGTGGAGGCTATTGCAGATAGTACATTGCTAGATCTTCTATTTTTGAATCCATCTTGAAGATCAAGATTGTCATATTCTTATTTTTTTGACCATGCCTCACACAGATACAAGTCAGTCGTAACTTTCCAGCACACAGTCACCTCACTGCCTGCACTGTGCGAGCTATTAAGTCGTCTTAGCTTGGAGAAGTGTTGCCATGAAGAAAGGCGAGTTACACCCAAATAATCTATTTTTTCACCTGAGAAAATTTATTGTACGCATAAGCCATTGTACTACTACAACCCCTTGGATATGCCTTATGAATACTGGATCTAATGACCTGGAATTGAAGTGCTGCTACCCTTCCCTCCAAATAGAGACTTCTGGTGGGTATTTTGAAGGAAATCTTGTGTGACCAGGTCAACTCATGCAGAATAAACGCAGCAGACTCAGACATCTTACACAGAAAGATTTAATGAATCTCGGCAGTTGAGAATAATGTACAGCAAAACAAGCTGACAGATGAAAAGCCACACTCCATTCTGAAAGACATCCTGATAAGAAAGCTCATTTATAGATAAACAAGCCCTTGATATGTGTTGCACATTTCTCTTCATACATCAGTCTCTAAATATAAGACATTACTTAAATGGCAGGTTTAAAAGGGAGAGAAGGCTTGCTGACCATCCATGCTCTTTCTCCAGTAGCTTAGAAAGGAGGACCTCTGGAGATCTCCAGTGTCTCCAGAAATTGCTGAGTTATTATTTTTAAGAGCGAGGCTCCACTATTTGATGAACTCATTTAGGCCCCTCTGGAAAAAACCTTTGTGACCCCAACTAATTGAAGGGCAACCCTACCAAAGGAAAAATCCTTCCAAAGGCATAAAGACATGGGTTGCTTGGATCACTCATTCCAGTAACAGTGAATCCTGCAGAACTTTAAGGCTTAAACATCCTCAGTTTATCCTCAGTTTTGAAGCTGCCCTCTCTTAATATGATGGAACCAGAGGGCACTTGCACTGTGGTGCTCAAAATGTCAAAAATAAACCAACCAATGGAGAAAAAAACTAAAAAAACAAACAAACAAACAAAAAAAAATACACAAGCCATGTTTACTTCCAGAAATACATGGGAAGGAGCCATTCTTTATATTCTTTGAAATGCCTGTATGTAGGTCTAGAGGGTGACACTTTTGTTTGTAAAACTAGAATTGTTGTATGCAAATTTCATTGCTCTGATTTAGACAACATTCTGAAAGCATTTTGAAGTCACAATGCATCGTGGCGTCTTCAAATATTAAGATTTGTCCTTAAAAACTTCCTCCCTTATTTGCATGCAGTGCTGTGCATTCTATTTCCCACTGTGGTGTTAATGCATTTCCATGTGCTGGCTAGAAGCGGTGTGGTGTTTTGATGTGTCACAACGAATACTTTGGTTCATTATGAAGAGGATAACCTTATGGTTATTATCTAGGTTTTCTTCTGTTTAATTGATGCTTTGAAGTAGCACATGAAAGTAGTTCTGTGTTGTCTTGTGTGTGTGTGTGTGTGTGTGTGTGTGTGTGTGTGTGTGTGTGTGTGTGTGTGTGTGTGTGTGTGTGTGTGTGTGTGTGTGTGTGTGTGATGGGGAGAAAGACAGAGAGAGTTTGTATTCCATGGTTCTTGAGTTCATTCTGTGCTCAGCTCCACTTTCAGTAGTCTTCAATCTTCGGTGCAGACAAAACACAGTGATTACAGCTGTGGGTGTGCAGCCCCTAGGATTTCTCTACAGCACACCATACAGCTGATCTACTGCAAGTCAAAACAGTGTATGTGTTTTTTGTGTGAAAAACATAGTGAGAGACAAAACAGATCACACAATATGCTATCAACCCAAATGGCCATGCTTCTTTTTTTCCTCTAATTAATCCTATTTTCATACTGTAGGGGATCATTTAATCATTGAGTGTTACAATTAATGATTTTTAAGTTACATTTTCAGCCAATTTTTTTTTATGTCTTTCATTGTTTGTTGCTGATTACTAGAGGAAGTCCATAAATGTCCATAAAAATTGCTATGTATTAGGGGTACTTTTTTTATATTTCAATTCAATTCAATTTTATTTATATAGTGCCAAATCACAACAAACTGTCGCCTCAAGGCGCTTTGTATTGTGGGTAAAGACCCTACAATAATACAGAGAAAACCCAACAGTCAAAACGACCCCCTATGAGCAGCACTTGGCGACAGTGGAAAGGAAAAACTCCAGCAGAACCAGGCTCAGGGAGGGGCAGTCATCTGCCGCGACCGGTTGGGTTGAGGGGAGAGAAAGACATGCTGTGGAAGAGAGCCAGAGATTAATATCAATTAATGATTAAATGCAGAGTGGAGTATAAACAAAGTAAATAAGGTGAATGAGAAGAAACAGTGCATTATGTGAACCCCCCAGCAGACTAGGCCTATAGCAGCATAACTAAGGTGTCATGTATCGTCTGTGTGGCAGGCAGGAAGGAGGACCCCAATGCAGGACACGCCAGGCACAGGTAAAAGGTAATTTAACTTTTTTTTCAGGTGCACAACAAAAGGCCGGACTAGGCAGAGCTAGTGGCAAAACACAGAGCAAAAATACCAGGCTATATACGAGGCGAAACAAGACACACAGCAGGAGACGAAAACGGGACCACGACGCGACAACAGGCACTGGAAACACAAGACTTAAATACACAGGAGGGCTAATGAGGGAGGTGGAAACAGGTGGTAACACAGGTGACGCTGATAATACTGACTAGACCAGGGGAAGCAAAACTAAACACAAGAGACTGGGACTGGACAACTATCAAAATAAAACAAGAAGTAACACGATGGAACAGAAACGCAGACCTGACACAGAATACAGAGAGAACACCAGGGACTAGAAATAACAATTAAACCTCACAACCAAAAGAAATCCCAAACAGAACAGACAAAATGAAGCAAAACAAAAACACACGGGGTCCTGTGGACCCCGGACCATGACATAAGGGATGGTTCAGGGTCACCTGATCCAGCCCTAACTATAAGCTTTATCATAAAGGAAAGTTTTAAGCCTAATCTTAAAAATAGAGAGGGTGTCTGTCTCCCGAATCCAAGCTGGAAGCTGGTTCCACAGAAGAGGCGCCTGAAAGCTGAAGGCTCTGCCTCCCATTCTACTCTTAAGTATCCTAGGAACCACAAGTAAGCCAGCAGTCTGAGAGCAAAGTGCTCTATTGGGGTGATATGGTACTATGAGGTCTTTGAGATAAGATGGTGCCTGATTATTCAAGACCTTGTATGTGAGGAGAAGAATTTTAAATTCTATTCTAGATTTAACAGGGAGCCAATGAAGAGAAGCCAATATGGGAGAAATATGCTCTCTCTTTCTAGTCCCTGTCAGTACTCTAGCTGCAGCATTTTGGATCAGCTGAAGGCTTTTTAGGGAGCTTTTAGGACAGCCTGATAATAATGAATTACAATAGTCCACCCTAGAAGTAATAAATGCATGAATGAGCTTTTCAGCATCACTCTGAGAAAGGATGTTTCTAATTTTAGAAATATTGCGCAAATGCAAAAAAGCGGTCCTACAAATTTGTTTAATATGTGCATTGAAGGACATATCCTGGTCAAAAATGACTCCAAGATTTCTCACAGTGTTATATGGCTCTGGAAATGTAGAATATTACCTCAGATTACTCTTCAATATATTGATGAGAATGATCAAAAATAATTCAGAAAGTATTGTTATTTAATCAGATATCTTAGTGTTTAAGACAATTATTTTAGAAAAAATACACACAGAGGAAATCTAAGAAATTTGCTACAAAATATCTTTGCTAGAGTAAAACAAGATATTAAATGAAGATTATACACATCGTTTATGATCAGCAAAGACCTTGTGTTTGTTTGTCTAATGCTTACAACTCAGGCGCTACCTTGGATCAGATGCCTTGTTGACTTATTTTAAGAGTTTGAGTTATTTACTGTGAAGACAGCTGTTTAATTATTTTTGTTAAGCTGAATTTCTCCTCCAGCCTATGTTGTTAGACACTGGTTTAATGGGTTAATTTGAGTAATTCCTAACACTAAATACATGTAATGAAGGTCTTTTGTACTTAGCTGTATTCCTTAGAAACATAAAGTTAAGTGGTGAGTCCAGCAATTTCATTCAGTTTAATAGCAATTTTAATATTTTATCTAGTGAAGTGGTAACTGATACTCTCAAGCATCAGTTGAAGATCACTGATTTGACTAACATTGCTCTAAATTTGTTCCACATGAAACTAGAAGCTGCACCGGTGGTTAACAGATAAAAGAAGCTAAAACCTGAGGTGAAGTGATGCTCTTACTCTTAGTGATACTGAGGTCACCCTTCTCTTTAAGGAATGTGGCCTTGTGGGTTACCTGGGTGTGATGTGGGTCCTGAAATGCTGCTCATATATCAAATGCTGTCCGTGTCTGTGTTCAGATCCTTTTATAAAACCAAATAAAGGCAGCCAAAGATCAAGCTTTTAAATGTATTCATAGCAAATTCTAAATTATTGTTTTTAAAGTCCACCTTTTACTATAATCTGTCAGTGCCGTAACTTAGTACTAACCACACTCTTTGATAGTTTGAATCAAAGAGTCTGGGGATTTTCTTTGATGTTGCCTACAGCAGTGGCATCAATATTCAGGTTGCAGGTTGTTTTGGGATGTGAGCATTTTCTTTATTATTTGTGCTGGTATTTCATTGTTGAGAGAAAAAAAATTAAGAGACTTTGGTCATATTCTTTATCAAATCAAGGTTATGCATAATTTATAGACTCCACAGAAAATAAACCTCACATGCATAAAAAAGCAGTAACAAAAGTGACCATGCTTAGCTGACCGATGGCTTTCCACTGTTTGCATTTTTGCTGATATTTGTTGAATACTGCGTTTGAAATTACCTGTCACTTTAAAAATGTTATTTCCTTTATGCTTGCTCCTCTTATACGTATGGAAATCACAGTTCTGGATCATTTCAGCCCACTTTAATCCTTGAGTATAGTATTATAAATGATACATACATTAGACATTTTTGCCTATTTCACCTTGTCATGTGGGATAAGCAGCGGTGATGGATACACTCATGGGACTGTCTTTGTTATTGTTCCACTCATTTAGATTCAAACCAGTTTGAGGGACACAGTGATGTGAAATACTAACTCAGCTCACATGTGTTAAACCTAAAGTAACATGCCTGTTTTGAAAATGTTAGCAGTAGAAAGTAGAGATATTTGTGTTAAAATGTAGGGAGCAAAAGTAAGAAGTTGTCAGAAAATACTCAAGTATGATACAGATACCTGAAATTTTTACTTTAGTAACAAACTATTTGTACTTTGTTACTTCCTACCTTTTATCAGGCCAGATCATGCATTAAAAACTTTTAAGCTACATTATGCTGACCTTTAACTTACTTTAAGTCAGAGATTACCCGAGTGTCCTAAAGCTATTTTTTTCTTCTCATTATTCTTTAAAAATATGCAGCAAAGTAACTACTGTAAATGGCTTGAAAATTAGGTCCCCATTCCCCAATAATGATCCACTGTACAGGTTTCTACAGTAAGAGCATTTTCAAGAACTCAAACACCTTTGGTACTAAAACTGCTGCTAAATATTCTCCTAATCATATATTTTACTGTTTGAAAGAGCTGGCATATATTGAAACCATTGCGCAAAAGTCTTGTGCCAATCTCATTTATTTATATTTTACATCCAATTTTAAAGTGGTCATGAGCAATAGTTTTCCAGGATTTCTGGAAGCCTTTCAGTTCAGTCCTTGTACTTGATCATTTACAGAGTGTGGGTGAAAGCATGGGCAAGTAAATGCCTGCATACCATTGCTGCTTGCAGCACCTCCGACGGTGCCAATGCAGGTAGCTGCAGGGTCATCAGCCGGGAGCCACACTTCATTGATGTTCATTGATGTTTCATTTCATTAATCCCAGAACATCTCAGAGTGATGGAACTACTGCCCCCTGTAGCTAACCCTAGGACTCTTGCTTTCCTCACACCTGGTCTTTTCTTCTTAGCCAAAGCCAGAAACTTCCTTGTTTTGCTTCCTTGGGCGGATCTTTAAAAGTCTTTCTGAGTTTGGGGCCAGTGACACGGGTACTCTGCAGGATGGGCTGGGTGGATGCTCCCACAAATCCCCTGCAGCCAACTTCAAGCAGGTAGCAGACAGCTGACCACCCTTTTTCTCTGCACTCAGCTTTAAGGTCACGATACCACTTTTTTTTTTCCCTCTCAAAGGCTGCCTCCAGTCCTCCTTCCCATGGAACAGTAAGCTCTGCCATGATCACTACCCAGACCAGAGAATCATGTCTGGTCGCAGGTTGGTTGTGGTGATCTCAGCTGGGAAACTGAGCTGCCGGTTGAAATCCACTCTCAGGTTCCACTCACAGCCGCGTGTCAGGACTGATTTCTCGGTCATGGTGCCACCTGCATCGCCCCTAGGCCAGTGCTGTTTTGTAGTTTGACAAGATGTACTGCGGACTTGGATTTGGGGCATTGCAGAGTTGACATCTCTCTTCTGAGCCATACCAAACGTAGAGGTTGCTGGGACTTGGCACAGTGTCGTAGGTCAGCCTGGCTTGGGGAATCTTCCACATGTCCGCCCAACCTACGGTCCTGCTGATTACCCCTTCCCAGGTTCTCCAGCTTCCTTGCTGTTGTTGGCTGAGGGCTTTGATCTAATATTGCTCCTTCTCGGTCCTTACCACCTCGGAGATTACTAACTCCTTTATCTCCTTTTTTTTGTGGCTTTGGACCATGTCTTTGGAGCAGTCCCCCATCCCAGAACAGTTCTCGCAGACTGAGTCCTGCTAGCAATCTCTCAATGTTTCAGCCTGCTTATGGCCTGGTCAACTGCATGCTCCGCCTCTGACTTCAATGGCAGCTGCAGTGTATTCCTCCCAAACAGGCCAACGCTGGAGAGATGCTGGGGTCGGCACAGCCATTTCCTGATGTAATTGTTGGCTTTTGAGTCAATCTTCAGCACAATGGAAGTGGCAATCTCACACATCTTGAGAGGCCACAGGATCAGCAACCTGTACAAGGTGAATTGGTAGCACCAAATCTTGAACTTCATTCAATCATAAAATAGATGCCTATGTTTATACATAACAGATAATTTAGCAAAGAACCCTTTTTAAATGGATGAATTTACTACTACTGTATCTTAAGGCTCCTTGTTCTAGCATCATGTTGCTAAAGCAAATAAATTGTTCCCATTTCTTTAGTTAATCTATGAAAAATGTCAAAGATAGCACAGTTCAATAGGCATAAAATGGTACAGGACAAAAAAGAAGTGGCAGGCCTAAAACACTATCTTCAGCAGATGAACAGTAACTGAAGAGATGACCTTCATGTGATCCATCTACAGTTCACCAAAGCCTCATCAAAAATGGTCTCAGTGGAAGAGTGGTCAAGGAAGGGAAACAAGGAAAAAAGGGTACAGTATGCCAAATTACACAAGAAATGGGCTGAAATTCAGTGAGAACAGATCTGATGGAGTGATGAATCCAAATTTGAAAACTTTTGGCATAAATCATCATCAATATGTACGCTGGAGGTCAGGAGAGAAATACAACGGTATCTATAGGTATCTGTAAACCACAGAGGGTCTGTCATGGTTTGATAACGTTGGGTTACATAACGTAATACCTGGTTCTTTGATAACAGAGTGAGGTGTTTCACTATGGGAATCGCCTTGGCGTGACCAACTACGGAAGCTCCAATGACACCACGTCTGTCTGCGACAGACCTGCCAAGCCGTGCTCAGGGCCCCGCCCCTCCTACTATCACGGCTGACCAGCTCCTCCCTACTCATTCTAAGCAGATTTCTTTCCGTGCCCAAGCAAGGAGGGAAGTGATGGTGAAACACCTCACTCTGTTATCAAAGAACCAGGGATTACGTTATGTAACCCAACGTTCTTTTTCTAACTTCGTTCGGTGTTTCACTATGGGAGATATAGCCCACTCCCGGATTGCGCCAGCCCTCCCGAAGCTGTGCTCCAGTGCTGCCCAGGATCTCAGCTCAGACCTGAGGCACTAGACTCCAGGACTGCCTGAGCCAGGGATGACTGAGCGACATCCAGTCTATAAAACCGCACAAATGTGTGTGGTGTAGCCCAACTCGCTGCTGCACAGATATCCTGGACTGACACCCCTCTGAACAAAGCCCAGGATGTAGCCATGCCCCTAGTAGAATGAGCTCGAAGCCCCGATGGGGGCTGAGTACTCTTACAGCTATAGGCTAGAGTTATAGCCTCTACAATCCAATGAGACAGCCTCTGGCGGACAAAGGCCTGCCCTTGTGGGGGTGGGCCCAGGAAACAAACAGCTGATCAGATTTCCTGAACCCAGCTGTTCTGTCCACATATGACCCCAAGGCCCGCACAGGGCACAATGTGTTAAGCCTGCGCTCCTCTACAGAGGAAAAAGGCGGGGGGTGAAATGCCAGCAGTTCTACTGTGGGGCACCTGTATGATGACTCTATCACCTTAGGGACAAAGGCTGGGTTTGGCCTCAGGCATGCTTTAGTAAGACCAGGGGCCAACTGTAAACAAGAGGGGTGAATGGACAAAGCCTGTAACTCACTAACTCGCTTGGCTGTAGTTAGAGCCAGCAGCAGAGCGGTTTTAAGTGAGAGAAATTTCAACCCTACAGCCTCGATTGGCTCGAAGGGGTGGTAGGAGAGTGCATCCAAAACCAGTGATAAATCCCATAATGGGACCAGTGGCCTTGAGACTGGGAGCTTACGGCGTGCCCCCTTCATGAAGCGACACACAAGAGGGTGCTGACCAATAGGTTTATCACCCAATCCCACATGGCAGGCTGAAATAGCTGCCAAATAGACCTTTATTGTGGAAAAAGCTTTCCCTCCGTCCAGCAAATCCTGAAGAAACACAGCAACTCCACCACAGAGCACTGAAAAGGGATAACCTGCCTTTCATAGCACCATTCTTCAAAAACACGCCATTTACAACTGTAAAGAGAGCGTGTGGAGGAAGCTCTTGCATTCTGAATGGTGTCAATAACCTTCAGAGGCAGACCCGCAGCATTCAAATTCGACCTTTCACGGGCCAGGCCCACAGAGCCACCCGGTCTGGTGAGGATGATATATCTCCCCTCGCGCCTGAGACAGAAGGTCCCGGCGGATGGGGAGCGGCCACGGTTCGCCCGCCAGGAGCTGAATTATTTCTGCTAACCAGTGTTTCGACGGCCACCGTGGCGCTATTAAAATTAGCGACAGCCCCTGATCTCTCACTCTGATTAGGGTTGGAGAGATAAGGCTGAGAGGCGGAAAGGCATATAGCAGTGTGTCTGGCCATGGGTGGGCCAGAGCGTCCATGCCCAGTGGGGCGACTGGGTCTGACAGGGAGAAAAACAGTGGGCAATGTGTGTTTTCCTGCGAGGCGAAGAGATCTACGGCAGCCCGGCCGTATTTCTGCCATATCTGCTCCACCACCTGCGGGTGAAGTCGCCAATCTCCGAACAACGGGTTCCCTCTGGACAGGAGGTCCGCCCCCCTGTTCAGAATACCCGGCACGTGAGTTGCCCGAAGGGAGAGGAATTTTGTGCTGCTCCACACAATTATTTCCCTGGCCAGTCTGTGCCACTGCAGGGAACGAGTACCACCCTGGCGGTTGATATAAGCAACTACTGTAGAGTTGTCTGTTTTCACCAAAACATGTCGACCCTGGAGATACGGCAGAAAATGCCTTAGAGCTAAGCGCACTGCGTGCAGCTCCAGTATGTTGATGTGAGCCCGAGAGAGCCTCCGAGACCAAACACCATTTACTGCCCTCCCCATCATGGTTGCGCCCCACCCTGACAGAGATGCATCTGTGGTCAGGGTCATCCTGGATGACACCCGCGCCCAGAGGTACTCCCGCCGCAAGAGCTGCTGGTTCCTCCAAGGTTGGAGAGCCGCTATACATGACGGTGTTATTTTTACACTGCGACCGAGATGGCGGTGAGGGCACAGACGTAGGGACGTGACCCAACGCTGAAAATCCCTCATCATAAGCAGCCCCAAATGCACCACATTTATTACCGAGGCCATAAGGCCGAGGAGGCGGAGACAGAGCCGGAAACGCACGACTTTCCCCACTTGAAAGAGGGAGAGGCACTGAGTGAAGGATGCGATCCTGCGCTCTGAAAGCGTGACACGATAAGATCTGGAATCTAAAATGAGCCCCAGATATTCCGTATACTGTGCGGGTTTCAAGCGGCTCTTTTCCAGGTTGATTTTGAAGCCGAGCTCCGTAAGGTGGTTTGCCACCACCCTGGAATCTCTGATCGCCTGCTCCCGCGATCGGGAGCATATCAGATAATCGTCTATGTAAGAGAATATTCTGATGCCGCTGTTCCTTAACGGAGACAGCGCTGCCTCCACACATTTGCTGAACACCCTTGGGGCTAATGATAGCCCGAATGGGATAGTCTGAAACTCGTATGCTGCGTTCTGATAGGCGAACCTGAGATATTTCCTGTGTGGAGGATAAATGGCGATGTGAAAATATGCGTCTGAGAGGTCGATTGTCACAAAACCAATCGTCTGGGTGAACGGCCCGACAGAGCGCTTTGTGTGTGAGCATTCTGAACGTGTACTTTCTCAAGTGTTTGTTCAATACACGTAGATCTAAAATGGGGCCGGAGAGAGGAACCCTCTTTTTTGGAATGAGGAAATAGCGGGAGTAAAAGCCCTGCTGAGCCTCCTCGCTCGGGACCGCTCTGATCGCCTGTTTGCGTAACAGGGAAGCAATTTCGTCCTCCAATACGCTTGCTGACTCTCCCTTGGCCACTGAAATCAACTTTCCGTTGAATTTCGGTGGTTTCATTGCGAACTGAAGCCTGTATCCTTGGGAAATGGTGGCCATAACCCAGGGATGGACTGCGCATGCGCGCCATTGCTCCAGCCGCGCAGAGAGCGGGCCCATGAACACGTGTGACGTCACCTCTGCCTCCCGCATGGAGGTGTCCCCCTCGCGAAGAGCGCCAGCTCCCTCCGCAGGGAACGTAGTGACATGACAGTGACTTTCTTTCATTTTTTTTCATTTTCTTTAAACTGGGGGGACATTCTGCCCTTGGCAAACTGCCTGGTTGCAGGAATGCACACTTTATTTCTTTTTGAACCCCCGAAACACAATGAAGTGTCTGAAAACTTTGGGCAGTGCTTGGTGACACTGATAGATTGCTTTGAAGTGAATAATGAAACCGGGGAAGTGCATGGTGACACTGCGACCTTTGACCCCACATCTCCTCTCTCTGAACTAGGTGTGGGAACCGAGAGAGGGCTCCTGATGAACTGGGAACCCCAGGAGCCTCTGAACCATGAACCCTGGGAGGTGTGGTTGCCTCTTCCAGCACCTTCCTCCTCTTTGAGGGAGGAGAGAGAGGTGATGCACAACGTTGCAGGCTTGCTAGGCTGAACGCTTCTTCTTCCCTTCCCCGGGGTGTGACGTTCGGTTCTTTGCAGCAGCTGCTGCAAAGGAGTGTTTGCCCCAAGGCCTTGGGTTTTCTGCCTTGACCTGGTGGGAAGGCTGCAGTCTTGCCGCTTGCCTCTGAACTTTAGCCCCACTCTGCCTACCCCTCACGGCTGCAGCTGCTGCTGCGAAGCCTACTCTAGGCACCTGGTGAGATTGTGGGTTCACTTTTCTGGGTAAGCAGAGATTGAAAGCTTCTCCCTCCTGCTTTCTGAGAGTGCTTGTCTCTCTCATTTTCTCCAAAGCTGGGCCAAAGAGACCCTTGGCTGGGTCATAGGCTGCATCCATGATTTCAGCCTTCTGAGTGTCTCCCAATCCTGACAGGTTTAGCCATAAAGCTCTCTCACCTGAGACTGCAAGACCCATTACACGCCCACAACCCTGGACTGCTCCCCTGGAGGAGCGTAGGATGAGATCGTTGACCACACAGATCTCATCCCAGAGGGCCGGGTTTGGAGACCCCGAGTCCAGTTGACGGCCCATGTCCTCTAAAATCTCTGCCTGATAAGCTGACAGCAGTGTAACCGCATTAAGGGAACACACCGACTGTGCTGAATATTTGTACATCCTTTGATAGATGGATGCGGTGAGGCGATCCATCTTACTGGGCAGAGAAATATTAGAAGAAGCTGAAACTGACCTGCGGTTAGGGTGAAGGTGATAAGCCACTGAAGGCTCAACTGCTGGGGGTCCGGTCAGCCCCAGCTCACCCATTCCTTGCATCTCCAGCTTAGAGCAGCCCTGGGTAGGAAGCTTGCTCTTAAAAGGGCTAGACCAATAGCGACTCATTTCTTTCATGCAAGCAGGCACTGCTGGCAGAAGCTGCTTTGCAGGTGGTGAGGCTGGAGGGAGCCTCTTGCCATCATACAGGTCACGTTCTGCCCCTTCAGCCGCCTGGGCTGCTGGCCATGTGATGCCCAGCTTGGCAGCAGCCCGTTTGCAAACATCATACAAGTTGCTGTCCACTGGGGGTACAGCTTCAGCCCCACTTGGGGGCCTGGACTGCTGGGCAGGGAAGGTGGAGTCATCCTCCTCTTCCTCCATGTCTTCTAGGCCGAGGAGGTCGGAGTTGGCATCGCCATCCGCATCCTCATCCGCCGGCTCACCCTCAGTTGGGTCGAGGAGCCCCTCGAACAACTGGGGCATAACCGGGGACACTTCCCTCCATTATGTCCGCCCAGCTCGTTGTGGCTGTCGGCTGATGGATATCAATCGTAGCATTGTTGGCTGACAGACAGGGGTCCTGGCTGTTAGCCACTGCTACTCTCAACCTCCTTTCCAGGATTTTCTCTGGCATCAAGGCGCAATGAGAGCAACCTTGCGGGTCCGCCAGAGAAGTTTGAGCATGCTTAGCACCCATGCAAGCTATGCACATCGGATGAGAGTCCCTGCCCGAAATGGAAGCACCGCATGATGCGGGGCATGGGCGGGATGCAGCCTCTTTGGCCTTCGGTTCTGACCCTTTGGCGGGGGTAGGAGCCGTAGCCATCGTGGTCGGAAAGATGGTGAGACTGAGCTATACAAGGCTCGTCGTGACACGTTAGCCTGTTTGTAGCTAGCGCTAGCAACGGGGTTAAGTCCGAGCTAGTCGCCGTGAGAGTCAGCTCGTCGTGACACGTTAGCTGAGCTCTACCAGTTGATCCAGCTAACAAATTAATGCTAACTGAAACCTAACACTGTTTAGGGTCGGTTAGCAAATTAATGCTAGCCAGACCTAACACGGTACTGACCCGCTAACAAGCTAATGCTAGCCGGACACCGAAAAGCTCGCCGTGACGCGTTAGCCCAAGTTACACACACACACACACAACGGCTACCCTGCTAATTAAAACCAGGTGACCGCTGAAGACAGCTCGCCACGACGCGGTCGCTGTCCAGGGTGTATAACTACCAGTACACTTCTTTCGAAGGACTTACTCAGCACAATCCAGACTGAAAACTGGAGAACTGCGTTCGGCGACGTACTCCTCTACGGGACGCCTGAGAACTGTTAAACAGCTAACCAAGCCAGCCTGGGCGCGCTGAGGGAGCCCGATGTAGTTTCTCACGGGAAGAAAGCGAGAATGAGTAGGGAGGAGCTGGTCAGCCGTGATAGTAGGAGGGGCGGGGCCCTGAGCACGGCTTGGCAGGTCTGTCGCAGACAGACGTGGTGTCATTGGAGCTTCCGTAGTTGGTCACGCCAAGGCGATTCCCATAGTGAAACACCGAACGAAGTTAGAAAAAGAACTTTGATTACTTTTTTGCTAAATGAGCATATTTGTGGAACCTTAAAGTTCCACGAATATGCTCACCTAGACTAAACTTTAAGCATGTCTCACACAACACAAGACACAAAACTAAAACAACAGGCAAGTAATAAAAAAAAAAAAAAAAAAATTGTGACCTAAAATGATCAAAAACAATAAAATCCTTGCCTTTGGTTCTTCCAGCAGATCTTTGAGCTTCCTAAATTGCTTTTAGGAAGCTTTGCATAAATAAAGGATACCTATATGACTGTTGCAGCTGGCTTACTTTAGTGACATGTTTTAAGCTTGTAAGATGAATTTACTACTACTGGCCTTTTTAAGCTTTTGTAAAATGATTTCCATGAGTGTTGTAATTAACAATAAAATTACCCTTACCTTATAAAGATTAATTATTAATATGACCTGTCCAGCCCCCCCCCCCCCCCCCCCCCCCCCCCCCCCCCCATCCCCAATGGTATCCTTTATATCCACATTACCAACTGAGAGCATTGGACTCTGGCTCAGATATATACTGAATGGCAAATTAAACTTATTATAAAAATGCTAATTTCACAGATGATTATAAAGACAACAGCAGGTATCCTAGGATGGCTGCAGTGGCAAGGTAATACTGTTTTATGCTACAGGTGCTATCACATGCAAATCTTAATGGCTTTGCTCTGCGCAGTGTTGTTGGTAATAGATGAGGAACCAGAATACAGCAAGCTGCCAGGGGCCTTCATCTAAAATTACCTAGCTCACAACCCTGGCTTAAATCCCATCTCACCTTTACCATAATAACACCTCTAAATTCCCTGACTGGTCTCCTTACACATTAACATTTGTTTATTGGCTCCAAATTGGCTGGTATGCTCTTGATGCTGGTTACTGTAGGTGCAATAAAAAAACAAAACTGAATAATAATAAAACAAAAATACAGAGATGAGTGTACAAACATTGAACCTACTTGTGTGCAAGAGCCAAGTGGTACCTTGTTAAGCCTCTCACCCTTTTAAGTCCTTTCTCTCCATTTTATCAGGTAGCAACTCATAAATTTAGGTTGTAAAATGTGTCAGTGGCACTTATACTGCAATGCCCTCTGTAATAACTTATCAGCATGCCTAGGTTTTTGTGTGTAATTGGATTGTGTGTGTGTGTGTGTAGCTCTTAGAGGTACAAGAACCAGCAGCAGAGTAGAGTATTGATTGAGAATATTTAAATGTGCTAACAAAACAGTGGGAGACCGAGACATACAAGAAAAATGAACAAAAGACAGAAAATGAGAGAAGCACCATAACACCATCACATTACCTGTGGATATCCTTTACCAATATGCAGTTTTTCCTTAAAAAAAAAAAAAAGACAGAAACCAGGGACTAAATCACAGATTGTACCATCTGGATTTCATCCCGTCTCTGTAATTTTCTAATTTATATAACTGAATCTCTTTGGTGCCGCATGGATGGCTAGAACACCTCGGGCCTTTCCTCCTGATCCTTGAACAAAGAGGAACAAAGTCTTCCCCTTTTTTTTCCCTTATTCTGACCTATACCCAACTTGCAAGGAATTGATATGATTGCTAAAAATAATCATGTTTGAATTAATATTTTGAATGGATGGATGGATTTGAATAGCATTTATTTTTCATCCTCTCACATGTTTTTTATTTTTTTGTGAAACAAAATCAAATGACTGCAACTTTTCCATTTGCATTCAGCCGCTTGAATGCTGATTTGTGCATTATAAATGGCAGATTTACATACTTTCCCTTTTGTATGAATGTAGACGTTAATTTATATTGAATTGAAAATATTTAGTTTGATGGTGTTGCAAAGTCTAACCGCTGAATACAGCTGTGTCTTAATGTGATTACCAGTTGTTGAGCCATGTGGTGACTGGTGCTTCTGTCTGCTTTATTTACTCACAAACACACTGTAACAGACGCACATCTTAGGCAGAACCAGCTACAGAAATGCACAGTGTATACTTTACAGTACATGCACAAGGTGTAAGTCAAGGCAGTTTGTCTTGCTCCCAAAGTCACAGAAATCATGCATCATACATGTGCAATGTATAAATTAGAGTATAGATGCACAGTATTTGTATACACATCTGCCACATTCATCCCAGCTGTTGCAAATTAGTCACAGCGCTGACTTCTATTTATTTCCCTCTCAGTTCGTTTGCTTTTTTATTTTCCTTTTAAACTAACACCGACAAGTGTACCCTGACCTGTTAAAGGTCATCTTTCTCACAACTGGTACTTCTTCACATTTAAGGAGTGAAGGACTGTCTTTATTGATCCACATCTATATAATGGTATTCTAGAAAAGCAGCACTTAACCTTTTAAATATTGTCAGCTAGGATTGCCAGATGATATGGTATACTGTAACTATATTTTAAGTCTGCCCTGCCTACTTTTAGAGCAGGGGCATGCACCTATGTTGATGAACATTTGCCAAGTGCAAGTATTTTTTAACAGCACTGTTTGTTCTGCCTACTCAGCTCAAGAGTTACATTGCATACACTATTCATTTTAGCTTTCTTTGCACTGCCATGGCTTTTTCTTCTTTATCATCTTCTTTATCATCTTCTTCTTCATCTTCTGGTTGCTCCCTTTAGGGGTCGCCAAAGCAGATCGTCTTCCTCCATTTCACCCTATCTCTAGCATCCTCTGTCACACCAACCCGCTGCATACATGAACCTTCTCTGTGGTATTCCTCTTTTCCTCCTGCCTGGATGCTCTATATTCAACACCATATCCCTCCTCTGAACATGTCCAAATCATCTCAACCTTTGCTCTCTAATTTTTTTCCTAACTGCTCAACCTGAACTTTCCCTTCTAATCCTGTCCATTCTGGTCACTCCCAAGGAAAATATTGATCTCTTTAACTCTGCCACCTCCAAAAGACCTCCTGTCTTTTTGTTAATGCCACAATTTCCAAACCATACATCACAGATATAGTTTGGAGGTACAGGTCTCACTATCATGTAAACCTCCCCTTTCACTATTGCTGCTATCCTTATGTCACAACTCATCCCACTGCATCACACTATATTGCTAAAAGTATTCAGTCATTCATCCAAATCATTGAATTCAGGTGTTCCAATCACTTCCATGACCACAAGTGTATAAAATAAAGCAGGTAGACATGCAGACTGCTCCTCCAATTATTTGTGAACGAATGGGTCGCTCTCAGGAGCTCAGTGAATTCCAGCGTGGGATGCCACCTGTGCAACAAGTCCAGTCATGAAATTTCCTCGCTACTAAATATTTCACAGTCAACTATTAGTGGTATTATTTTACTGAATCTCATATGGATCTCTGGCTATTATGGCTCCATAACTATGGATTTCAAATCCAAACAAGAAAAGTCATGGAGGAAAACCGAGAATTTAACCATGCATGCACAAATTTGTTTGCTTTCACCACCAACACTGGTATGCTTGGCCTGCAGCTGGACTTTAGCCAGAATGCATTGAAATTGGCCAATTTTATTTTTATTTTTACTTTTATCATTTTTATATCTGTTGGATTGCTATATGTCTTATTCATTAACAAAGAAGCCTACTTTCAATTTGATTCAGTTACACAAATGCAGGGAAGTGACCTTCACACCTTATAGTCCTCTACATGCCGGTGGTTATTTTCCCCCATGTCACTTTACTGCAATTCCATTTTACTGAAAAAAATAATTTTAAATGAATTATTTTACTTCTATTATTCATAACTGCAGCAACATGTTGTATTATTCTAATGAGAAAGCATAGTTTCATAATAAAACAAATAGTCCCCTGCTGATTAGTCATGTGGTTTTTAATTATTTACACCAGTTAGACCTATTATTTACACCTAGTAATGCTGATAGGTTAATTCATACTTAATCAGCTGTATTACCAACTTTCTAAGAATCAAATATGTTTTTGTTTGTTTGTTTGTTTTTTCACTACGTGCAGTTCCCACTTTTCCTTTGGTCAAAAATTGCTGAAAAATGGCTCTTTTTGTAAAGACTGCCATCCTCTAGTATAGTTCATCAAGTCATCAGCCTAGAATTTAGGCTCTGTTATCTTGTCATAGCAAAAGTTTCATTACTTTCACCCACCAATACTTCAGGCACTCTTGAAAGTCAAACTCAACCCACAATCCTGGTACATTAACATGCCACTCTTCTTCTACTAGTGAGTCATCCATACAATTTTTGACATAATTGGTTGGTCTCCTTTGTGAACTCAGTAGCTAGACTTTATTGCCAAAAGCATTCACTCACTCATCCAAATTATTTAATTCAGGTGTTCTAATCACTTTCATGGCCACAGGTTTATAAAACCAAGCACCTAGGCACGCAGACTACCTCTACAAAGATTTGTGAAAGAATGGGTCGCTCTGAGGAGTTCAGTGAATTCCAGCGTGGTACCGTGATAGGATGCCAGTTGTGCAACAAGTCCAGTCATGAAATTTCCTCACTACTAAATATTCCACAATCAACTATTAGTGGTATTATAACAGAGTGGGAGCAACTGGGGACTACAGCAACTCAGCAGGGTCAGTGGATGCTGAGACGCACAAGCCTGGAGCGGTCCTCCAATCTCATTGTACATTCCGTATCACAAATAAAGGCATTCTGTTATATTCTAGTCTATTCAGGATTCAGAATTCATCACAGTGCAGAAACAGCATTAGTGAAGGTTACAATGATCTTTCATATCTGCACTTGTCCTGCTAGGCCTCAGTGCAGCCTTCAGTACTGTTGACCATAATATTTTACTACAGAGATAGGAGCCAATGGAATGTCACTCAGCTTAATATGTGTGTAAATGCAGATGAGGAATACTTGTGGCACTGTAGTCTATGTTAGCCACCAGTCTGAGATCTAAATTGTCCTTGTTTTATTATTCTATTTGGGTTTTCCATGGTTTTGCAGCTGCTCTCACTGGATGCATGGAGGTTTGCCTGTGATCATTTTGGTGGTCTCTGAAGCGCTCTCTCTGAGATGTTCCATGTAAGCACATGGAAGGCCACAGAGGTTTGCTTGGTATGGCTATTCTGTGGGGTTTGGAGTGGGGTTAGGTGTCTTTGCTGTTTGTCTTCCTACTTGAGGCTTGCGAAAAAAGCATAAATACCTAAATACCACCTAATTACCATTCCCTCAAAAACACATTATTACAGACGTACTTGTGCCACAGATTAACCACATACAAAGAACATTGTCTGGTCCAAAAAAAAAATAAGTTTGTAAGTAAATAATACTGGCAATATCAGGAGTACTGCAGTTTAGTAGTCTTATTGCTTGCTTAATCTTTGACTTTAATTTTCAGAAGTAGAAATGAGTCATTATTTCTGCTAGTGTGGATGCCTTTTGTTCTGCTGTATCATTCAGTGTAGTATACTGCCAGGGTGTAATGTGCCATTGTCCCATGCAGAAGATTATTAGCTTTTACAGTTCAGATTGAACTCATCACCTCACCTCCCTGCCTTCCCTTAACTGCGCATCTCACTAATCATTCTCACTCCAGGACTGTCTGTTCTGTATAAAACTAGTGTGTGTGTGTGTGTGTGTGTGTGTGTGTGTGTGTGTGTGTGGGCTTTGCTAATCACACTCTTACTCTCCTTTTTTCCTTTTATCACCAAATCACCTTGCTTCAGTGTGTAAATGTGGTATTTCTCTTTTTGTCCCACAATTATTTTGTTCACTGCTGTTTCTTTCTTTTCTTCGTTTTCTCTTTTCTAGTCTTATTTTTATGTGCTGCCTCTGACCTTTTTTGTATACTTTCTCTGTGTGGAATAATTTGTTTCTTATTATCACGTATAAATTAACATTTTAATGAAAAATTAATCACTATCACAGTTACTAAAGGAAGAGATCACTATCTATCTATCTATCTATCTATCTATCTATCTATCTATCTATCTATCTATCTATCTATCTATCTATCTATCTATCTATCTATCTATCTAATGCATAAAAAAAGAATTGTAACTTTCCAAATTCTTGAAAGCGATTGAAAATTAACAGAGCTCGATATACTTTTTTTTAGGACTGATGTCAATATTTGGTGATTTAAAAATCTAACATACTGCCAATAATAACGCCAATACTTTTTCCTTTCAGACACATGAAACATACACAGATGTCCCCAACATTTGTTTTGTGTAGTTATTTCTGAGTCCTTACTGAGATAACGTGACAGTGCAGTTTAAAAAAATAATTTTGCTTTATTGTCACAAGTCATGGATTACTTATTTACCCTCTGCCCTGACCTCATTCGCATCAGCTGGTTTGTTTCTGGCATTCCAAACACATGTTGCCAACAGATGCTTTCAGGTGGGCAAACTGTGCAATGTCAACACTTATAACATGACTGAAGGGTGTTTCTGAGAAATTTTCAGACCCAGAAAGCACAACTAAAATTCAGAGGCTTTACTTACAATTAAAACTTTAAAAAAGTCAGTTAAACTTCTGGGATATTGATCTGGACAGATAGGTTGTGCTGAAAAGCCAGACCTGCTTTTTTGTAAATTTCTTGGATATTTATTGTTTATTTTTTTTAGAATTGTTTTTTTTTTTTGTGAAGGGTGATTGTCAGAATAATAATTTAACTGTAAAATGTAAACTGCTGTGTTTAGTTTTACTGCACCAGTGACAATAAAACTTCTTAATCTTGTTCGTCTTGACCTTAATACATAAATTTGACTAACAGATATGTCTTGTTGAGAATAAAATTAGTATGCTCTTGCCATTTGTATGCTCTTTTATTTATAGCAAAACAGATGGAGGGAAAGCAGATCACGCCAAATGAGGATGTGACAAAGAGAGGCGTCAGAAATTATGTAATGGATTTGGGGCCTGTGAAATGGGTGGCAAAAGTGAGATTGGTGTGCCCTAGTAATTGAAATTTGTTGTACAGTCATGCTGGAGTTTAGTTACAGTGGCCTGGGTGCTGACATTTTTATGGGACTTGGTTTTGAAGGCATTACTGCCAAGGGAGAGAAAAGCAATATCAAAAGAGAAAAAAATGAACTGACAAAGGACGAAATGTGGTGGAAAAGGAGGAGAAGCAGTGAAATAGAAAATGCCAAGGGCCAGATTTTCAAAGACTTTTGCACCTTGTTTCAGACGTATTGTTGTGCGTGTTATTTATCAAACCCGTGCCCTAGCCTGGAAGCACTATTCAACTGTCATTTGGATTACACACACACTTTGCCCGTCAGCACACCTTTGTGTGATCCGTGCAGTGTTACTGCATCCTTAACAATATGCATAGGTATTTCAGTGAAAACCATGAAAATCCATATTAAGTGAGTGAAAACTGGATATTCCGCTTTAATACTGAGCTTAATCAAATTTATGCATGTCTGAAACTCTCAACAGTGCGCGTTCCTGAAATATCGAAGAAAGGTTTTGATGAGCGAAAAAAAAAAAAAAAAGAACCTGCTCAGCTTTCTTTTAAAATCCCAATGATAACACACAAAAGTTGCAAGGGAATTACACTTCACAAAGGGTCAGGGAAAAAAAAAGAGCAATAAATGAAAGCACTATCTGACCACTTTAAAATACCAAACAAAGAGAGTTCAGAGAGTTGTGACTGTGCAGTTATTAAACTTGAAATTCATTTTGATGTTCACTGGGCTGCTAATGCAGTGTGAAAATCCCTGTCTCTTGATAATTCATTTACATTTTGGTGACAGTCCCTTTATAGCCAGTTTTTCCTTTTATCCACTGTTTTGACTTCATTCTATCTGTTTTTCATCACAGTGGATGTGTTTTACCCAACTTCAGTGATTCTGCAAATGTTACATGAATAACAATGAAATTGAAAATGCAATTCTTGATTTTTTATTTATTTTTTTTTTTTTTATTTTTAATTAATTCGTATTTCTATGTCAGGAATACTATGGTAACCACTAATAGGAGATCATTTGAAACTCCAACTCCCATCCCAATCTGACACAAGTGCCAAGATTTTGCACCAATATGGTGCACACTGGTTCAGTAAGGGGTCTAATATTAATCCCCAAAGCAGTCAGTTTGATAGCTTTCACAGTGTGAGACAATTGGTATTTTTATGAAGAAGTACTTTTTCCTCTTTTCAAAGTTTCTCAAGGTCCAAATCAAATCTGAAAATTGCAGGAAGAAAATTCATCCTTCCAATGATTATTTCAAGTGGCATTCAAACTTGAGATGTGCACAGCAGGAGATCAGTGCAGACCTGAAGCACCTTTACATAATCGAAGTCTCTTTCTAACTAAAGGACACTGAGACATTTTTGACCCTGTTGTACTGAGTGACTCATTTAATGGGAAATAAGTGACAAAGTGCCAAAGCAGTTTTCACTGCAATAAAAGTGTAGGACATTGCAGAGCCCAGGAGATGTTCTGATAGGAAAAAAAAAAAAACAAAACAATAATGGAGGATGTTTTCCATATCTTCTGAAAGGCCAGCACTTTCTTCACCTTTCTAATGTATATTGCCCTTTTTAGCCATTCAACCAAGAAGGCATGCATTTTATGACCCCAGAGAGCTCAAAGACGGGACATTACGGTACCACCTATAAAAAGCAGCAATGATTTAAGCAAAGCAGAGCAGGAAGCTGCTGTCCTGCCATGCTCAGCATATTACCTCAAGACCATCTATTCATAGCATATGTAGAACTCCACATGGAAAAGTGTGTGTGTGTGTGTGTGGGGGGGGGGGGGGGATTAAAACACAAGATCTTTGGTCTTTCTTTTCTTCCACAGCTCTTTTTGTAATGCACTCAAACAGACCCCTGCATTTTCCCATGACACTATGACTTTTTATACAATATTTTGTATACTTAAATACAGTAGAAAAAAATGTGGCCAATGTGATTTGGCTGTAGAATCAGGTACTGTCCAGTCATGGGTCGAATGCATTTCTGAAATTTGCCTTCAAAACATGTCCATCTTTTCTTGCATTGACAATAAATTAGAAAGAGAAACCAAGTACCATGAAAATATAACAGGTTTTAGGTACTCTTGCAATAATATTTCAAAGCGAGAGTACATGTTACTACTTTTCAATAAATTATACTTCTTCCTGGCAGACCTGGCAACTGGTAGACCTACCTGCAAAACTGTATACTCCCTTCTTTACTATGTCTTTTCTTCCTCTACCACCATTTTGGGAATGTTCTAAGACTATGCATAAATCCAGAACAATTTTACACCACATTGCCCTGGTGTCACTCTCCAAACAGCACCAGACTTATACTTGAATTTTAGTTCAACACTAGACTTAAGTGCATGAGACCAAAAGAATGATCACAGCTTTCAGTATGTGCTTTCTACACAGACTTGATAGACCTTTTAATCATGTCTAAAATCTTGATGATGCAGGAAAATGTTCATGAGCTGTAACATAATGTTCATGAAGTGAGTAAAAGGAGTCTATTTCATGTGACATTGCTCAGCATTTGCCTTGGAATTCTGACTGTGTCCAGTGAACAATGAAGAAAGGATATTTTTTTTGTCTACCCTCGGCAATAAACTTATTTTAATGGATGAAATGGCATCTATAAGAAAAGAAAAAGTGTTTCCAAAGTTTTGACTGATACTGTATGTCTTCATATTTTGCTGTATGTAATATTGTTACTTTGTTATCTTGATTTTTGCACTTACTTAGTCTCTGTCCTCCAGCCTAGTTTACACGCAATGTCACATCCTTAAATTGATCAGTGGCTTGGATGCTCACAGTGTACCTTATCCATCAATTTTCAGAATAACCAAGTCTTTGTAATTTATACACTGACACTTCATTTATGACTGGATTGAATCCAATTAATTTTCTCTATATATTTTTGCGGTCACTTTTGTAAGGGATATACAAGAGAGCCTTCATCTGACTTGATTTATGCAAACCAGATAAATTCTTCACCATATGCTGGCCAGGACTTATTGTACACTGAGTATCTCTTTCATCTGAATTGCACTACAATATTCAATGATGTACCATGGATGAAACAATTACCAGGACTTGAAAATGACCTAGAAGCCATATTCCTGTGGGGGTAAAGCTTTTGTCATTATCAACTTGTCATGGTGCTGGGTCTAGGACTCATTTGGCTTTCTGAGTTCTGTTTATCATTGTTTATATTTGGTTTGACTCCTAGTTTGCTTACTGTTTCGTTGTCACCTTTGTATGTTTCCTTGTTTTTTTATCCTCTGTTACTGGTGTTGTTGTTTGTACTCTTAGTTTAGTCTTTAGGTGTCCATAGTTGTAGCTCTCTGCCTCCCTTATGTTGTCAGTGTTTCCAAGCCTACCAAGAGTTCTCTGGTTCCATATTTCCTGGCCCACTCTTTAGTTTTGGATTTTGTATATTCAGATTTCTCCGCTTTAAAGACCTGTTTGAGCTTGATTCCTGCCTGTAGGGTCCTGCATTTGGGTCCACTTATGCCTTTTCCACAGTTGAAACATGACACAACTGTCCTCATGTATCATAAGAATCAATGTACTGATAATAATGCACTTACCCAATTTTAAATCTTTCTTGTTGTTTTAACTTGCAGTCATCAGGTGAAACATTTCTTCTTAGATGTGTATTTATAGCCACCATAAGCACTGATTTTCCCTCTGTCCTTTATTCCTTTTCCACTCTAAGAGATTAGGAAGTGTAATCACTGTGATCCTCTGGGTAATACAAGCAAAACATATGTATAACCATGAGGAAATCTGAATGTTATTAGCATAAGATCATTTTTATGACTAAACCTAAATTACACCTGGAAAAAAAAATTGTATGTGTTACAATAAAAGCGATTTAACATAAACCCTCTACTGGACATTTTTTAATCAGGTTCAGACTGTAGTTTGAAGCCATTTACAGATATTTTATGTTATGTTATCCTTCAGTGGTTTTACACTTTGCAAATCCCTGACAGTTATCACTGTGTGGCAGCCCTTGTGTGTGTTTTGATGTTGCAGTGCCAAGGCAGTAATAAACAAAGCCTCTTAACTCACAGCCCTGCTCTTGCTGTCACTCTAACTCTGACTCAGACATGCAAATACGTACACACTCCGGTGACTTTACCTAATATGATTAGAAAATTGAGCTCCAAAGATGTTTTAACACTTGACAACTCACCAACAGATCAAACCACGAGTGGCAGAAAAGGTGGTAGTTAAGAATCAATTTATGATTATGTCCATTTTTAAATATATATGATGTCCTGTTCTGTACATACATAACTCAAAGTTGGGATAACTACTCATGTCCCCACTGCATTAAATATTCAGTATCTGAAAAAAGATGAATTCTGATTCTAATTAGATTGATTTTTGCCTTTGTTCTCTTAACATCTCACCATCAGCAGCTGGAGGTGTGTTTGGTCCTCAAGGAGAATCTGGATCAGAGCCTGAAGATGACAACCAAATGAAGTTTTATACAGAACAGCACAGAGGGCGAAGGCGCAGCAAAGGTGAGAAGAAACTCAGGTGTATTGTAATAAATGTGTTACATTTTTAACACATTAACTTGCACAGGAGGAGACCCTCTTAGCCACTGCCTACTGCTGAGAATGCATTAAAGTCAAAAGGGAATCTAATACAAAAACAAATGAATGCCAGCTTTATCCCATTTGAATATAAGAGGGAATGATGGGAGGGAACATTAAAGCTGAGTCAAATGAGGCTAGTCATTTCCAGAATTGTCAGCATAGCTGGAAGTAGGAAGGGGTCATGTACGTTCCCAGTGGAGTTGAGAGTGCTGTTCCATAGCACAGCTCAATGACACTCAAAGCGGACATATGAGCTGATGTCAATGGGGGCTCTGTGATGCCCTAAGCTGAGTCAAATAACTTGGATGGGAAGCATGATTTTCAACTTCCCCTCCCATAGTGATACGTGATAGTGAAGAGTTTGGAAAGGGAAAATAAATTGCATAGTCTGTGTGTATCCATGTGGGTAGTTGACAAAAAAAATTATGAAAATCAACATGTTTTTAAAGCCCATGCCTGTAGTTCATCAAAACAGCACTAGGTCAAGAGGACTATGAATTATGCACCACTTTATAATCTTATTAATCTGGATGCAAACCCTCTGGTGTAGGAATAGGATCTAAATGCAATTAGAAAAGCCATGTAGTTGTATAGGGTTGTAATTTCTATTAGAAATTTATATGAAAGGAAAGGCGGGATTTGAAAACAAACAAAACTCCTTAGCTCTGTAAGCAGTGCAGATATATAATCAATCTAATGCTAGATTCCAGTTAAATGTCTCTACTTTCTGCACATTGGAGACAGCAACTGGGCAGATTTTTTCTTTTTTTTTTAATCCAGATATCAAGCATGTGCATATGGTCTTAGTTAATTGCAACGTTTTTTTAGAATGAAGGACACAAATTGTGAAATAACTGTGAGCACAGCCCTGTAATTGGCACTGCAGGCTTCTGTCACTTCATTTCTTACCATTGCAATTCCTGGTTACATACATTTAAACATAAAATGTTCCAATGTGAACGTGCAGTTAACCACAGCTATTCAGAAAAGAGTTAATTGCCAGCAAATGTAAATGATCTAGAATAAGCATCTTTGTTTGAGCTTTCACCTTTACCTGACAGTTTTACAGTGGGGAGGGATATAAAATCCATGGCCAAGAACTGTGTTAAAGTTAAAACCTGTATAAAATGGTAGATCTTTCATTAGATGATGGACAGAGGAAGATGAATGAGTGAGTATAAAAATAGATTAGTGCACACCTTGTATTTGTGTTTTTGCTTTAAATTCACTGTTGCCTTCATGTGTGCGTGTTTGAGCACAGATAATTTGTTTGGTTTGGGACCATAATGTAAGCGTTTGACAACGTGAGCGCACATGCTTTTGTCTACTCAGTAAGCTTTTATAGTAATTGAGGGAACCCTTCACAAGCCCAGTGACACCACCCGCACCCCACTGACATAGCTGTTTGGCCACTATTTCTATATACAGCCATTGTTTCTGTCCCTTCACAGAGCCATCACAGTGAGTAAGACGTGCATGTCAGTATGGGTCAATCCATTACCCTAACTTTATCTCCTTGTTTGGCCTTGAGCTGCATTTCACAACCTCCAAGCTTCTGTCAAGATTAAAGTGCCTTTCCACTGGGAATATAGGGGAATACTGGTGGAACTTTCTTTTCTTGGGTGTGTCTTTCTTTTATTTCAGTCTATTTGACCAACATTGTGTATGTGATCAATCAAACTTCAGAAAGGGAAAACTGAAATTGGCATTCAAAGAACATGTTTTTCTCATGTACTAAATGCTGTAAGACACCTCTAAGCAGCATATAGAACATTTGTCATGCCCACATTGTGGAAGTTCTTAGGGATTTAAATGAATAAATATATGAATAAATGCAGTTATTAATTTATTTGAACAAACAGTTTGTTGCCACCTGGGTTTGTGAGTTCTACCGCACAAAACTGGCTTGCAAGAGCAGCTGTATCATTCCTATTGACTTTTGCAACAAACCTGCAGAGTGCAGGATACACAGTGGGAAGCTCCCTTCCTAGAAACTATTCACACATTTCTAAAGCCAGCAGATCCTGAAATATTATGTGATATTTTCTTGTGACTGGTTACAGAAAGTACTAGAGTACATGTTTGAGATGTTCAGTGCATTAGAGCAGTGTTTCCAAAGCTACTCCATCATTACCTTATCCTACGCACATCCCAGTAAGCCTCCTTTTAACGTGCCAACTTCTCTCCCATGATAAATTTCCGTAGACAGAGGTTAAGTGGCTAATTTCATTTCCTATACCCTAGTTTGGAAATAGGAGCCCTGACAAAGCCAAAGGGCAACCAAAACAACCAATCTATAACCCTGTCAGTAACAATAAGATCGTATATCACACTGGCAAATGATTCTGGGCTGTGCAGAAGCAGTGGTAACCCAAGTCATCTTTACACAGGGTTGGCTTCATAAATCAGCAGTACAATTAATTGCATTCTCAAGGCTTTGAGAGGGGCTTTTCAACAAAGCACCGTACAAAAGTAGACGATTTTGTTTAACATTTGAGTTGTGTGGCTGTGCGTATTGTGGGTCCTGTCATCTGATCTGTTTAAGACTAATAAAAACAAAACGGCCACTGTTAAACTGTCTGCCTTTACCTTTTTCTCTTTCTCTACTTTCAGGCCACCCACACAGTCCTCTAAATAAGGTCACCTTGACACTGATTACTATCAGCACATGTGTCATTGCCATTGTCTACGCTACGCAGGATTCCTGCCCCCTCACTGTTAAGGTTACCCTCCATGTGCCTGAGCATTTTGTTGCGGATGGTAAGTGCAGCACATTTATTAGACCTTGGCTGAACATTTAAAACTAGTAAAACATCAAAAAATGTTTACTTTTTCCATAAATTGATTTCACTGCACTTCACTGTTTTTTATGGGCTCTTTAATTTTAATTAAAATTACATGATATGATATGAAAACCTTAGAAGTTCTGACAGCTCACAGCTTGGGTCCAATTTACACAGATTCTGCACATATAATAAAAAAAGCTGCTTGTTGACAGGAAACCCACAAAACTTAAAATAAAACTTAGAGATGAAGATTGTGAAAGGATTTATTATTTTTGGATTAAACCCGTGAAAATGTTACTAGGATATAATGTGGTTACCTAGCTCAAGCAGCTGAATTTGAAGACAGCTAATATAGGTGATAAGGTAGATTTTTGTAGAGCATTTTATAACAATAGCCATTATCCAACATGGTAGAGTATTGTTTGTTTGGTTACAGTTGTTACTCAATCAGCATAATGTAGAGATAACTGTTGAGTTGCATTCTGTTGCTGAGCACTGAGACGTATTATGTCATGAGTATAGTTTTTGTTGTTAGGAGGAACAGCTAATGGACCAGGGACAGCTCAACATTCTCCGTTTCTGTTTTCACATGGCCTGCATTACACTCTCCACCCCCTCAACCGTGATTTGTGGTTTTCAATTTCAACGCCTTTCAGTTTCAGTGCCCCCTTTGCACGACTGATAAAGTACAAAAGATGTACATCCATCCAACAAAAAAGAAAATCATGTTCTAGAACCAAAAAATGAACAAAAATCAGAACAATAAAGCCCACGCGCTGAAAGCTCCCAATGGAAAAAAATGATTTATTATCACCACAAACAACTGAATGACATTTAGAGCCATTAGAGTGATGAAGAGCATTGTGCACAGACTATGGCTGTTATTATTCTTTGTTTTTGAATTGAGCTTCAATTGTAGCCATCATGTGACTGCATACTGTAGATTAAAATATTAACCTATTGTTTTTATCTTTTCAATGTGATGCAAACAATGTAAATACAGCTATTGTCACATAAGTACTCCAATATATATTTCTGTTGTATTAATTCCATATAAGAAGCTGTCCTTGCAGGATACAGACAGAAATTATGCATGTCAAAAAAAAAAAGAGTCAATGAAGTTTGAATAGCAGGAACTTCTTTGTCAAAATAAAGTTGATAAGAATGTTTCCTTTTAGTTTATATGCTTACATGGGGGCAAAACTTTTTTTTTCTTTTTTTCTTTTTTTTTTGAACCAAAGAAATTTAAAGTCACAAGAATTCTGTTTGTAAGCAGTAGATCCAGAAAATGACTTAGAGTATTACAATATAAATTCCTTGTTGACAATGACCTAATTGTAAATCATGTCTGTGCATTGACAAAATACCACAAAATAAACCTTAATAGGAAGAGAAAGCAAGAATGGAACATATACAAGGAATTAAGTGAAGTATAAGAGAGTGAAGAGCTGAGGCAATTTAAGTAATGATTGCTATATCTCTGAAAATTTTCACATATCAGTCAATGAGGTATTTCTACCATTGAGGCCTCATTTCTTGTCCACCCACACACTCAGAATTTTTGTGCCCATGGATACTGAATGAAAATGGAGGCGTACAAAATGTATATTGTGTAACTACTGCATATCTACAGTGAAATAAGCATACCGTTAGAGCCATAAATATTTTGACATTGACATATTTTTTCTAATTTTCCCCCTGAACGCCACCACAATAGATATTAAATCAAAGAGTCAAGATGCAGACTTTCAGGTTTATTTTAAGATGATTAACAAGAGTACCACATTAACTTTTTAGGAATTCCAGCCACCGTGGGGGAAATAATTATTTTATCCCCCCTTATAAAGAAATGAACAGTCTGTAATTTTTATGGTAGTTTGATTTTAATTGTGAGAGACAGAATATCAACCCAAAATTCAGAAAAAAAAAACACATTACATGAAAGTTATAAATTGATTTGCATGCCATTGAGTGAAATAACCATTTGATCCCCTACAACCCAGTCAGAATTATGGCTCCCACAGATTGGCTGTGCACTCATGTGGCACACTGATTACAATCAACCCATCAATTACAGATACCCCTGATCTCAACTTTATGTGTATGAAGCACACCTGTCCACAGAATCTGTTTCTTTCATTCCAACCTCTCCATCACCATGGGCAAGACCAAAGAGCTGTCAAAGGACATCAGGGAAAGGATTGCAGACCTGCACAAAGCTGGAATGGGCTACAAGACCATCAGCAAGAAGTTTGGCGAGAAGGTGATAACTGTTGGTGTGATTGTTCGGAAAGAAGGCTTGGAAGAACGTGCTGTGGTCAGATGAAACCAAAATCAAGCTCTTTGGCATCAACTCAAAGCACTATGTTTGGAGGGAGAGAAATGCTGAGTATGATCCAAAGAACATCATCCCAACAGTGAAGCACAGAGGTGGAAACATTATGGTTTGGGGCCGTTTTTCTCCGAAGGATAAAGGACGACTTCACCACATCAAGGGGCCAAAGGACAGGACCATGCACTGTAAAATCTTGAATGAACACTGAAGATGCATCATCATCAGTGACCTAAAACATACCACCAATGCAACAAAGGAGTGGCTAAAGAAGAAGCACATTAAGGTCATGGTGTGGATGATTGCAAATTTTTTCTTTGGTTAAGAAAAAAAAACATCTTAAGATCTTGCCAAGTCAAGAACACTCTCAAGGAATTAGGCAAATCGCTGTCAAAGTCCACAGTCAAGAGATGCCTTCATGAGAAAGAGAGCTTACAGCAAGGAGTAAACCACTAGGGGAACGCCAGATTAAACTTCACCCCAAAAAAGAGCTTGCACAGTTCTGAAAAAAATAAAATAAAATAAAAATATTCGGATAGATGAAATCAGAATGAACTTTTACCACAATGATGAGAGGAGAAAAGTATGGAGAAGGAAAGGAGAAACTCATGATTCAAACCATCTGTCAAACATGGCGGAGGCATGTACTGTATGCCTGCCAGTGGAAGTGGGTCATTACTGTCTAATGATGATGTGACTGATGATGGAAATAGCAGGATAGATTCTGAAAAATATAGGGCTACACTGTCTGCTCAGATTCTACAAAACTGATCAGACAGTGGTTCACAGTGCAAATGCATAGTGACCCAAAGCATATTGCAATAGTAACCTAAGAGTTTCTTAAGGCAAATAAATTGGATATTCTTCAATGACCATCTCAACCCCAGATCGCAACCCAGTAGAGCATGCTTTTCTATTATTGAAGACAAAATGTAAGGCAGAAAGACCCATTGTCATGGTCCTGAGTCTTTGACCCAGTGTTTTGGGTTTATTCTGTGTCCTTAGTTAAGATTTTTTTCTTACTCATGTGTTACTGTTTGTCAGTTCATGTTTTATTTTGCTAGCCTTGTGTCTCATGCATTGTGTTTAGTTTTGCTTCCCCTTGTCTCATTAGTTGGATTCTGTTCACCTGTGTCTTATTTTCCCTAGCTGTGTCCTCTGCTCATTTACTTCATGTGCATATTTAAGCCCTCAGCTTTTCTCAGTTCTTTGGAGGAAAAACAGCGTTCAGTAATGTCCATGGACTCTAGACTTCAGGCTGTCACTGGCAGACAAAGATTTTCATCAAAGCATTAAAAACAATGCTTTTATTTAAAATTATGTCCATTGACTTTTGAGCAGTGTTGGGGTCATTATTCAAAAAAAATGTAGTACATATTATTATTTACTTTTCTTAAAAGTAATCCATTCATTTACTTAATTACTCACTGGAGAAAAAAAAAATTGTTTCAGTACTCATTACATTGCTTTCACTTTACTCCATAACATGACCTGAAATGCACTGTCGCATACTTATCAGATTGCAATATAAACCTAAGGCTACAGTCCTACACACTGACATATCCTAATGAGGACACACATGCAATCTTTCTATTAGTGTTAATGTACAAGCACAAAGTAAAGTTGAAAACCAATTCAAAGAGACTTCAAATACTTACTGATTTAACTATATGGTGAATATAATCTAAATTAATGGAAAAGAACCTTTTAAGTTTTAATAATTGTAACATTATTTTTGGCTCCTATTTTTTCTTTTTTAATTTATAAATAAATTTTTTTTAATTAATAAATATATTGTCATTGAAATCATGATTATTTTAAGTGTCTATACTGTTTTTCTTTTGCTGCCTCTCCATAACACACTAGTTCAGTGCAAAATATCTACCACTGTTAGTGAGTATGCTTTCAAATTTAATGTGGAGAATGATTATTGACTCATTTTAGTAACCTTCTGACCTTCTTCTGCCACTAACAGTGAGGCATATCAAGTTATACACAATAATTATCTCAAAAATTTTGGATGCTCCTGGAGCTCTCCTTTGCCCTAATGATCAGCCTGCAAGGTATCAAAAATATATATTTAGAATTTGATGGAATACTCATAGATATTCATGATAACCCCAGACTCATGTATTTTAATTTTGATGAGTCCATGAGCTTTTCTATAGTCCCACACTGAGTGCTCCATTTAAGCCCCACTGCATAATAAGATATTGGCAGAGGAAAGTCATTTTATGTATTCCATACAGCATGTTTGTTTACTGCAGGGTGAACATAAACTGTACACCTCGAAGGAGTTAAGATAGGGGCTTTAGGATTCTAGTTTTGTTTTTCCTCTGCAAACAAACTGCGTGTACTGGAACTCGGACACAGAAAAGCAGACACCTGAGGCAGAGCAGATGTGGTAAAAGGCAGCTTAACCCTGTAGTCTGGCATGCATACAGTCAGCAGCAGGCAGGCAGTCAGAGCAAACAAACAAATCCAACAGATAAACAAGCAAAACAATTCCAAACTGGCAAGCAACACATAACTATAAGTCACTTCAGGAAAATTACAGGCAGAAAGAAAAAAAAAAAGCTCCATTTATATGTTTACAAGGCAACACATACATTATGATTTGACACAAAGGACATGAGCTGCTCTCTACAACTACTATATACAGATATGATTCAACTGAATAGGTGGTGATATCAGCCATTAGTATGCTAAGCAAACTAAATATGAGCAGCTAGTTTCCATGACAGTAGATGGTAAACAAAAACAACTACACAACACTTATAATAATCACTAAGGCTGCAGCTAATGGGAGCCTAATAAAAAAGAAATGTGTGATAGAGAAAGAACAGAAGTTTATTTGCAGGTGGGTAACAAGAAATCTAGAGCACTGGATAAAGAAGACTCAGAACATTTGGTCAACATTGTGAGATACTCAGCTTTAAATCAAATATTGGTAGAATTAAGTGTACCAACATTTTTATATATATATATATATATATATATATATATATATATATATTTTATTTTTTTTTTTTTTTTTTTTATATGGTGACCTGACATTCACTTTGGGGTCATATTGTAAATATCTTAATTAATCCTCCAGTCAAAGATGGTCATGTTGTTGTTTGTTGCACCCATTTATTAGACAAACATTTTTTTTTAAATGCCATTCTTTTGAATACTGCTATAACACTGATGTGCAATGCTTTCTTTTTTCCATTCTTCTGCATTTGAATCATAATGTGCAGAGCTAAATGAACAGAGCTTCTGCTCCCTAAGTGGGATTTCTTTACAGGACTCAAAGAATGCTGCATAACAGCTTTCTCCTCACCATGTGAGCAGAAGCCATTTACTCTAGCCAGTATCACTGTAAATGAGACCTATTGGCAGATTTGCCCACTAAACCAAGGCACTGCAGAAAAGGGCCCTGTTATGCTTACCTTTGTATTGTCTTGACCTCGTAAATGCTTTTAGGGATCTATTTTGACCTTCTGGCATTTTGCTGGGAACTGCACACTTCACTTTCAAGAACAGCAATTTTTTTATATCTGGGAACAATAGTGACCATGATTATTCTATTTTCACTTATATATCTCATAGTGACTTATGCACTTATTCCTTTTTCATTTTTATACTTTTTTGTTTTTTTTCAAAATGTGTTTCTTACCACGCACTTAAAACAATGACATAATGTGGGATCTTGTGACAAGATACCTAATGTAACAGACAAAAAAAAAAACATGCACACCACTATCTACTTATTGCTCCAGATAAGTGATTCTAATTGAAGTTTAATTCATGGTCTGGATGTTTAATTTCCAGGAGAAAAAAAAATGTATTTCTTAAAGGTTTTGTGTTGGTCACACTGTACTGTGGTAATGTTTTCCTGTCAAGTGAAAGGGAGCAGCTGATGACTTTATATGTGTAGGAGGAAACAAATGGTAGTCTATTCTGTCAGGAGTTCGGAACAACCAAAATGTTAAAAGGGTAAAATAAATAAATAAGAAAGAGAGAATAAATGAGTCTTGGGATATTGTTGCTTTATTTGTTACACAATGTAAAGGCAGAACATTATTTGTTAGGTTATTCTCGTCTGAGCTGGGCATGTTATTACAGCACGAAGGACTTGCAGCCTGTGATGGATGTGTGAATCCTTTGTTATTGCTGCATTTAATCTCTTTGTACCTGGCCTGTTTTTTTTTTTTTTAATTATTATTAATAATGATATATTAATGCATTCTAAATTCACCTGGACAAAAATGATATACTGTGAATGGTTCTGCAAATTTACTTTCCATGACCCACACTATAACTCTATAAGAATCTAGAAAGCTGAAGCATAACCTCCTCACAGCTCCCTTTGGAACTAAAACTCATTGGCATCAATTAGAGATAATCTTGTTCGGTGATTGGAGTTTAACGATTGGTCTGAGAGCAGTAAGAAAGAAAGGTAAGTCAGCGTCATTGAGCTTAGTGTTTACTGATTGACTCATGAAACCCTTTTAGCCCCTCTACTGCAATTACCAAGGAAACCCAATCCATACACATTATAGGTCTTAATATTCTAATTTATATTCAGTCTGGTCAGACAGGAAATGAAATTACAGGGAAAATAAAAGAATTAGCCACTTTCCAATTTATTTTGCAATAGAAGCTCTAACCCAGAGCATAAATACAACACAATCAAGCCTCTTTTACATTTTTGTTTGCTTCATGTTCTATTTTTTTTTTTTTTTTCTGAGCAAAATAATTATATTCTGCTTTTTCTTTTTCTTTTTCCAGGAAGTAGTTTTGTGGTGAGCATGGGCAGCTTCTTGGATGTTTCTAATTGGCTAAATCCAGCAAAGCTAACTCTCTACTATCAGACCAATTCGTCCACACAGTGGGTCCAGGATTACTGCGGCCAGAGAACCACTGAGCCCTGCGAACAGATTTGTGACCAGGACACAGGTTAGTACACACAATTTAACACAATTTTTTTAAAGTCTTATGTACTTCAACAGGACAGAAATTACAGGTGAGAGAGGAGACATTATAATAAGATCTCACAATGCATATTGTCATGATGTTTTACTGAGACACCTGCTAGCTGTGGTTAGGTCCTTATGTGACAGTTACATCACATATTGTATATGTCGTTCAAAAACAAACATAAATCTTCCTAACCATAATTGAAATTTACACACCTTGAGCCATTTCGTTACTATTGCATGGCCTAAATTACTTAGCAAAAACATAGAGATTTGTTATCAGTCTATAAATATAACAACAATACTAATATAGATGGACATTCACAACAGCAATTTAACTTTCTTTTATATACACAGGTTAAAAAATATATAAGTATAAAGCATATTTCCAGGCGTATTTTAAAAAATGTCGAATTGTTGAGGTGGAGGAATTTTACTGTCTTGCTCCTTTTTTAAATTATTTGCTGCTGTACCAATTTGTTGCTAGCAAATGCAAATAATTGCTAGCAGATCGATTACAATTTCAATTAAAAAAAATTCTCAAGAAGAACCTGTAAGGAATTGTTTGAATGGGAATATCTGGACCCTTACAGAATGGAGAAATGTAAGGCCCAAACCCCTCTGTGTCCTCATGCTAGTTTTGTTGAATCTAGCATGATAACAATAACTGACCGTTTGTCCTTTTCAAGTATACAAACAATTACTTGTTGGTTGCCACAGCTGTTAGTATTAATAATAGGCTCTCAGGGATAAGTCTTTTTCTTTTTTTTTTTTTAATAGGTTTAATTTACAATATATCATATTAATGTCACCATTGTTTAACAAACTATCAAACCTAAAATGAGGTATAAGGTGCAGAAAAGCCAAATGAAATGTCCCCATATACTGTATGGACACGGAGGTCTCAGGAAGTTTAACTTAAGTACTTTTTGTAACCCACACCCATCTAATCAGTAGATGAAAAAAAGTCAAACAAAGTTCCCACATTGGATGTCTTCTGGTTAAGAATCCTGGCATTTACACAACATCCCTTATTTCTTTTTACGTGGACTTTTTCTTATTTGTAAACAGTACAGATATGGCTCATTATGTCCAATATTGATGCAGCTATTAAGTCAAGGCATAAATGCCAAAGTGCAGCATGTCAGAGAGGCCAGTGGCTTTGCAAGTATTTGAGGCCCTCTAAAGGAGAATGTTTTGCTTTAAAATGGTATAAATGCTATTCTTATAAATTGTTATAAGGTATAAAGTGGTCACATTGAAACACTTGAATTCTCACAAGTGACTGGCAGCATTGCTTAAATACAGCCCAAATAGAAATACAATTCTGAGTTTGTCCCTGTTTGTATTTGTCACACTAATAATATTGAGGTTATCCAACTTTATTCTACACGTTAACTGAAAAAGCAAAATTAAACACAGAATCAATAGATTGGTGATGTGTTGAGCTTTGTTTTTTGTGAAGCATTTCATATTCACTTTGCTGTAAATATCACAAATGTAGTTGGTCAATGAGAATTGAATAGAATCTATTTTTTTTTTTTTCATTACGTGATGGAAAAAAACTGAATTAATGTACACTATTATTCCACATTATTTTGAATGTCCTTTGTGTTGTGAGGAAAGAGCGAAACGTCCAGTTAAGCAAAGGTTTGTGTTTGCTTTCTTGAATAAATGTAACAGTTTTTTAGTTCTTACATCAGAGCTCAGCACATGAGCCAACAATATTTCGACTCTGTAAGCAGAAGCTCTCAGTGTCTTTTGCAGGAAAATCACCAGCTGCTGCTGCAGTTTGGATACAGTCAGCCTGTATAGTTTTCCACCTACATTTGCTGACATTAAAACTTTACCAACAAATGCTAAGTATGCAGCATGATGATATTTATCTTGCCTTGAGTGTCCTAATTCCCCTGTGTTTTCCGTGCCCAAGTAGATAAAGTCTAAGCTCATTAGAATGGATTACATCTGTAATGTATGTGAAATTTATGTAACCCTGGTCAAGGACGTGTTGAGGGCTGATGCATAATGTATTAGAGCTCCAGATACTCGACTCAGTCAGTACACAGGAAGATGCCAGAGATGAAGCTGTATGTATGTATTTGTGAAATCTTAGTGAGTGCAGTCAAGTATTGCACAGGCCTGCATCTACATGTTATATTTACTCATTCAAACCCAGGTACTTTGAGCATTTTGACTTTATTAGCACTAGTGTCTAGTGCTGCTCTCATCTTTCTACATCTATTACTCTTTTCATCTGTCCCTTTTAAAGATTATTTAATCAATGGCAGCATGCATATAAGCTGTATCTCCTCAGGGCAATCATGTCCATCCAGAAATAAAACAAAAGCACTCTTCAAAGAAGCTTTCCATTTCTATAACTACAATAAAATATAGTGCACTTTGACCCAAACACACACACACACACACACACACACACACACATACAAATATATTTCAGATTGAGAGACTTGTTTAGCTGCCAAATATATATATATATATATAATAAAAAGAATAAACATTCACTTTAATCTAATGAAAGGTAAAAGTGAAATTCCAACTAAAAGGTTTTTATGTTGTACAAACAAAAAATATATGCCAACAAATACTTGTTCTGCAGTGGCATCTAAATGTGTATTTGGCACGTTGGGGACTTTCAATTCTGCACAGTGTGTTACTGTAGTGTGTTAAACAGTGTGTTTACCAGTAAACATGTTATATTTTACATATACTGTATATTCAATGAGACAGATACAGACATTTAAACCTGTGACTTTGATAATTTCCCCCCCAACATGTCTGCAAATACACCTTCACATTTTCCTTGGCCTCTATAAGAAGAAAGTGTGTTTTCAGCATGGTTTCTTGCAGAGTCTCTATTATGTCTATCAATCCTGCTTCAGTGCCATGTTGGATGACAGGCACTGTTGACTGCTAGTCACTATATCACCGTATTTGGATAATCAGTCATCTCTGCCTTCACCTTCCCTCTTGGATCACCTGCTACAGTGGAGGTCAGTAGACACGTGGCATGATGCAACGTTCCCTGCTGTCTGATTGCTGCTTGGACAATAGATTACTTTAATTACAATTATAATAGTGGCCTATATAGATACACCAGTATCGGTACCAAAAACAGGTGAGGATCTTTCAAAATAAACTTTAAATTAGTGTAAGATAATTTTTTTGCTGATGCAACCATGATAAAATAATGACTCACGTTAACATTTCATCATCAAATGTTCTTGTTGGCCAAACCATTCTGTATCAGTAGTTGTTGCTAAAACATTTCCATCTCTTGTCATGCATAACCTAAAGACTCACAGACCTCCTGAGCTGCTTTTGTTTTCCTCATTTGAAATGTTTGCTCCCTGGCTCCTCCAGCCACGAGTAATTGGAAATGAAACTGCTGGGGTGTGTAACATGTACAGTATACTGTACACCTGGTTTAACTTTTCATTTCAAGCACATATTGTGCTTGAAAGTACACACACAGATGCACACTTACATGCACACAAACACATACAGTACCGCTTGGAGAAAAAACTTATGTTTTATCTGCCCAAGGTCTTTGGCCAGAATGCCTTCTGCAATATTATAATAAGTGCAAATAGGCACCAGAACAACAATAACTCTTTTCTGTGCTAACACCATGAACCTTGAAATTTGAAAATTATCCAGACAGCCAGAGAAATGATTATGATGACACCCACCATTTATAGCATCAGTGTAATGCAAAAGGAAGAGAGATGGTTTGCGCTATCAAGCACCTGCTATTGTTGTACAGGCTCTACAGACTCAGACTGTGTACATTTCACATTCTTAATTTAGAACAGAAGAATGAGAGAAGTGAGAGAGCAAAAGAAAGAGGTAGCGAATGAGGACAGGATGGTGACAAATTTTATTGGCAATTTTAAACTGGTGTTTACAGAGGATGTCATTATCGCTAGGTGGTGTAAGGCTGTGTGTCTGTTTAGACACCTGGCTGAAATGTACCGGGAAGGGACTCTGTGAGCACAGTTAGATAATTGTTTTCAACAAATGACCATTTGCGATCACAGTCGATTAGCTCTAAATTAGGCCTTCACTATGTTCTGATTATTCAACCATTTCTTTGGGAATCACTGAGTTAACACACTTTATCAAAGCCCTCAGGGAAAGACATAAATGAAAACACTACATTTGCACTTGCAGTGTGTCTAAAACATCTGATCCATTAGGGTACCATATAAGAAAAAAAAAAGTTAACAAGGCACAATTAAGCGGAAAGATCTGTTCAAGGTTAATAAGAAAAAAGAAAAGAGGCTAAACTGTGACATTGTAACACAACGTGAAACAAAATCAAAGCATCTAATCAAACAAGAATTAAAGCTATTCAATGACCTTCTATAAGATCTATGAACATAATGTTTTTTAAAAAAATAATAAATAATAAGTAGCTCATAAAAATATATGTTAATGAGTGACAACACCAGCAACGAAACTTAAAAAAGAGCAGATGGAGAGCATGATCCAGTGTCTCCCTGGAATCTGTTATCTTGATAACAGAAGCCGAGTGCACGCTGTACACCTAAAAGCAATTGCTATAGTGCATTAGCAGCTCAGTGACATTCAAGTTTAATAACCACACAGTCACAATATCGCTTCTTCTCAGTGAGATGTTTTTACTATTGTCTATCTGCTCCCTGCCACACTTTTGTGATATGTTCACTGTTGCTCTTGTTCCTGGATTTTGAAGGAATAACTGCAAACCATTTATTTTCACTCTAAATCTTCCTTTTAATATGCTGGGACTATATCTGTCACGGCTTTTCAGATGTAGATGAAACCAGGGGATTGCAAGTTTTGTGAAGACTAGTTAATTCAGCAGAATGTGTAAGCAAGCAGGCATCTTTCTGTTAATTACTAGATCCTCCTTTAAATGTGTTTGCAGAAAGGTGGGAGCCATGCTTCACTGACTATTTGCATGGGCTGTTTTAGATTTACTGAAAATTATTATTATTATTATTGGGATATACACGATACATCAGACAAGGTATGTTGACAGCATATAGCAACATCACCAACCAAGATGAAAAAAGAAATATCACGATAGCTAAAATAAAATGATGGAGAAAGTTTGACTTTCTCTTTGTAATCAAATCTGAAGCTAAAAGAAAAACTTCCAATTCACTGACTTCAATTTCATTCCTTTCAAAAATAGCTATTTACAGAGATCCGTGCTGTCTCCACAGTTATTATTATGACCAAATATCTGCCATCGGGAACCATTTCAAACAAACATGTAAATCAAAGCAAAACATTTGTAATTGCTGTTAGTAAGATGCACAAATCACTCATGTACTCAAATATTAACTCTCTTAATTATAGTAATTTTTCATCAATTTTATCCAAATGAGTTAAGCTGCATTTCTGCTTCAGTAGAAATACTGACGTAGAAACAGGTTTGAGCAAACTTAGCCTAAGTCAAATAAACTGTCCAAAATGACTGTACAGTTATTGAAGTTAAGATGAATGAGGCAAAAATAATGTCATAATCCCATGCTGACCTTTTTACATTCAGGTTCAGGATTTCTTATGGATATGTGGTTGAAAAATCTAACAGTAGAAATCTATAAGCTTACTCCATATCAGTCACATAATGTTAATTATGTAATAGTTTTAAAAGTTGTTGCTGTCATTTATTTATTATTTAATATAAAAAAGTCCTTTGAGTTGGCATAAGTGGGAAATGTGCTATGTGAATAAAGTAATAATAATAGAACCTAACATTTGTCCAAACACATTACAAACTGTGATCTAAGGCATCAAGTCTGTTACATGACGCAGTGAAAGTGAAGCATTCAGCTGCTTGACTCTAGACACACTTAACTAGCAGTTTACTCAACAACAGAACTCCAGCAATTTAAGGATTGAGTAGATTTCTATTTTGCAAAAAGTAAAATAAAATGAAGGAACTTCCTGATGCAAACACAACTGGACTGCACTTTTTCACAACACCATGTGTGCTCTGTTTCCATTGCTTTGCAAATCTTTTTATCGATAAATGTAAAAATAAATAAATATATAAATAAAAAATAAAATAAAAAATTAGTCTGACCACTAACAGAATAATGGAAATGTCCCTATTTACTAGTGGACTTCAAGGGGAAAGAAAATAAAATAATAAGGCTGCCTCACCGGAACGTAAGTGGTAACATGTGATGTGACTGCTTATGCGCAAGATTGATTTTTCTAAGCGCAGCCTCTAGCAGTCTGAAAGAATGCAGTATAACTAGGTTAAATATGTATGTGAAGAGTAGCAATGGGAAAGTGAAATATGTTTGCGTGTGTTTGCAACATGAAATGTATACATATTTGCCAGGGTGAATGACTGGGTTTATCTTGAGTGGTTCCTGTTTTCCTTAGCAAAGCAGCAATGTTTCCCTAACTTTAATGAAGTATAACTAAACCTTAACCATTAAATTATGATATAACAGTGGGTAAAAACTACTCTCCTGCCAAAAGTGATGTCAAATCAGAAAAGGCATTTGTCTGCTTGCTTCTTTCTTTGGTACAGAGCAGTATTTGTTTATAGGTAGTGGTTTACTGGCCATCAGGTGTACTGGAGCAAATCCTGATCAGCTGGTTTACTGCCAAAAAGTCCATAAAGGTTTTAAAAGGCCTGTCTGTCACTTACTGATCCCCCTCGATCTGCTTTTCATTCAGGGTATGCACGAGAGCGTATTGTTTGCTGAATTTTGTTCCCAGTATATCCCTGTTTAAAGGTAAAGTAAAACAAAGACCTATGGGCTACTGCCGTTAATGGCATCTCTCATTTGTCATATTTAGGAAATGTAGTGTTCTGCTCAGTTATTTGATCAAGTTAGTAAAAATTCAGTGCTGTGAAAATGTATTTGCCCCTTCCTGATTTCTTGTTTTTTTGCATGTCACACTTACATGTTTTAGATAGATTGTGACATTTTTATATTAGACAAAGATAACCTGACTTTATACAAAATGCAGTTTTTAAATGATGATTTCATTTATAAAAGGAAAAATAAAAGTTATTCAAACTTATCTGGTGATATGTGAAAAAGTAATTACCCCTAAACCTAGTAACAGGTCGTTTCCTCTTTGGCAGCAACAACTAGAATCAAGCATTTGTGAAAATTGGCAGTGAGTTTTTCATATCACTGTGGAGGAATTTTGGCCCACTCTTCTTTGCATAATTGTTTTAATTCAGCCACAAGCATGAATGACCTGTTTAAGGTCATGCCAAAGCATTTCCATCTGATTCAAGTCCAGACTTATACTAGGCTACTCCAAAACCTTAATTTTTTTCTTTTTCTTTTTTTTTTTAACCATTCAGAGGTGGACTTGCTGGTAGGTTTCAGTTCATAGTCCTGCTGCATAACACAAGTGCTCTTGAGCTTCAGGCAGAAACTGATGGCCGGATATTCTCCTTCAGGAAAAGCAAAATTCATGGTTCCATCAATTACGGCAAGTCGTCCAGGTCCCGAAGCAGCAAAGCAGCCCCAGACCATCACACTACCACCACCATGTTTGACTTTTGGTTTGATGTTCTTTTTATGAAAAAAAAAAAAAAATGTGTGTTAGTTTTATGCCAGATAGGCTCTATTTAAGTGATTTATTGATTCAGAAGCTCTGGCAGTAATCAGGCTTGGATGTGGCCAGTGAAATGAAATTCAGCTTTCCGAAACGTGTGGTTAATTACAATTAATTCACAATATAAGGGTTTGGATTACCCCCCCCCCCCCTCCCCCCCCTCCCTTTCTAAGTGAAATCATCATTTAAAAACTGCATTTTGTATTTACTCAGATTATCTTTGATTAATATTAAAATGTGTTTTATCTGATGTGATCTGAAACATATCAGTGTGACAACTATGCAAAAAGAAAAAAAAGAAAAGAAGCAGGAAGCAGGTAAATACTTTTTCAGAGCACTATAAATTTTTCTAATGGATGGATGGACTAAGTCAGTCCTGTGCAGCTCATTGATCTTTTGTTTCAAATGGCTGTTTGAATTTTATGATTTTTTTTGTGTCTACCTTTAAAAAATTGAGTCATTTCAAGAGCTTTAGTTTTTCATTTAGTGAGGCCACACTAAAAAAAGGCACTCTTGGATAGAATCCTGATGGTCCATCACTCCTTGACTCAGTCTCAGGACTATAATATCAACCAATAAATTATTAAACGCTAAGTGATAAAATTTGAATGGTCTAGCCAGGGTTGCCATTACACATTTTTCCAGGGTTATCCCTCTATACAGGTCAACAGAAAGCACTTATTTTGGGTGCACAACTAATACAGAGGTTAGTTGACAAAATCTCTTGAATTTATACATCCAGTTAAAATGCGCTTGCCTCCATTTTATTTAATATTCCAGACATCATAAATATCAGATCAAGATACTAATCAACCACTATGACCAATCTGATGAGGAAATTTCATAACTGAGAATAAAGTGGTTTTAAACTTCAGTGCTAACCAGGGAACGCAGCATCAGAAATGTAAATCCCAAGCTGCTATGCACCAGCAAAAAGCTGCTGTGGCCCTGTCTGAATATCTCTGTTTGTTCTGCACTGCAATCTGTCTCACCAGCTGTAGACACCCAAGGATAAAAATGCCTTATTGAAGATGATGAAAGATTTGTACTAATACTGGGAGAAAACAGAAACCCAGTTGTCAGATTCTCAGTGGAATTCATGTCACTGATAAGTGCATGTACAACTAATCACATGTGTTTCTGATTTGTCTTCTCAATGCGGACTGTATGGAGAATTCAGCACTTTGAAAATAGATGCAACCATAATGTGTGAAGTTTACTTAATGTAACCAGTAAAGATTATCTTTTATTTAATTTAATGCTACGTGAGAACACGATCAAGAGCAGCAACCCAAACTTTACTCCCAAAGATGTTGAAGATCACAGTTATAGTGCTGCAACCTCACTGCGTACTGTGGTCCCTCTGCAAAAGAAAGCAACATATCAAAGAAGTTTGACTTATTGGAACATTTTACAAACCCACAAGCTGGAAAGGAAGTGGCATTTCACTAATTTATAGAAACTTCACCTAGCCTGGAAATATTTGATTGATTTGTTGAAAAAAAAATAGCCCTCTGTGATGCTTGTACTAGATACTATTCATCATTGATAGAAGAAAAGAAAAACAACCCAAGGTTTCTTTTCATAGCCATTCTGACAAAGGGCCTTAACTCTGTTGACCTTCTATGTTCCTTTCAGTCGTAATGATTCCATGGACTTCTTTACAAATAAAGTTTTACCCATAAGAGGAAAAAGCCTTCCCACAGATGTATCATCAGGTACAGCAGCTTTAGAAATTGCAGACTTTTATTTAAACTGCTTCTCTTTGTTTAATCTCACTGAGCAAATTTCAATAATTACTTTATCCAAACCATCAACATGTCTGTTAGATGCCATCCATACAAGACTGTTCACATAAGTTCCACTATAGATTAATGCTTTAGTATTAAATATGATTGATTTATCTCTTAAATTGGCCATAATTAAACTGGTACTTAACAAAACTGCTTGATCAAGATTTTTAGAGCAAATTCCAACCTTCCTTTTATTTCTAGACTTGTTGGAAATCAGCTATGTGATCATTTGCCTGCATACCTGCATGTCTTAAAACAGAAATGCCTGGATAACTTGTAATTTTCTACACACGGTGGTGTGGTGGCTAGCACTGTTTTGTCACAGCAAGAAGGTCCTGGGTTCTAATCTAAGCCGGGGCCCTTCTACATGCACTCTCCATGTCTGTGTGGGTTCTCTCCAGGTATTCTGGCTTCCTCTCACAGTCCAAAGATGTGCATGGGGTTAGGTTAATTGGTGATCCTTCATTGGCTGTAGGTGTGAGCGTGAATGTCTGTCTGTATGTGAAAATCTCATCCATGGATATTTCACTTCTAGGCTGGACTAATTGCAACTTCTAATTATTTGCTGCAGGAAGGATATTGGGATTTCAAAGAGTGATTATATTCATCCCATATTAGCTACTCTACATTGGCTTCCTGTTCAATCCAGAATGGAATTTCCTCCTCACACACAAAGGCCTAAATGATCAGGCCACATAATATCTGACCTCATATGGCTGCTACCTTGGCCAGGTCTCCTTTGTGAAACAGAATTGATCTCAGTAGGATTTCCTGGTTAGATAGAGGTAGATAAATAATACCATAATATCCCAAAAGAATGGTTTGCTTTCACAAAGCAGACTTGTGGTTCATAGAAGTCCCAGAAGAGAATATGAGGCAGACCCATAAGCTATGGGGCTCCTCTACCGTTGACCCAGCTCTCAGTTTGGGGTCCTAAGACAGACGCCCTCTCTCCCTTGAAGATTAGGCTTTGATCTTTCCTTTAGTTTCCTTTTCCTTTTTCCTATAGTTAGGGCTTGATCAGGTGACCCTGAACCATCCCTCAGTTATGCTGCCATAGGCTCCGATTGCTGGGCAATTTGCAATCATCCACTGAGCACTTCTCTATTTTTCTCCCCAATTTTCACTCCTTGTATGTTTATATGACATTATTATACATCACAAACTTCTGTCTAATATCTCCTATTGTTTGTATGTTGTCCTTTTTGCTGTTGTTGGTCTCATCAACCAGTCACAGAGCAGACTGTTTAGAAGGGATAGTCTAATCATAGAGGTCTCTCTCTAATACTGTAGGGTCTTTTCCGTTTAATACAAAGCATCTTGAGACAGCTGCAGTTGTGAATCGGTGTTGAATAAATAAAACTAATTTGCTGAATAGTTACAGTATGCATGTAATCTGGAGAAAAAGTGGTAGTGAACATGCATCGTGTTCACTTGTTACTGCAAAATTAACACAACAAAAATAAATATGGGTACAATATTTAACTGAAAAGAATTAGCTGTAACGTCATGTAACAGTGCAGTTTCCTGTTTGGTACATCTCTAATAAATGAAGAAATCAGGGTGATAAATAAATATCTGCCACTGTGCCTATTTTTGCTCTCTATGCTACAGGGGAATGTAGCTGTCATGAGGGTTATTCTCCTGATCCCGTTCATAAGCATCTCTGCATTCGCAGCGACTGGGGTCGCAACGAAGGGTAAGTTGTGTCTACTTATTCAACTAATATGTAAATATTCCTTCGTACTTTACAACTTTACACATGACTTCAGAGTCACTAGTATAAACACATCATTGCACTATATTAACTTTATATAAAATAAAGATGAATTGTTCACTGTGATGCACTGGTTATGCTGAGCAAGCTTCAATTCTCTGCACGTTGATCATCTCAGTATTAAAATGAATGGAAACCGAGGTAGAAAATGAATCTAACAACTTGCTACATGGTTTTGAAAATGGCCACTAATATAAAATATTAGCAGTTTGTAGTTAATGGGGTAAAACATGCCGTTTCAACTGGGCTTGAGGAAGTACTTGAAGAAGTAGCCTTTTCAAAGGGAATCATGTGTACAGATGGAAAACAAAAAGGAAAGTTATTGGCAAAAAAAAACAGCAGTGCAGGACAGAGAATAAACGCATGAATGGGAAAGAAGTAAAATCACTGAAGAGTGGCATGACAGGGACCGGAATTATCCCTCTGACTCTGACCTTGTTTGACACTTAGCTGGTCAGACCCATCATTGTTCCCATGTCGTTATTCACCAGCACCTGTCATCCACTGGATTCAGTCCAGTAACCAATCAAATGCCCATTACTTTTTCCTTTTTCTTTTTTTTTTTTTAGGAGTAGCACCCGACAAAGGGTAATCTTGTACATCAGAAAAAAATTATTAAAGAGACAGTTTAGATGTTTTGTATTCAGTTATGTTTAATACATAATACTCTATACATTGTACAAGCATTTGGAATGCTCAGCTGCAAGGCTTCATGCATGCAAAACAAGAATATAAATCAGAAGGTTTGATTGAATTACATAAACAGATTTAAATCTAGATGTAATTTTAAAATTCTCTTCCATTATTTAAAAATTGTTGATAAATCTCTTTGATCATGTATTCCTTTTTGGTCTTTCCCCTGTCAAGTCCGTGGCCATATGCTAACTTGGAGAAAGGATATGACCTAGTTACAGGAGAGCAGGCCCCAGAGAGAATCTTCAGGTAAGACCCTTCTGGTGTACCTCCTCAGTGCTTGACTTGTGCTTGCCATCTGTGGACTCCGTGGACACACAATGGAATGAATGTGGCATTTCTTGTGTGATCTTGTATGTGTGTGCATGAGTGTGACAGAGCATGCAGATAAGCACCTGGCAGGCGCACATAGACACAGGCATATTGACACACAAATACAACTCATGGTGGGTCTCTCTGAGTGTGTGTGGAGAATAGCCTTGAGGAGCAGTCCTGGGTGGATTGCTTTAAAATGCTCTTACTGCCATTTTTATTATACTTCTCATTCTTGATGGGGTCATTGTGTCTGTTATTTTTTTCAAGAAGTGCACAAGTGAAAAGCTCAGTTTATAGAGATTTAAAAAAAACTGATATGGTCAATTCTTCCTTTAGTTTTACTTAACTGCCTAACTAAAGCATGGTAAAGGATAAGTTTTGATTTAATGAAATCTTCCTCGATATCACGCTCTCTACCCTTCCAGTGTGTAGGTAACAACAGCTCTTTGTCACAGTTATCTCACTCCTTATCACAATGACCTTGCAGCGTTAGCCAGCCACAGTTCACTGTAAGAAATGAGGCCCTAAAAACAAAATACCAAGCAGAACTCTGTTTCATATTTCAGTAGTTAAAAGCACTACAGTAAGTTGGAGAAGGGACTCGGGCACCACTGGCACACAAAAGCAGCAACTATACTTTAATGGATTAAGCACTGTGTCAGCCCAGTCTGTGAGAAAAAGAAAGACGAAAGGACACCACATACACATAGAGTTGCAGAACACAAATAGATTCAGCCATGAACACGCTGATACAGATAGCCAACAAAGTGAGTAAAGATGAAGCAACAAAGTGGTTTTCTAGCAATTCTGTTTAGGGGAGGAGGAGGAGAAAAGACTCCACTGCTCTTCAGATGGACAGTCGGTCTTACGACAGTGAGAAGAGGAGCTAAATCGTTACTGCTTTCACAGATAGGGAGCTTTATAGGAAACCAGTGGTGCATCTTACATTTTCCTTGAAAAGGAACAATGAAAAAATAAGCACCTTGTGATGTGAAGGAATGAGGGTACCATAGGGAATGCCTTTAAGATATTCAGATTTTTTTATTGTTACTTTAGTCAATATTCTGGCAGCAGTGTTTTGTACAAGTTGAATGTTTTTCATGTTAAAGTTTGGAACTGTCATGCAAATTAAAAGAGTTTGTCAAGACTTGTGCATTTACGCTTGGCAGGTCATAAGGGTTGTAAGTCAGCAACATTTAACAATGAAGAAAGATAGTGGTGAACGGGAAAGAAAATCCATTAATATTTTCTATGTGAAGTAAAATGAGAGAGTAATGCCAAATAAGTAATGCCAACATGTTTGACAGGCCCTGGGTCTCTGGGAATTTGTGGCCCCGTTGTCTATAGTACCTGTCCAGATGCGTCTAAGTGCTTTATGCAAAGCACAGCCATGTCCTCTGCTATCTGTCAGGCCATATCTGATGTTATTTTTCCCCTGCAACATGTCTACAGGGTTGCCTGTTATGGATATTAATCTTCACTCATAAGAAAGGTCTCTGGCAAAATCTAATTATTTTTATAGCACCTTGACCAGTGGCAATCAGTACCAGGTCATATAAACTGCATACATAAGCAATGAGCCACACTTGGATTTAAAGAGGAGAAAAACAGTTTAAGCAGAATTTAAACAGTATTACCATCATACACTTAAAATTATTTTCTTGTGAACTATTCAGTTTGTTTGACTGTAACATATAGTCTCCATAATTTACTTGATTCTCTCAACATGATCCAAAAAAAAGGAAAGAAAAATCCCCCAGTTTTTTAAAATATATTTTAATTTTTATTGCATGTGAAAAGATCACTTTGCTAATTCAGGAACATATCTGTAAATGGGTTTTATTCTTCTATTCTATCGCATAATAAATTATGCATCAGACTTTCATCTACATATTTCCCAGAAACCCTGTGAATTAATTCGTAGCATTCCATGCCTCATCTGCATATTCTGGATGGAAGAAATAACTTTGAGAAATTACCCATCATGTATATTAAACTTACATAAAATTCTACATGTGAGACCCTGACCACACATCTCACATTTCAAACATACATCTTTCATTGTTCTCATAGTATCTTTTTTTTCATGTTTCTGTATCTGCAAACACTTCAGTGTGTGCTTGTGCGTGAAACAAATTGTGGTCATGTGACGGTAATGCGACTGACATTTATGTCTTGTGATCATGCCAACACAGATCATTCTACAGTCTGGGCCAAGGGCTGTGGCTGCCAGTCAGCAAAAGCTTTGTTGTGCCACCGGTAGAACTGTCAATCAACCCCATTGCCAGCTGTAAGACAGATGTTTTGGTTACCGAAGATCCTGGGGAGATCAGGTCAGTCTGACTTAATAATGAGCTGTGTCCACCAAGGCTTTTTTTTTCCCCCCAACTAAAACATAAAACTACCTAAAATATCCAACTGGAAGATATTAAGAATCCTTTGGAATCACAGTTTTTTTCCCAAGCCAATATGCTTTGGTTTCTATGATATGAAGTATTCATATAGGTACTTTTGTTGCAAGTTCATGTCTCTAGCTGACCGATGGTTACCTGGTAGACCCATGGAGAACCGCATGTTTCTAGAAGCCTTATTTTTCATAGTCTGCAGATGCCATCTGGTACAGGTGGACACTCAGAGACCATCAGTATTCATCCATCCATTGTTGTTCAGTTGTTGTTTATCACTTGTGCAAATAGACTTGTAAAAAAATGTTTATACCAGCTACTCTTGTATGATTGACTTGTAAAAAAAATTAGATGTTCAGCACCATATGCTGCTGACATTCCAGTGGTGCTCCCACTGGAAATAATTCAGGGGGAAAAAAAAAAACTCTTTGGTGGACATGCTCTATGACTCAACAGTGTTCAAAGAAGTGTTGCTGTCTGGTTATAAAAACCTGCATTTGAAAAACAAAGCACTTTAGAAGGTTGCAACAAAAATAATAAATGAATAAATTCAGGCTTTATGGAATTCTACGCCTTGGCTGAACAGCTGGAGTGACACAAGAATATTTTAAGCTATTTTCTCTCACAAAGGATATTTAAATCCACACACATAGTGGCACCAGCAGTGGTGCTGATGCTGATTGCTTTTTGGTTGATTTTGATATTAAAATACAGGTAAGCCTCATAAATGGGAAATTTATATGTACATGAAAAAAAGATTTTTGTTACTATTCAGTAAGTGCCTCAAACATGAGTAAAAATATTTGCCCACTTTGCTTAGAAGACCTACAAAAAAGAGAGCTCCGATGAAAAAGAAATACCTGTTAAGAAATTAATAAGGGTGTAAAATCTTCAGAAAGTCATTGATTTAGGGGCCTAAATAGACAGTCAAAGCAGCATTAAAAATATTTTTTTTTTATGCCCCAGGGAACTGAAGCATAAATCCAAATCAGGAAGTTCAGTTCAACTGAAGCAAATTATAAACTCTCAACAAAGTCCCTAAAAGTGACACGTTATTTAAAAGATTCTAAAGTGCTTCTAAGAAATGACAAATTTGAGACATTTCCAGTTGCATACATATGTAAATATAGATGAAATAAAAACAATGTTCAAATATTAAGTTTCAAATGGTTTCCATGTAAATTACTTTTTATGTTCTTGTTCTCTCAATCTATTTTCCTCTTCTTTGTGTATCCAGAACCGGGTGAGTGCACATCTACAGTGACATACTGTATACATTCAGTAATGAATATCTGGGCATGATCAAGCATGTCAGCAACACTCAAAAATGACAAGGCCTGAATAATACAGTGTAAAAAGAATAACACAGAGAAAACATATGCGTGTTATACAGTATTGTTGAGATTATTATTAATTCTTGAATATATTTCAACTCCTACTGAGCTTCAGTTGGTTTGGAAAATACAAAATTAATGAAATGAAATTAATTGTCACACCTTAGTCAGTTATGTTGCCTTAGCCTTTGAAATAAAGATTCAAAAACAGTTTGAAGTAACAGTTGTCACTGGTGCACGAGTGGATATACTTTTGGCTTTTAACAGTGAAACTGGAATGTCTACAATTCATGTCACGTCTCCTTCTTCATAACAGGACACCCACGTGGAGCTTTTAATGAGTAGTTAAAGCATGCTAGACTGATAAAAGCTGTAATCTTTGCAGATTGTTCATCTAACAAGTAAATTGGATATCATTTTAATGGAGTTTTTTTTTTTGGTGACGCAATCCTGTAGTGATTAGGCCTGTGGTAAAAAGGTTGTTTCCAAATTTTTGATTAAACCTTCCCTTTATTTAGATGTATCAACATTTGAGGTATTAACTTGTGTTTTGGAAAATTATTACACCACTAGTATCTTGCGTTTGGAGCATAATGTACATTTTCAATGATCAAGTGAAACATCAGTGTTGTAGAAATTAATAATGCTACAAAATTGTTTTTCAAAGGCAACACGAGCACGCACACCGAAAACCAAAGTGTGTGGAAGTTTATTCATACACTTCAGTTTCATATGAACACTAACTACAGTGAACAAGACCAGTAAAAACATGTCCATCCACTTAGGTTTCACTAACAAGATCACTCTGGTTTCTTGGCTAGGTTTGCGTTAGCATGTTGTCTGTGCAGATGCTTGCAAAGATTGTTAGTAAAATGCAAAGAGCATGATTATACACTCGCAAGGATGAACACATGCATGATCTGTAAGGTTTCCTCAAGGGAAAATTTGTCTTCTCTAGTTACAACTTAGAAATGTGTGAAAAAAAAACATATTAGGGCAACTATAAGGTGAAGTTTGTTAGACTGTCATGCATTTGTTTGTTGCCAATGGCTAATCTTTGTTTTTCAGTCACATAAACTTTACTCAATTTTCAAGGCATTATTTTAGGGCAAGTGTCTGCTTTAAAATTTCAGCTTGTAGCGTACCCAGACTGGTGAGCAGTTATTATGGCTGGTGTTGGGGTAGTTCTGTTGTACTGATAAGGTATTATGGCAAATTGAAAAATTAACTGCAACAGAGTTCACCAGATTTTTTTTAAAGGGCTTTAATAATGTACAAAGTGTCTAATCATTCCGGCATTTCTCAAGCTGCTACAGATGCACCCTATACTGTACACTGAAAGTATGACGGGTAACACTGTACCAAAAAAAACAGGATAAACAAAATGTTCAATTTATCTGACTGATTGATTTTTTTTTTTAAATCTTCGCTGCAGTTTTGTTTCGGAGATCAAATTTTCAACTAACTGTTTTGTAATACAAAACCCCTAAATTGCAGTAATCACAGAGTACAAATTTTATACATTGCTGCATAAATATGCTTTTCACAGGCTTTATAAAATTGCCTCAGGTGCACAAAACTCCCAAGGCAATTGTACACATGCTCATTTTGACGGAAGCGGGAGCATGCCTCTCGATTAATTAGCCAGGGTTTTTCATTTACTTTGAAATACTGCAATAATCAGTGATGTGGGGTAAAAAATGAGGACATGCTGTCGAGCAAAAACAGTTTATAGCCATATTTCTGCCACATGCTGATCCAATCAGATTCTGAATATTTATAATTGGATCATAAAAGATCAGCCTTTCCATTTAGCCAAGAGGCAAAGCAATTATTTTAAAGCAATTATCTTCTTTGTGCATTTTGTTTTTCTTGACTTAAGTGCCACTGTTACTGCATGATGAATAGACCTTGGTGGGTTAAGCACAATTTTAGTTGAAAATTGAACACTTCAGAGAGAGCAGGAGCTTAGCTTTTGTTTACTTTGCAGCACAGGGGTTCGGTTACAGCAACTTAAGGTGTGCGGCCCTATGCTCCACAGGGATCCAACAGGCATAGGGAAGAAAGAAGAACTTGGTGTTATGTGCGTTCAAGAAAGTGGCATTTTCACTTCCTGAAATTACACCTGTAGTTGTTTTTAGAATACACATCCTGCCTCCCAGTATGAGAGCCATTGTTGTTAACTTCAAGCGAGGTACTCTATTAAGCTATATCAGACACATATTACACATTAACCCTCATAGATAGAATCACAACATCTACTCTCCAATCCAACAGAGTTTTCCATATTATAGGACTAATAGTTTTTTTAAGAAAACCATAAAATTTTGAAATTATTTTAGAATAATAAGTGAATGTGCTGGATTTTAGTTGATGATTAGTTTCCATAACTGTTAGAAAAACCTGTCACACTGTCATGAATAATGCAGGCAGCTCATTATCCAAAGCATTTTTTGTGGGACAAAGTCCCATGGGATCTTATGGGGTTCCGTGCTGATGTAATTTCCTTAAGAGTTTATGCAGGCATTGATGTAGTCAGTTAGTCGTGATAGACATGTTGATGTTGGAAGTGGTGAAATGTAGTGTAGCTCTGGCTTTTAAAAGTATGCATTTCGATTTTACTTCTGCACTTCAGCTCATATATATATATATATATATATATATATATATATATATATATATATATATATATATATATATAAAATCACATTTGAATGGTACTGTACGGTACTATATGACCATCTAAGATTTGTACATTTGAAAATATATTTGTCATTATCTCTTTCTCCTCCTCTTCTTCATCTGCCTCCTCCTCTACTGCCCTCACTCTTTTCACATCTCCATCTTATCCTCTTCCTCCTCATCTAAAGCCTCATTTCCTGAACTGAAGTCAGGGCTCTAAAACACAAAAGCATGTATAAAGATGCATATTTATCCCTGATATTATCCCAATTATTCATCAGACCAAATATGCAACCTTCCCGTTGCTGTTAATTACCTATAGCTGCTTTGGTGTACTAGAGGGGGAACAATGAGGCAAAAACAGAAATGGTTTTCCATCTTTTCTGTTTTTTCACTACTTTTGCATTTGCTAGGGTCAGTGTCACTAATGGTAGCATGAGGTGATACCTGGACCTTACAGAGGTTGCACAGGTAAACCAACTCCTCCAGGATGGCACATCAATACAGGCCATTATCAGAAGGTTTGCTGTATCTCCCAGCAGCAGTCTGAAGAGCATGGAGACAGGAGACAGACAGTTACTCTAGAAGAGCTGGACAGGGCTGTAGAAGGTCCTTAACCTATCAGCAGAACTGGTATCTGCTCCTTTGTGCAAGGAGGAATAGAATAAGCACTGCCAGAGTGCTATAAAATGACCTCCAGCGAGCCACTAGCATGAATGTCTCTGACCAGACAGACTTCATGAGGGTGGCCCGGGGGCCTGATGTCCTCTACTGGGCTCACTGCACCGTGGAGCCTGACTGGAATTTGCTATAGAATACCAGAATTGTCAGGTCCACCACTGGTGCCCTGTGCTTTTCACAGATGAGAGCAGATTTACTCTGAGTGCATGTGACAGACATGAAAGGGTCTGGAGAGGTCATGGAGAAGGTTATGCTGCCTGTAACACAATTCAGCATGGCCAGTTTGGTGGTGAGCCAGTGATGTTGGGAGGAGGCATATCCATAGAGGGAAGCACAGACCTCTACAGGCTAGGTAACGGCTCCCTGACTGCCATTAGGTTTCGGGATGAAATCCTGGAACCCATTGTCAGACTCTACACTGGTGAAGGGGGTCCTGAGTTCCTCCTAGTGTTTGACAATGCCTGGCCTCATGTGGTGAGAGTATGCAGGCAGTTCCTGGAGGATGAAGGAAATGACGGCCCCCATGCTCGCCTGACCTAAATCCAATATAACAGTTCTGGAACATTATGTTTCGATTCATCCCACACTGACAGGCATGCATACAAGCATGTGGGGGGCATACAAACTACTGAGTAGCATTTTGAGGTGCTGCAATGAAATTACGGCCAAATGGTCTAGCCTGGACCAATCATTTATCACTTTGATTTTTAGGGTGTCTTTGAATTGAGCCCTCTGTAGGTTGATCATTTTCATTTCCATCAATTTCCATTTCATTTCCATGTGGCATCCTTTCTTACCCAGTCCATATCAGTATAAATATCCAGCATGATTTTTTTCCTACTGGGATCTGTGTTTTCTAAGTGTCACTTTATTTTTTTATTTTTTTTGAGGAAACTGAGCATAAAAGTATCTTTCAATTTAACATTTTTTGACCACTACAGAGGACATGAGGGCTAAGAAGGATATATAAAATAAACCTAAGTGACAGTCATGGTAAGTGTAAGCTTGAACTTATTTGTCATGCTTTAATATAAATCTATTAGACTTCTTTCATTTTTTTTTACCCACTTACTATTTCTCTGTCTTGTGGTCCTTAATGCAATGACAAATAAGTTTTAGATATCCTCGGGATTGAGCATCTGAATCACAGAGTAATACATTTTTGTTCCTTATGGTTAAGCAAATTAGGGCATGATGAGCAGTGCTGCCTCAGATAAGCAAAGTCAAGGCCAGTCATTGCCAGAGGTAATGGCATGTTCTTTGTGTGTGTGTGTGTGTGTGTGTGTGTGTGTGTGTGTGTGTGTGTGTGTGTGTGTGTGTGTGTGTGTGTGTGTGTGTGTGTGTGTGTGTTTGTCACTCTTATTTTCCCTAAAAGAATGCAAATGTGAGTTTTAATGACACAAGATTTAAAATACAGCACAGATTTTCTATAGGATTCAGGTTTGGAGACCGTCTAGGCCTCTCCGTGACCTTAATATGCTGCTTCTTTACGCACTCATTTGTTACTTTGGCGGTATATTTTGGGTCATTGTCACGCGGGAAGACCCATCCACGCCCCATCTTCAGTGTTCTGGCTGAGGGAAGGAGGCGCTGATTCAAGATTTTATGGTACATAGCCCCATCCCTTTATTCCTATTATAGTTACATTTTAATTACTTTCCACACACAGTCCCTGGCATTTAAATTCAGACACTGCTCACTGGCAAATATCAACATTATATTTTGTAGCATATTTTAATACAGGAAACATAAAATGGAAAGAATGTGTTTCATCTTTGACCCTTACCTCTGGTTCATTATTTGTATTTATTGGTATGAAATTCATTATTCAAGAACTTAGGCATAAGTAGACTACATCCCACATTTAAAATAGCACAAAGTTAACCTCTGAGTTAATTTCTTGTCTCCCAAGTCCTACGTTTGGGTCCACTCCCAGCCCACACACAACCGAACCATGACAGAAGGGGGTGATCATAATGGACCCAGTGAACACAGACTTGCACGAACATTAGTAAGCAGTTCTTTCCTTTTGAAAGAGACTGCCTACGTGGAAGCCATGGCTCACCCCGGAGTGCAAGTCATTCTTCCAAGAGACGTGTCTGACCTTGCGAGGGGCCACTGTGAGGGGTGGTCCTCGACGACACCTCTCACTGCTCTCATAAAAAAAATTTTTATATGTGCAACCTTGCAACTAGACATTCTTGTTGATTGCTTCTCCTCAGTCAAAGCCTCCAGAAATGAGAGTGCATGGGTTCAGCTTGTCCCCAGCCACTCACACTCCAGTCTCCCCACTCTCCAACTCCTCTTCACCGCTGCCACCAATGTCCCGCTCAAGGAAGAGGGGCTCTTGGGGCAGAGGAGTGATCATGATCCAGAGACCTTGGGAATCTGGGGATTCCAGGATTTCCACCAGCCAACTCTTCCGCCTCAGCAAAGCCCAGAGATTCCACCTTGGTTCAGCTCATCAGACGTTCTGTGCCTGGGCCTGTCTGAGGCATCTGCTGCCCTTGCCCCACAAGTCCCCTCTTACTGGAGAAAGTGGGTTCCCTGTCGTTGTCACTCCTCACCTCGGGCAGAAACTGAATCTTTGCTAGCATGCGCTGATGCTGGGCTGCCTAAAGCATCTTCAACCATGAGTAAAACAGGTTCATTCCTAAAAGACTCACCTGTTCAAGTCAAGTCAGAAGCAATGAAAATTGAACTTTTATGTTCTTTGCTTCTGAGACAGTCACAAATAAAGCTGAAATTTTTGTTTCTGTGCTGGTTGCTAATCAAATTGAGTGTAATGATTATGAGTTTGCCACTAGTGAAATTGGGTGTTAGTCAATAATAAAACAACATTCTGTACTGCTGGGCCAGCCAATTCCTTGGCTGTGTATTGTGCTCCTGAATGGGTCTTGAAAAAGGCAACTGGACTTCTGTAATTTTCTTGAAGACCTTTCACCTCTCATCAGAAAGGCTTCTTTTATTCTGCGTTCCACAGCCAGCAACTTTTCATCGTGTGCCACAGTCTGCACCATCTAACATGGCTAACTCTGTTACTTGCTTAAAGATTACCAACCGTACTTCCAGCTCAGAGACTGTTGTGTTCCTGGCCCTGAGACTACTTGTGTTTTTAAGCCTGCCCCATTAAAGACTATTTGTTTCCTCAGCTCTTTAAAGACTGTGTTTTGCTCCCCAGAGACTGTTTGTGTCCCTCAGCCAGGTCAGTTGGAGATTGTTTCTCAACTAAAGACTGTTGGTAATGTTCCTCAGCCTGCATCCCCAGTGACTATTTGTAGTGCATGTGTGAAGGCCCCTCCAGAGACTGTTTCACCACCTGTATTCCCAGTGACTGTTGCTCCAACCAGGGCTTCACAAGAGACTGAGCCTGTCCCTGCACCCATTCCTGTTCCCCGGGTGAGGGTGGCAAAGCTTCTGCATCAGCCCCAGTCTTCAGAGGAGTCAGCTGTAAGACCTACTGCACCACCCCAGTCTTCACAAGAGGTGGCTGTGAGCCCTGTGCAGCTTCAGTTGGTTGTGTAGCCTGTGTCAGAGATGCCACAGCCCCAGTTGTCAGAGGGGACTGCACAGAAGCTCTGCTGAGCAGCCCCAGCCTTCTGTGTTTCCAAAGTTTCCTATATCCACATCAATTCCCACACCTGAGGTTTCTATGCTGCCTGAGCCCAAGCCAGTGCATCTAGTTGAATATTTGGTCTTGCTAGCTCATTAAAAACTTAGGTTGATCCTTACATTTAATTCCTTACATGTTGATTATTTTATTCAGTTCTCATACTCTCATAATTTTGTTTTGGTAAATTCTCTGACTCACTGCCCCCTTCCTAAGTTACCCAGTTATCCGCATTGCATTTCTACTGCTTTTTGTTCAACTGAGGTTCGTATTCATAAATGTTTCATGGACACCTAAATACAAAATAATTTGGGCTCACTAAACTGATCTCAAACATAGGACTTTTGTCAGTAAGTAACTGTTAATAGCTCAGAGTAGTTGGTGACACCTCAAGGTAGTGATTAATGATCTCACTCGGTGTGATCAAGTGAACCATCAAAATGTGCCATTGCCAATAATTCAATAAAACTGCAAGAGTTTCAGACCATGAAAAAAGTGCATAAATCCACCTCCCTGCTCTCCAAATATATGTCAAAAAATGTTTTACAACTACATAGTCAAACCAAACAATTGATGCATCAATCTTTATTTTATCACTTACTTTTACCTGCTTTTTTCATTGACTAGATTTTTCCTCAGTGATTACAGAAAGCCTAAAGAAAATGCACTCTATTCAATGTCGAAAGTGCTTGATGAGAGTCAGCATATTTGTGGAGAGCCAGAGCAAGAGCATTAATCAAGTGCAGGGCCAGACCAATAACGGGCTCTGTAATCATGCTGGAGCAGCGCTCTAACTTTGAGCAGAGTCGCCTGGTCATTCATCATCAGGAAAAGCAAGAGGCAGAGAGGGAGATTAATAACAAGTACATTAGTCAGTGTTTAGATGCAATCATTGGGCTTCTGGGTCAAGCAACAGTCACAATGCCAAAAGAGATGATCTTGATTAGGTAATGATTTTGAAATGAAACAATATCAGAATGTGGATATGAATGCTTTTCAAATCACTGAAACGCTATATTAAATTTTAAATTAGCAAATGTTAAATTGAGAGTAAAAAACAAGAGCATTTTTACCATCACCTTTTTTAACAACAACTCTAACACCTTGTCTGCCTGACAAGTGTGTCTGTCAGGCCAGTTTACCACCCAGGCTGTTTTATTCCTGTACCTAATGCAGTACATGCAGAATGTGGTTTGACATCATCTTGCTAAAATAAGAAAGGCCTTGAAAAGGCCCTCTTTGAAAAAAACATCATGGTGTGATATGTTGCTTCAAATTACATATACATATCAAAACATTCAACATTAATAGTGCCTTCATAGGCATGCAGTTTACACTACATGCTCTAATGGACCCCAGTACCATCACAGATGATAGCTTTTGCACTGTGCTACAAAAAAGCTGGGTGATTCCTCTCTTCTTTAACCCAGACGATGGAGCATCCGTGATTTCAAAAAGAATTTCACATCACAGAAATGCTTTTCACTTCACCTCAGTCCATCTTAAATGAACTTGGCTGCAGAGAAAATGATGATGTTTCTATATATTGTTTTATTATGGCTTTTTTATTTTTTATTTTTTATTTTTTTGGCATCTTAGAGTTTTAACTTGCAATTCTGGATGCACCCACTAAATGTTGCATTCCTCAGCCTGTTCTGTTTTCTACTAAAGGTTCACATTTGCTTTTAATATTGTGCCAGTGCCAGAGCCTGAAGATTGTGGCCATTCAAAATTGGTTTTCTGCCTTATCTATTTGCCTACTGAACTTTCTGCAGATTCTCTGAATCTTTGACTGATAAAAGACAGATGATGAAATACTAAAATTCTGATTGTGATTTTAAGTACAGATAAATATTTCTTAACTTTCTGGCCACATAATCTTTCACTAATTGGTGAACCCCTGCCCAACTTGACCTCTTTCACCTCTAGGATGCTCCTTTTATATTCAGTATTGTCTTCATCAGTTTTTAATTTGCCTAATTGATTTTCCATCTTAGTTGAATATGTTGCACAGTTACTAAACTTTTCAATATTTCAGTATTTCATTTTCTTTCTCTGGTTCATCTTTCATCATGAATTTATTTTAATCATTCTTTACTAAGTCTATTAGGAGAGTTGGTTAACATGCACCTCATACCTTACAGCTGAGGTAACCCATTATTTTTATCTGCCTCACCTTACCCACCCTCTGTTTTCCTCTGAATTACAGAGTCATTTGTCAATGTTTTCAGTACCTTGCAGAAAAAACGGCTACTTAGAATGCCATGTGATCTGTCTAATTCAGAAAAACTAAATTTGTAATTTGCTTGTTTGTCTTTTCTTTTTAAGTGTGTGTATTTTTACAGTTTAGGCCAGCACATTAGCAGTACTATATTTCTCTGACTCTGTTAAGGAAGTGCTTAAATCTTTGAAGCAGCAGTTACTCAGCCAAAGCAAAGAGCTACCTACCCTTCTCCAGTAGGCAATTAAACAGACTGGACATTGAGCAACTGTCTTAGTTCTAAACTTGCCTCCCATCCTGTCCACTCTACATTCCTACATTTGTGTGAAAGAATAACTGTGGTGCGTGCACGTGTGTGTGTACAGTGATGTGGAAAAGTCTTGAGTCACTCCTCGTTTTTTTTTTGGTTCCACAAAGCCAGACTTTTTTGATCAGTAGTTCTCCAGGTTTGTGAAGATCTTGAAAAGTTTTTCTTTGGACATTGGCTGCTTTTTCACTAATTTAAATTTTAAATTTAAATTTTAAATTTATTTTTAGGAACTTTGTTACTAGCAGCCTGATGCAAAAAAACATATAATTCCTCCCCATACTTTTTGTTGAATCAAAAAAAAAAAAAAAAAAAACATGCCAAAGATAACACAGTTTGACAGGCATAAAATAGTATTTTTGCACCAACAAGATGATTCCCAGAGAGCTATAAGCGGAAAACCGGGCAAGTTGCAGGCCTAAAACACTATCTACAGGAGATGAACAGTGACTGAAAGTCATGTCCTTAAGAAATAGGGGGGAAAAAAATCCAGCAAAGACCTGACACAGGATCTGAGCGATGCATCTGGCCCTTCAGTTGATCCATCTGCTGTTCACTGAAGCCTCATCAGAAATGGTCTCAATGGAAGGGTAGCTGTCAAGAAAGCATTCTTAAGGAAGGGAAACAGGGAGAAAAGGCTGAGGTATGCCACATTACACAAGAACTGGACTGAAAATCAGTGGCAACAGGGCTAATGGAGTGATGAATCCAAATTTGAAATTTTTTTGTTGTCAATATGTACAAAGGCAGTCAGGAGAGAGGTACGTCAGTGAGTGTCTACTGCATGTGTAGAACATGGTGGAGACTCTGTCATGGTTTAGGGCTGCATTTCAGCCAGTGGTGTTGGGTGTCTTGTCAAAATTGGTGGAATTATGAGCATAGAAATGTCCCATCAAAATTTTACCCATCATGCAATATCATGCAATACCACTGGAAATTGACAACGGATTTATTTTTCAGCATGACAATGATCCCAAACACACTGCCAATGCAGTAAAAATGCATACCTGGATAGAAAAATACACAATGGAACACTGTCAGTCAAGGACTGGCTTCCCTAGAGCCTGGACCTCAACAATATTGAAGCTGTGTGGGATCATCTTGACAGAGAACAGAACAAAAGGCAGCCAACATCCAAAGAAGAGCTTCAAGAAGCCTGGAGAACTATTCCTAAAAACGTCTTAAAGAAATTACAAGCAAGCTTGCCTAAGAGAGTTCAGACGGTGTTGAAGAATAAACGTGCTCATACCAAATACTCACTTTCAAACTCACCAGAATTTTACAAATTTGCTTCTGCCTTATGTACTGTATGTTTTATCATGTTTTAATAATAAAAAAAAAAATATATAAATCATTAATAACATGTTGCACCCATTTCCTTTTTCCCCCAAATAAAATATAAAGAAATTACAGGTGGCTCAAATTTTTCAGTCTTGTTGGTAGGTGTGTATAATGGAACCACATATGATGCAAATGTGTTATTTCCCTACTTTGTACATATTGGGCAAACAAACCTGTACTTTTGCCTTTTTATGGTGGTTAAAAATATTCAGTCAAGTGAAAGAAACCAACACTAAAGTAATTTGATTTCGCTTTTGTGTATATATCAAATCATCAATGTATATAAATATATACACCCATTTAAAAAAAAAAAAACGTGTACTTCAAAGCACATATTGATTGTAATACTGTGTATTTACAGTTGTATACAGTATGTTCATTCAAAAGCTGAGCAATCAGAGTCTTTTAGTATCCAAGGTGACTCATGCATCCTACTAAGGAGTGTGGTGATTGCACCAACATATTCAGTTTTTATTAATAACCAACCATACCCTTTAATTCATACTGCCCACTAAAGATCAGTCTGATGTTATGTAAGGTCTATGATTTATAAATGAAGGGTTATTTGGTCTAGTGGATGGGAAAGCATCATCTTTACTTGTACTTACTTGTACAAGAAGTGCTACAGTATAGAGATTATCTTCAGTCACTAAGGTTCCCCCCAATTTTTTTTTTTTAAAAAGTCAGAGCTATACAAACTGAAAGTCCAAGAAATGCCAGTCAGCAAGAGTGTTTTAATTATTTGCAACTCAAAACTTCATAGCACTCTTGATACTATTTTAACTATTTGTTTCTCATAATCGCTTTCCACTTCTAACATGCATAAATCAACAATTTGTGAAATAAATTTACCATTTAGCTTCGCTGCACTTTGGCAAACTCTTTCTCCATTGTTAGCGTGGAATTTCGCTTCGTGAAAGCCTACCAGCCCTTGTTACTTACCATCGAAAAAAATAAGCGCACATGCGCAAACAGCTGTAATAGTTTTTCTCTCTGCATTACGCAGCCACATGATGGTGACCCTCACATCCACCTGGAGAAAGTCCAACTGTGCAGCAACCAGCCGGTGATTTGTCAGTAGTACCCACATCGATCTGGCACATCTCACCATGGACAATTCCTGAGTAGGACCGAGTCCACCATCTATCAAGGAGTTGGTTCCAAAGCCAAAGCTGTGCATAATGGTGAGCCCAACTGCATTTTGTTGGTACCTCTCAACTTCACACACTAAATTAGGCACCTTCTCCAAAGGGTCATTAAATTCTGTGTTGTAATGGGAAGCTTCTTTGCCGCTTTCCCAAATGACTACACCTGTCCAGTCTTTGTCCATTAGGTATTGCAGTGATCCCCACCTTTTGACTTGCAGGGTCCTTGGCTCTGGGTCTTTTTGTTTGCCCCAAGTAGACAATTACTGCCCTACTTTTCTTAAGCAAGGGATTGCATTTTAGGTAGGCTCTTTTAGGTATGTGAAGTGTATTTTGTAATATAATGTGCCAGAGGTCCTATCGGTTTATATATTTGGAACATTTGCATGAGTTTTTTCTCAGTAATTCCAGCAAACTAAATGTGGGCATCAAACTTAGAAACAGATACATCTTGTTTCCTGGTTGGTTTTTAGATTGCATTGGTCTGTTTATCTCTGATATAGGATCACATGTCAGTATCCCAATACCTAAGGCCAAATACGCACCCTGATGCACCATCCAGAAGGAGCAAGGAGTAGTTATAAATAATGAACTCACCATAATTCAAAGCTAGTGGAAAAATCAGGCAAAGCTCTAACTTTCTATTTAGTCTTTCCTCTAGTCCTTAACTTGAAAATCAGTTCATCACCAAAAGAATTAAACTGTCATTGCGGAGAGTTGAGATTGAGGTCCTCTTCAAGGCTGCTGCTCTTTCTCTGCATAATGATATTTTAAAACAATTAAACATCTTGGCTTTCACATCACACTCTTCCACAATAAGACAGTTCATGCAGGTCAGGAGCCTATCATAGTCAGAATGAGATCTCAGTTTTGGCAAATGGAGTCCTCCTCCATTCAAATGTACATCCAGGATGCATGGGCACTTGATACTTGTGAGGTAGACAAAAGAAAAGAAACTTGACAGCACTGCACAATTTATAACTCAGAGTAATCTACAACTCTAAGCATCAAAATATCTTCAAATGTACCATCAGTAAACAAAGAAATGTGCAAGTTTTTGGCTGCTGTGAAAGTTCAAATCAAATGATCCATATGTATATATAATTATATGGCCATTAATAAACTTAACAGCAAATAGCTGGAAGGATACTGTATATTTAGATATAACATATAAAAATGAATTAAAACAAGTAGATAAAATACACTCACAATGAAATAGATTAACCAGGTTTCTTGTCAGACCTCTTCTGGTTGACTTTTTATTTAAACATTCAGAATGTGTAACAGTGAAGACAGTGAGTCATTTGCTAGCACCACACTGTGTCAAAAACTGTTTGAATTTGCAAAGAGGACAGTCCCAATGTGTCAGGCAGTGAACCATAATACTACACCGCAAGAAAAATGTGCCAATTATTTTCCAATGTACCATACAGTGAATCTAACATGAAAACAATTATTAAACAGAAAAAAATCCCTTGCTCGAAAGAGTTTGAGGTGTTAAACAGCATTTCAAATCTTACCAGCAGACACTATGAAAAAGAAATCATATTTTCTAAATGAAAAGTTAGGTAGTTGTAGCATCTAATATCCCGTCAATGCATTCCTGCTTGCATCAATAAGATATTTTTAAAGATACGTTGTCAGTGCTTTTCATGAAGGATTCATACATTTTCTGAATAATTTTAAGGCTTTGCATCTTATTTTTTGTTAAATTCACTGACAAGGTCACAATATACCTTTTCTTTACCCATAAATATTTCACTCTCACTGCCAAGCGACAAATTACTTTTTGCTGGTTTATCCCCACTTTAAAGACTGCTTACTTGGGAAATTTTAATTAAATTAACAGCAAAATCAGTGTATCAATGATTGATTCGGTGACACTTAAATACACATGCAAAGACAGACAAAGAGTCACAGTGACAGTACTTCACAAACCTCCTTGCACAGCAAGTCATCTGTCTTCTTATATTCAAATCTGGTTACTGTTTGTAAAGTCAAGTCACCCTCACAGCACACTGTGGTCCCTGTGGTCCCATTGCAAGAGATAGTGCTTTGTTTCTTTGCAAAGAAAAACATAGGGGTTGCTTACCCCTTCTTTTCCTCTGACAGTAGACATGAAGACATAAAGCGTATATAGGCATGGTGGCGCATGCTAAGTTGAAAAGAGCAGTGAGTTCACAATATTGGTCAAGCTGACATGTCAAAGTGCCATAATTCAGCATCGGAAATGATCGCAGTACTGTCAGAATGACATACATATACAAATCAGTGGATCTCAAGAAAGACTTTTGTTTTTTCTCTTTTTTTGTTAAACTGTGGTAGTGGCACATCTTTAGGAATGGGATGTTGATCTGTCAGGATGTCAGACATTCATGGTATACAGAGGCCATCTCTTAGAGCTTTAGTACCACCACACTGTTGACATTTCTGGTTTTGAGTGAAACATCTAATAAATGTATAATTAGCTTATAATGGTGGACCTGCACTTCACCCAGTAGAGTGCCCCAGGTACATTAAATGGACAAAAGTATTGAGCCACCTACACATTTCACTTACAGGAGCTGCTTGTCCGTGGAAACCCATAGTATGAAGCTCCCAGTGAACAATTGTTGCGCTGATGTTAATGCCAGGGGAAGTTTGGAACTCAGCAGAGCGTTGGCAACTTTTATGGACTGTGCTTCAGCGCTCTGCAACCCTGCACTGTAACATTACATGGTCTGCCACTTTGAGTTGTTCTTTTTCCTAAACACTTCCATTTTGCAATAATACCACTTATCATGGAATGTCTAGGATGGGGGAAGTTTTACAAATTGACTGAATGTGAAGCTCTGAAGTTCAGTATCTACAAAAATGAGGAACAAAAAAGGAGAAAACCTCCAAAAAAAAAAAAAAAAACAACTCTAAAAACTTGTGTATCTGTTAATCTTACCCTTATTTTTAACCCTTACACTTTGTCAGATAGGGTGGGTCTGGATGTTGTGGCACTGAATTGGTTCAGAGCCAAGCACAATTTATATTTAAATTCACTGTCAATACAGATTGTGATGTACTATTATTGAAGCTTTACAACCATGTGCTTATCAGTTCAAATGTTTAGTTCTGTATCAAATCTCCCCTGTGAAAATGCGACAAAAACGAATTGATTTGGCTTCCCAGCAATTCAAACACAAAACGTATATTTAAATTAATTTGTGAATCATCCAAATTGCATTGCAGTGTAGGTATTATTGAGGTTTAACAACCATGTGATTATCAATTAACACTGCAGAATTTAAACTTTTAGTCTGTGAAAATGTGACAAAAAATGATTGACTTGGTTCTCCAGCAACAAACCATGACATGCAGTTTTAGCAATTTTCAGTACTCTTAATGAAAAATTAACTGTCATGTCTTGTATGTTAATTTCATTTATAATTTTTACCCTTTTGTGAAAAACTGTTCAGAACATTACAATTTTTCATTCAGTGCAGGCGGAAGGATAAAAGCCACCAAAACACCACAAATTCTGACATGTATATGCAACCAGAATAGCTTCTTAATTGCAGTAGAAACAGCAAGGTTATGAAAGGCTGCTTTCCAGGCGGTAAAGGATTATGTTTGGCTGCTCAAGCATTCATCTTCACTTGTACTGGTGTGTCTTTATTTTAGCTGCACTTTTTTTTCTTGTAACCTTTACTTTCTTTCTTTCCAGGGAAGAGGCTATGATGTCGACATACTTTGAAACAGTAGAGGACCTACTGGCATCTTTTGGGCCTGCCCGTGACTGCTCAAAAGATAACGGTGGCTGCAAAAAGAATTTCAAGTGTGTGTCTGATCGACAGTTAGACTCATCAGGCTGCATGGTAAGCAGATGGCAGCAGACTTGCACTGCACTAGTTATGCTAGAATCAAACCTGTAGTGAACCTACATTTATGCTTTGCATGCAAACATTAAGCCTTTTCCTTTTCCATGTGTTTTATATATAACTGTGATATCTCCTGCACGGTCAGATTTGGGAGCATGAATCAAGAAAATGTGACAGACTATATACATCTGCCTTCAAACTGCCAATGAAATAACAACTAAAATGGAAAATAAACACCACAAAAAGACTATATGATTTGGGATCTTTAAATAATGAGTGCTGCACACTAGGTATTGTAGAGCTTTGCGATACTTAAAATTTCTAAATGTTTTTATTTTGTCATCTCCTCTTTTATGTTTCTTTTGTAACAATGTGATTTATTGAATATGCATCCATATACAGTGCCTTGCGAAAGTATTTGGCCCCCTTGAACTTTTCAACCTTTTGCCACATTTCAGGGTTCAAACATAAAGATATAAAATTTTAATTTTTTGTGAAGAATCAACAACAAGTGGGACACAATCCTGAAGTGGAATGAAATTTATTGGATGTGTCAAACTTTTTTAACAAATAAAAAAACTGAAAAGTGGGGTGTGCAATATTATTCGGCCCCCTTGCGTTAATACTTTGTAGCGTCACCTTTTGCTGCAATTACAGCTGCAAGTGGCTTGGGGTATGTCTCTATCAGTTTTGCACATTGAGAGGCTGAAATTCTTGCCCATTCTTCCTTGCAAAACAGCTCGAGCTCAGTGAGGTTGGATGGAGAGCGTTTGTGAACAGCAGTCTTCATCTCTTTCCACAGATTCTCGATTGGATTCAGGTCTGGACTTTGATTTGGCCGTTCCAACACCTGGATACGTTTATTTGTGAACCATTCCATTGTAGATTTGGCTTTATGTTTTGGATCATTGTCTTGTAGGAAGATAAATCTCTGTCCCAGTCTCAGGTCTCTTGCAGACTCCAACAGGTTTTCTTCCAGAATGGTCCTGTATTTGGCCCCATCCATCTTCCCATCAATTTTGACCATTTTCCCTGTCCCTGCTGACGAAAAGCAGGCCCAAACCATGATGCTGCCACCACCATGTTTGACAGTGGGGATGGTGTGTTCAGGGTGATGAGCTGTGTTGCTTTTACGCCAAACACATCGTTTTGCATTGTGGCCAAACAGTTCGATTTTGGTTTCATCTGACCGGAGCACCTTCTTCCACATGTTTGGTGTGTCTCCCAGGTGGCTTGTGGCAAACTTTAAACGAGACTTTTTATGGATATCTTTGAGAAATGGCTTTCTTCTTGCCACTCTTCCATAAAGGCCAGATTTGTGCAGTGTACGACTGATTGTTGTCTTATGGACAGACTCTCCCACCTCAGCTGTAGATCTCTGCAGTTCATCCAGAGTGATCATGGGCCTCTTGGCTGCATCTCTGATCAGTCTTCTCCTTGTTTGAGATGAAAGTTTAGAGGGACGGCCGGGTCTTGGTAGATTTGCAGTGGTCTGATTCTCCTTCCATTTCCATATGATTGCTTGCACAGTGCTCCTTGAGATGTTTAAAGCTTGGGAAATCTTTTTGTATCCAAATCCGGCTTTGAACTTCTCCACAACAGTATCTCGGACCTGCCTGGTGTGTTCCTTGGTCTTCACGATGCTCTCTGCCCTTTGAACAGAACCCTGAGACTATCACAGAGCAGGTGCATTTATACGGAGACTTGATTACACACAGGTGGATTCTATTTATCATCATTACTCATTTGGGACAACACTGGATCATTCAGAGATCCTCACTGAACTTCTGGAGTGAGTTTGTTGTTGATTCTTCACAAAAAATTAAAATTTTATATCTTTATGTTTGAACCCTGAAATGTGGCAAAAGGTTGAAAAGTTCAAGGGGGCCGAATACTTTCACAAGGCACTGTAGTTACATCACTTGGCTTATGTGATGTTTCCAAGTAATTTAAAGAAAACACAGAATTTATGAAAGACTAACACCATAAGGGGAATCAGTTCACTGTAATGACAACCACAACTGGACCAACCAAGAAATGGCCCTGTAAAAAGAGCAAAAAGGCAGTATTTTTAAAAGTATTTGCGCTTTACTTTTTTTAAGTCCTTTTGCATGCAAATGTTATGCTTTTTATGACTGGAATATGAATGTATGTTGAATGACTTTATTGGAGCTATGGAGCTGTTCTTAAGCCTTAGTTAGATTTTAGATGTAATATCATAAATTGCAGCGCAAAAGTGAATTTCTTGTGGAATACTGACAAGAACAGGGTAATGCTTCCAGTGCCAGGTTTTAGACAGAAAGGGGTGGACTCGAGTTTTAAAGTAATTAAATTGATGAGCCATCTCAATTGCTGGAGGATGGTGTTGTGAGTCATTAAGAGCTTGGATGGGGCTATAAATCGACAGGTCTTTTTGGTTGTTTGTGTCGACTAAAGACAAACACTATAGAGTAATTTTTTTTTTGTTTACCTTTTGTCTTCCTCATCTTTCAGCTGAAAGAAAGATACAGTTGCTTCTACTCTAAAAAAATTCTGTCTACAGTATTCATTAAAACCTTATTAGTGACACTTTTACTGCATTTATTATACACTGATTACACAACCTGCAGTCATTTTGTCTGGCACTGATTACAAATGATGAATGACAAACAAACTGATTCATGACACTGTCATTAAGCAGCAATGTACACCATGGCTGACAGACTTCACCAAGGCACAAGAATACTTTAGTACTTTAATGAACATGTTTCTACATAAATCAAGTTATTCTTCCCACCCCCTTGGCCAGTTTCTCCCTACAATTTACCACTAATTCCGTTACTGTGACAATTAATCCATATTAATAAACCACCTCCACCCTTGATATCAGTAGCTGATGCTGCTTTCATGACAACTGTAGATTGTGTATGCACATACACTAGACATGGTCAATATGACCTGCTGGAGTTCAAACCAAGCATCTGAATGGGGAAGAAAGGTGATTTAAGTGACTCTGAACATGGCATGGTTGTTGGTACCAGACTGGCTGGTCTAAGTATTTCAGAAACTGCTGATCTAATGGGATTTTCCCACAAAACCATCACTTGAATTTACAGGGAATAATCTAAAAAAAAAAATCTTGTTAGTGGCAGTTTTGTAGGCAAAAAATAGCTTGTTGATGCCAGAGGGGGATGGCCAGGATGCTTGAAGCTGATAGGAAGGCAACAGCAACTCAAACAAAAGCTCATTTTAACAAAGTTACGCAGAAGAATATCTCTTCTGAATACCTACTACTGACTCTTGTCAGCTAAGACCTCAGTTAGAGACCAGTCAGCAACCCCCTGGCAACCTGCAAATGCTAGAAAAAAAAATGTGAAATGTATATTTCCTGACTGGTTGGCAAGTAGTTGCTGGCTGTTGCTGAGTGAAATCTGTTGCAGAGAGTGTGCTTCACCAAGCACCTCTGTGTAAATGCTTTGGTCGCTGCAATCACCCATAGTTTGCATGGAAGGTGCTGACATGTTGCAAAGACTTGCTAACTAACCGCCAGGAGGTAGTGAAACTTGAAAAAGTGTGAAACAGTTTGTTTCAGTGATCAAATTCAAGTCACAGCTCTGTATAATTTATTCCATGACTTTTTTGTGTTTTTACCTTTATTCTCAAACTGGATAGGATAATTTGTTTTGGATTAGTTGGATTTATTCTTTTGCTCTTGGGGGCTGTGAGTTTAGGTGAAAATGGATAGAATTCAATAATCTCCAAATAACAAGATGATTTATTTCTGATAAGACAAACAAAATTCTATTGTGAGCAGCAAATTTCTCCTCTGTACTGTCTAATTCAAGCGTCTTTTTTTCCCCCTCTGGACATCAATTAATGGGATAGTCAGCTTGAAAACACTTCCTTTCAACTCACATTTTCAGAAACTATATAAAAAAAATACACTGAAATAATTCACAACAGTCTGACGCCTCTGTGTGCAACTGATTAATACTCAAGACAAAAACGCTGACAAAACCTTCAAAGATTAACTCAGACAATCACAGACACAGCGGTATTATTTGCTTCTCTTACTCTCTTGGATTGGTGTTATTTTAACCACTCTTGTCAGAATGGGTGCTAACACAGAGCACCAACATGTCACACGGAAGGCTTAAAATCCATTTTCAGAGCCAGTCCCTTAAGGCTGTCTGCTTCTCTTAAGACAGCTAAAATGCATTTGCAATAAATTAAATTCTAGTCAGCCCCACTATGAAAGTTCTGGAGATATCAGTTATTCCATTTTGACTGTGTTGACTTTATACATATTCTTAGAATGACAGTATGTCACTTGCTTCCTTTTCTGTCATTTGGCTTATTAATCAAATTCAATCTTGTTCACATCACAGCCATTCTTTATTACGTACTGTATTTGTTGTGACTTATTTGTTGTAAGTTAAAAAAAAAAAAAAACACAAAAGTGGGGGAAAATTCATTTATTCTGCTTGGTTAAGTCATTGTTCAGTTAAATAGGAATGCAAATTACACACGCGCAAAATAACCAAGGATCAAACTGATTAAGAGAAAACAAGACAGGGATAGTGAAATAATGCCACATTCAAAAAAGATTTTTGATAAATGAATGTTTTATCAAAGCTGCTGATAAAAAAGGCAAACTGTTCCACCAGTGGGTGGGGGACAGGGCTCAAGTCAAGTCTCAGTCTCTGTAACCATGGCTTTCTTTTGGTAATTGGTCATTTTCAAACTGTAAATGTGAGATCTGATGCATACGGTGCTTTCTGTACTTTTGTTCTTTGCAGCACATTGTCGTATTCTGCTACAGTATCTGTCCTTCGATGGTAATGGTAATACTCATAGGCTGAACAGATGGAGGGACATTAGTGGCATATTTTTCCTGAGATAATGTCTCTTTTGGGACATCACTGGTTAAGTTACTTGGGTGTAGTGTTGGCAAAGATATTTTCTCTCTTTTTTTTCTTCTTTTTAGCTCCAAGCAGCAATCAATCTATACTTTCATTTTGGCCTGTTGTGTTTTTAGAGAAGACAGATATTGTTGTCTCCATTGTAATTTTGACTTTTATACTGCCCCCCCCCCCCCCCCCCCCCCCCCCCGCCTTAACGCAAGAGTTTATTAAAAGATGCGGTACACTCGAAAAGTCAAGAATTAAATGATGACTTGTCAATGTGGACCCAGATTTGTGCTTGGCTGCCTCTGGTTTGCATCAAACATTAACAGGGAGGATAAAAGGCATCTCTACCCAAACACAACACTTGTGAAAACCCTCATCTCTCTGCCCAAAATCCCATCTAGGCCCTAGATATCCATGTTCCTTACAAATGAACATCATGTCCTCCACTGTTCTACCGAGTGCAGCTTATTTTACCTCATTACAACTGCATTTCAGTGCATCATGGTATAAAGCATTCAGTTTAGTCTGTTTTAGATATATTTACATGCATGCCCCTGTCATGATTAATTATCTTAATCTTATTTTCATGCTTGCACATTTACACATCATATCACAACTGTACTATATAAAAAGGATCAGCTCAAGTTTTTAGTAAAAGGCAAAGATAAGGCTCTAAGTACTGTGTATATCTAATGCTGTTAACTACCTCAGTAAGCACTGCAGCCAAGTGAAATAAAACACCGGTGTCAGTAATAGAGACTTACTTTTGGAGCATTGGAAGACTGTTTTTTTTTTTTTTTAACTTTTTGTATTAAAAAGAATTTAACATTCATGTTACTTTAGATGAGTGATTCCACTGAAATGCTGAAAAAATCTGAACAGATCACACAATGCTAGTTTTCCAAATATCAGATTTTGTCAGCAGTTTCAAAACTAAAGGAGTACGTTTACAGACATCACAGGCACCTACAGTATACCAAGCAGTAATTTGCGAAAAGGATAATATCTGGGATATATTTAAACTCACTAAGGAATGTATTGCATCTTGCAAGTTTGTTTGCTCTTAGGGCAATAAAACTGCGTAGCCTAATTTAACACATTTAAGCAGTAGAAGAGCTGCAGGGCATGCATCACTGCCATCTCTAAAGCAGATTAGGTTGTCAAATATGCTTTTAAATTATTTGATTTTTCCCCGCATGTCATTGTGATTTAAAGCTCTACTGTCTTTTGTTTTTTTTTTTTGTTTGGTTTTTACTTTTCTTGTCCTGTGAAAGACTCAGTACACATCTTTTAAAAATATTATTTTCTTTATTGTATTCAGCTATTCACGCGGTCTCTTCCTTCTCCAAAATATCTGATGGCTACTAAGTACAAACATCTAGCATCTTAATTTTGACAAGATCATTATGAAAAAGAGTTCTAAATAGATTATACTCACTTCCTGATTTGAGCTGAAGCACTTGTGGGTGATTGGGGAAATGACTTGCATTCATTTAGAATGTTAATTTGGAGGGGTGATCTATGTGCAATATATAATGTGTAAAGAGCTCTACAACATGTGGAGCTACATGCACACTTACTTCACTCATTTTCTGTGACTTTCTTCAGGCCTGCACTTTTACTCCATGAGGGATTATCAGGAGTGAAATACCATTAGTCCCATTCTTAATGTTGTCAAGCAATTCTCACTTAAATAGCCCCCAGAGTACATACATTTGCTACCCTTGGTGTTTTACATTGATGTCAAGTGTCTACACTCAGGGACAAGAAAGATACAAAGGGAGAAGACTAATATAAAAGCCTCAAATCCATCAGATTTTAAGCAAGCAGTTGACGCCTTTAAAAGACTGCAAATTTGTAAATGCATTTCTTTAAATATTTGATATATTAAATATTATGTAAATGGCATACCATGCCAGATTCCTTGTTTTAATTATGCATTTTTTAATTAGTGATCAGCTGTCAAGATGATTTACTATACTGACAAAATTAAAGTCAAAAAGTTTAAGTCTAAAAGTACCAAAGGTTTGGGTACTGGCTTGTTCTTTGTGTGCTGCCATCACAGAATCAGTTCAGAAGAACTGAGTGGAATTCATTTATCTTAAATACAAATTGTTCCGCTCCCCAACCCTTGTGTCTTTGGAGAGTTGTCCAGGCAGAAAGAGCAAGTAGCTCATGGGCTGCGCTAATGGCTAACCTTAAGAACTTTCATTCAACCACAGAGTGCTGCATGACAATTCTGAATTACAGATAGCTATTCCCACAGCTCTGTTCTACTGTGATGAATGGCTCCAATCTTGTCTGAGACTAGAGTGCTCTTTTTCTGAATGCTGAACATATGGGATTTTGTGTAGAACACACATGAACAATGCATAATGTATATTTTTCTTTATTGTTTTTGTGTGTGTGGTTCTCTCAGGAGATCAACAAATATAATTGAGTAATGTATTTTGTAAAATCTGAAAGTGTCTCTGGCAACATAAACAAAAATTAAAAACAAAGCAAAAAAAAATGTCAATGGTACTCGATTGTATTTATTTCATTTTCATATAGACACCACATAATATATTATAGCATAATCTTTAAATTATAAGAAATCAAATTAGGATTTTAAACATCTCATAACTGGAAGCAATGACCTTGATCACTACTAAAACCTCAGTACAGGTGGGTGATGATAGTGTAGGATTATAAACTGTAAATTGTGCTCTTGGACCTCAGAGAACCTTTGAGCAAAACTAATGCCTTCACATACAATCCAACAATTATCTGACTTTTCACCTCTCCTTTGACTAAGCTTAATGCAAGACAGACTATTTTCCGTACTTACTTTAGCAATTGTTAACACTGCGAATAGAAAACACAGCCTTAAGAGCTTAAAAAAGAAGGTCACTGGACTTCTTTCAGTTTTTTTAAAGACATTTCACTTCTCATCTAAGAGGCTTCTTCAGTTCTAAAACCAAAAGGTGGAGAGTCCCAGGTATTTAAACCCTAGAGGGGCTTCTTACCTTCAGAGGTTGTCGATGACCACCACTGTTAATCAAGTGCATCATCACATGAGCCAAGGTGTGAAAAAATGGTGTGGGTCATTACCACCAGGGGTTTTGAGTAAAACCACTATGAGACCTTGCCCCACCCTATCATGTGACCTATTGAGGTTACCTAAAATAAGTACTTTTTCTTGCCTGGATCTTATTCTTCCCATTCATCTGACTCCTCAGGACTTGTCTTATTCTCTGCAGTTATTTGGCGATTTAAGCTTTCCTAGTAGCCCCTAGTAGTAGTTTCCATTTACCTGTGGGATTCCAAGGTGCTTATAGCTATCCTCTGTATCTGCAATGTTGCCTTCTGGTAGTGCAATCCCCTCAGTTCTGACTACCTTCCCTCTCTTTGTTACCATCCAAGTCCACTTCTACAGTCCAAATGGCATTCCAGTGCTGTTGCTGTAGATCCTAGTGGATCAGTAAATCTATGCCTCATTCATTGCTGGCATACAGCTATCATCCATGCAGAGGAGGTGGCTAATGTTTGATCCATTCTGTAGTGTGTATCTGTAGCCTGTCTTGTTAGTGATCTGAGAGAGGGTTCAGCAGTGGGGACAGAGCATCTCCTTGGTAAATCCCACACTTCATGATGACATGCGGTTGGATTGAAGTTGGCCTTTAGTGCTGTTTTCCACATCCCCATTTAATTAGTGATGAAGGCTCTTAGGCTCCTGTTGATTTTGTACAGTTCTAGGCATTTGAGGATCTATCTGTGAAGCATTAAGTCATAGGCTTTCTTTTAATCAATCCAGGAAGTGCACAGTTTGGTCAGTCTGGTCCAGGTTTCCTGCTTAGCCATGATCTTCTCTTCCAGGTCAGCTGCGCTCGCATTCAATGTACTAGTTGCTCTTGGGGCTTTGTACCAAATCTCATAGAGTGGTGGTGATGATGATATCTTCCCCCTAACCTGATATCCTGCCCCACCCCTTGCCATAGAATTTGCATTGTACCTCATCAATCTAGTTGTGATAGCAGTTGCTTCTTGCAAATGTTGGAACACTGAGCTACTAGTTGTTTTGATGTTAATCTGAATGTTATTTGTTGAGGAATCCATAGGTCCCACATCCTCTTCATGTAACCCCTTTCACTGGGATTACTTTCATAATAGCATTCCAACAATTTGCTAGTCTCATCTCTTGTCCGCTTACACTGTGTGTCTGTATGTGTGTGTGTATATATATATATATATATATATATATATATATATATATATATATATACACACACACACACACACACACACACGTGTATGTTAAAAGAAAAAAAACAGGTTTTAACTACTGGATGTTGCACTAGAGCAGCAGCAGCATGTCAGACCAAAGCAAAGGGCATGTCTGCAAGATGCACTTTTCTATACTTTCTGTGTCACTTCATGTCAACAAAGCTAAAAAAAAAAAAAAAAATGCAAAAAAACTGACACTTATTGCCGCCCCCACTCGTTGCTCTACTGTATTTCCTTTTGCTTGTGTTTTCACCATATTCCACCAAATATCTGCAAAGCTTGTGACTTTGTGGTGACTTGCAAAAGCAGCAAACAATGGTGATATGTTGCATTTGATAGATATTTAATAGATTTACTCACTTTCTTGGCAGCCTCTGGATACAAGCCGTGCTTTAGAAACGTGTCTCTCCTGCAGTGCTGATGGAAAACTAGAGCCAGTCCAAATGCAGAACATTGTCTCAACATCTGTGAATGGGGGCAAAGGAAAAAAAAATCTTTGCAGTCCTCCAAGTGTGACACCTATTTATCCTATTTACAGAGGGCAAGTCTCCCCCTGAAAAATAAAAATACATGTTGTTAGGTTTGTGTTTCTGTGTTGGTCATGGGTGTGGATGTGACAGAATGTGACCTTGTCTGTCGGTCACTGTTGGTGCACTGCAACTTTCTCCCAAAAATTTGACAGTCATCATCCCCGCGACTGGGTAAGAGGTTTTTTTTTAAAAAAACAAAATGGACCAATGTATAGATACACTCACTAAGCTAATAGTTTTAAAATGAGCAACCCAGATGCACTAACTCTGACATGCCACCTGGTAGATGGTACATTTTTCCATTCATCCTTCCTTCAGTCATATCAAGCATGTCAGGGCCATATGCTGACAAACAGCCCAGTACTATGATGTTCCCACCTCCAAACTTCACTGTTGGTGTGGTGTTTTGGGGGGTGATATGCAGTGCCTTTTGACCTCCAAACATGGCGTGTATCATGGCATCCAATGAGTTCAATTTTGGTCTCATCTGACCAGTTTTTCAACAAGGGTACAGAGGTCTTGCAAGAGCTCACTGGTTTTACCCATGATGAGATGTTTCTCATCATGGGTAAACCTTAGTAATGAGACACCTTTTTATAGGGTATCAGTTTGGACTGAACCAGCTGATATTAACTTGCACTAAGTGGCAGGATTGCTTTTTAATTACTGATAGATTCCAGCTGGTGTCATGACTTTGCCTGCTTTTTTGCACTTCCCTTTTTTCATGTATTACTTTTTCCCTGTGTCGTTATTACACATAACTTAATTTATGGACCTCTATGTTTTGATTTCTTTGCGTGTGTGGATTGGATAGGTTGTTACCGACATCTAGTGAGAATTTCATGTCAATAGAAATAAAATTGGTGACATGTTCAACATGTTTTTAACTGCTGTATTTCACCATAAATCCTATACATTTAAAAGCATTAAACGAAATGGCCTGAGTGTTTTAGATCTATTAGACAGTTAATGAACTCTCCCATTAGACTTCATACATTTCCAAACATCTCTTAACATCTCATTTCTAACTTGATTTATCTCCTAATGTCCTATATTGCTTAAGATTTATTTATAACAACCACGTAATTTGTATAATGTGCCAAAAGGCTTATGCCAAAGAAAAATATAATTTCTGATCTCAGGCACCTTTCAAAACAAGATTACTTACAGGTTTTTTTTTTTTTTGGGGGGGGGGGTTAGAGTAAAGGAGGATTTGAAACAGACATTCTGAGATAAAGAGGAAAATAAGATGGTCAATAAATGTTTGTACTATAAACCCTTTATTTTGACAAATGATAATGTGCCAGATAAGCAAAGTTATTCATAACTGTTCTTTCTTAAAAAGGTCCAATTATACTGGATTTAATGAGATGGATAATCTCATTGGGAATCTTTAAGGAGAAAACCAGGAGAACATAACAGTGATGGTTAACAGAATGCAGAAATGGAGGCAGAAATGCTAACTGTTATAGTCCTGGGCAACAATATACACCACCTCTGTTCTTTTTCGTCATACATGGTGACCAGAACTGAGTTGCCTATGTGAGCCTCTGCCTGTCAGTCATGTTTTATAAATAGCAATACATAGTTTTCACTTTAACTTCTGTACAACTTTTGTACAGGCATCTGACTAATATATCAGTGAACCTTCCTTAAGCACTTTTCTTTGTGCTTTCAAACCTATAAAAAATAATTCTCAGAGATATAATAAACTCACTTAATTTTCTGAACTTTGATAAACATTTAGTGTAATTGATTTTATATATATATATATATATATATATATATATATATATATATATATATATATATATATATATATATATATATATATATATATATAAATAAATGTATTTACTTATGAATAATACACCACAACAGATATTTTAGCTATTTGTCATTTTAGCTATTTGTCATTGTACGCCTACAAATAATCCTACACTGGCACACAAAACTTGAGTCTAGATGAGTCAGAGTAGTTGTCAGTACCAATACTAACAAGAAATTACAGCAACATTTACAACTCCAAGTAAAATGTTGGCTGGCAAACCCAACACATTTTCAGCATGTGGCTCACATCTGAAAGTGTAAATTGACCACAGCTGAAACCTGTCAAATATTCAAAGATGAGAATTTTTTTTCTGGCTGTAAACTATTTATAGTATCTGAGACACTGTATGCATCCTTCTGTCCTGATGGAAACTCATGTGGGATGGTAATTTTGTTGTTTTCCAGCATCTAATGTCACACTTACGTAGTAGGAAACATTATACAACATTTCTGCTAACTGGTGAAAGTCAGATCTTGGGTAGTGAAATGTACATAAAATGCACAGGCTTATGGTTCCTGTTTCTCATTACACAGAGGAATCATTTCCTTTCTGTTGTCGTTTAGTAAAACAATTTCAAAGATTAGTGTAGTGTAGGATGTGGCCTTCCTGATAGTTATTAAAAAAATAAATAAGTAAATCAGTTGTGCCATGATGTGTGCCAGGTTGATTACTGTATTACCAAATGAACTGGAAAACAAAACAAAAAACAAGTGGTGCCGGGCACAACAAATGTTGAACATTGAACGTTGTCTGTCTCACAGACATGTCACTCTCCAAACATTGAATCAGAGATAACATAGGTATATTGTCCATACAATAATTTTCCAATGTTTAAAAAGTTGGCAGGTGGGCAGTAATAGGGGAACTGAGTGATCAGATTGATAAAGAGTCAAAAGTTATGTCATATTTCATCATATCCCTATCAAATGTTACACGTCCATGGACAATAATGATATGCTTCTTACTGCAACAAATGAGGATGATGTGTCTTTTTTCAGCTGGGATATGGCCAAAAATATCCATTACATAGTTTCCCGTGTTAAATTCAAGTAGCCTGCAGATCCAGAATCTGGATTGAATCCAGGTGACGCTCAGTTTGGCACTAGTTCTTGGCCCTCCACAACTGTGGACCAAATATAGGAATTTTTAAATTTTGCCCTACATGGAGTCTAGGGTATAATTTGCTGGATTTTGACTGCTTTTGATTCTACCTTTATATAATACCTTAAAAAACAGTTTACCTTGCCTTGTTTGGTATTTTTTTTTTTCCCCAAAATACCCTCACATATGTGACTGTATAGTTATTTTTTTCATTTTGGCATACTATATTAACACATTAGAACTAAAAAAAAAAAAAAGTTAGACTTTTTATAACTTAATACACAAATATAACTTGTAATTTTGAAAAGATTATACACAGATTGTCACGGTTGTAGGCTACAAGGTTGACCCAAGCGCAAACACGGACAAGACGGCAGGAGCTGATTGCAAACAATTTATTAACACCACAAGGTAACTGATACCCAATGCCAGGAACGGTATCCAGAAGAGTATTCTTGTAGAGCACTAGTTCACTGGTAAGGGGCACACGAAGAAAACACAGGTGGTATGGGTGCGTCTCTCTAGGCAGAGGAACAGGAGTTATTGTTTGCTTTACGGAAAAAAGTGGTTAAAGAGACAGTTTCGGAATGGGACAAGGGATCTTACTTGTAAGCAGGGGTTGTGAAATCCGTGGGAGGAGGTGTGTGGTTGCTGTGGAAGCTTTGATGTCTTCCAGGAGGGCAGGCAGGTGAAGCAAGGCAGGAAGTAGCAAGGTATCTCCAGGAAGCATGGCGAGCAAGCAGATCCAAAACACAGGGTTGGACCTCATAGCTACTGGACATAAACGAAGACATGAGCACAAGCAAACGATTCTCTCAGTAACAAAAGGGCTGGAAGTCATTAGCACACAATTGCAAACACTCTGGCAAAGACTGGGGGATCAGGCTGGGCCCGAGTTAATTGCCACGAAACAAGAAATAGGTGTGTCAGCTCTGACCAGAGGAACTCTATAACACCTGCCTCCTGGAGAAAAAGGAGAGAGAGAGCAACACAGCATCCTGACACAGATTTATTTATTTATTTTTTCTTAATTTAATTTTAAGTCCGGCAATGCCTCGGGCATTTTTCAATGCAACTATTTATAGAACAATCAGGTGTCAAAATAAGATGCCACACAAATGATTTATGCGATTCCAAAAAAACAGTTCCTGTCCACCACAAGACAGAGGGGCACATCACAGGCCTGACACGTCCAGGTGCGTCACTCCTCCTGTTTTACACCTGGAGACAGTGTTTTCATTTGGGTCTGCCTTTGGTGGCTTTTTAGCTAGCATCTCCCTTGTGTTTAGTGTGTTGACTACACAGCACACTAAGCACACTACACTACACAAATCTCTCAAAACTCTCTAATAATATTGCTGTCTCTCTTTCGCCCCGTCACTCTCACAACTTTCACCTGTTCCTCAGCAACCAAATGCCACACGTTGCCATTTTTCCACCAATAGAAAAAGGGGATGTGATTTTTCTTTCTTTTTTTTGACTCACAAGCTCTTTCTACTAGGGAATATCCAATTTTTACCATTTCTTCCTTAGTACCCTTAGTACCAACTGTGCATCATTTAGATGCCACAGCCTACCTGAGTATTGTTGCTGGCCATGTCCATCCCTATATCACCACAGTGTACCCATCTTCTGATAGTCTCTTCTAGCTGGATAACACACCATGTCACAAAGTTCAAATCATCTCAAACTGGTTTCTTCAACATAACAATGAGTTCACTGTACTCAGATGGCATCTACAGCTGACAGATGCCAGTCCATTAGAGCACTTTTAGGATGGGGTGGTATGAGAGATTCTCATCATGGAGCTGACAAATCTGCAGTTATGACAATATGGACCAAAATCTCTGATGAATGTTTCCAACACATTGTTGAATCTATGCCGTGAAGGATTAGGTGGATATATTAGAATATATAATATTCTAATATTCTACCATAAGAAATGTTTTATAAAACAAATATAATTTTGTTATATTTTTTTTAATTTGACAGTACTTGTCAAGAGTGTTTCCCACCAATGTTTTAGTTGCCTCAGCAGATAAGCTGAGTCAGCAGAAAAGTCTGACCTTTTTGTTTTGTTTCTGTAATAATCATCTTGTTTACATACGAGATGAATAATGCAATATAATTTATGAGAGTAAGCTATTAAGTCAACAAGTGATTTATTGTTAGTAATATTACATTTTAAATGGAGTCCAACTTTCTTATATAATACATCTGCTGCTTTTGCAGTTATGAATAATTAGTATTTCTTATGCTGGAGGAAATATAATTCATTTAAAAATCCACTTCATAAATTAAATTCTGTACTTTAAATTAACCAGGGAAACAGTTAGGGTGCTGGACCCATTGTTCCTCTTCTGATTTCTGGCTTGAGTTGAGATGCTCAGATAAATGGGATTTGTTTTGGGTTTGGTTGATGGGAACTAAAAGTTGAATTAATACTTCATAATAAAATGAAATGTGGTATAAATAATTTACTGCAAGGTAAGGTACCATTTTTTAGCGAGCCACTAATGACTTTGCTAATTATTATCCATCCAAAAGGTCTCAGTTGACTTAATGTCAATTTGTAGCAAACAAGTGTGGCTATTTCTGTTCACTGGTTCATTTACAACACTTGACTTTACTGCAGCACTGGTCCCAGGTTTATTAATGTTTTTTACACTTTTTATCAGCATGGAATGGGCAAATTCACAAACAGAAATCATTTTAATTGCTGATACTTGTGTCTCTATCTGTCTCCTCTGATTTTTTTTTCTTTCTGGCTTAAAAAAAAACAACAACACAGGTCTCTGTGTAAACTGAACGGGCCTTTCTACTCAGGTAGTAAAATGAGCTGCAGCGACGATTCTGAGCTGCAATTGTTTAATTTTCTAATCCCATAAGCTCCTCCGCCTTTGTTGTGTTGTATCAGAAAATATAATTGGCTTCAATTCTTCTTTTCTTGATTCTGTTCTTTCTGAAAGTCTTGCTGCCTACTACTCTTGTCTTATCTTCCCAGTCTTACCATCCCTCAGTACTTTCCAATCCTGATTAAAATGCACATTCTGACCTCTGTGTTTTACTCTCTTCTTCTCTATTCCTATTTGGTGTCTTCGTCCTCACCCCCTGCCCGTGTCCCTCCCACTGTCTTTCCTTCTTTCTTTTTCTTTCAGTGTCCTGAGGGGCTGAGGCCAATGAAGGATGGCTCAGGTTGCTATGACTACTCCAGGGGCATTGACTGTACGGATGGCTTCAATGGAGGTTGTGAACAGTTGTGTCTCCAACAGCTTGTGCCCCTTGAAGATGACCCCAGTTCCAGCAATGTACTCATGTTTTGCGGGTGAGAATAGCTAGCAGTATAAAAAAAAAAGAAAAAGAAAAGAGAGAAAGACAACTGGAAGATGTTTGCAGGTTCTCAATAAAGCTCCCTTATGAAGTATGTTTCATGAGTGATGTTTTGATCAGACAAATATTAATTTCAAAGAATATTGAAGAATATTATTATATCTATTATAGATAGATAGATAGAATACAGTATAGTATGTACAGTATACACCATAAACTGTGAATCTCACCTTTGAGATCTTGTTCACAGCATCTATCCCAGCTACTATTTTTAGACCACTCAGTGGAAGTCCTGTTCGGTTCCCTTGGCACATGTGCCTGAGTGTTATGGAGGTACTGTGTCAAAACAGTGAACCTTTAACCTGATTTCCATGTTGTGGAAGAAGTCACAGGGAGGCAAATCTGATGAGTAAGTCAAGACGCTATTGGTGTTGCCAAAAACACCCCAGTCTTGTCACTGCACTCAGTTCCAGCACAAGATGGCCCATGCCAAAGTTCTCTGCATGATACAAAATGTAGGTATGCACTGACAGTCTGATACTGGGGAATTTGTTGGTGGTGCACAACCTTGTGAATGTTGAAAACAAAGACATGGCCATGCTCCTGGTACCACTCTGGATCCTGTAAACTAAATTCTTCAACTGAGCATTTTTAAACTCCTGCATCATGGGTGGAAGCCCTGCACTCATCACTGGCAATTATCCTGCATATGATGATCAGGTCATGGGATGGTGATATCTGTTGTCCAGAGCAGTCCAGAGATGCATGAGAAGATGGTCTTGCAGGGCAGATCAGGTCAAATTTCAATTATGTACAGTTTTTGTTTGGGTCACTTCACAGAACTTTTTGATTACACCCTATTATTATATGTTATACATACTAAGATTTTCATTTGTTTGCAGAGTGCCAGCATTCAAAAATTACATCAAAAGTTTAATCTGAATCTCGGACCAGCTTACTTACAGAAACTTTAACACTTTTGTCGTCATATTAATGGTGCTCCAACTGCAACTAATCAATCACACTGTTACTTTGAAAATCGATGAAAAACACTGAAAAATCTCCTACAGTGTGGCTCGTAGTAGTTGATAAAGATGAACAAATTTTAAATAGAAATGTCACTATGGTGGAAGAATGGGTCAAACACAGGACTCATGAGATTTCTACCAAAAAGACCTGATGATAAACTTATCCAATATGAGATTTATTTACTCAGTTTCCAAATTACAAAAATGTTATAAGCCAATTAAAGTTAGAATGGTGTTCCTGGGGCATTATTAAATATAATCTTGTTCCAAACATGGCAGGTCTAAATCAGGACTACAAAAAGAAACCAGAAATAAAGGAAGTACTCCTGTCGGTGTGTTGCTAGCTTTAGGGATGTCCTTCCTATTTTTCTTTAAATAGATGTATTCTTTGAGGGTATTTATACTTCAAGACTCTTATGTTTGGCTGACCATTTTGGAACATAATCTGATCATGCCACTGAAAGCTGCTTAATTCCTGGGACCAGTGCAGCAATAAATGATATAAAGAAAAGATACTTGAAAACATGTCTCAGTGCATTTACTTACTTATTAGTGGAAACTTAACAACAGAAACTTACAGAAGCATGAAGAATGTCCTCGTTCTTCTTGTACTGTGTCTGGTCCATTTCTCTCATTTTCTCAAGAACATTTGGTCCCCTTATACTGTGGGCAAACATGAAAGTTGTGGCAGTGTCCAGCTACCATAATATTCTGTTTCATTTCATAAATTTGTTTTAGTAAATCAAAATCAGTGATGAATGGACAGTGTTTGTTATTTTGTTTTTTTTTTTGTTTTTTAAATGCCTTATGAAATGAACAGATTAAATTGATAAAGTCACCTGAAATGTGTTATTCTGTTCTGTAATAATGCAAACTGCTGGTTCATAGAAAAGGAAACAGATTTACCTTTATGCCAAAGAAAGACGCTTCTCCACCAGGTCTGAGTACTGCAAACAGCAGTTTACATCTCCTTCCCACTGAAGTGAAGAGACCAGCACAATTGCATGAGTCTAGTGCCCAGCCCTGTCTAACAGCAGTGACTGCTCAGCCTGGTCTGTAAGACGGGATTGTGCACAAAAGTGGAGGGTATAATTTTGACTAACTGCAGAGTCTGCTGAATCCAGCACCACTGGAATCTGTTTTAAAATGGTTTTCACCAGAGTGCCTGTGTCAACAATCTCTGCGGTGATAATTGCAAGTGAAGCACTTTGCATATGTAAAAAGCATTTTAGCTTTGACAGCAAGAAAACAATATAAATGCGTATAAACTGAATACCTGGAGAAATACTGTTTCACAGTAGTGGTTGTAATTAGCTGTGTTAGGGTGTTATCAGTGTGAGGGAATGCTACAAAATATGGGTAAGATTTTGGCATGGTCGTTTTCTCTGTATTGATCTTTATTTGTAATTTATAAATGAAAGTAGAAACTTGGGAACATCCTTGTATTTAACATCTTTCCAGTCACAATCAACCTGCCGCAGCTCAGTCTTCTGTTTAACATCTTGCGAGCAACTATCCTTTAACCTCAGCTGTAAACATGTTCTCCTGCGTTGCATATCATACATTGTATTGACAGTGTTTCCCTCCTCCTCAGATGCGTGCAGGAGTACAAGCTGGCAGGTGATGGGCGCTCCTGTCTCCTGCAGTCAGACAACTGTGATGGACCAAAATGCCCAAAGCAGGATGTCTACTTCAATGACACCTTGTTTGGTGAGATGCTCCATGGATACAACAACAAAAGCCAGCAAGTCAACTTGGGACAGATATTCCAAATGACCTTCCGGTAACTAATGCAGAAGTACATGCATTATATTTATATGACTATACAGAATAATATTCATGTGTTATTTCTCTTTTTTGTTTTTAGTGACTGTTATGTTGTTCTCGCCTTTTCTTTAATCTTATCTAGAATCTTGTCTTGTCTTATAAGTTTGTGCTTTTTCTTTGTCTTTTGTTGTTTTCTTATCTGTTTTGAAAAAAATCTGTCTTTATATTATTTCCAACTAAACTTGTAGACACTCAGTCTTCCCTTGAGACCTGCTGTTTCACATCTGAACAGTTTTTCTGCATCTCGGGAGACACATTGAGGCAGCTCCGAGAATCAGCAGTCAGGTTTTGCCATTGGGTTGCTGCGTCTGTGTTTGCTTCAGTGTGTGTGTGTGTATCTATGTAGATATGTGTGTGTTAGAGAGAGAGAGAGTGAGAAGGGCATGAGAGTGTAATGGTTGAGTGAGGATTGAGACTTATCCCATGGCAGTTCTCCTTAAACTGTCAGCTCTCTGAAAACCTGGCTCACTCTGATAAGTCACATGCTGTCTGAGAGGAAATGCGCAACACTGAAAGATGATAGGGTCTATTTATGCACAAATACAGTACCCATGGTAAACATGCTCAACCTATATCTCACATTCTCTGTGTCTGTCATCATTATCTCATGTGCGTACTATATAGGCACAGCTTTCGGCAGTGTTATCATGAAATGCTGTTCAACTGATCTGCCCTGTGGGTCATAATAATTGTGCTTAGCATACGATCATGATTTTACAGCATATACTTTCATGTAACAGAGAGCAGCGTAACCTTCCCTCCTTTCAAAAATGGCTGAAATTAGTTTAGATCCAGATGGATTCCATTTGAATGTACTGAAACTTTCTTTCGGCATAGTCAAATGTGATTCTACTGAATTCCACTTGTGCTCAGGAGGGATGCTGAGCACAAGGTAAGTGTTTCTAGTCTGCAGTTTTATGCCATTAATTTCACTTTATAATGGTCACATTATAGTCAAAGAAGCAATTTGAATAATGTTAACATAAGAGTCTTTGTAAGCTGTTTGTGTGAAGTCTTCTCTCAGAAGCATGCTATAATTCAGGTACTGTAATTTCACATAATTCCTCAGAGAATTCAGCATTTCAGTAATCCACAGATAAGTGCATAAAAAGGACACTTCTGCTTTAATATCCTTATATTCTTAATATAAACAGCTTTCAAAAGAAGCAGTTCCAAATGCCATTAAGTTTCATTTATTTGGGATTTAACACTTGACACAATCGTGCCAGCAGCATCCTTGAAGATGTTATTGGAACATAGAGATACTTCTGCCTATATTAACTAGAGTGAGTTATTTTAAAAGATGACCAATAAACACATGGCTTTTTCTCATGAAATTAAATAAGACTCCAGCCCTGGTATAAATGAGCTTTTTCATACCTTCAGGAAATGTCAACCAATTACCAAAGTATACAAAATACGTCAATAAAAGCTGTAATGTTTTTCTTTGAGTTTTCTTATGTTATACAGTAAGAGGCTTCAGAGCATTCATAAGACTAAAGAGCTACAATTTAAAGGTGATTGTTGGCTCTTCAGCTGTAAGCTAAAAAAGCAACTACATATCTGTTTTATCTGTTTTGGAGCAATGGTTGGCATGTCCATAACTTAAAATGGGAACTAAAGCCGTCAGGTTTCCTAAAGGTTTGAGAGGCTAAACCAGTTGGGAACTGCCTCTAATACACTCCGCAGGACACAGTTTGACAGATGAAACAAAGGCACAGTTTGGGGATTATAAACCGTGGCAAAGACGCAGCCTTGAGACTTTTGCCCTCAAGCAGTACGGTGCACAGTGGGTCCTCAGCCTCCAGACTCCAACTCTACTTGCTGGGTTATATTCAATACAGAAAGTAAAAACACATGTACTCAAGACAAGGACTCTGATGAAATTATAGAACTGAAACATTTAAACCAGTGTTAACACGTTGGCAGCCCTGAGACATGCAAGGCAAGTGATGAATGACATACTGTATGCTTTTCACCTGATAAATTCAATATAAAATCACGTCACTCTTGGAAACCATAGTTAATTTTTTTTGGCTGTTTTTAAAAAGAAAAATTCTTAAAATCCTCTCTAGCACTCAGGTATTGATCAAAGCTTCCATTACAGCTGCAAGCAATCTCGTAGTGAAGACATAGCCAAACAGTAAATTACCAAAGAGAAGTCACAGGACTATTAACTTTTACTTTTCCTCCATTTTAGTGAATGTCTCACCTTTGCACAGCTTGCTGTTTGGCGAGGTCTATACTGGGTAATAAACACCATCCTGTAAGCATGGTTGTTTTGTTGTGCTCATTGGAGCAGGGACAGCGAAAAAAAATCTTAAAAGGTACAGTCAATGTAGAAGTTGTCCTTAATCACAAAAAACCAACAAAAAAAAAATTTAAATAAAATAATTATGAAGTTACAAACATTATAAATTACATACACAATTCAGCTCTAGCTGAGTAATTCACCTGATGACTTCTATAGAAAGATTTAGATTAAGTTTCCCTGCATTGGCAAGGTAACTGCAGACAAATCAACTGAATGATTGCCTTTTAAAAGGGCCCTATTTTCAGTACTGAACATCAAGTAAAATGTCCACTCAGCCACAGCTCTCCATCCACTTTTTCTTTCTTTTAAATTAGTTAGGTATTGTGGTTATGTGTCTTTCCAAGAAGTTAAGGCACACTTTAGAGAGAACACTTATAGAGAACTTTTTTTTTCCTGTTTTCCATCTCAGCCTTCATTTTCTTACACCTGTGCAATCTGCACCTGCGCTTTGAAGCTAGAAAAATTTCCATGCTAATTGCAAGATTCATACTTAGCTGCACTTATATGGTTCCCTGCAGTTAAAGGCACACTTGGCTGATTACATGCAGATGACAGGCAAAGTGCACTTCCAGGCTGATGTGCCTGTTTGGATAAAGAATGTACATGTCTCTAGGTGCAGAGTGTGTCTGAAACGACGCACAAAAAGCATTTAAATAGACCGACAGTACACGGTTCAGTACTTTTTGAAGAGAAGCTAGAGAATAAAAGAAAGGTGTTACTCTGTGTATCCATTATTTAACTCAATGACAAATTCGGTGGTGAAAAAATTTTGTTTAACCAGTATGTATTTTGTATGCACCAACACTTGCCTTTCATCTTGGTTTCAATTTATTTCAGTCAATGATAGAAAAGTTGAGCCAGTGTAAGTCTAACCAGAAAAGCTCAGCACACAGGAAGTTAATACTTGCCTTCCAGTGTCTCTAATTAAACATGTGTATTATGCCATGTTATCTTATTGTGGTACTTATTATGCTTATCAAATCCACTGTGTCATTTGTCACAAGAACATTAGCTTTGTCTTCATAATGATTTTGCTCCCATAAGAATCTACTTCACACTCTATGTATTTGTAGAAACATGTTGCAGTTTTTATTCTCATAATTTTCTACACTTCCCCCCACACCTTCTTTGATATGCAGATGCAAGCCTTATTCCACATCCTTCCGCCCCATTATTTTTCTCACCTCCACAGTCTAGTGGTTCTCTGTCACATACACAATGCCCCATTCCCCTGCATCAGCACCTCAAAGTGAAATATTAGATGATTGAGATGAATTATATAAATTGAGTCACAGCTTCACAGGTCTGTTTTTTTTATATATGAAATACATTTTGCATGCATTTTGTTTTAAATTGATCTCACTTTGCACAGTATGTTGAGGTACGCCCGGGGAATGATTTTTGCATATTGCTGTAAAAATACAGAAATATAATATTACAATGTCATGCAAGCATTCATCCGTATGATAATATTACATGTGTAAATGAGGATGTGGAAGTATAAAAAGCTATGGAAAAGAAATCCAACCAAAAAGGGTGATTATATTTTATATTCCTCTTCCATTTACAGTATGCGTCTCATCAGACCAAAGGACAGATTTCCACTGGTCTAATGTCCATTCCTTGTGTTCCTTGGTCCAAGTCATTCTCTTCCTCTTGTTGTTCTTCCTTAAAAGTGTTTTTTTAGCAGCAGTTTGACCATAAAGTCCAGATTAACTCAGTCTTCTCTAAACAGTTAATGCTGGGATGTGTGTGCTACTTGAACTCTGCGAAGCATTTAGGTGGACTCTTATCTGGGGTGCTGTTAACTTGCAGTTTCTGAGGCTGGTAATTCTGTCCTGTGCAACAGAGGTAACTCTTGGTCTTCCTTTCCTGGGGCGGTCCAGATGAAAGCCAGTTTCATAACATTTAATGGTCTTTGTGACTGCACTTGAGGATACTTTCAAAGCTCTTGAAATTTTCCGGATTAAGTGACCTTCATTTCTTAAAGAAATGATGGACTGTTGTTTTTCTTTACTTAGTCGAGTAGTTCTTGCCATAATATGGATTAGAACATTTCTCAAACAGTGCTATTCACTGTATACTGTACCAACTCTTCACAACACAACTGATGGTCTCAAACGCATTAAGAGGGCAAGAATTCAAGAAATTAACCCTTGACGAGGCACAGCTGTTAGCTGAAAGCATTCCAGGTGAATACCTCATAAAACTGACTGAGAAAATGCCAAGATGTGCGGAGCTGTGATCTAAGCAAGAGGTGCCTACTTTGAAGAATCTAAAATATAAAACATATTCTGGTTTGTTTAACAATTTTTGGTTTACTAAATCATTCCATATGTATTTCTTCATAGTTTGGATTACTTTAGTCAAAGGACATAAGAATAATCTGGTTATGAGCAGTTTAGGTAAATTTAGGTAAAAACAATGTCACTGCAAAACACGACATGTTAAAGTGTCTCATTATTTATTTAACAAAAGCTAGGCCAAAATGCAAAAGTGGTTTGTGAAAAATTAATTAGTTTGGGAAGGGAAGATCATTTCCATTTGAACAATTTGAAGTCCCTCATTTTACTTAGAGAATGATTCTTCACAAGTTTCCCGTCTTCCGAGAAGTGGACGTCCGATGCATTGCTCAGTGAAACTGCAAAAAAGCAAGACAAGAACTACATCTCAGACTCTACAGGCCTCAGTGAACATGTTAAATGTTAAAGTTCATGACAGTACATTTAAATCAAAAGACTGAAAAACTGCATTTTCACTCTCAAACATGGCAACACAGCTCAAGTGATGATAATGCACAGCACCATGTTTGGTAAAAACCAAACACAGCATATCACCAGCACAAACACATGATATAATCTGTCAAGCACGGTGGTGGAATAGTGATGATTTAGGCTTGTTTTACAGCAACAATATGGAGTCAACTTACAGTCACTGAGTCATTGAACTCCTCTGTATCCCAAAGTATTCTAGAGTCAAGTTAAAGTCAAAATGCAGACATCAGCAAATGTCCACCAAGCTCCATGTACTGTAATAATTTTGTAAAGAAGAGTGGATTGAAAATTCCTCCACAACAATGTGAGGAAGTGATAAAGTCATACAGAAACCGACTGCTTCAATCACTTCAAGTTATTCTCGCTAGAAGTGATTCTACAAGCTATTGAATCATGAGGTGTATTTAGTGTTTCACTCACTACTTTTGCATTTTATCTGAGAATGAATTTTAACATCTAGTAAGGACTAAATAACAATTTATTATGTCATGATACACGAATCCGTAGAAATAAGAGAGTGTGCTTTTGAATGTGAGTATATGAAGGATGTTTGAACACACACACACACACGCAGCATGGTCATGTAAATTTAGAACAGGGAAGTGGGCAGTATCCAATATTGTATTTCAGTGGAGAGAGCCAGACTCATACATATATACATTAATGCACCACTGCAATCACCAAGTACCACTTAACAACCTGAAGTATACAAAGAGCAAATGGATCCTCACAGGTCATGCAATTTTGAACCTTTAAAACATCCTTCCATCCATCCATTTTCTTCTGCTTATGCAATTCAGGGTCTCAGGGGGCTGAAGCCTATCCTAACTACCATGAGGTGAGAGGTAGAGAACACCCTCTACACCCAGTCTGTCACAGGGCTAACACAGAAAGACAGACAACCATTTGCACTCACAATCGCAACTATGGGCAATTTAGAATTACCAGTTAACCTCCTAAGACCCTGCATCTTCATACATTTTGCCTTTGCTGCACCTTATACTTCGTTCTGCTCAACAGTGTTTTATACTTTGTTAAGCCATGCTTACTTTGTTGTGTTTTGCTGTAAAATAAACTCATTGTCCCCATCTTTTTTTTTTTTTTTTTTTTACAAATGTATCTAACAACCACGTAACAAAACACAACTTCCTGTTTGACGAGGAAGCTTAGTTTCTATGCATACTGTGTTAGGTCCATCTAATATCAAATATCTAGGAGAAATTAAAGATACACCACAAACAGGAGCTCAGGTCTCTGGAGGTTAACCTAACCCCACTAAGTGCATGTCTTTGGACTGTGGGAGTACCCAGAGAGAACCCACGCAGACACGAGGAGAGCTGAATGAAAGTCCTGGCCAGTTGGCAGATTTGAACCCACGACCTTGGTACTGTGAGGCAACAGTGCTAACCACCAGACTACCAGGAACCTTTAAAGCAACCATCCTAATTTTTTTTTTTAGAAATGATCCAAAATACTCCCCCTTGGAAAACAAATCTGAACTTAAATTGTATAATTAAAGTTTAAAGAGAGATCTGATCTAAAATGAAGAAATAAATAAAATGCCCAATGTGACCCAAACAAAGTGTACTAGTGAAAGAATACAAACAATGGCAGCAGAATACACCACCATGTAATGACCAACAGCTGTTATTTTTCCTGGTATTTCAAAGTTCTCACCTCAAAAACATGTTTTTCTTTTAACAAATGATGACTGCTGTTTGTGAGTGCACTCGAATATTCAAACTATTAACACAGGAGCCTGACTCCACAGCTCTGTATGGATCTGCAAACTGATTGTAGTAATTACTGTATAGCTTTCATGGTGTAGACTATACTTATTTTGAAATTTGCTGTAAAATTTTTTTAAAAAGCCCTGTCACAGATTAGGGTGGTGTTTCATTAGAACATATATTACTCATGTGTTTGTCTTCTCATGGTATTTTCCCCAGTAGTTGCCAGAGTAAGAATGTAAGAATACACTTCGGTGAACACAGTTAAAAGTTTGGGTTGTGACAAGTGACAAGCAGTGATTGAGAAAGAAAAAAGAAATGAAGTTTCACCTGCTTTGTGAAGGTGATGCTGTCACCCTTGTTACTTTGATGCATAATGCTTTTTTTTTTTTTTTTTTTTTTTTTTACAAAAAGGAAAAGATACAGAAAGCTGCTTTTGATAGGTACTCTGTAAGAACTCGTCATCACCGCTCACCTCTCAGAGTAGGACGACACCACAACATGAATAATTTGTGAATCCAGGAGCCCACAAAGCTCTCAGGCATAAACATAGCTACATTTCCATGTTCCCCAGTAATTTTCAGTAATTATCTCCTTTGTGCGCACAGGGTAGCTTCTACTGGGGAGTTGAGTCAACAAACATTACAAGACAATTTCTTCCCATATAATGAGTAGCCATGAGACAGTGAGCCAGACTGCTGAGGTGAAGGGTTAAGCTGCTAAAGGTTGATGAGAAGCTCCTTAATTCTATTCCAAAATATGTGCCTGCTCCTTCTTTCTTAAATTGTCAGCATAGTGTTTATCTCTTTACTATTGCCTGTGCACATATGTGTGTGGGTGTGCGTGGCAGAATTGTGAACTCACACAGAGTTATGTGTGTGACATGCTGACATTAAAGCACTGATGATTATTTCCTTAGATACTTGGATAATTATATATCTCCATGCATAATTATTATTACTTACTACTTACTTTTAATTACTTTTTACTTTTTAAATGCCTTGGCACCTTTGTTGTATTCAAACAATTGGTTGTTTAGACAGATTTCATAATTTTTAATGTCTGGCTCATGAGAAAACAAATAGCTGTTACCACAGCTTGAGACACTGAAAATTAGAACTCTGTATTTTCTAAATTGTTGTATTGGCTATGGTGTAGATGTCCTTTCATCTACTAGGCCATAATAGTTGTACCATTTTATGTTTAAACACTGTTGTAGAATGGTTTGTGTGTATTTGTCTGGAGTTTTCTCTGACTGCAATAGCTTCAAAAAGTAGAAAGGGTGTCTGTCCCCCGAATCCAAACTGGGAGCTGGTTCCACAGAAGAGGGGCCTGAAAGCTGAAGGCTCTGCTTCCCATTCCATTTTTAAATACCCTAGGAACCACAGGTAAGCTAGCAGTCTGACAGCAAAGTGCTCCATTGGGGTGGTATGGTACTGTGAAGTTATTAAGATAAAATGGGGCTTGATTATTTTAGACCTTGTGTGTGAAATTGTTATGAATATAATTTTCTCTTATTTGTGAAGAAATTCATGAAGTCATTACTATTAAAGGTTAAAGGAATACTCGGCTTGACAGAGCTCTGACATGATCAGCCTGGCTATAGTGATGAAAAGAAACCTGGGGTTGTTCTTATTTTCTTCAATCAGTGATGAATAATAAGACATCTTAGCTTTACGGAGGGTTTTTTTTATAGAACTTATAGAGGATCTTCTAAATTATTAAGATCCCATTTCCTCTACAGTTTATAGGTTATCTACTTTAAGGCACGTGTTTGTCAGTTATATCAGGGAGTCAAGCACTTCTGATTTGAGGCATTCTTTTTCAGAGGACCCCACAGTATCCAGAGTCATACACAGTGAGGATGTAACACCATTAACAAGATAATCGACCTCTGTGGGAGTAGAGTTTAGGTGGCTGCTCTGCACTGTGTTGGCACATGGCATTGAAGATAGCAGTGGAGGAATTATGTACTTAAACTTATTTTCAGCACTTTCACAAAGACATCTGTTTCAGAAACACTGACTGTAAATTGAAGACAATGTATTGCAATATAAATTGAAATGTATGTGATGTCTGGAGGTGGTTGGATCATAGTCAGGTGTAAATACAATCTGTACAGTTTGGCAACATGCCAAGTCCTCGTCTAGTATGTCAAGATAGCTGTGGAAAAAGCTGAAAACAACCATTTTCTTATTCAGTGTATGCCCAAACTGCAGCCTCGCAAAATGCTTAAATATATTAAAGCCTCGAGGTGCCATACACTAATGCACGCAGATTGCTGTTTCCATATTCAGTGTAAATGGGGTCTAAAAGGTTAGGTTAGGTTATATCAAATCTGTTGTATCTTATATTGACAAACACATTCCTTTTTAAAATATCTTTCTTGTGAACTCATTTTATTCATTATTGTCATCTCCATTAGCTTCCATAATGTGTGTGCTCACCCGTGAAATGCAAGTCCTCCTTTTATTATTTTAATATTTGTCTTGTATAAATGTAGTTTTCTCTAAACAGCCATGTTATTTTTGCTGTTGCATATGGATAAAACACATATAAATCCTTATTTCTTCAAATGCTGACTTTTTCAAATGAATTTATGTCATTTTCTATGGTATGTGAGATACAGAAATATTTAATCATTCAAATTTTATCAATAATTTGCATGCTAAGCTTGAAAGGAAGCATTGCTGCAGCTGTCTTCCTGGAAAGTTTGGCTCTTATACACACCTTGGCACCTTAGCAGAGGGAGTTTAGCAAAAAAAAAGAAGTAAGAGGAGGTTCTTAAAGCCTCGGTGATTCCTCCATCTTTATGACTGAGTGGACAAAAGGTGAGCATGTCTGAGAGACTGCAGAGGCTTTGTGTGTAGTGCTCAAACATTTGTGTGGGTTTGTATTTACCTTTGTGTGGGTATGTGTTTGCTTGTGTGAGCCAGTGCACAGGTATGTGTGAGTGTGATTGTTCCCAAGGCAGTGACTCTCTGTGCAGTAACTCACATGGCGAGGTAGGACCTAGTATCAACTAATATCAGAGAAGCTTGCATCCTACTACCTGCTGTTTGTTTAGAGAACGCAAGAGGCAGTGATATGGGTTGAGAAAAGAGAAAAAAAAAAGCTAAATCAAAATGGAAAAGCTGAGCAAAACTTTGTGAAACATTAGGAAAGAGTAACTGGGAGAAACGGGGGTGGGGATAGTAGTGCAGCAAATGCTGCTCCGTGCATGATGCAAGAAAGTAGTCAAGCATCACACGAATGAAGTTAAATCATGTGGGAGAGAAGTATATGCAGTACTCATTTTGTAAGGTACGTGCCAGCAGCGTATGGTGATTTTTACAGAAAGGCAGAGATGACCCAAAAAAGGAAAAAGGGACCTGATTAATTGGACCAGATTAAAGCATACCATTTTGTGCTGCCTGTCTTTTATCCTTTTATATATGCTGACAACCTAATGCAGCTTGCTGCACTCTTCCGGGATATCTTTACCTTTCTGCAGCGCTTCCTCGCTGGAGAATTATAAAATATTATTACATTTATAGTTATCATCTAAATATTCATTGTTAACTGACAATGACAAGAGCTGGAGAATTTTTTTTTTTTGCACCATTCCTTTAGCAAAAGTAGCAATGAAACATTATAAAAACTCCTCACTACGCAGAAAACTATATTACTGTAAAAGTTTACATAAAGTATCAAAAGTAAAAGAAATTCTGCAGAAAATCACACAGTCGACACCAAAAGTTAATGTCTCACACAGAAAACAATGTATTTGAACTGGCTGAAATGCTTAATTCGAAATTCAGGCTTTTTACCCTTTTCCAGATCTACGTCACCAGGTAACATGATTTCATAACACTGTTCTAGTTCCACAAGCAAAGCGTACTAAATATTATGACAAGAGCAAACAGTCTTTATGCACTCCTGTGCATCAGAGAAACTAAAATCCCATGGATTACTCTTTTAAGTCTCCACAATCACTGGAATTGCTTTTGTGTTAACATTTTTGCACAGCTAATGTGGCTAACATTACCTTAAGCTTTGTTATCATGCTCACAGGTTTGATGTTAGAGCCAATCAGAAATTATGAAGATTAAGATTTTCTGAAACCGATGAGTAGGAATTGGCGTGGGTTATTGTGTTTTATCTTTTATGCTATACTGTAACTCATAAAGTCAGACGAATTCTTTGTGTGTAAAAAAAATTAGACTGGGACTCAGGGTGACCATTCTTCATGAATGCCAACACCATAAAATGTTCTTCCTTTTCAAATGCTCTACCTCTCCATTAAGTTTCACAATATTGAGCAAGATAGTATTTACATAATCTAGCTGGCAGACAGACCGTCAGCAATAAAAACATACACCCATCAAAGCCTTAGCCTTCACCTGGACTCTTGATTTGGCAGAGGAATAAAGCCACTCTTTGTTCTGGGTCCAATTCACATTCAAACATGTAGAGTTGAACATCAGGGTTTTGTTATATGACAGCTCACAGAGGACTGTGCCTGTACTCAAAGTCAGACTGGGCTTAAAGCCAGAGGATAAAAAGAAATACTGCTATATTTTAGCCTGCAATCTGTGATTTTTATTTTATTTTATTTATTTTTTAAAAACTATCCTGGTAGACCCCAAAATAAGATACAACTTAAATATCCCTTTTCCTTCTTAATCTCACATCAGTAATTGGGATTTTTGTTGTTTCCTCTTAATAAATATAAAAAGAAGATACCATATTACCCATAATCAGTGAACAGCATGCAAATCCCAATATCCCCCTTTTTTTTGTTAGTCATATACTTTCTGTTCTAGCTCCTGGCTCAGGAGATTTGTGGGTGATGTGACTCAACTTGTTCAAAAAAACTTGTTCAAAAACAAGCATTATTTGAATTGTACAACATATGATTGTTGATTGTTGAAAATAAAATATTTTCTGAAGTATTTTCTAAAGCAGCCATTCCCAAAGTCAAGAGTGCTGTGGCCCACTTAAAAAACAGAAAATCCCACGCGGCCCATGAAATCTTAAATCTTCACTTTCATCAAAATGCCCCAGAGGTGTTCTAATGGACTTAGCTCAAGCAAGTTTGGGGGCCAGTCAGTGGTATCAGTTCTTTCAACCTGCCTGCATACTCTTACCACATGAGGCCGGGCATTGTCATGCACTAGGAAGAATTCAGTACCCACTGCACCAGCGTAGGGTCTGACAATGGGTCCAAGGATTTCATCCCAATACCTAATGGCAGTCAGTGTGCCATTACCTAGCCTGGATATGCCTCCCCAGACCATCACTGACCCACCACCAAACCAGTCAGGCTGAATGATGTTACAAGCAGCCTAACATTCTCCATGACCTCTGCAGACCATTTTATATCTGTCACATGTGCTCAGGGTGAACCACTCTCATCTGAGAAAAAAAACAGGGCACCAGTGGTGGACCTGCCAATTCTGGTATTCTATGGCAAATGCCAATCAGGCTCCACAGTGCCAAGCAGTGAGTACAGGCGCCACTAGAGGATCAGGCCCTCAGGCCATCCTCATGAAGTCTGTTTCTGATTGTTCCTCATTTCACAAAGGAGCAGATACCAGTCCTGCCAATTGGTCAAGGACCTTTTATGGCCCTGTCCAGCTCTCATGTATAGCATAGGTCATGTATAGTTTCAAAAAATTTTATGCTGTCTCTTTATGGATATCCAATATCACACCTGTATCATCCAAAACATGATCATGTATTAACTAAAGCATGTAAATAAAGCATATATCACTCTGGAAGCAATAGCCCTTCATGTACTCAGTATAACAAAACATAAGCTTGAAAATCTGTTCTCCTACTATGGGTATAGATGGCCTGCACAGAAATTAGTGGATAGACGTTTTCATGACTGAATAATGAAATACAGGCTGCCAGATCCTGAAAATCAGTGCCCCCTCTAGGAACCTTTCTTTTTGAACTATCACTTAGCTCTCCTCTCTTTCCATCACTCTGCCCTTGTTTTTAAAACTGTTTCCTGGTGCTTTAAACTTTGTCGTCATAAATTATTCATTAATATTAATTCATAAATAGATGCCAGTTTCACGCTTTCATTTCCATCATCCATCCATCCATCCATCCATCCATCCATCCATCCATCCATCCATCCACCCGCTTATTTGAAGTTAGGTTCCATTGACAGCAGGCTAACCAGGGTAGTCCAGATGTCCTTCTTTACAACCACACTTTCCAGTTCCTCCTGGGGATTCCAAAGTGTTCCCAGATGTATAATCTTTTCAGCAGGTTCTGGGTCTTTCCAGCAGTCTCCTCCCAGTTGGATATGTCCAGAACACCTCCAAAAGGCACCCAGTAGGCATCCTAACCAGCTGCTTGAACTGCCTTAGCTTGTTCCTTGTGACCCCGAGGAGCAGTGGCTCTACTTCAAGATCCCAGTCACCCTATGAAGGATGACTGGGATCTCAGTCACTTGTATTTGCAACCTTGCTCTTTTGGTCATTACCCAGATGTCATGACCATAGGTTAGGGTTTGTGATGTAAATGGACTAGTAACCTGAAAGCTTTGCCTTCCAACTCAGCTCTCTCTTGACCATGGCAGTCCAGTACAACACTTGCATTACTGATGATACCGTACCAATCCACTGGTCCAACTCATGCTCCATCTTCCCATCGCTCACAAATAAGCTCCCAAGATATTTGAACTCCCTTGCTTCAGGCAGCCTCTGTCCCCCAACCCAGAGGGAACATTCTACCATTTTCCAGCAGAGAACAATTGCATCAAACTTGGAGGTGCTGACTCTCATCCCAGTCATTTCACACCAGGCTGCCAAGGAGCTTCTCAACTATCCCACCAACCTCTGGCAGTGCTGAAGGTTATCCTTTGATGAAGCCAGCAGAAACACATTATCCACAAAAATCAAGAATCTTTCTTGAGGTGCCCAAACTGGATGCTCTCCTCACCCTGGCTATGCTTTGATATCCTAAATCAAAAACAGGATTGAAGGGGCAAACCTGATTGAGTCCACACCCACTGAAAACATGCTTGACTTCAGCCAAGGATATGGACACAGCTCTCTCTTTGATTATACTGATGGCCGAGAACTCGGTCCTAAGACTCCTCCAAGTCTACAAAACACACGTAGACTGGATTGCCAGATTCTCCTCCTCTCTTCATCCAAGTGTTCAAGACATATGGCCTTAGGTCAGGTGTTACAACAACAAAGTTCATCATTGAGCTTTGACCTAAGGTGCTCTGGTACCAAGTACACTTATGAACCATGTTATGTTCAAACATGGTTTTTGTTATGGCCAACCCCTGCCTAACACAGAAGTCAAATAACAAAACACCATTCTGGTTTAGATTTGGCTATGTTCCTCACAATTACCCTTCTCTAAGTGTCTACATCATTGCCTATGTGAGCATGGAAGTCTCCCAGGAGAACTATGGAGTCCCCAGGTGGACTTCCAAGACCCTACCCAAAGATTTCAGGAAAGCCAAGTATTCTGAACTGCTGTTTGGCAAATATGCACAGACAACAGTCAGAGCCTTACCCTCCAGGACTTGAGTTTGCACAAATCTGACTCCCTTGTTTTATGGGGAAAACTCCATACCGGCAGTACTCAGCCGGGGACTTGTGAATATCCCCACATTCATCTAGTGCTTCTCACCATGGGCCACTCTGGAAAAGGAAATAGTCCAGCACTTCTTGGTAGCCCTCCTGTACTTGTTCAGGTTACTTCCCCACTAGTGAGGTGACATTTCATGTCCCCAAAACCAGTCTGTGATGCTTAGGGTCCACTTTCCCAGGCTCCCACCCTTGCCTACCCACAAGGTCAGTTGTATTCAACTATATGAAATTTGTTTCATTGAGTATTCACCCACACTCACCCTTGCAAGGCTGAACTATAAAGGAGTTAATTATCACTCCTGTGATGTGATTTCCAAAGCCTGGCTTTCAAGATGCTTACTTAAAAAAAAAAAAAAAAAAAAAGGAATGCTCCACTTTAGTTAGTCATATCAATCAGAAACATATCAGTGACAAAATAGCAGATAATATAACATTTAATCAGGTCTTGATGTCAGTCATCTTGCTTTGTAATTACACTGAAGAACAGAAGAATGCAAAAACTGCCTTGCTGTCTTGCCACATTACTGCTAATCAAATATGAGATGATGTGATTGAGGAAAAAATGTGATAAGAGTTGCCATTTGTATATTTTATGTACCAGGATAGAAGAAACTGAAGGAGACACTTAAAAAAGCTGACCTTCTTATGGTAGAAAAAATAATGCAGAGTTTATTAATGGTGCTTAAATAACATATAGAAGTGAATACATGTGCCTCAAGGTCTTCTAAGTGAGTTTAAGAGCTTGTTTTATTGAACTAATACTCCCTATTTTTCAGCACAGTCCCAGGGCCATGTAAAGTTTTAAGAGATAGATTATTTCACTGTCTTTATCAAAAGGACAGATAATAAAGAATTTGTTGTGTCTTTTTCTTGTTAAAGTGTCTGTCAAAAAAGAAAATATCCAAACTGTTCTATTTCTTGATTGCTGTGCCAAGTAAGAAAAGATAACCTCCCCTTGTAGTCTGCTGTCCTCTGATCAAATCAGGGTGATGACATGAGAGTCTGTCAGAAACAGGATTTTTAACTGCTGGTTAAGCTTCCTTGCAAAACTGTGGTGTCCTTCTTGAGTAAAAACAAGGGGGGGGGGGGGGGGGGGGGGGGGGTGAAAGAGAAAGGGAGATTAGAGAGGCAAATGTTTGCTATAATGGGTAAACACATGGTTTGAAGCAAGAGAGAAAGTGCAAGTGGAATAATATAAAATTAGAAAAGCTATGGCTCTAATCAGTTCCACAGTTAACTGGCCTGCATGCCCCCCTCACTCTGCTTTACTGAGCTTCATCTCTATGGTAATGCTCCTGGCCACCAGAGTTCATTTCTACAGTTTCCTAAAGCAGGCCAACAGAGATATCGAGGTACAAAAAAGAAAGGAAAAAAAAAGAGCTATGCATGCTCACATTGTATTTCAGTTGTATACACGACTCAGGGGAATGAAAGTGAGGATGAGTGGTTATGTGTTGTGCTTGCATCTAACTGTGTGTGTGTGTGTGTGTGTGTGTGTGTGTGTGTGTGTGTGTGTGTGTGTGTGTGTGTGTGTGTGTGAGAGAGAGAGAGAGAGAGAGAGAAAGAGAGAGTGACAAAAACACTGACTAGTGTCATTTTGGATTCAACAGTAACAGTTTTTGCTGTCATCGGCCTCAGCATGTCTCTGCATATATGTAATTACCTGCACCAACACATGCATACAATCACTCACGTACACTCAAACAAACCCCACAGTACACTCTCACAGTATACTTCAAGGCTGCTTCATTCACAGCATCAACTCCCAAGCCTAATCAATATTGGCCATGACAAGTCACCCCATCCCCTCCCCTCAGCAGGAATCATTTATCAACTGAGCTGTGGCTGCAGATGTAATAAGAGATTGTTACACAACTCTCAAGATAAACATCTCTGATTGTTTTATTACACTACAAATTGGCCTTTTTTGATGCTGCCCCTTAATAACTGTTTAATTTTTCATCCGGGGCCTGTGCCCTTAGTGACGCTGGGTGCTTTATCTTTGTTATGACTCATCTGACTGGCCCCACTCGCAGCAAGTGTTTATTCAAATAACAGATATTACAGCTGTTAAGTATATTACATGCAATTGGATCCTCTACATTCCCAGCTCTCATAAATCTTTGATTGTGCATTTCAACAAATTGGTGGATATGGTTCTCAAGGGCAAATGTGACAGCATTTTTAAAGCAATGGTAGGGAAAAGGCTAAAAAAGAGTCACGTTGACTGATGCTGTGAGAGGATACAGAAAAATTTTAATTCAGAGGTGAATGAATATAATTCATCATTGTTCATTTAGCAATGAATAAAATTTCCTCCATCTTTCCCATGTTATTAAAAGGGTAGCTAAAAATTAACTATGCAGTAGGTTACATGGATTACTACATCCAAAGTAAATGTAGGCTAAAGCTATTGTAAGCTATAGCTATTGTATAAAATCAAATAGACAAATGTTGTGGACCTGTACTAATAAACTACAAACTGTGTGCTATCGATGACAGTGAGTAAGAAAGAAGAAACATGTATTTATGTGACCTCTCCCTTTTCATATATAAGAAATCCCAAAGAAATTTTGAGGTATCTGACATTGCTTTACTGGGTGTCTACTACACAACAACAAAACCTCTGAACTGTGCTGTATGTCTTCAGATCATAACTAGGTGAAAAGTCTAGCTGCTGTTTTCAGTTTTTCTTGTGCAGTTGCCTTTTTTGCATATTGACATTCTAAAATATATTTTGTGACAGAGACAATTGTTTAGAATGAGAACCTTCATCTTTTGCTTGGAATATTTTTTTGTTGCACACTTCTCTTTCAAGCACAGGGTAATTATACCATCCATCCATCCATCCATCCAAAATAATAAAAAACATGCTCTGTTGGTTTGGATGCCATTTGGTACAACTTATGTTGTTTCTAAAATGTGGTACATATATATGGTATATAAATAAAATTAACTTAACATGATGTGACATGAGATCAGGTGACTGACTTGGCTGATGAAGAATATTCCACTTCTTTGACTTAAGAAACTCTTGAGATACATTTTTAGTATACATTGGATCATTATCCATTTACACTGTAAATTCACTGCAGCATTTGACCGAATCTGAGCAGAGAATATAGCCCAGTACACTTTAGAATTCATGCTGCTACTTCTATGAGCATTCACATCATACACATTCACGTCAAACAATAAACAGTAGTGACCCTTTCCACTGGGCAGACCTACATGCCTAAGGTTTTTGCTGTCTCTGTGATAGATTTATTTAGGTTTTTCAGCCTAATAATGACCTCATTTGCCTTGACATCTCTTTGGACCTCACATTGAGAGTTCCATTGAAAAGCTACCAAATGCAAAGTTCAACACTTAGAATCAGTTCTTTATCTGCTTAATTTTCCATGCAGTAACAAGGGAATGGCCATGACACTGCTTATCAGTCATTTGTCCAGTTACTTTTGAGCTTGAAATGGGGCACTATGTATAAAAAAACAAAAAATCCTAAACAGTTAATGCAATACTTTTCTTAAAACCCTTGAATTGAAGATGGAAGTCTGCACTTCAATCACATCTCAGTTATTTTATTTATACTCAGCTGTGGTGGTGTACAGATGCAAAATTATAGAAATTGTGTTATTGTCCAAAAATCCTGTAGAGCTCACTGTGTATCTTAAACCACATCAAATCACTGGCGTGGAATCATGTTCCTTCTGTCAAACCAAGAAACTACTCTTTCCCTCTATATGTCAGGTAAAGGTTTTTTTGTTTTTTTTGTTTTTTTTTTGTTCCTAGTGTTCTTTCATCCACTCTGATACCCTTTCAGCTTACCTAGTGTACTGCAGCCCTACTAGCTTCCTACTAGGGTCCCTAGCTTCCATAAATCCTCCAATACAACCCTCCCCCATCTGAACTGTACTGGCACCCAGTGGCTGCTTACATTCAGATCAAAATACTGTTGTTAGCCTGCAATTCTACCGAACCCCTGCCCTAACATCTCTTCCTTCTCTGTGGTAAACTGGTCATCACTGCCCTGTCATGACTTTTCAACCTCTTCTCAAGTTGGACTCTTTTTTTTTTTTTTTCCCCAGCACAGAAGTAATCTTTCCACCTTAGACAGAACCGCAATCACTACCTATGGATGCATCCTAAAAACTCTCTCCATTGAACTCCAGCACTGTGCCTGACTGACTCTTCAAATCTTTCATTTTTGTGAAACTTAATGTATTTACAAATACCTTTACTTTCACATTTTTCAAGATTTTGTGTAATGTAATTATGCAGCTGGCTATTACTGCTGAAAGCTACTGCTGAGGGAGCTGTTAATACTTTTGAAAAAAAATCAGCACATTAGAATAAAGTCTCTTCTAGACTACTCAATAATATGCAGGGACAAAAATATGTAACAATATATAATACATATAAATACTTCAAGCATGTACATTGGCTTATACTATTAGCCATTTCTTTCACACAGAGACAGAGCATCCTCTAGTGGCAAAGTTTATTATTGTGTTTCTTTCTCCTTTTCCTAACAGTTTGTTAGGACCTACAGCATTTATTGATTATTACAGTACAGAGCTCAGACTATGTGACTTTTACAAATGCACACTCACAGAGTAGTACTTTCTCTACTCCAGTGTTTTTCTGAAAGTGGTGATTAAAGTGTGGCAGGATGCAATTTAGTGCTGGATCGTTACACGGGACTGTATAAATGGAACTTGACTATTAAAAATTAATAGACTGATATTAAAATTTGGATGGGGAAATATTTTTGCCTTTACCTCGGCAATGTTATTTTTATTTTATTTTTTTTAACTATTGTTAATTTATATCTACAGACATTTTTATTGACTGTCAAATACCATACCATTCTTCTTCTTACATGCATAAGAATTACTTTAACCTCACTCTTGTCATTGTAATGTTTATAGTAACCATTTTCAAGCCATTTCATTTTTAAGCAGTTATCTTTCAACATTTTTGGTCTTTTTAGGGTTACTTGCCATCATAAGTGCTTTGATAAGCCTTTATGAGAATTCTTCATGATGCAGCTTAACATGCATGTTATTCTAAATCTATTTTAATGTATTAATCTCAATTGTTTATTGGCAATGGTGAAGGCAAGGTCATTTGAAGTAGCTATTCAGTATGCTGTAAATGTATTTTTAAAGTGCTCTTTCAGTTTTGACCCAAAATGGTTACACAACCTCAATTAGCAGCTGAGCTAGAAAAGAGACTCTGATAATCATGATACAGCCTTTGTAAGCTTGGCACCAAGGACTTGTTAGTATATTCAATACTCATTTCTTTTGGGAATTAGGGAATCTTTGTTAGTGCTTGCATCAGTCCACAAAAGCAGCTTCTAAATGAATGGAAAAGACTATCCTGCAAGGTTTACACTTTGCTGAAACAGTTAGGTTTCATCATTGTTAAGGGAGCTGTTGAAATATAGGTCCAGTCATCTCTGAAAGGAATTGTATAGGAGCACATGTAATTCATGTAGTGAACATACTGGGTTTGTGATTGGTGGGCTGCCACATGGGTGATTTATAGAATGGAGTTCTGAATGTCAAAGTAGGCACTTCACATCAATGGACTCAGCCAACAATTAAGTATTTAGCCAAAAGCTCACATGTACAATATTGTTAAATTTTATGTGTTTTAGCATGAAAAGCAAAAAAAAATAAATTGTTGTTGGTTGCCTTAGGATCTCATCTCTGCTTTTTGTGGATGATGTGGTCCTGTTGGCTTTATCAGGTGGTGACCGCCAGTTCACACTAGAGTGGATCACAACCATGTGAAGTAGCGAGTATGAGAATTAGCACCTCTAAGTCTGAGGCCATGATTCTCAGCCAGAAAAGGGTGGAGTGCCCACTCCGGCTCAGGGATGAGTTTCTGCCCCAAGTGGAGGAGTATAGTATCTCGAGGTCTTGTTCATGAATGACAGTAGAAGGGTGTGGTTATTTGACAGACGGATTGGGGCCACAGCTGCAGTGATGCAGACGCTGTACCGGTCCACTGTGATGAAAAGAGAAAGTGAAGTGAAGCTGTTGATTTACCGGTTGAGCTACTTCCCAAACCCTCACCTATGGTCATGAGTTTTGTTTACTGACCGAAAGTAAGATAAGATAGATAGATGAGATAAGGTTAATTTGTCATATGAACAGTGAAATGTATTTTGGACCTGCAGACGATAGTAAGTAGTAAAAATATATAAATAAGAATAAAAATAAGTAATTCACACATCGTAGAAATATATAAATAAGAATAAAACATGTAATTCACAAGATAAAAATATATAAATATCTAGGGTGAAAATATAAAATTCTAGTCATTGGTATTTATTGCAGCTGTGTCAGTAAGTGCATGGCATGGTATAGTGAAAGTCAAACAGAATAGAACAATTTACATTGTGTGTAACAGTGCAGTTTCAGTCTTAGTCCTCAGGCAGTGGTAATGCCGGCCTGATGGGAGCACGGAGAAGAGAGAGTGTCCAGGTTGGTTGGGCTGTTTAAGGATCAGCTTAGCCCTTAACCTGCACCGCTTGGTGTAAATGTCCTGCAGGTCAGGGAGGGTTGCTGTGATGGTCCATTCAGTTGAACAAACCACCCTTTTAAGGGACATGAAGTCCTGTTTAGTGCAGTTTCCCATCCAGGTGCTGATGCTCCCACACAAGATGCTCTTAATGGTGCAGGTGCAAAAGTTCCTGAGCACCTCGAGTGGGAGCTTGAAGTCTCTCAGCTGCCTGAAGAGGTAGAGATGCTGTCTAGCTTTCTTCACAGTGTTGTTAATATGATGAGTCCAAGACAGGTCCAATGAGATGGTCACTCCCAGGTATTTGAAAGTGTCCACGAGAAGTGGATGGTAGTCCCTCTGCTGCTTCCTGCTGAAGTCCACAATCAGTTCCTTTGTTTTGCTGATAGAAGATTGCTCTCCGAGCACCAGTCCTCCAGATGGGAGACCTCCCTCCTGTAGGCTGTCTCTTCATTGTGGGAGATTAGTCCCACAGCAGCGGTGTTGCCAGTGAACTTCATGATAACATTGCACTCTGACTTGGCCTCACAGTTGTGGGTGTACAGCGAGTAAAGCAGAAGGCTGAGCATACAGCCCTCTCTCCTATGGTATCGGATCATGGATACTGTAGTGCTGTCACTACTCCCCCACATCAAAAGAAGCCAGTTGAGGTGGTTCAGGCATCTGACAAGAACGCATTCTAGGTGCCTCATGAGCGAGGTGTTCCGAGCATCTCCTATCGGGAAAAGGCCCCAGGGAATATCCTGGACACGCTGAAGAAATTATATCTCTTGGCTGGCCTGGTAACTCCTTGGTGTTCCCCTGGATAAGGTGGCTGGGGAAAGGGCCCTGATAAGAGTAAAAGGAAGGATGGACAGACGGATGGATGGATGGATGGATGGATGGATGGATGGACGGACGGACGGACGGACGGACGGACGGACGGATGGATGGATGGACGGATGGATATTGTTGTTAAAATAAATCTTTAATCTGAGGTAATGAATTGTTGGTGAATGTCACTGTAGTTAAGATGTCGTGAAAACGGTTGAACTTGGCTGGTCGGTATTTGGATGTGGGGATGAGGTTTTATGCTAAGCAGCACAAGAGCCAATTATCTTGAACAATTTTTCTGTAAGTACCACTCAATATCAGTTACACAGTCACAAAGTCAAAATAAATATACCCACTCAAACCCATGTGGGAACATAGATGCAGTCATCTGAAATTAGGTGAAAGATGCACAATCAAGCAGGTACAGTAACAAAAAGAACCCCATCCATCTATACATTAGCTATACCCACTTATCATTTAAAGGGTTGCAGGGGGATTCAAATACTTTATTTTTCTAAACTGACCTGTAGATATGTTTGCCTGTTAACGGAATAGAATGCATATGTTTGAGGAGGAGAGAGCTGGCATGGTGTAGCTGGGAGGGTAAATTGAGAAGGACTACACATTGCAAAAAACAAAATCTAAACCAGTTGTAAGACTATTAAGTACTTACGTTGACATTCTAATATTAATGAATATATATATATATATATATATATATATATATATATATATATATATATATATATATATATAATTTTATATATATATATATATATATAATTTTATTCAAGCTGATTTTATTTATTTATCTATTTTATAGGCTGGATGCTAGAAGTTATATTTTGGAGATTCTCATTCAAATGGGAAGCATCTTTCATTTGTAGACTCAAGCAGGATAGAAGGCCTGGTTAGACAAGAGGCAGTCTAGTGTCCACTGCCCTTAATGAACACACACGGGTATTGAATGAAACATGAATAAATACACAACTTTGCCAGCATTTCCCCAGCAAGGTATGGTGAGTTGCTCACAGTAGCAAGGATGTATGTAAGTGAAGAAACTTTAGTTGGTTAAAAATGAACCGATTAGTGAACTAGAACAGGCACCTATATATATATATATATATATATATGGAGATTTTACTTGTTTGTGTACCAGTCAACATATTTTCTATCTATGTTTAAGAACATAAAGAAAGAAAATGTTTTTTTTTTAATATTAAGTTTAGTTTAGTAAGTTTATATCTCTTATTGCTTATGCCTCTAAAAACAAAAGAAATCTGAGCTCTTGTAATCAGATGTAATACATTCAATTTTATTTGCAATTAGCTGACATTTTGAATGTCAGTAATGCTATCATAAATATGACGAGGAAACATTTTGTATTATTATTAGCAATACTTTTCTTTGCAGCAGACAGCACATGTTAAAAATAACATTAATGATAGCTGTGTTCTATTCCAATTTCCCAGTTAGCTATGACAGAGTGGCAGGTGAGTCTGTACACATAGTAACAAGCTTCTGAACCACAGCAGCTGAATGCAAATCAGCAGTCATTCATTTCCAGCTGTCCTTTTCTGAGTGTGGCAAGTCAAAATGTCCTCATTGAAAAAAGTCTTATTAGTGAAACCATTGTATTGTTTAAGGCCCATTATAATCAGTGCTTTATTACAGTCCTCCATAGACATTTCTGAAAACATTTTAACTTGAGAAGCAGGAAAAGCACAGGTGTAGGAAACTATTTGCGTTAATCATGACTTAATCCAATTTTAGTTTCAGGAAGCAATATCAGTAAGCTGGCATACACATTAGCACCCACACATTTGTTGCTACAGTAGGTTTGATGCTCATTGCATAAGCTGGCTGTCAGTTTATAAGATGTAATTTTTCAATCCTAAGTAAGATAAGTTAGTCATAGCAGTAGTCCCATGAGTGGAGCCATTTGTGCAAGATGAAGATGATCTTTCCAGAATGACAAGCAACTGGCTCATCTTGTTAACCACCCTGGTTTGTTTGGGTTGTAGCCTTGCAGATAAATGTCTCTTCTTGTAATGAGCTGTCAGCAGAAAAAATGTTTCAAGTTTTCTTCCTACCACATACACACAGACACACATAAACAGTCCAAGAAACTGCAGTCCAACTAAAACTAGGTAAATCGAAGTCTGACATTCTGTCAATTCTGAATTTGCTTTCTCACCTACTTACCTGTGGAGGTGCCAGAGTCTGCCCTTGAGATTGTTATGACATCTGTCCCTGTTGCTTTTCCCACAAGGAAAGAATAAGAAAAAAGATAAGAAAAGTAAAGTTTAAGGACATTTAACGATTTTATATCCACTCAGGTTCAATTAAGATCATAGGTGCTATCCATTACAAGTTTTTAATCCCCTACATTTTAGTTTGGTTTGAACATCTGTAAGCGAACCAAAAACATATGAATGAGTATAGTGCGCTAAATGGCTAACAACAAGGAATCCCTTTCAGAGTGTCAAGGACAGTGCAAATCTGGGCTTGAAAATCCATAAAAGTGTACATGGTCTTGGTCCACATGCCTTTATTGTAGCTTCTAGGAGCCACAGGATGAAGCTGACTGATACAATTTAGCAATCGATACGTTTTCTGTGAGAATAAGCAATGTTATTCTTTACACTTCTTCTGTCTCTTTTTTCATCTCATTCTCTGCCCTTGAGTTGATCCTTCCACCCCTCCATTTTAGCACTAGGGCAGTGATTGCGTCTAACAGGCTTTGTGGTTAGAGAAAGCAAAGAGTAGGACAGAAAGAGAGAAGCAAGATAAAAAATTTATGTCAAGAATAGTGAAGCTAACCCCTAGGGTTCCTATCACACATGGTCTGAGCTCTGAGATTTGGTCCCATAAAAGTGGATTATAGGAAATAAGTTGCTGCAGCCTGCCATGCTTTCAGGATGCAGTAAGACAACCCATCTTTTTGACAGTAAATGAACCAAACCTCCTTCAGTTCAAACACAACTGTCTGTATACTGAACAAAAACACACAACACAGCATTTTTTATATATTATATTTCCACTCGTAGGGACAATGATATTTTTTTCCCAAGTAATCTTTAAATTGAAAAATATCATAACAGTGCAGATCAACAGATCACTATAAATGGAAAAAAGTTTTTTTGTTTTTTTTTAAGTGTTTAATGCTAATGCCATACCAATTCTGTGTGCATTTATGGGTATTTTGTGTTGTCTTCCACTACAGAATTGCATGTGGTTCTTTGTTCCATCCCACAAATGTCAGTGTTTGAGGTCATAATTCATCTAATTTTCCCTGCAGTTCCATGTTTTATGTTCTTTAAATAATTATATTGCCAGCAGGTACTCTGGCACTACAAACCCCATTGCAAACAAGAGTTTTTCTAATGGCTAATTTTTGAGAGGACTGTTTTTCTAAGGTTAAACAAGTGTCATGCTGTTTTTATGAAAAAAAAAAAATCATATAAGATAGTTGAGTATGCCAACATAAACCTTAAAAGCAGCCTGAAATTTCACTTCGAGTGGCATGTCACCTATATCTCCTTCATATCAAAGACCCCTATGGAAAAGTCACCAAGGGAACTGTTTACCTTGCCTGGGATAGGGTTACCAGGGCTCCACCTTGGATCCAGGCCTGGGGAGGAAGCTTGAGGGAGATTCATTAGCCCGTGGTGCCCGGCTGGGCGCAGCCCGAAGAGGAGACATAGGCCCACCCTCCTGTAGGCCCACCAACCGCAGGAGGCGTCATAGGGGTTGGATGCAATGTGTGTCAGGCGGTGGCCAAGGGCGGAGGCCCTGGCGGACTGATACTTGGTTATCGAGACTGGCTATTAGGACATGGAATATCACCTCTCTGGTGGGGAAGGAGCCTGAGCTAGTGCGTGAGGTTAAGAGATACCGGGTATATATATTTGGGCTCACCTCAACGCATGGCTTGGGCTCTGGAACCAGTCTCCTGGAGAGGGGCTGGAATCTGTTCCAGTCTGGAGTTGCCCTCAGTGAGAGGCAGCGAGCTGGGGTGGGTATTTTCATGACCTAATCATGACCTGGAGGGACATGATTAGGAGGAACGGCCTTCCTGATCTGAAACCGAATGGTGTTTTCTGTGCAAACCACAGTTTGTCCATAATGAACACCATGCTCGAACATAAGGATGTCCATAAGTGCATGTGGCACCAGGACATCCTTGGCCACAGGTCAGTGATCGATTTTATAATTGTATCATCAGATCTGCGGCCGTATGTTCTGGACACTCAGGTAAAGAGAGAAGCTGAGCGGTCAACTGATCACCACCTGGTGGTGGGTTGGATCAGGTGGCAGGGGAGGATGCTGGACAGACCCGGCACACCTAAACATATTGTGGGGGTGTGCTGGGAATGCCTGGCAGAGGCCCCAGTCTGTGAGATCTTCAACTCCCACCTCCGGCAGAACTGCGACAGCATTTCAAGAGAGGCTGAGGACATTGAGTCTGAATGGACCATGTTCCACACCTCCATTGTTGAGGCTGCTGCTCAGAACTGTGGCTGGTACCTGTCATGGTAGTAATCCCCGAACCAGATGGTGGTCACCAGAGGTGAAGGGAGACATCAACCTGAAGAAGGAGTCCTATTGGGCTTGGTTAGCCTGTGGGACTCCGGAGGCAGGTGTGGGAGGAGTTCAGAGAGGCCGTGGAAAAAGACTTTCAGTTAACCTCAAAGTGATTCTGGCAAACCGTCAGGCGACTCAGGAGGGGAAAGCGGTGCTCTATTTACGTAGTCTATAGTGCGGGTGGGGTGCTACTGACTTCAACTGAGGCTATAGACAGGCAGTGGAAGGAATACTTTTGAGGACCTCCTTAAACCCACTGACATGCCTTCTGTAGTGGAAGCATAGTCTGGGGATAAGGGGGATGACTCGCCCATCACTGGGGGTGGGGTCACTGAGGTGGTTAAACAACTCCTTGGTGGCAGGGCCCCTGGGGTGGACGAGATTCACCTGAGTTCCTGATGGCTCTGAATGTTGTAGGGCTGTCTTGGTTGACACGCCTCTGCAACATCACGTGGAGATCTGGGGCAGTGACACTGGATTGGCAGACTGGGCTGGTGGTCCCCATCTTTAAGAAGGGAGACCGGAGGGTATGCTCCAACTACCGGGGGATCACACTCCTCAGCCTCTCTGGGTGCTGGAAAGGAGGGTCCGTTCGTTAGTCAAACCTAAGTTTCAAGATGGGGAGGATGGGGTGTCTGGCCCGTTGTTGCAGGTCATTCACTCCCTGTATAACCGCAGGGGGAGCTGGGTCCATATTGCCGGCAATAAGTTGGACTCCTTTCCTGTGGGTGTTGGACTTTGTCAGGGCTGCCCTTTGTCACGATTCTGTTCATAATTTTAGGGATATGATTTCTAGGCGTAGCCAAGTGGCGGAAGGCTTCCGCCTTGGTGGCCTCAGAATCTCATCTCTGCTTTTTGCGGCTGATGCGATCCTGTTGGCTTCATCAAGTGGTGGCCTCCACCTTGCAGTGGAACTGTTTGCAGCCGAGTGTGAAGTGGCTGACATGAGAATCAGCACCCCTACCCTCACCTATGGTCCACGAGCTTTGGGTAGTGACCGAAAGAAATGCGACAGAAAGGAGTTTCCTCCGAAGAGTGGCTGGCCTCTCCCTTAAAGATAGGGTGAGGAGAGCAGCCATTCAGGAGGGGCTCAAAGTAGAGTTGCTTCTCCTCCACATCAAAAAGCACCAGTTGAGGTGTTCTGCGCAGGTCCTACTGGGAGGAGCCCCAAGACACGCTGAAGAGATTATATCTCTCGGCTGGCCTGGAAACATCTTGGAGTTCTCCCCAGATGAGCTGGTGGAGGTGGTTGGGGAGAGGGAGGTCTGGGCTTCTCTACTTAGGCTGCTGCTCCCGCGACACGGCCCTAGATAAGCGGAAGAAAATGGATGGATGGATGGATGGATGGATATCAAAAATCATCTTGTCTTAGGGCTATAGTCCTTATGTCTACATGTCCACGTGTCTATGTGTCTACTTGCAAAAAACTGAAACCTCAGTGTTACACCTTTTTGTTTCTGTGCGAAATTCTCAGTATTGTCAGAAAAATTATCAATAAATTTATCTTGCCAAAGCTACTTGAAACACAACACTTTATAAAATGTTATCCAGTAAAAGCCAACTACCAATATTAATTGTGTGTCTGGGCCCTAAAATAAAGTGTGACAGATCTTCATATCGTATAGTAGCTAGCCTTCGAGCAGCTTCAGTATTATATTATTCTCTTGGCACAGTGGATCGTGAGAGAACAGAGGTGTTTGCATTCCCTCCAGTGCTGTTTGCAACAGCATTTATTAACAGCAGCTGGTAATATTAAATAGCAAGAATGGCGTTTATACATGGCAGCTGGTGATATTAAAACATTGAATGGTGTTTATAAATGCCAAATGCCATTTTAAATGGTATTTATAAACACCAGCTGGCGTTATTAAAATGTCGAACAGCAGGGGGAATGAGATGAATTATGACCTCAATGGCTTTCCATACGATTGATGGTTGTTATTATCTTTCTTTTTTACATATACTTATCATCTTCAGCAAAAATGAAAAGGAAAAAAAAAAAGTTTTCATGGGGTCTGCTGCTCTTTGTTTTGCCCTCAACTGTTGCCTTTGTTGCAATGCTAAGCATCATCATACACACACATTGTATTTACACTCATATTTTACTTTTACCATGCTATTGTTGTTTGCAGGGTGATTGAGGAACTTCCTCCACTCGTGTTTGGAAGAATCACAAAAATATTTTTTACAATTAATTAAAAATGCATCTTATGTTGATAGTTTAAAAATTTCACCATCAAGTGCAATGTGCAAGATATGATCAAAAAGTCCATGGGAACAAGTCCATAAAAATCAAAAAAACCTTACCTGATTTAAATTTGAACACTCTTCTTTTTAAGATCATCTTCTCTGCAACATTTTCATTGCAGCTGGTATTTTTAAAATCTCAGTGGAAGTCCCATTCTGTCCTCTGGTTCCTGTGTGTCTGCAATGTGTGCTTGATGTCCTCCAACGTGTCCGTTTTGGGGCCCTCCCGGGAGAGATCTAAAGATAAAAGCTACACTGGAAGCTGTCTGGACATGCACGAAAATATGACCTTGAACTGGAGATCAGCCAAATTTAAATCCTGCAAGGCCTTTGATTTTTATGGCCCTGTTCCCAGAACCTTTTGATCACATCTAAGATGGAGACCCGATGAGCCTAACACCTTTATTTTTACCTGTGAAAAGAGGAGGACAAACTCTTCCTCCAAAGACACATAAAATATTATCATGAAATAAATTTCCAGGATAGTAAATCTCCAAATCCCAATCTCTGAATGGTACAGGATGAGGAAGCAGCTGGAAAAAGCACTGGAACATGCCAGTACTCCAGATGCTGTGAATTGCAGTCAGTTTTCACGAGGTGTAGCTGCTTCCCTGACTGTTAAACACAGCCTTTTGATAGATACTTAAAGTTTCTTTCTTTCTTTCTCTCTCAGGGACAACAATTTTATTAAGGACTTTCCTCAGCTAGCTGATGGTCTCATGGTTATTCCTTTACCAGTAGAGGAACAATGTCGAGGAGTCTTGTCAGAGCCCCTGCCCAACTTGCAGCTACTCACAGGTGAGAATATTTGAAGAAGTCTGGGAATATCTGTTCTTACTGCATGTCTCTTCTCTTTTAGAGCACTTTTTGCTAGTAATAGCTTTCTGACTCAGTTCTAGTCTGTTGCTTCATAAATTCTGACCTTAATAAAGTTAAAAAGTTAAAATGTCTCATTTGAAAGGCTCATCTCCCAACTTCAAATGCAAGCACATACACAAAGAATTACACACACACACACACACACACACACACACACACACACACACACACACACACACATATATATATATATATATATATATATATATATATATATATATATATATATATATATGCCCAAACACACATATATCACATATATAGGACTTTATAAACTGTTTATTTATTTTCTTCACTTTTTATATGTTCAATCCCATTCTGTAGGGGACTGAGTCACTTAGACTTTTGTCTTGAAACCTGCACCTGTGCTTCTGCTCTCTAATCCTTCCATTAGTTAAATTGGCATTTGGTCCACAGTGACCCCTGAGATATTTTATTGAGGGTTCTGCTTTCACCACAATTGGGCACACACATACATGCACAGAAACTAAAATTACCCTTTTTTCACTCTGCATGAATGTCTCAGGTGTAAAACGCCTTTCAAAGGCACAGGATCAAGGTTCCCGTAAGCAGTTTATCCCCCCCCCCCCCCCCTTGCTCTTCACTTTTGTGGCTATTTAGTTCTAGACTGGAGTGAAAGTTTGGTAATTGAATTGCAGGGAAAGGCGAGATTGCTCCCACTTCTAATGTCAGCAATCCAATTGGAGTTCAAGCTGCTCTATATATCACCATTGATCCAGGAGCAGCTGGGATATGGGCTGTGATAATAAATGGTGTTAAGGCAATAATGGATAACAATGGTTGGGCAATAAACTGTACAAATGAAATGATGGATTTAATCTATTTGTTTATTTTGAATTTGTCTTCATAATTCTGAGATGTGTAATTAGCTTTAAATTTGTTGTAGTGGTAAACTTTCTGGTACCTGTGTTTATCCTATCTTTTTGTCTTATATTTATCTGTGTGCTCACATTGTTTTTTGTATTTCTTAGGGGATGCCCAGTTCAGCGAAGCAGTTGGGTACCCTATGGTTCAACAGTGGAGAGTGCGCAGCAACCTGTACAAAGTCAAACTCAGCTCTATTACCCTAGCTACAGGTCAGTGTCTGAATAATAATGTTTGGTGTTCTCATCACTTGTCCCTAGATAAATATAAGAAATTGATCAATAAAATAAATGTGTTGTTTCTTTGGTCTTCTACCATTCTTTGTAGTTTTAGCGTATTTTGTATTCTATCAATTATTTCAACACTCAGTACTATCACCTACCAAGTGGGTCAGGTGGCCAAAATTGCGATGGCTAGATCACTGGATCAGAGAATCTACAGAAGAGTGTGTGTGTGTGTGTGTGTGTGTGTGTGTGTGTGTGTGTGTGTGTGTGTGTGTGTGTGTGTGTGGGTGTGTGTGTGTGTGTGTGTGTTGTTTACCCGGGGAACAGATGGAAGCAAGATACACTATGGGAGGATAGCATGATACTCTGACCAATGTCTGCTCGAAAATCTTGGGTCTTGGCAATTATGTGGATGTTACTTTGTTGCAGACTACACAACCCTTTCTCTGCAACTGTGTGGTTGCCATAATAGGTAACAATACCATGAGCTTTAAAAGCATATGTGGTTTGTGCTGAAAAAACCTTGCACCTCACAGCTTACAGGACTTAAAGGATCTGCTACTAACTTCTTGGTGTGTCATAACCCAGAGTACCTTTAAAGGGCTTGTGGAGTTTGTGCCTTGACAGATCAGGCTTGCTTTGGTTGCACAAAAAGGACCTATACAATGTTAGGAAGGTAGTTTTAATATTGTGACTGGCTGAACTAAATATAAGCCTATTTATACCACCTATCTATAATATCTATCCTTTTCACCCATTTGGACAAGACCTCACCGATCTTATCCTTGATGTTTTAGGCTTTTCCAAGGTGCTGAAGACACTATCAGCAGAGAGCACACGTGAGGAGCTGCTGGCTTTTCTTCAACAATATGGTAGCCATTATGTGTCTGAGGCCCTGTATGGCTCTGAGCTCAGCTGCAGTATTTACTTCCCCAGCAAGAAAACCCAGCAGCAGCTCTGGCTGCAGTACCAGAAAGGTGAGTATGCTGACAGATGGCAACAAAGGCCAAAAAAATCTGCATGATGAATTTTAGAGAAATGTATGGAAATGCCATCATCAACATAGCCATATAGGGGTAATTTTTAACTTATCACTGTAAAAAAGGACACTGTGTTTTGAAAAAGGATAAGCTTGTGGTGTGACCATAATTAAAGTCTCCCCTTGGCTCACTTTAATTCTGTAAATTACTTTAATTACTTAAGTTCACAGAAATATTGGACACCACTTTATCTAAATACAAACTTAACTTGCCTTTAAAAGACTCCATGTTTAATTAATACAACTTTTGGTTAAGGTAACCTTGTTAAGTTAAAGCATCCATCATCTGGCATTTGTTGTGCTGTTCCTTTTTTTAATTGTGCTTTTTGTTAACTTTTTTTTGCGATCCAAAATAGTGATATTCGGTTTGGGTGTTCAGCGAGGTTTATTGGGTTGTGGGCATATACTTGCTCATTTTGTATTCTAAAAAGAAAAAGAAAACTGAAATGAACATGAGATGCGGCAGTGTACAAGGGCAAGATTTTGTCATAGTCTTAAAATTTATGAACCAAATCTATGTGCCACAGAGGTGTAGATCATTTATTTAATTACAAGCACACTTAGTACACAGGATTTCCTGTGAAACCTGTCCGTATTTTCCACCACTGGTGAAACATCCATGTTCTTTATTTAGCATGACCATAAAGTACATAAAATTAAGATGAAAAATGTGCTGCTCTTCGTAGACTACACTTGAAGCACAAAGTTTACATGTGTTGTATAACTTTCAGCTGTGTGTACTTGAGTGCCTCTTTTTTTAAACTACACTTTACTTGTACTACATTTTAAGTGAGAAGCTTTTCATCCCGCTACATGACTCTGACAGCTTAAAACACATAGGTTTGATGACCTCTGTTAAGGCATAATTATTATCAGTGTTATTTTTGTCCTCATCACCCACAATTACCTGCATCCAAGTACATGTAAATGAAGTAATCAGCTAGTCAGTTAAAGTGGGGAAAAAAAAAAAGGTTAAGAGGTTGTCATTTAATAACAGTCACAGAGAGAAACTGAAAAATGTATACACGCTCATATTCAATTAAAATGCACACAACAGTGTGGTATGAAGAGAAGCTGCTATAGATATTTTATTTGTTTATTGCACTCAGATTATCAACAATACAAACAGGAACTGGAGGACGCAGAGATGAATACAATGTGCTCAACACACTGTAAACTTCTTAACCATCAACAACATAATTCGAAAGTCACTGGTTTTTGGTTCGTTGACAAAATGCAATAGAATTACTGAATAAATATGCAATGAAATAAATAATTTTCTCCAAAAACAAAGATATTAAGGTGAGACAATGTGAGACAATTTGATGTTTACCACACTGACACAAGGACACTTGATTTTTCTGGCATTTTATGTATTTTTTGTTACTTTAAACATCTTGAATATTTCCAGTAATTACTACATATTATTAATTTCTTTAATGTACAGCACTAAAAGGATTTATGGTAAGGATGACATGCAGATGAGTCTTTAATCAATCAATGCTAACATATAGCACGACCAAACAAAGTGAATACATCATCTCAAAACGTAACAGCACAATGATATGACTGTGATAGACTTGATACTTCAGTTCCACTTTTTTCTCCTCTTTGCTTATGTAGAAATATTAAAAACATGTATTGGTTATTATACGGTTTGATTCTCAAATATGTATATTTGTACATGCTGCTTAATAGGGCTCCAGTGCAGAGTTAAGGACAGCTTTGTGAAATAAAACATTTTTTAAGGCTAAAACAAAGTCAGTCTGCAGTATGCCCCATCCCATCCCATCCACCCCATCACTCCACCCTTTTAAAAAGGGTCTTTTATGTTTATTTATCCCACAGGCATCAGGTTTCTCACACCCCCTTTAGATTCAGAAGTTAAATTTACATGGTGTACCAATAAATAAATTGCATATTGATGGATACCAACGTGCACGAAACAGCAAAATATTGTATATGGCTGTCATCCTGTAACCAACAACTGAGAACTCAGGTTGCAAGCCATCTGACATTTAATAAGAACCTGGGGAACACAAAGCAACAGGGTACCAACACAGTATCACAAACTCAGGTGTGGGGTAGGATGCTGGAGTTTTCACTCATTATCCTTGCAGTGCTACTCCAATCACTTCTGCCAGCTATGATTCCTACAAAGATTGTGAAACCAGTAGGCAAGCATTAGGAAACAAGTTTGTAAACATTTGTACAGTTTTAGAAATCCACTGTGCCTGTGATATGGGTGGTTTAGTGTTAGCTATACTAGTATATGACTGCATATGATGCAGCTGAAGGTACTTTACTGGAGAACGGACAGAACAGAGGGGTATACTACAAAGGAAGCTCAACACAGCTAAACTTGCTTTATGTTAGCTGGCTTGACAAAAATCTAAAACCCCAGTTGGAGATGACGAGTATCATGATGGTGCTAATCGACAGTGGCTTTCTCTGTTAAACTGGGGTCTGTGCCTGCTCACACAAAAAGGGGTGTTTCACATGTTATGACTCTCCTGAGACTGCTGCCACTTCCAATTAGCAACGTTACAAGATAATGATGATAAAAATCTATAAAGAACTTTTTTTTTTTTTAAGTAAAATTAAATACTTGCAAATAAGACAAGAGATTAATTCTGCAGAAAATCAAATTTAACACAAGATATATTTACATTAATGCTGTTTATTTCTAATGTGACTGCTGCACATTTGAGCTCTGAACGTTTAAATTGGATACAGATAAACATTAAAGGTTACTGTCCCAAGACCTACTAAAGGAACGTGCAGATCTCTTGTTTTTCCACCAGCTCAAAGTGAAATTTATGTTACTGACTGAACAGGTATTCTTGGTGATAAATGGTCTGATTGATTTTCCAATTTTTGTTCTAGTAGCTGCAATTCCAGCAGCTTAAAACAGACTTCACAGCAGATTAGTATGAAAATGTCTATACCTTTTCTGCATCACCAACTGAATACATGCAAATTCCAGTGACAATGCAAGCCAGTCTGCACTCCTGGTACTTTATGGCATTCAGTAGTTTCAGGGAGCTTAACAAGTTGCATATGTAAAACAAATTCTCCAAGCACAGACTCTATGCAGTACTTAATATATGCTTTGAATAAAAGAATCAGTGAAAACATGGCACTTCTAGCTGATTGTAAACCAAACTCTGAACATAACCTACTCCCAGCCAGGTTATGTGTTTAGCTTAAGTTACCATGGTGATTTAGCCAGGTAAATTGAGAGCCACTTTCATGATGTTGAAAACTCTGAGTTTAAGCTTGAAACAGCTCACTTAATCTCACTTCATAGTACACCCCTCAGAGATTTTTTTTTTCCACTTTGAAACACTTTCCAAGCTACAAAGGTCATCCTAGCCCTTAGAACATTACTGCTCTAGTATAATGGACACAGCTCTGTGCAAGAAGAAAAAAAAAAAGAAAAGGAGCTACTGTGTGTTTTCATCCAGATTAAAACTATTCAACACTACCAATACTGCAGGTGAAGCAAAAAGAAGAAAACGAAGAGGACTGAAACTGAGGTAAAGATCTATGAGTGAGATAAACAGCTGGAATATGATCTGGAGCAGCTGACAGAATTTATTTTACATCTGCCTGTCTTTCAGTGATATAGTAGGTAAGCTGTGGCTGGAAAGTCACTCAAAGTATGTTACAAAAATGTACAAATGTAAACTGTACAGAGAGAAAAAGGTTTGTAGCTCAGGCTGTGGATTTTAGTGACATTTCCTTGGAAAACACCAGAAAAAAAAAAGACAATGTGCTCCTGAAGTACCACAGAAAAATGATAATGTGGTCAACAGAATAAAAATCTATAATTTGATTGTATTAACAAGGCTACCTTTAAATGAGCTTTAAAACACTCTCTTTCACCATTATAGACCTACATAAAAAGTTTCCAAAAAAATAGGAATTAACAATATAAATAAATATAATTCCAGTAAGTGTCCCTATTGCAATTTACCAATAGTTCCACCACAGCACATAAATTAGAGTTTGCCCTCTTTTTAGTACCTACCTTAATGTTTTATGTTTAATATTCCCTGAATGTTACCAAATGCAATTTAATAAATGCTGGTACTTAGTTTTGCTATGAGCTAACTGTGCAGTAAACTTTAAAGCTGCCAGCTGCATTCAGCAACATCAATGTTAGCATGTGCTACTAAAACCTAACACAAGAAAACAGTGATGTATCCATAAAGTGCTTCACAGGCCCAAAGCCTTATGCTTTATTTAATGTATATACATGTTTAGTGAAAGCCAGGCTGATTGGTGAATACAGCAGTCAATAACAGCTGGGGGGGGTGGGGGTATCAGCTGTACTTTGTGCCTCAGTAGCTTAAATATCAATTGCATCTTAGGCTTATTTTAATGAGACAACATGCCAGTGTGTTTAATCTTAAAATTTTTCTAAGGTCAGATGCATCAAAAGAACCAGATTAAATTTGAGGTCCTAAAAAGAAAATCCAATACTGGACCTAAATTGACTGAACCATTCATTTAATAACCCAAATGAAAGCTACAGTGAACTGTCTGGACTGCAGCTAAATTAAAGAGTATTCCTTACTTTCTCAAGCTTCTTTACAGACTTACTCTGATGCTCATGTGCAATTAGACTTGATTGTTCTTCTAAGAAGTAGAGGAATGCCTCCTCTGAATGTATGTGTACACTTTAACACAGTGGTCCCAACAATCCAGCACTAGCAGTTGTCCTTTCTGGGTAGTGGCCACTCCCACAGGACAGGTCAGCCCTTCCTGGATTAAAATATTGTATCCACCTTCTTTTGGAAACTGGAGGATTTCTTTCCTGCCACTGTCTGTAACCAGCAAATCTCCATTGGAATCCACACACATGCCAGTGATACAGCGGAAGTCTTCTGTATCTGAGAAGAAATGGCTGAGCTGTTTGCCAAGCTGGCCATCAGTACCCACTGAACCAATGGAAAAGCCACCCTCCAGGTGGGGCTCATTCTGGCGTTTCTCAAAATTCAGGGCCAACCCCTGGGTGAAATAGACTGTTCCAGCTGCATCACATGTCACAAACTTCGGCCGCACAGCAGAGCAAAGTCGGTTGTAGCTGACCACACCAACGTTGCGGTCCACTGCTAGACACCACAGCTTGCCACCTTCAACATCTGACACCACAAACTGGCCTGACGGCATGGCAGTAATACCCCAGGGTTTAATCAGTTGGTTCTTGTGGCAGGCCACACAGTGCCCATCCATGGTATAGACTTTAACTGAGTTATCATAGTTGTCAGTCACACCAATCAAGCCTTGAGCAGTCACAGCAATGGATAAGGGGATAAGATTAGGCAAGTCAGCCCCCAGGAAGCTCAGAACAAAGTTGTCAATGCTACTGGCATTGCGTCGAATTTCACGTTGGAAGCCTTTGCGATTAAAAATCTGGATACGGAAGTTTCCACGATCGGCCACCAGTACCTCACCTTGAGGTGTCACACAGATGCTGACAGGTAGGTTGAAATTCCCAGGTTGAGTTCCCTTAGAGCCCATCTTCTTTACAAACTGGCAGACTGGTGTCCCTGAACTTGCCCGCGCTGCTCCAGGTGAACCCCCTCCTGCATCCATAGACTTTGACTTAAAGCTGCTCGGTGAACCACATACTGCCTCCTCTACCGCAGCAACCATGTCAACATCTCGGTAAAGATCCACTGGAGCCCCCACTGCACCACCTGTAGCCCCTGCACCCTCTACATCACCTTCAAGTGCAATTTCTAACCCACTCTCATCATCATCTGTATTGACGGTGTAAGTTCTTGTCGTCAACTGGCCCACTTCTAGAGGTTTAGAGTGCTCAGTTCTGATCAGCTCTGGCTGTTGCAGCTGAAACATTGTGGGTAAACTGCTCTTCAGATCCAGGTCTTCTTCATCACTGTCTCCGCCATCATCCTTTAGCAAGGAAATATCACTCTGCCTGGCTCGCATTGTCAAATAATCACAGCGTGACACCACTTTCACCTCTGCAATGTTAAGTAGATATGTCTGCTCCTCCAGGACCTGTGCATTGAGCTTTTCTACTTCTGCCATGGAAGCTCTGAATGTCCTTCTAGATCTGCTGAGCTCTTCTTGAAGACGTAGCTCAGCTGTAGCATAGTCCTGCTGAATTGCCCGGTACTTTAGTCTCAAGGACTTGGAAATGTTTTCAATTACTGTCTTTTTCTTCTGAATTTCTCCTATAACATCACGGAGCGCCTCCAGTTTACCACCCAGGTCCTTACGACGCTGTTCAGCAGCCATCCTTATTGGCTGAACTGCATGGCCTTCATGCAGGTGGCCCTCTCCTTTGCAGAGCTCACAGAGAACCATGGCACAATCACGGCAGTACTGCCGTGGCAGGCGGTTGCAGCAGGACTTGCACATTAAGGCGGCAGCAGCAGCACTGCAGGACATAGTGCAATCCAGAATCTTGAGCACAGTGAGATTATCAGCCAGCTGGGAGATGCTGCTCATACGGGAGACCTTGCTACAAAAAGGGCAGCGGACACCATTGATAGTATTGGCCAACAGCTTCTCCAGACACTGCCGGCACACTGTGTGGCCACACTGCAGGAGTTTGGGTCTCATTTGTTCCTGGTTGTAGGTTTCCAGGCAGATAGGGCATTCAAGAACCTCCCTCATTAGATCTGGATCAAGAGCCGCTGCCATTGTGGTCCTCACCTTAAATGAAGAAGAAAATAAAAGTTCTATAACATTTTTGCCAGACTGTGTAACACTGAAGCACACAACCAACGGATATTAAAATAACTGATGAGACAGGAGCTCATGTGATGCAGCCCCTCTGGCTGCTACTGTCCAAAGAAGTAGACTACTTTGCAGCGTATTTGGAAGGTCAAGTTTATGGAGCAGTCGAAATAACACAGCAGATTAGAGTCGCAAAACTTGTAGGAAACCGTTCAGTGACGACAAGCTACAGAAAATAAGACACCGCTATATGGTAGTGATGGTGTGTCAGTAAGCTAAGAGACACACAGCCGTGCCGTGCCCTGCTAATAACAGACAGGCGTATTAGGTTATCTCTAACAGCAACATAAGGCTCTCTTGTTGTTTCACAGCGGGTTGACACTGCAGTCCAGATTTACAAACGAAAAGTAAAAAGCAGGCCTCTCCACAATACGACAAATGCCCTTAACGCTACACACAAACAGGTAGTGTTATTCAACGACAGTGCTGACTTTGAAGGGCGTGCATTCAAAAGTAAGAGAGGCGGCTCGTTCTGCTCTTAAACATTACCTTTACTTCAGTGTTTTGGTGGTTGAAAGTACAGAGCTCTTGCTGGGCGTCCTATCTTTCTGTTAACCAGCTGCTAGTAGAGACTGCAGTGCTGACGACTTCACGTACACACAGCCGGGAGATTACGCAATACGCACAGAGATGAGGTGACGGTTGTTTTGATTGGCTGCCATTTAGTAAAAGGGAGAGTGAGAGGACCGCATGACGAGAATCGTATTTGTTTGTGACAGCGCCACCTGGCGAGTTGGATGTCCTCAAAATTCCCCCAAAAAGTTTTATCTACCCGAATCATTAAAATAACAGCCTAGTCATTTTTTCAGATTTTTCAGGAAAGACAAAAACAGAACCAAACATTGAAAATATGATGGTGGTTTAGGCAAAAATAAAAATAATATTAAATGACTAAGGCCATCATTTTAAGAGGGTGACAAAATGCAACCCTATACAACCCTATATTTGTTCCATCAGACAAAATAAATCACATTTCCATGTAAGTTTAGGGGTATGGACTTGGCATTTGATTCATGCAGTGAATAACACAGAAATACATGGAAATGGATTGAATCATTCTTTCTTAGGCCTTCTTAGCAACTAAATCTGATCATTTTAACAGTAAAGTGTTTGCTTAATACTGATTATTAGTGGAAATTAAATATGCTGTCATTAATCCAGCAAAGAAAGGGGTGTCATAGTAAAACACCTTTCTTCATTAAATCTAACCTCTGCTAAGGTGAATAACTTGTTAACTTGACCAAGTAAACAAACTTGTAACTGAGAAAATGAAACCTGAAGTAGTGCCCACAAGCTTTGGTTTTTAAAAGAAGGGAGTAATTGTAGAGAGTCACCACTAGATGTCAGAATAGGTCTATTTGAAAATATTCATACTACATGCATATCAGCCACAACATTAGGTGAAGTGAATGCCATTGGTAATCCTGTTACAGTACAATGTTCCGCTGGGAAACCTTGGGTCGTGGCATTCATGTGGATTATTTTGACATGTACCACCCACACTGACATTGTTGCAGACAAAACACAACCCTTCCCTGCATGGCAATGGCACTTCCCAACAGTACGGGCTTCCACCAAAATGTCATATGCCCCCTATTCCCTAGAAACTGCACAGGACCAGCTAAGGGAATATGAATCTGTGTTTTTGACCTGTTCTCAAAACTCCCCTAATCCCAGTCAAGCATCCCTGGGATGTGCAGGAACAAGCCTGGGTGGAGGCCCCACCCCACAACCCATAGGACCCAATGGATTAGCTGCCAGTGTCTGGTGCTAGACATCACACCACAGTGCTGGAAACTCCCATGTCAATGGCCCAGTGGATCAGAGCTGTTGTGTCAGCTGCAGAAAACCTATGCAACATTGGGCAGGTGGTTTTAATGTTGGTGCTGATGATGCAATTCTCTTTATTAGGATTATCTAAGAAATGGTCTGCTTTTTTTTTAGGTAAAGCAGACCATTTAAGAGCTGCACTTTTTTTTTTCTTTTGCTATAATGGTTTATAAAATTAAAAAAAAAATGTGTAGAATTCACAAGATTTAGGACAAATATAGTGAGGACCTGTTAAAATCACTAATCAGTATGGGTCTTACTAAATAAATGATATCATCCACCCATAGTGAGCACATCTGTATTTAACATACCTGGCTCTTGCTGTTGTTGCATGGGCAACATCACTCTGGCCAAAGGGGATGGGTCCCTGATGACTAATTATTATGCAACCAGTCTACAAAGACAGTTTAATTAACAAAGACAGTTAAAGATTAATGTCTAGTAACTTTACCACATTGATCTTTTTACAGTGTTTGATGACAGGCAAGTATTGCATAAGCATCGCATCTATTCCACACAGTAAAGGGCTGTCACAGCTGAAGATGCAAGGAGGATGGGTCACTCGTTTAACTGCATAAAAATACATGTGGTCGAATTTACAGCAGTTTCTCTAAATGTGTGTGGAGAGTGTCAAAATTCAGTTAAAGTACGTCATACAACACTCGCAGACACAGGCGCACAATGCACAATCCCAGGAGGAAAATATATGTTACTGTGTAGATTTAAACAATTTAACAAATATTTAAGCTATTTCAGTAGGCGGTGAAAGTAATTAAATTACTTGAAAGTGAAGTGGCCAAGCTGAGCAAGGGGGATTTATTGTGAGAGCTGGTTGACGACATCTCTTTTCATTGTCTGCGCTTCCTCGTGAAGTAATTGGGCTCATGGGCCACCCCTTGAGCCTGTTTACATAGTGTTGCAAATGAAATTAACACCCACCCTTAAACTGCTTGCAAGTGTCGTGTAGGTGGGCACCGGGAATAAGGCGCAAAGACATGCATGCATGAACTGACTCAGTTCACAAACAGGTCATGGCTACAACTACAAGGACATAAGGACGTTTCAATGACCTGAGATACAGCTTACATTTAATAATTGAATATTAGCAAAGATGGTTCTTTTAAAGCTGCTTTTAATATTACTCTAGAAGAATTTCCTCTTTCATATTTGTCTAAAGCCAATTTTCTTTTGGACTATGACACTCAATTATTGCTACAATGCCCTGGGTGTTGTAAATGTGTTAATCTGAATTAGCTTGACAGAAATTCAAACTGTAAGCAGCAAATAAGTCTTTTAAAATAGGATCTCTAATCAGCCTAACCGAACCCACGTTGATCAGTGTCACTCACTTACTTTTATGTTTTATTTATGTCTCATTTTGCACATTTTTCACTGTGTTTTCTCCACGGTTTGTTGCACAGTTAGAAAGTGCGTTGCATTTCATTGCTGCGTCAAAGAAGTTTCAGTGCACCTTTTTGTCAGTAGAAAGAATTCATTATCATTTACTTGGAAAACTCACATATGTTTCTTCTGTTCTTGCAAAGTAAATGGAAACAAAAGCACATCTGCCACATCAGCACAGATGGCAGATGTGCTCCACTGAAACATGTGGCTTGCTCTGTCCTCCAATTCAATCACTCAACACCCGATTAGCAATCTCTCTCCTCCCCTGCTTCTGTCACTTCCTCTTCTTTCCATGTGGTGTGTTATTTTCCTGCTTAAGGAGGAAATGATTAAAAAGAATCTCCCCTAACTCCAGTGAGAACATCAAAAAGTGGTAATTGACACTTATGAGAAGAAACCAGGCGCATCCCCTCCCTCCATCCTTTATCCCCCAGCCATTCTTCTTTTGTCTATGACAGCTGATGGTCATAAGGGATTAGTTTTTTTTTTTTCCTTTCAAGTAAATCCAGATGGTGACATTCTATGCAACTAATCTTCTTTTTATCCAAGCAAGGGTAAATTATTTTTACAGATTTAAGAAAAGGGGGGGTTGCATTTGTAATTATGAAAGAGTACATAAAAAAAAGATGCTTTGACACCCCTCATCTAAAGTGAATCGGTATTGTTCTCAACTGTTGATCTTCTCCCTTTTACCAATACCCCTTTCTCCCCTGAAAACCACTCCAGAGGCAACAGACCAGGGTATTGGTGGAGGCGGGCGTCGTGAGCTGAAGTCACTTCCCTTCATCAGCTACCTGTCGGCACTGCAGAAGAGCCAGCTTTTATCTGATGACATGGTGAATGGCGTGGAGATCCGCTGTGAAGAAAAGGGCAGCTGTCCAGCTGGCTGCCACCTATGCAATCACCAGGCCATGATGGGTGGAGTATCAGGGAGAGGCCGCAGTGGTAACGGCAGGAGTGGAGAGCAGCCTTCCCCCATCCCTGTTCTGCTGGAAGTCAGCCGCGTCGTGCCCCTTTACAGCTTGGTCCAAGACAACGTCACCAAAGAGGTGAGAAAGCAGCGTGGGAGTATAGGAAGCTCTGTGTCTGTGTGCCAGCATGCATGCACATGCGTGTGTGTAAAGGGAAAAGGGACAGACGAGAATGTGACCAGTCAACCTAATTAAGAGATGTGATGCCACTCGAAGCAAATGCAGTCCACATCCAGGAATAAACTGTCACAATTTTATTATTTTTTTGGAATGAAATGCTCAATATATATGTGTGTGTGTGTGTGTGTGTGTGTGTGTGTGTGTGTGTGTGTGTGTGTGTGTGTGTGTGTGTGTGTGTGTGTGTGTGTGTGTGTGCTTGTGTGTGTGTGTGTGTGTTATAAAAACCTAACAAGCATATCTGTGGACATCTTTAGACTATGAGAAGAAACCAGAGCAGGGAGTTTCATGCTGACCAGCTAGCAGCTAAACACTGCACCACTGTGCATTCAATTAATGGTGACGTAATCAAACTTTCTAACTGTACATATTTGCTGTCTTCTGAAGCATTTAACTGATGCAGTTGTAAGAATTCAGCTCTAGGTGGCATTAGTTGGTTAACTTTGACCGCTGGAAATGAATACTGTAATACAGAGGGCATAAAAAAGATGACATCATGGTTTTCTCTTGTGGGGAAGTCGATGTGTATATGTGTGAGATATGTGCGCCTGTGTCTAAACAAGTATACACAGTCGAATGCAATATCGGCTTAATTGCCACATGCTGCTCTTATGATTCATCCTGTTTGAGATGTGTTTGGATCCTTTTGCAGAGAAAGTTAATCATATCACATTTCTTTTCCATAAGCAAATCTAGGAAGGGGGCTCAGCTTAATTTGACATTTAGTTGACCACATTTTCTCTGTTTGGACATTTAGCAGTTTTTATTTTTAATTTTTTTGCTACCTAAGTTTTGTTAACTTTTTCTGGGTGTGAGTAAGCAAACGCAGGTGACATCCACTCAACACACATGTGCATACGTATGTACAGAGAAGTTTAGCTCATGCTCCACCCTTATCAAGCATTCAGCCCTCTCTCTCTTTCTCTCTCTGTGTGTGTGTGTGTGTGTGTGTGTGTGTGTGTGTGTGTGTGTGTGTGTGTGTGTGTGTGTGTGTGTGTGTGTGTATATGTATATATATATATATATATATATGATCACACATGCACAACATAGCCTCCTGTACGTGCTTTCCATAACAAGCACCACAGCCCCAAAGAAAAGAAGGCATAATCAATAGCAGACGGTCCATAGTGGCCTTTATCAATACCTAAACGTGAGGAAGAGTAAAATGTCTCTGTTCCCTCTCTCCCAAACACCTTGCTATCCATCCATCCTTTTTTCTTCCCCTACCCAGTAGTGGTCTTCTGGGGATTTAGAGAGTGAAATGTATGAGGAGGAGGAGGAGAAAGAGGAGGAGGAGAAGGGCTAGACTGCAGTGGATCGCTCAGCCCTTCCGAGGTAGCTTGAGGCAGGATTATTAGCTTCTTATTGATGTCATCGACCTCTTGGGAGGGAGGGGAGTCCATCACTGCTCCTCTTTTCTTCGCTTTCTCTTCCTCTCTTGGCCACAGCTGCTGCTAGTCAGAATGGCACATACCTACATTGCATTAGAGACGAGCGACGACCTGCCTCACTACACACGCAACCATCCTCCCTCTCACTCTGTCACTCTCTTTCTTTATATGTGTCTGTCTCACACACACAATTTTGCTTGAGACTGTCTTTCTGCTTGGCTGAGTCTATCAGGAAAGACAGCTGCCATGTTGCGAAAGCTTTCTCGGCGATGAAGGACTTCTCTTTTTCCTTTAGTCAATGGAAGCAATCAAAATAGAAGCTTTGCTGTTCAGTTTATGATTAGCTGGACTGAGATCATATCTATATGTGTCGACCAGTTACTGTTTCTTTGCCTCCTTTTCTCCCTCCTTTCCTAGGCCCCTGCATCTGTCAGTGACCTCCCCCTGGTTCCCTGATTGTTTGACAAGACATATCATGTCCATTTCACTTCTGTCTCATGTTAAGCCAGAAGGAGATTTGGTCACAATGTGAAATCAGCCTTTCCTTGTAAAGTATACACCAGAACCAGGGTTATTATAGATAACTAAAGCTAAACTAAAAAAAAAAATAAAGTAAAAATGAAAAAATAGGCTTTTGAAAAAGTTCAAAACTGGCTGAAATGATATCAGGTGGTTACAAAGCTAACTGCTAAATAAAATAATATACAGGAAATGTCTTTATTTTTAGTCTTTTGGTCTAGTCCACCTAACAAGCATCAGTGTTTATCACCATCAGTGTGGTTTTTTTCATGCAGGGAAAGTTTATTGCAGTCTTTGTCAATAGTGGGAGCAAATTAACTTTTTTTTTTTTTTTTTTTTTTAAACGGATCCTTTTTCTTTTCTTATATGAGTCCAAACAGGATTTCAGGCCTAGAGCCTGTGGATTTTTAAAAAAATTACTTATGCATTCTTCATTTGCACTTATGGGTGAATTTATGGATGATAATGATTATTTTTGGAAACATCAGTTTGAGGTTTGCCTCTCTCTTTGTTTTGGTAGCAAATGCTTCTCATGTTGTTCTCTGGCAGGGCTTCATTTAAATCTAGTCTTGACTTGAATTCAACTGGGACCAGTCTTGGAATTGCACTGGTGGTCTTGCTTACAGACTCGATGCATGTATCAAAATAAACCCATGCGCATGCAGACTACCACAGACTTGTTCAGTCCCAGAGAAGAATAGACCAAGGTAAATAAATAAGCTTGCTTTCTTGCTTGCCAGTAGTCCTGTGTTGCTGTGACTGAATTATGGCAGTTCTTTTGAACAAATTGGTTGTGAGTCTAATGGGTCAGAATGCTCTATATCTCGGAGAATTGCTGCTGTCATGCTTTAACCATAATCCAGTACTGCAGTCCCTTGCACAGGTATGTCTCCAATATTTTAAGTGGGGCAGATGAGAGGTGACAGGTTGAAAATGAAAGAGGCAGCACCATTAAGCTAACGAGCATAGTAGGTACAGTACAGAGAGTGAATTACATTACAATTCAGACAGTCCATATTTGAAACAGAGCCACTTTAAACACTTTAGCCCAAAGTCCAGTTTGAACAGTTGCATAAGTATTTGGACAGATCACATCATGTCAAAGAAAACTATTACAATAAATATTTGTAACCTCAAACACTCCCTGATCTCTCCTTCAGGACAGTTGTTGTGGAGTGTCTTAAATCTTTAGTGTGATCTTCAGAGGGTGGAAGGCAATTTGACTGATAAAATGCCTGACTTGGCTAGTGAAAGGGTTTTTGGATAACTGACCTGTTGAATTATGAAATACGATACTGTGTGTTTTGATGAATTTGGCTGAAACTGAGTATAAACAGCGCTCATCCCTTTGCTCCCAACAGCAGAGAAATGATTAGTAAACAGCAGTGTGCCAGTTCCATCAGCAGCCATACGTGCCCAACACATAACAGAACCACTATATTTGGCAGATGAGGTGGTGAGCTGCGAGTTGTTCCATTTTTATCTTAATATGAAGAAAGGATTTTTTTTTTCATTTCTTTTGGTTACATTAGATTACAGAACTTTATTCCAGAGCTGTTTGTGTTTCCTTTTTTATGCTTTTACTATGTGCAGTACTGCCTTTGTGTCATCCTGAATCCTCAGAGGGTATATTCATGAAGTCTTCTCATTTTTGACAAAGAAACATGTGCACCTATTACTGAAGGACATTCTTAAGTTGCTTTGCACAGAATGTTAATTTGTTCCCATCAAGTTGCAGTTTATTTGGTGTGTAGAACAGTGAAATTTCTGCAAATTTATTTTATAAGCTAACTTTCTAAATTCCAGAATCAATTTAAATTTAATTTTGTTTAATTTGATTCATTTTAATTTAAGTGGAAAAAATAAAGAGAAGGGAGAAAACGTGGGGAGATGGAAAACAGCAAAGAAAATAACAACAAAGAAGGAAAGTGAATGCTCCTGTATGGTCGATAATTAGATGGTAAACCATCTAATTATGCATCTAATTAAAGCAGCCATCATTGTGGGTGACCCCACCCACCCCTCACACAGCCTCTTTAGTCTCCTTCCATCAGGGAGGAGGTTCAGGAGTCTCTGGGCCTCCTCCACTAGACTGAGCAACAGCTTCTTCCTCCAGGCTGTCAGGAAGCTAAACTTTGTGCCCTCTCTCCCCCCTCTGCTACCCAGGACACTAGACAGTAAACTGCTGCCCCCCACCCCCAAACACACGCACTTTCACTGTATCCCCAGCACCAGCCACCTTACTTCACCTTACTTTACTCATTTATTGTTTATTTTACAACCACTGCATTGCTGCAACCAATTACAGTATATAGTTAGTTAGTTAGTGTCTATATGTTGTATGTAGTGTATATATTGAACATTTTAATCAATTGTGCACATATTGTGTACATTTTGAGTATATAGTGCATATTTTATATTGAAAACACTCTTTGCACACCGTGGTTTGGTTGAGTTGAGTTGAGCTGAGTTGAGTTGAGGCCATGCAGTTTTTTTTTGTATTAAAAATTGCATGTTCAGTGCATACTCATTATGTCCTCATCCACAAACATCCATTATTACATCAGCAGTAGTACAGAGTCGTTCTTTATTCTGCCGCCAAAACTGTGCCAATTCGACCATACAGACACAAACCAACAACAAAGCCCTAAAAATGCATTAGTGCTCATTCAGCTTATGCAATGAATGGTTAAAAGTAGAATAGATAATTATCCCTCTAAAGGATAAGGTTTGCTTTATTATTTTTGTTTTCTTAGCTGTTTTTAATAACTTATTGCTAATGTGTAACACAAAATAAGATATCAGACTAACCATCACTTTTCTGGAAAGGTCAGATTAGCTCAGGACATCCTCAGGCAGAGTTGGCACACCAAAACTTAAACCCTTCCAGTATTTAAGGGTTTTCAAGTGGCATGGCAAACACACTATCAACCTCTGTTTGAACTAACCTTTGAGCTGCCCCCACTGCCCCATTTCCTGGAAGTACTAAGGTTCCTAGAAGCAGCCTATTGGTTCCCTTGTTAACACCATTAGCCTTGAATGATGGAAAAGGCCAGATAAATGCGCTGATGTGTGCACACTCACACACACACGTACACACACAAAGGACATCATTACGGTGGGCTATGTGTACATGTGTCTGTGTGCGTGTGCTGACTTAGACTCTTTACCACCACTGGTGATTATTTTATAAATCAATACTGTGGGCCAGCTGGCCAGTGTTTTTGTGTATTAGCCTCTGGATACAGACAGTAATATGGTCAGCATAGACTAGACAAACAGATTAATACATTAAAGACGTCACTATGGCGTTGCTTGCTTACTTGTAAGTCACGACAGGCATCTACAAGTGAAAGGTCTAAATTGTGTTTTGGTGCCAGCGAGTCTGCAGGGTTTAAATGACGTCAAAGCTTGGAATTTGTGGCTTGAGTTGTTGCTGATGCTCACTTGGCCTCAATGTTCACTGGTCTTGTCTTGTATTTGACGTGGGGAGTGATTACATTTCAGCTGAATTCATTCAGTGTTGTTAAGGTCAGCAGAGACAAGTTGTGGACTGGTAAAACTGTGTGTTAGGGGCACTAACAGGTTCCCAAAAACAAATGTGTTATAGCGGCACAAAGACTGTGTTATCCTGTCACAGTGAATCCTCAGATAGAACCTTCTTTGTGGAAACACTTGCTTTTCTAATATGAAGCATAATGGATATTTGTTTTTTACAGAATCTGTATGGATCTGTCGAGTTCTGGGAAATACAGGATCTGTGGTTAATCGATAAAGTGTAGAGTAGCCTCCTCTTGTCAGCTGTGACTACTGTACTGAACAGGGATATATTCTGACCTGGGTTTTTCAGTGTGTTTGGTCACTTCATCAATAGATTTTTCTTACTGGTTTATTTATTTATTCAACCTGCAGCATACATTGCTGTCTTTGCCACCACATGCATTTTATCACAATTAAGTGTTTTTTTTGTTTGTTTGGTTGTTTGTTTATTTTTTGCTGTACTGTAAATCCTCATCTTCATTTTACCTCCTGTGCCCCCCATCCAGCTCCCACCTCATTCCCTAAACCAAAATTAGATTCCCTGTTTACCCAATGGAGAATGGCTTGCATTACTCTTCAAACATAAACACAGTGGTAATCACTTTGTCTGTTTTTCACATGTGCAGCCATGCAATCAAGCGCACAAACCCTTATGGTTTTTTTCTAGGAATCTGGTGGTGGTAAAGGCATTGCGGTCCTGTGGTCTTTCTCTCTTTTGCCCCTAGTATTGGAGATCATTTCTCATATTTGGCTAGACTGTATGCGTGCATAGACCTTGACTCTGTGTTTTTTTGTGTTGCATTTGTCTGTGGCCTGCTTCCCATTGACTTGAGGTGGCAAGACTACTGCTGTTGTTATTTTCCGGCAGCAGCTGACCACATGAGTTCATCTGGTGGTGAGGTGGCACAATAACCTTGTTGGTTTTCAGGTGAATTATTATATATCCATTATATGCCCCCTATAATACCTGCTCATTGAGAAGACTCATTTAGAGGGGCTTGTACTGTAGAATATGTAATGATGAAGTGTTCACTGCAAAAGGATCCATTCCCCATTAAAGTGAGGGAATGCGTTTCAGTGTTGGAAGTCCTCATTTTCACACCTTTGTTTCCTTCTTCCTCTTGTTGATTTTGTACTGTCCTATTTTCTTTGCTGTCTCTGGCCTCACTCTCTTTTTTTCTCACTCTTTCCTCTGCTGCTCATTTAGGTCATTTGTGTTCTCAAGGTATTTTGCCTTGAGTGGAAGAAGTCAGTTCCCATGAAAGTCTGTTGAGCCTTCTTTACAGCTCACAATGCAATATTATGGAAATGCTAACATCAGCTTCTGAGTGCATACCCTGACTTAATTTTGGCCAAGCTGTTTGCCTCTCTGGTCAGGCCTATGACCAAAGTCAGCTCAAATGTCACTTCTACTAATCAACAAACTGCAGAAAATCCTTGCTGGCATTTCTCAAATGAAATGAAACAGTGAGCTGTTGAAATTAATCATGATTGTGTTTGTTTTTCAATTTGTTTGTGTGTAGTACTGTATGTACTCAGTTGTCTTAAAGATGTGTGTGTGTGTAGTCTCATCAGTCGCTTTGCTTTTGAATCGATGTCATATGCCATGTGTTAGAACAATAAGGGGCCTCCTTTCTGCACTTTGTTGGATTCCTGGTACAAACTGATAATGTTTTTGCACAGTTTCAGTGTCCTTTTTGAAATCATGATCAAGCACATCTCTAAAGTAGCCTGCATGAGGTAGCTACCAACCAGCTAGAGCACATAAATTACTGAGTGCGCCATTGATCTGTAGTGTGACGGGGAGTCATAGTGCTGGTGAACTCCCTTGAACTCACTCTCTAGCGTGCCTGCAGCTTTAGGGAAAGCCCTGACAATAGATTTTATTGCTATGATGGTTATATTGGCATTTTGCTGCCTTTTAGAAGATGGCTGAGCATCTGTCTTTTTTTTCTTCTTCCACCTGTAAATGAAGTAGCACAGGGAGATGACAGGACATGATCTCATCTATTAATATCTCACTATCCACTACCCTAGAATGGGAGGTGGCTAGTGTCACAGCTCTCACTCCTCTATTATAGAAGTTACAGTGCATCTATGATCACAGTGTAAGCAGTGTCATTGCTAGTGTGATGTTCCTGTCTGCTGGTAATTGGGAACAGTGGGTATGAAAAGGTCATTCTCTTTGTGTGTGTGTGTGTGAGAGAGAGAGAGAGTGTATGTGAGCGCACGTGACTTTTATCTCTTTATGAGACTGATTTTGAGTTCTGAACAGTTTTGCAATGTGAGGACATTTTGACCAGTCCTTACTTCTTGAAATGCAAGACTGTAATTTTATAGATTATCACCAGTGGCTAGTTCAGGGAATAGTCAAAAGAAAATGAAAATTGACAGAAGTAAGATGTGTACCTGTGTGTGCTGTAATGTGGAGGAAACCAGTGGAGAAAACTGGTGGAGGGGGGGGGGGGGGGGGGTCAGGGTGGGAGGTGGAGGGATAGGGTAAGCATGGATAGACAGAAAGTCCATGTTCCAAAAGATAATTGCATTTCTCTCACCTGTTACCCTTTACAGGCCTTAAAGAGCGCCACAATGAGCTCATACTGGTGTGCTGGAAAGGGCGATGTCATCGATAACTGGTGTCGCTGTGACCTGAGTGCCTTCAGCAAAGATGGCCTGCCTAACTGCAGTCCCCTCAGGCAGCCGATGTAAGTGTGAGGTGACACCATGACACCTTGGAATCCATGCACATACACAAGAGAGGTTTTATGGATGCATGCACCAATGCACTGCAGGGACACTTATACGCGCTTGGATATGCACACACATACACACTTACCTGTCTCTCCTGACTCCTGGGGCACTTGAAAAAGCTGTAGACATAAGCGCAGTCCCTGAAGTTCTAATAACTGTCAGTCGGCCCTTACACTTCTCTGACAAGAACATGCTCTCATTCAAGGTGTCCTAATAATAATACTCCTGAGGCTTTTGTGAGTCATCCACCGCAGCAATTGTTGCCTTGAAAATGTTTAAAAAGAAACAAGAAGTTGAAAGGGCAAAACTTTAGATGATAAAGCTACAATGAAAGGATTAAATTTAAGAAAGAAAATAAATTTGCACATTTGTTCTTCCTGTTTTCTGTGCCTTTAGTTCTCTGCCACCTCCAGTTGGTTAGTCTATCTTCTTTCATATTCCCATGCTGTCCTTCCATCTATTCTCTGTATTGTTTATCTTCTGTGTAACATACAGGTAATTTACTAATTCTTCTCTTTGTGACTTTTCAAATTTTACTGGACCAGAGAAGAAGAAGGAAAAAAAAAAAATCAAGTTCATTCTCCATTAACAGCCATTCCTTTTATAATAATTGCGCATGGGTTAGTGTGTCATTTGATTTTGCAGTTCAGTACTGTTCCCGTGGGCCTGAATGGATTATGTTACATTATATGCTGAACCTTGACTTTTAAGCCAAGACACAAAAACCTTTAAAGCAATGGAAATTTGAACATAGTTCACCAAAAATACCACCTGTCAATCTCCGTCATGTGACCCCTTGAACTGTTAGTAACTAGCCCTTGCTGAAATTGTTCTTTCATTTTTAGTATTTGGGACAGGTGCTATGATATTGAAGTCAGATTACAGATTATTTTGCACATTTTTTTTTTACAAATACTCTGAGATGCATAAGCGTTTTGCTCATTTTCTTAGTGTTTTGTTTGGGAATTGTGGTTGTTGATTTACTTGGTGACACAAGCAGAGTTTTGGTTAAGCTTTCTGTCACTCCATGACCTGACAAATAAGGCCAAGAGTCAGTGCAGCAACCAAAATCCCCAACTCTGGATAGTGCTAGACATATTAAAAACCTGCAATAAGTATTAGTATTGTCTATGAGGATAGAACTGAGCATCAAAAACAGCCAACCTCTTTCATGGCATTGTCACAGAAACAGCTGGAGACCAGACAAAAATTGAAATGTTGTTCTTTTATCTCTTTTGAGGGATTAAAGAGGGAAAACTACACATGGAAAGCTGCTGGAGCACATGTGGCTTTGGAATGCTCTTTCGTTCCAAGTCTCTGTTTGCCATTCTGTTGTCAGATGATATATAGCTAGAGGTGGTGCACTTTCTAGTCCAACACAATAACAACAACATGTGGGATTCCCACTTATCCATTTGAGATTTATGTCCATGCTTTCAGCATAAAGCATAGGCTATCACAGTCTGATGAGAAAATCCAGATGAGGACACCGAACAGCTGTGGAAGCATTTTTTATCTCATTGTTCAAATTTGTCTTATTTCCATATCTCATATTTTCTGTATTGTTTAGTTTGCGCCTAGCCCCTTACCTGGAGCCCTCAAGCACAATGGTCGCCCTGGAGTGGATGGATGTGGAGCCTTTGATTGGCTGCAAAGTTTCTGACTACATCATCCAGCATAAACGAGTGGAGGATCCCTCAGAGGCAGAGATCTACACAGGTAGAGAAGCTTAAATTCAACCCTGAGTTGGCTAAAAGCATTTCTTTTTAATTAAACTTACTTATTGTTGGCCATTAGTCCACATACACATATAAACATACAAATAGCTAGATTCACAAACACAAGAGCTGAGAAGAATAATTTCTACATGGATGATTCTATCATAAATAAAGCATCTGCTATGCATGAAGTAAAAAGACCTTTCCTTTATGTTATGAGGTTTGAGATGGGATTAGGTTTTCAGGAAAAGCAATTACCCACATCAGGTGATGTATTACTGGAACATCGATGAGCCAGCTTTTAGCTCAAAAATGAGTGAGAGACTAGTTTTCTATCTTTTTTATTTTTTCAAACTGGTGACGAAAAGATGTCGGGAATGAAAATGAGAGTTAAATTTCACTGACAGGCAAAAGAATAAAGATGTTTAATGAGTTGTTTAGAGGACTCAAATGAGAAGAGTTAAAGTTACATTTGCAGTGAATGAGTTTAAAGCTTTTGTCTGGATACAGAACACACGTAGGAGTTTAGACTGAGGATGGGAGAAGATGACGTAGGGCAATTTATCAGGGACATAAATGGTACTGACCATTGCGCTGTGGGGATGGGGGAATGGTCACGGTTGTGACGAGAGGTGGGGTGAGTCAGAGAAAAGGGCAAGATTTAATAATATTGGAGAAAATGAGATGGTCTGGAAGAAGCTGGGTTTAGACACTGGGAAGCGTGGACAGGCCATCCATCACCCAAGGGAGGAGCTGATGAAGCGTGGGCACCAATGAACAAGGAGAGGGCACAGACAGCTAGACGCAGGCATGCTGGAAGAGGTGAGGTAGGGAGGGGCAGATGGTATGGGTGACTCACTTTGCTATGTGCCAGTCACCATTCTAATTTATGTTATAACAGAGAACAATACAGACTGAAAACCACTGTCTTTGTCTTTTGTCTTTTTCACCTTATTATAGGTCTGTCAATTAATCTCTGTTTGGTAACCTGTGTTGTTTACTTTCTGAACTTTCTTTATGTGTAAAAGCCCAACACTTTTAGTGACTCACTTTTGCCTCTGTGCACCAAGACAGTGGATTTTAAATCAAATAAGGATGTGATCAAAGAGTGCAGGCTTTCAATTAAATTCAAAGGGTTTAACAAAAGTATTGCATTAACTGTTTAGGACTTTACGGACATTTTTATTCATGGTCTCCAATGTTCATATGCTCAAAAGTAATTGGACAAATGACTGGCAAGCAGTTTCATGAGGCCTGGATCTGGAGTCATTTCTAACGATAAACTTGCATTTGGGAGATCCAAAGAGATGTCGATGCAAGTGAAGGAGCCCATTGTTAGGCTAAAAATCTAAATAAACCCCATCACAGAGATAATAAAATCTTTAGGAGTGGCCAAATCAACAATCTAGTTTATTCTTAAAAGGAAGAAATGGGCTGGCCAGATTAGCAGCATTAAAAAAAAAAAAAAACTGGAAAACCACAGCAGACAACTAGTGGGTCATTGCAGACTTCTCTCCTGGGTTAAGAAAATCCCCTACACAACTCTAGTTAAGTCAAGAACACCCTCGAGGAGGCAGGCCTATCAATGTCAAATTCTACAATCAAGACACAAGATAAATACAGAGGTTTTACAACAAGGTGCAAACCTCTGTTTGGACTCTAAAGCAGGAAGGCCAGATTTGACTTCACTAATGGAGCCTGCCAAGTTCTGGAAAAAAAAAAAATTCTTTGGACAAATGAAATCAAGATGTACCAGACTGTACTAGAATGATAGGAAGAGAAACGTATGGAGAAGGAGAGAAACTTCTCATGATCCAAAGCATGCCACCTTATCTGTCAAGCATGATGGGCTTTTGCATGTATGGGTGCCAGTGTAATTGAGCTACTAGTGTTTATTGATGATGTGACTACTGATAGAAGTAGCAGGATGAATCCAGAAGTGTACAGGGCTATACTCTCTGCTCAGACTCAACCAAATGCTGCAAAATTGACTTCAAAGTGCAAATGGATAATGAGCCGAAGCCTACTGCAAAAGCAGCCCAAGAATTTTTCAAGGCAAAGTTATGAGATGTTCTTCAGTGGTCAAGTCAGTCACCTGATCTCAACCCCATAGAGCATGCTTCTCAGCATGAAGACAAAACCCAAGACAGCTGCATTAAAGGACTGGCATCATCTCAGCAGAGGAGATGCAACATTTGGTGAAGTCCATGGGTTCAAGACTTCAGGCAGTGATTGACTGCAAAGGATTTTCATCCAAGTATTAAAACAACTCTTGTATTTAAAATTATGTTAGTTTGTCCAGTTACATTTATGCCTCTGAAAATGAGGGACTATATAGCTGTATTTCCTAAACAATTAGTGCAATACTTGTGCTAAACCCCTTGAATTACAGCCAAAACATGGCATTTCCATCGCATCTTGATTATTTAATTAAAAATCCACTGTGGTGGAGGTGAAATTACAAAATCAGTTTCATTGTACAAATACTTATGGACCTCACTGTAATAGCTACATCTTAAAGTGAACTCAGCAAAGCGTAGATAGATAGATAGATAGATAGATAGATAGATAGATAGATAGATAGATAGATAGATAGATAGATAGATAGATAGATAGATAGATAGATAGATAGATAGATAGATAGATAGATAGATAGATAGATAGATAGATAGATAGATAGATAGATAGATAGATGATACAGTGCTTACCTTGTGTATAAAAAGTGTAATATGTTTTAAAGCCCAGCCATTCCTCAGTGTTTTTTTTCACAGCCCCTCCTGCCTTTCACTGACAAATGCACATAGACAGGTTCCCCTATGGCAGTTGCCACTAAAGCCAGTGTTCATTGGCCGAGCAGCAGGGATTGGGGGATAAACCCTTTGCTTGAGGGCATCTTGGTGGTTTTCTGGAAACAAGTGTTTCTACTTCATTTTCCCTGTTCACATTTTCCGAGACTGTGTGATGATTTGAACCACTGAGCTTGTAGTCAAGCTTCTCCAACATCTTAGGGTGGGTACACTCTAGGATTATTCGGCTGAATTACAGTAAAACCATGTTTGACCATTCTAGGGAAAAATCCTGGTCCAAAGCTTAAGTCAGGGATGACAGCTGGCAGTATAAAGCAGTGTGAGGTGATACTCAGTTTTCACGTGTTAAAGAGGGAATATTATGGAAGATATGACTGTTTGTATTTTTATATTTGAATGTCAAACAAGGGATTTTTCTTTAATTATAATAGTGCTTTTTGAAGCATTTGGAACACCCACAATCAATTACAGGACACCAATGGTGTTCAGAAACAAACATAATGAGTACAAATAACAGTTATTGGTCACTATTAATGAAAACAAAAAGATAGAGATGGGATGAGTCTGATGAAATCCTACATCATCAGTAGCAATGGTAGTACCTTCATGCAGGGGATGGGATACAGTTGATGGCAGCATTGAGGATGCATCTGCATCCATTCAAAGCTGAAACACGCCTACAGGCTGGTGTCTGAGACAGAAGAAATATAGACAGCTTCAGACTCTCAGCCATGCTGAGTATGAGTCACACGCCCAGAGCACACACAGCCATGTGCACAATCATACAGATGGCAGACATAAAGAGTGTGAAGATGCAGACACTTGGATGCAGTCTTTATTGGATTCCCAAAGCCATGTTTCTATGTCAGTGCTGTCTAGACAAGGATAGGAGAAAAGACCTGATCCCTCTATTGTTCAGGTCAATCATATAACATAGATAATTCCACATATTTCTCTGATTGTGAGAGGGCTTGATTCTGATCCGTTGGAAACCAGCATGTGCATCCTGCTTTTACAGTGACTATACAAGCTATCTTATTTGAAATGATTCACATGTAAACGTCAGTATTGTGATAAAATAAAGCTGCACCCACGCATTTATCTACTAAGCATCAGCAGTGTAAGTGATTCACACACCTTAGCTGAGATATGTGGGGATAACTCTTGGGGGAAAAACAACATCTAAATTCAGTCGTCATTCCAGTTATCGCTAAAGACGAGGACGCGCTTTTATTTTTCAAATGCATTTTTCCACAAGCTGGGGTTAAATAAGCTGATTTGAATGACGTAATGTGCCACCCTTTTGGCTTAGGTTTTTCATCCTTAACAACTTCCTGCATGAATAGATGCAATCATAAAGTCCTTGAAAATCTTTACAGTGAAAGCTCTCTTCCTCTAAGCTAATATCCATAAATCTTTCTTTCTTGTGACTCCGTCTTGCCTGGTGATGTGTATTGATTTTACACCTCAGTTACCTCATAATTGGTAAAGGGGATCTGTGTTTACTGGAAATCTCATGTCAAAGTTTGAGTGTGTTGTTTGGAAGTGCCTTATTTAATTATAAACCCTCCATCAGTACGGTGGGTGGTGTAAAAACCAACCACGTTACCTCACTGATTTCTGGTTTCTTATACCACTTCTAAGCCTCTCCCTTCATTTTTTTTTTCCTCTGTGTGCTCTAATTACATCATATTTGGCTGTGAATCCAGAACAAGACAACATTATGCCCATGTATGGTAGGTCAGTTTGCTCTACTACATTTGACTTAACTTTTATCAACAAAATAAGGCCTTAAAAGTAAAAGTAGGTAACAAAATACAACAAGCTACATTAAGTGTGTCATCAGCATGTCTTCCTTAACCTTAAAACTTTGATCATGGCCTAAGGAAAGGCAACCATTAAATGTATTTAGACTTTTTACATATCATTTGCTGGCATTTGTCTCTGTTTTTGGTCTTTGGTCCTCTTTTTTGGGCTAACAGGAAGCAGTTTGTTTTGCAACATTAGCCATTCTACCCACATCTGTGCAAACCATTAGTAACAAAACCCCATCCCCATCTCCCCTTAGTTTACCCTACTTATCAGTACTTCCTGAAAACTTGTCACCTTTTCTTGAAGGCTTCTCCCTGGTCCCTCACAAATCATCAATACTAAGGAGAGCAGATGACCCCTCAGTTCATTTATTTTATTGTTTATGTGGACATGATGCTGTACTAGCAGCCTTAAAGGACTTAAAGAAAATCACATGTTCCTAGGATACCTCTACACGCTATTCTCAAAATCCTCCAGGTTCCACACAGTAAAACCAGAAATGTTAGAGCAAAGATTCATTTTAATCTTGAATTTGACTATTGCTGGAACCCAGTGTTTATCATGGCAATAAGTATGTTTCTTAACTTGCAAATAAGGCATTGCTGTAGCTGTTATTTGAAATATTCTGTTGTTGTTGCTCTGACTACCTACATTCAAGCTATACTGGTATGCTAGTTTTGAGAGTTGAATGTGGAATACCAGCCCCAGAATGTGTGTCTGCATTGCGTTGACAGCGATGCAGCTGTGCAAACTGCATTCACAGTGATCCACTGAACAGAGCAGTCAAAAAATACTGTTGTGCAGTGTAGGGCCAGGCAGTTAATTACATTATTCAGTCCTGATTTTGGCTTCTGATGAGTATGAAAATAAAAAGATAAAAAATAAATAAATTATAGAGTAGGATTCCATTTTACAGTGAAACTCTTCATTTGTCTTGTATTATAAATCCAGCACAGCCCTTGTCTTCACAGCAGTGCACTTTCACCCTGCCAGTGCCACGCTGTGGCACAAGCCAAGATGATGGAAAGCTTACCTTTGAATTGTCAGTTTTTTATATTTCAATTATATTGGCAGTTAAAATGGCAACAAGCAGAGCAACTTTGCAAAATCAATACTCAATATTCAATATCTGTTATGATTTTTGCTTGTGGGATGCAATCAATCTGTTTCCTTTTAGGGGTTTCCAAGGAATTGTGTCATTATTACATGTACAGCTTATATTACAAAAGCTTTATTTTTGGGAATGTTGTACACAAATGAAGTGAGGAGTCAAGAACAACTGAAACAGGGAATTCTACCACCCTGGTGGAGTGTGTCTTGTGCATTAAAAAGGTTTTAATGGCTGCATACAGTCTCTAAACATGATAACTGATCCTGATGGGCAGCCAAATTAAAATGTATTTTTTGTGACCTCTGGTGACCACCACAGAAAGCAATTAACTGCTAATATTATCTCTTAGAAACAGAATTAAATTTAAGGGAATCCCTGAACATAAGTGGTACTTTACTTTACTTCTATTTTAACCCTCCCTGTCTTCTTATGCCATCTGGACATGGGGTGAGAGCACAGATAAAACCCTCTTGGTGGTGTCAGTATAATTTGACCAACTGAACACTAATATAGGGAAAAGCCCTTTTCCCTCCAAGTCTTTTTTCCTCCCCTGATTTTAGTAACATCAGTAAGGGATGTGATTAAACCCTTGACTTCAGACTCAGGCTCGTGCCTCTAGATGGCACACCAATGCAGAGGCAGCATTCACAAAGAAGTCAGTTAGACAGTCAGTGCACCACCAGTAGGTCAAACCAGATGTGAAAAGTAAAATAATCGCAGATTGTAAGAGATTTTACAAAAGCATTAAAACACTAGAAAGTCTCTTGAAGTAGCTTTAATGCACCCAAAAGGCAGCACAGTGACAGAGCAACAGAGAATTAGCAGCTGTAAGTTGTTTCATTAACACTGTGTTGATACTGTAGGCCAGGAGTGATAAGGAACTGACCTGGTTTCATTTTATCTATGGCACCACAGCCAGATACCCAAACTGCTACACTAGAGGATGTTGTGCAAAATGATGCAAGACAGTGTTTATAAAGTGTGGGAATAAATAGTGGCATAGTTGCAATATGACGTTCTTATTTCTTAACTCTGTTTCTTGTCCATCTCCCTGGGAGGTTCCATCCCCCCACGCCCACCCCCAAAAAAGGTAAAGCCCCAACAATGAGAGGAAAAGCCTTACTAGTGCCCCTTTTTGGCTAAACACAGAGAACTAGGGTTTCATGATCACATTTTTACCATCCCCGCATTATCTTCTCAGCTGCTAATTTGGGCGGCTTGTCCTTAAATCACAGTTATGCTGATGTGACACTTTTTTTTGTGAATGCGTTCATCAGCGTAGCACTGTGCTTCCCGCAACCCTCACACAAATGCACACACACGGTGCTAATTAAAAACCTGTGAGTCTGTGTGTTGTGTCACTGCTGTGTGACACCTGATTTTGTGGCAAGAAAAAAACTTCAGAGGGCACGGCAGACTGGAAGAATTACAGAGAGTGACAGGAACAAACAAAAAAAGAAAACGCAAAGAAGCAAGAAGCGACTGTATGAAAATGTGGAAAGTCACTGTTCGAAACACAGATACAAAGAAAAGGTGGGGGGGGACAGAAAGAGAAGACAGTGAGTAAAGAGTACAGACAGAGCACAATGTGGAGAAGAGGGATCAGGAACCAGACAGCAGCAGGACTGAGGGTTACACAGCAATGATGTCACCTCATGCTGACACTGTTGGACTGAGAAATGGATTAGCCATTTGATCTTTGCCCTTATTTTTGATCCAGTTTCCTCCTTCCAGCTCAACCAGCCAGCTTATTGGGATAAATAACTTTGGGATGCTCCGTGGCTTTACTTACATCTACTATCACATGTCTCATACTTCTACATACCTATTCTCTTTCCTCATGTCGCTCTTTTTTATACCATCAGCGCCAGTGGTATCCCCCTCCCCTGTTTATGTAACAGCTTCATCATTGGTTGAGACCAAGAATGCAGCCCAATGCGTCGATAAGCCCTCGTTCAAAGAGATTGAATTATATGGAGATAAAGGGTGTCCTTGAGCATGGTTGCAGATAACAGATTGGAGTGACACAGCTGACTCTCTTTGTTTTGTTAATTAAAGATGACCTCATCGCTAAAAATGGACGCTGTGCACCTCCTCGTCACGAGCTTCGCCATCAGCAGATTGCAGATTGCAGGCAGGGGGCCAAGGGCTTTCTGCAGTCCCTTTCCCTTTTTGCTTCCTTTCCCATTTTGCCTCTTCACACACATATTGTTAGTCTCTCTGTCTTCGCCACAGGTCTCTCCATCTCTCATTAATTACAACAATCATTCAATGTCCCCAAACTCTCACTAATGGAAGTGCACTGGAATTATGGAATTATTACTAAGACAAGATAAGGATGCTGCCTCTCAGTTCCTTCCTTGTCATTCATCATTGTTTGTTGCAGCCTGTTTTGTCTCCATTATTTATAATGAGATATTTGTGTGCTTGACACAGTTTGTGCCTGGGCTTGATCTTTGTTGAATTTGGTGGTGGCTAAAAATCAATTTTAAAATGCATTTAGGCATTAAATTAGGATTGATTAGTTGCTTTGCAAATTTGGGGCATTGCAGGCACAAAATGGTACAAATAAATATTCACTGAGAAGAGAAATCCTTGCTTATCAAAGAAAGACCACCAACAATCCTGCTGAGATTTGCTTTAGGCTATTATAATCACTGACTGGGTTGACTTGGTTAGCATAGTATTTGTGTTCCCATTGGTCAAAATAGACACACTTGAGAAAGAAGGTGAGTCAAAGTGCATCTAATTTACATTATGCATTATATAGTGATAGAAGACACTATATAGTTGTGTTGTATATTCTCTGGACATGGGCATGTTATAAATCCATGTTGTAACAGTGCATTTCAATATTGAGACAGTGACAGGCAGATGCTGATTTAAGTGAGCAATCATTTTAAAGGCAATAGTTTGTCGTGTCGTTGGACGTTATTATATCAGGGGGGCAAATAAAAGCTAATAATCTCACTACAAGAAAATCTCTTAAGTATATCTCAGATAAACTAAGCAAAGTGGCAAAACAAAAAGTCATGCTCCTGGATCTGATGGAGGAGGATAAACAACTGAAGAACCTTGTTAAAGAGAAAGGCAAGATATTTATTTAACTGGAGCAAAGACGAATGACCTGGAACAATACACAACTATGGACTGGATACTACTCACCGAACTTATGCCGATGCAGCGGCTGGAGGTAATTATTGAGTATGAATTATAACTAAACAAAATAAGATACAGTGATCATGGAAAGGAAACTGTTAAAGTGATGATAGATCTAAATGGAACCCCTGAGGAAGCCAAAGTAGTCATAGTAAAATAACTGAAAGACTTGGATCAGTGCCAGTGCCATTGATGTCATGGAATATTTATGTCTAGGGATGTGGATGTCAATGGATTGTGTGAAAATTAGTTTGGATCGTGTAGAGGAGCAGTTTTATGTTTTATCATCCAGTGTCCAAAGAAATTAAAGGAACACTGTTTAATCACTTCTTTAATAAACTTCTGGCATATTGATCTGGTCAGTTAAGCAGCAGAGGGGTTTGTTAATCAGTTTCAGCTGCTTTGGTGTTAGTGGATTTAACAATAGGTGCTCTAGCACTAAAGCTCCCAGAAATTTAGAACTACTAGAACTCCCATAGGCAGTCATTCTGTCCACCATACATTATTTGCTTAAATTAATAATAAATCAATATCATATATATATAAATATAATTTATAATCAATAAAAACATTGAAGAATACATGGATCTGTAATGTTACCAATCAACTAACCACTGGTTAGGAACATCAGCCGAAACATATGTCTGTGTAGATTCTCAGTCATCCAGGTCATGGTATTCTCAACTGATGAGGCAATGCCTCATCAGTCCAACTTCTCTAGGATGGCACATCAAAACGTGCCATTTCCAGAAGGTTTGCTGTGTTCTCAGCACAGTCTCAAGAGCATGGAGAAGATTCCAGGAGACAGGCAGTTACTCCAGGAGAGCTGGACAGGGCCATAGAAGGTCCTTAACCCATCAGCAGGACCAGTTCCTTTGTACAAGGAGGAACAGGATGAACACTGCCAGAGCCTTACAAAATAACCACCAATAACCACTTGTGTGAATGTCTCTGACCAAACAATCAGAAACAGACTTCATGAGGATGGCCTGAGGGCCCGACGTTCTCTAGTGGGCACTGTGCTTACTGCCTGGCTCTATGGAAGCCAATTGGCATTTGCCATAGAATACCAGACTTGGCAGGTCCACCACTGGTGCCCTGTGCTTTTCAAAGGTGAGAGCAGATTCATCCTGAGCACATGTGACACATGTGAAAGGCTCTGGAGAAGCCATAACATCATTCAGCATGACTGGTATGGTGGTGGGTCACTGATAGTCTGAGGAGGTATATCCATGGAGGGACACACAGACCTCTACAGGCTAGCTATACAAACTACTAAAAAATCATACTAAAGTACCATTTTGAGTTACTGCAATGAAATCTCAGCAAAATGGATTAGCCCGTCGCATCATTTTTTACTTTGATTTTTGGGGCATGTTTGAATTCAGCCCTCTGTAGGTTGATCATTTTAATTTCCATTAAGCAATGTGGCATTCTTTCATTTCTAACACATTACCCAGTCCATACCCAGTCATTTTTATTTCAGAATTCAGATTTATTTTTTCTCAGTAAAGGATCTGTAATGTCATAGTTCAAGAACTGAGACCCAAAAATGCAGATTCAAGGTTCAAGGAGTTCAAGTAAGACTTTATTTACAAGAGTGAGAGCAGAACTAAACACAAAGACAAGGCGTAGACAGAAATAAGGGCCAGGCAACCAGGGAGAGTCTGTGGAGCGGAGAACAGGGAAATAGTGAGGTAGGTACAGAGTTGGCGTTTAACAGAAAATTGTCCTTACTTGTATCCAGTGAGGTGGGAGCATCGGAGGCTGAACAGAATAGAGTGGGCAGGCAGGCTGTAATCCACAGAGGAGGCAGATAGTGAGAGGGTGCGGTGGCTGAATACTGAGCATCCAAGGCGCGGCTGTGGAGTAGCTCTGAGGCGTAACAAGGGCCATCCAACAAAGTGCTGGGTTGAGAGAGAATGGAAAAAACAGAGGAATCACAGGCTAAATACCTAGGTCCTAGGTACTGCTGGTGAGCTGTGTTACCACAATAGAAGGTGAATAATGTGGCAACAAGTCCCCAACACAGATAGTCCTAAATACCCCGCCAGTAATCCAGTCCAAAGGTAACAGGTGTGGATGACTAGCCCATAAAGGGAAGATCCTTCGAGAGCATGCAGCCTGCCCATCAGCCTACCTAAAAACAATCCAATTCAGCCCACAACATGACAGGTAACACTGAAAAAAATGCTGATCGTGACTTTTTTTTCAGATTTCTGACAGATTTAGAATTCTGACCTTTTCTCTCAGAACTTTGACGTTAATCTCAGAGTTCTGAAAAAAAAAAAAGTCATGACCCCAAAATCTTTTTCCAGTGGCCCTAGTCCTCTTATGAGAAAAAAGTCAGAATTCTGAGGAAAAAAAGGTCAGACATCTTGCTTTTTGTAAAAGCCATGACCCAAAAATATTTTCTTTTCAGTGACCCTAATCCTCTTCTCTGTGTTTTTGGTGAAACCTCATTATAAAAGTGCTTCCATTTAGAATATGCTGTATAAAAGAGGCATGTTTAATAACCTAACCTAATAGCCTGCACCTTTTCAGTAATAATTTCTTTCCATTTAATTCATTTCTTTGTTGTCATTTATTTTCCTTATGGGCATTTTTGTGTCTGTTGCCATTTTTAAAGAATGCTAGAAATACAACCCATTATTATCATCATTAGTGACAAGTCTTTATAATATAGTTTCCATATCTCAAGTCAATGTTTGAACTAACAGGACTGATCTAGAATCTATTGTAATTACCAGCAGATTCCATGACATCATAACTTGCTCCCATGAATGTGAAAATGCAAAATTACTTCATTTTACTCCAGAAAGTATTTATATCAACTATGCATTTGCTGCCCATAATTAAATAAGCTTGCTTTGTCTTTTTTTTTTTTTTTGATATGGACAAAACGACCACGAGAACTGGCAAGTAACCCAGATTGTGTGGCTAAAGGGAGCTTCACATGCTGCCATGAAACTACTGTAGGGGTTTTATTGCTAGACCACTGCCTAAGCTTTCATATGCTGCAAAAAGGCAAATGGCAGTGCACTCCCAATCAAATCTGACTAAATATGAATGTCCAGAAACACAATGTCTGTGCTGGTCACTGTATTAGCTGACATAAGTCGTCTTAGTTTAATGCCCTACACAGGTCTCCTCCCAATGTTTTACAACAGAAGTAGTTGATGCCATCAGTTCTCCTTGTACAGCAGGTAAAGGATGACACTCCAAATCAATTCATCAAACACTGCAGTATAACAGTAAGACAACAGCAAACAGCCTGTCAGAACTGACAGCTCTAGTCTTAATGCTGAATCCAGTTGAATCCAAATTCAACTGGAGAGCCACAGGAACAATAGACAAAAGCAGTAAAAAATGACCACACATGGTACACTTGGGCAATTAGCTTGTTACAAAGACAATTTTTTGCTATGGAGAAAGAGTAAGGGCAGTCCATTGCATGAAACAACTTTCAGTTGGCATGTCACTTTGCCGTCTAGCTGTAACCTCGTTTGACCTTCTCCCTGTAATAACTGCCTTTAATAGATCTGTATAAATATGGTTGACAGGATAACAGTGCAATTAAACATTTAAATTAATGCTAAGGGATGATCAAATAATTAATTAATCAGTTTTGTTATTACATCTGCTAAACTTGTTTCTTCGTGCTTTCATTCATACCCATATGTTATTTAACATTTAAATATGATATCTTATCTTTGATTAAACTATGGCCTGGGTGAAAACTCAATTATTATTAGCTGGAGGGAAGTTGATTAATTTCAGATAACTGTAAAGCTCTGATGTAATGCCCCTTTTACGCTTGCAAATGAATGTGCTTTCAAGATATAAGCATTCCACTGAGTTTGTCCATTAGATTATTTTCTGCTCACCAACAATATGCCATCTGATCAGCCAACATTTTCAAGAGATAACTCATATAAAGATTGATGAAAAAACTAATAAAAGGTGCTGCTTATAGTTTGTTGTGGAAGTGCAGATTATATTCACTGTGAGAAAGCAACATTGTGATTGTAGAAAACATGAATCATTATTATGTAATAGTTCCAGTAAAATGACACGTCACCAGTCGTGTCATTTTACGGAGGGAAACCAGGACCCTCTTTTGGAGCCAGATCTGGAAGAAGAGCTTGCTGACAAGGTTTTTTTTTTTGTCTTTTTTTTTTAAATAAAAATTTTTATTTTATTTAAAAAAAAAAAAAAAAAAAGAAAAACAGAGCCAGTGTAAAGGTGGAGTGGTACCAACTAATTATAGCTGGGCTCACCTCTACATGAAGGTTCTGGAACCAAGCTTCTGACAGGAGCTGGACTCTATCCTTTTTCAGAGTTGCCTATGGTAAGAGACACCAGGAGGGGTGTGGGGATACTAACAAGCCCCTGGCTGGCTGAGTGCTTCAGTCACGGAATTTGCCCTGGAGGGTGAGAGGGTTACCTCTGTGTGACTTTGACTCATAGAGAGCAAGGCTCTGTTTGTTGTATGGGCCTATGCACTAAACTGCAGTTAAGAATGCCAACCTTCTTGGAGTTTCTAGATGGGATCCTGGATAAGGGACTCTAAATTCACCTGGGAGAGAAATGGTTGGGAGGAATGGCCTAACCTAAACCAGAGCATAAGTATAGATGGTGCCACCTTAGGCCAATGGTCAATGATCAGGCACTAGGTTGAAGAGAGTTGCACTAGGCCTTAAGAAAGTTGCACTAGGTTGAACTAACTAACCAGCACGAGGGTACATTAGCTTTCATGTAACAGTGTCTGTATATCTATGTTAGAGGAAAGGAGTTATATTTAGGTCCATAAGTGCTGGACAGAGACAGTTTTTGTAGTTTTGCCTTTGTGCCGCCACACCTCAATATGTAATTGAAGTGCAGAGTTGTAGGTGTAAGGGATTTAGCAAAAGTATTGCATTAACTGTTTAGGAATCAAAGCCATTTTTATACTTAGTCTGTTCCTTGAGATGTCTTGTCTCCAGCAACCTTCAGTTGCTGCTTGTTTGTGTGAGTTGCATTCAGTTTTGTATTTAATAACTAAAAAGCATACTGTATTGGGTTGAAACTAGGTGACTGACTTGGCCATTCAAAATTATCCCATTTCTTTGCCTTGAGAAACTCTTGGGTGGCTTTTGCAGGATGCTTTTGGTCAATGTCTATTTGCACTGTGAAGCACTGTCCAATCAGTTTATCAGCATTTGACTGAATCTGAGCAGAGAGTATAACCCTGTACACTTCAGAATTCATCCTGCTGCTTCTATCAGCAGTCACACCATCATTTATATGGCCCAGTTCCACTCATGGCCAAACATCCCTATGCCATAACATTGCCTCCACCATGTTAAAAAGATAATGTGGTATAATGGCCAGGAGCTGTTTCTTTCTCCATACTTTTTTCTTCCCACCTGGTACAAGTTAATCTTGATTTCATCTGTCCAAAGAAGTTTTCCTAACAGTGCAGGCACTTTTAGATGTTTTCTGGCAAAGTCTAACTTTAACCATTGGTTTGCATCCTGATGTAAACATCTGTATTTCCATTTTTAACCGTGTCCAATGATACACATTGTGTAGTTGTTTTACTTAACCATGGAAATAATTCTGTCATTATGCACTTTGATTGTTTTCTGTTGTCGGTGTTGTTAAGTTGGCCAGTGCATTTTTTATTTTATTTTTTAAATGAACCAGATTGTTGATTTGGTCATTCCTACTGTTTTTGCTGTCTCTGTGATAGTTTTCTTTGTTTTTTCACCCTTATGAAGGCCTCACTTAATCACACTGTTGTCTCTTTGGGCCTCATATTTAAAATTACAGTAAAAAGCTGTACAATACAATACAACACTTTGAATCAACTGAGTGCTTCAGTCATGGAATTTGCCCTGGAAGGTGAGAGGGTTAACTCTGTGTGACTTGAGAGCATTGCTAATTGTTAATGCTACCCAGTCATATGTAAAGTGCTAATGCCAATAATGTGACCCATTTGCCACTGGGACACAAACTTCAACATAAGAGCAGTAAATTTAGGTTAGAGTAATGAGTTATATCACAAACGTAACTCCTATTACCAGTTTTAATTCACTTTTTATATAAACAAATAAATGTATATAAATATGCAACTGTACATACTTGTCTAAATTTCTGTTATTACTGTGGCCCACCTGCAGTACCTTGGGCCTGTGCCCACACTTGGGAATCACTGATTTATAGCGCTCAGTCAAAGTAGAAATTTGCTATTTAAGTAAGTAAGCCTTACTTTCATTCAAATGCTTTCTTTGAACAAAAAGAGAAAATGAAAAAAAATCCTAATCCATAAACAACTCACCTTGAGGATTTACAGGTACATTCTTTTTCGCATTGAAATATACACACAAAGACCCATGCTGCTAATGGCTGAAGCAATTTTACAGTACATGATTTCAGCACTGTAAGGGAACTGATACACTATATTGTATATGTATTTGCTAGTCTGCCTTCAAATACGCTTGAAAGTGAGTGATATCCCATTCTTAATCCACAGGGTTTAAAATGATGTCAGCCCACCCTTTGCAGCTATAACAGCTTCAACTCTTCTCGGAAGGCTTTCCACAAGGTTTAGGAGTGTTTATGGGAATTTTTGACCATTCTTCCAGAAGTGGATTTGTGAGGTCAGACACTGATTTTGCACGAGAAGGCCTGGCTCGCAGTCTCTGTTCTAATTCATCCCAAAAGTGTTTTTTTTTTTTTTTTTTGGGTTGAGGTCAGGATTCTGTGCAGGCCAGTCAAGTTCTTCCACACCAAACTTGATCATCAATGTCTTCATGGACCTTGCTTTGTGCACTGGTGTGCAGTCATGTTGGAACAGGAAGGGGCCATCCCCAAACTGTTCCCATGAACTTTTGGGAGCATGAAATTGTCCAAAATGTCTTGGTATGCTGAATTGTTAAGAGTTCCTTTCACTGGAACTAAGGAGCTGAGCCCAACTCCTGAAAAACAAACCCACACCATAACCCCCCCCCCCCCCCCACCAAACTTTACACTTGGCACAGTGCAGTCAGACAAGTACCGTTCTCCTGGCAACTGCCAAATCCAGCATCATCTAAGCAGGATTTGTCACTCCAGAGAACACGTCTCCACTGCTCTGGAGTTGCAGCGTGCTTTACACCACTGCATCCGACATTTTGCATTTAGTTTGGTGATGTAAGGCTTGGATGCACCTGCTTGGCCATGGAAACCCATTCCATGAAGCTCTCTATGCACTGTTCTTGAGCTAATCCGAAGGCTACATGAAGTTTGGAGGGCTGTAGCGATTGACTCTGCAGAAAGTTGGTGACCTCTGTGCACAGTCCACCTCACCATCCGCTGACCCACTCTGTCATTTTATGTGGCCTACCACTTCATGGCTGAGTTGCTGTCATTCCCAGATGATTCCACTTTGTTATAATACCACTAACAGTTGATTGTGGAAAATTTAGTAGTGAGGAAATTTCACAGCTGGACTTGTTGCACATGTGTATCCTTTCACGGTATTATGCTGGAATTCACTGGACTCCTGAGAGTGACCCATTCTTTTGCAAATGTTTGTAGAAGCAGTCTGCATGCCTAGGTGCTTGATTTTATACACCTGTGGCCATGGAAGTGATTGGAACACCTACGACAGAGTATTAGGGCCACATTGAAAAAAAAAAAAATTGTGCATTTTGAGATTAAAGTCAAAATTTAGAGAAAAAAGTCAAAATGCTGTTTCGCGAAAAAAGTCAAAATGTGGAGATTAAAGTTGATGTTTCAAGTCAAACAACTGCAATGCCACGTCTGCTATACCTTCTCCAAAATGACTTGTGCTATGAGTTAGTGAAATTATACTTTAGAACTGGATTTAGTAACAAGGAAATTATTTCTCTTTTAGTACATACAGTAAACACGATTTCACGATAAGTATGAGGACTTTCAAGAGATGGTGCAGAAAGCTGCATCTGCTCAGAAGGAAAAAATACATAAACTGGCAATTGACAGATGCAAGGATATCGATGGTTGCAGTACAGAGGGGATATGTAGAATCACAAGACACAATAAGACACTGATCAAGTTGTTTCATCTACCCAAGGAATTCTGTAAAGGGTATAGCAGCCGTGGCAGTTGTTTGACTTGAAATGACGACATTAATCTTCAAATAGTATTTTGAATTTTTTCGCCAAAAAAGTATTTTGACTTTTTTCTCAAAATAGTATTTTGACTTTTTTCTCGAAATAGTGTGTCAACTTTTTTTTTGAAATGGTATTTCAACTTTTTTCTCAAAAAAGTATTACAACTTTTCTCAAAATAGTATTTTGACTTTTTTCTACAAAAAAAAGTACTTTTTCTCAAAATAGTATTTCAACTTTTTTTCAAAATGCTATTTCAACTTTTTTCTCAAAAAAGTATTTCGACTTTTTTCTCAAAATAGTATTTCAACTTTTTTCGAAATGGTATTTCAACTTTTTTCTCAAAAAAGTATTTCGACTTTTTTCTCAAAATAGTATTTCAACTTTTTTCTCAAAAGTCTTTCGACTTTTTTCTCAAAATTTTGACTTTATGCTCCTAATGCACAATTTATTTATTTTTTCTCAATGTGACCCTAATACTCCGTAAACATGATGTAGATGGGTGAGTGATATATAGTGAATATAGTGCATTTCAGCGTTAACAGAATGACAAGTTTGGTTTTCGAGAATCAAGACATAATATCCCCACATCCAACTGCAGAAGATGCATGTACATGTGAGTGTAAATATAGTTTAAGTGCATAGTACATATGTATACATTTTCACTGTCTACACATTTGCTCTTTTGTGTGCTACAACTGTTATTGTCTCTTCCACTTACAGCTACTTATGCACCTCATGCTGCCCATGGAGGAAGGATCTCTGATTTTTTTTTCTCTCTTGCCCTCCCTACCACCTCCTTTTTGTGTTTTGTTATGTGCCAAGGTTTTCTGAGAGGGGTATTCCTTGTTTTGTTTTGTTTTTTAGAAAACTTGTGCTAGCCTGAGTTAGGAATTGTTTCTGTTGTGGAACAGCAAAGCCTTTTGAGACATTGTATATGATACTGGTCTGTACAAATAAACTTATCTTGACTTGTTTGCAACTACATCATAGTTACAAGGCCAGGGTATGTTTGAATCAGAGTGGTTCTCTTGTACACTGTCCGTCAGCCCAACTCGTCACTTTCCCATGATTTGCTGTTATTTGTTCTTCTCTTTGCTTACTAAAAAGGTCACCTGGCATTTACCATGAGGTTTTAATCGCCATGTAAGCTGGAGAACACGCAAAATGGCTTTTACCGTAATAGAATTTCAGAGGCCTTAATTTTTGCCAGCTGTGAGCTGTTTGGCTTTGGTATTGACAGAAATGTTGACGGACCACAGGCCTACCCATGAGGAACCCTCATAACCATAAATGCTGCTTCTGGGTGTGCTTAAATGTCTTATCTTATTGTTAATGAATTAGATTTGATTATCATTACCCAATTCTGATATGAAATCACAATATATCACCTTTTAGGCAGTCACATTTGAAAATCCTGAGTAGAAATGAAAAACATGCACAGACACAGCCTTACACGTGTGCCAATATGTGTGCCAATAGCTTGTAAAAAACTTCCAGTTTAGCAGTTGAGTCATACATCATTTTGCACGTGTGAACATATTCAGTTCCTCACCCCATTCTCTACTCCTAGGGAAGCATACACTCAAACCCTCCTCACATTTCCTCTCCCATGATACCAAATGAAAATAGGTATGCACATCCTCTCCATACTCTCTAAAAGAGAAGATGGTAACCAGGGGGTTACCAAAGAACACCAAGCTCGCACCACATCCTGAGATATGTGTTATGGCAGTGAATGAATTATTCTATTGTAGATTTTGTTTATGCTGTGCATAAAATTGTGTTGGTAAACCTGGAAATGAGAAAATATGGGAAAGGTACAGTACCAGTCAAAAGTTTGGACAACCCAAGTGTTGCCAGGTTGATATCATAAAGCCAAGTTCTTAAACATAAATGTGTATTTTAGGTTCTTTTCTAATCTTTGGTAAATGGACTGGCATTTATATTGCACTTTTCTGCTTTTGCTGATGCTCAAAGCATGTTAGAAGGAATTTAGATTTGCTTTCAAGGTTGAGATCAGGCACAAAAATCTGTCTTTATTATTCTGAACAAAAATCGAATGCTTGTAATTTATGCTAGCTCTGCTTTTTTATATTCGCATGCTGTGAACATTATTTCAAAGTACTCTTCACCATTCTCAAAGTGCCAGAACTGTCTTTCAGTGTTCCTATGAAGCATCAATCTGCAGGATTGGTGTCATCTTGCTGACTCACCATATTCACCATATTTGTATCTGTCCATCTCATTGCTCTCTTTGTCTCCCACTCTCCTCTCAGTGTGAATGTGTATGTGTTTGTGTGCATTAACCTGGGTTTGTGTTTCAGGGGTGGGGTCTGTGTCTGGACTCTTCCCCTCTGGCTTCACACACCTGGCAACAATCATCACATTTGATTGAACTATAAACATTCAAAATAATTAAAGAACACAGAATAAATTAGAAATTCACAATTTCTGGGGATTAAGGGGATGGATAGGTTCATCCATATCCATACCTTTGGGCCATACATTTTCGAACAGGACATGCGATTATTCTCTTCAGTCTGCCCTATGCCTGGTGTGAATCAAGGCAAAAGTCCCAAATATTAGACTATCATAAAAAGATTTCTACACAGATTCACACAGTACAAGCAGAGCAGCATAGAATGGCAGCATATTTATTTTAACAATAACAGAATAGTAGTTACTAAACCATGGTGGTCATGACAATGGAGAGACGCAAATGGGGGCTGTGACCGGCGCCACTTGCATGCAGGTACATGGCAAGCCAACAGCCCGCCTGGCTTTCTTCACCACCCGCAAGCAGAACATGTGAGAGACCCTTGGCAGCAAAGGACACTGGAGCACCACTGGCTCCACGTTGGCCGGAGAGTACGCTCGGCAGCCAGTAACGATCCTTCCGCAGGTTCACAGATGGAATTAAGACTTTTATGTCTTCTAAATAGTCAAGTTTGATCACTGAACATTTTTTCTGCACACAAAATAATGCTAGACTCACCTACAGCTGTGTTTATAACCTTTACCACCAACAGGAGCCAGTTCCTCAATGCAGTGTGGTGCAGAAAACAAATCAAGTCACGTGATTCGATCTTGCCTTCTGATTGGTTCCAAGGATGTAGAGGCTTTTGTAGGCAACAAACTTGGAAAGATTGTTTGGAGATGTTCCAGTGGTGAGAAAGGGAGCTGCAAACTTACCTGTTTACCTAACCTCTGACCTCTCTTCAAGAAAACCCCTTGCCTTTATTCCTTACCTGCCTGTGTTGTAAATAAACCTGAGAACTTTACTTCAGATTTTACTTCAGAGTTCACTCGCACTTCCAGTTATGACAAAATGGTCAGGCCACGAAATGGACCAAATGTTCACTGGTGTCATAATGGTATCTGTGGAGCACCTCGTGCCATCAAAGTTGCCTAAAGTCTGTCTCGCCACCTTGTCACTCTGCCTCTGTCCCCGAAGTATATCATAACTTAGAGGAAGTGTTTCACAAGGACTCGTCTCTCTCCCTCCCACCTCATCATTCTTATGACTGTTCCATAGACCTTCTACCTGGAGTCCCCTGCCTACCAGCTGTCTTTACAGCTTGACAAAACCTGAATGCGAGGTGATAGGAAAAAGGCGTCATTGATTCCCTCACAGCATTCAACCATCTTCTTCTCCCCTCAGAGCCAGTTTCTTCTTTGTTGGAAAAAAAGGACAAGACCCTCCAGCCCTGCATTGACTTTTAAGGTTTGAACAATGACTGTCAAGGATACAGTCATGGCCAAAAGGTTTGAGAATGACAAAAGTATTGGTTTTTACAAAGTTTGCTACTGCAGTGTTTTTAGAAATTTTTGTCAAATGTTTCTATGGTATACTAAAGTATAATGAGAAGCATTTCATAAATTTCAAAGGCTTTTATTGACATTAACATTATGCAAAGAGTCAATATTCACAGTGTTGGTCCTTCCTTTTTAAGACCTCTGCAATTTTACCTGGCATGCTGTCAATTAACTTCTGGGCAAAATCCTGAGCGATAGCAACCCATTCTTGCATAATCAATGTTTGGGGTTTGTCAGAATTTGTGGGTTTTTGTTTGCTATTTCACCTTTTGAGGACTGACCACAAGTTCTCAATGGGATTAAGGTCTGGGGAGTTTCCTGGCCAAATTTTCAATGTTTTGTTCCCTGAACCACTTAGTTATCATGTTTACCTTGCTCTCTCAGAGGATGTTTTGGTGCCATTCATGGCTGTGTTCTTTGGCAAAATTGTGAGCAAGCCCAATCCCTTGGATGAGAAGCAACCCACACATGATCGCTCTCAGGATGCTTTACTGTCGGCATTACACAGACAAGCTTTTTTCCAAATGCCCTGAACAATGATAAAGGGGCTTCATTAGAGAAAATGACTTCCTAAGCAGTCTAATCCCTGTACTTTTTGCAGAATATCAGTCTGTCTTTGATGTTTTTCCTGGAGACGAATGGATTCTTTGCTGCCCTTCTGGACACCAGGCCATCATCCAAAAGTCTTCACCTCACTGCCTACGCAGATGCATTCACACCTGCCTGGTGCCATTCGTCAGCAAGCTCTGCACTGGTGGTCCCCCAATCTCGTGGCTGAATCACCTTTAGGAGATGGTCCTTGTGCTTGCTGGACTTTCTCAGGCGGCCTGAAGCATTCTTCACAACAATTAAACCTCTCTTCTTGAAGTTCTTGATGATCCAACATATGGTTGATTTAGGTATAATATTACTAGCGGTAATACCCATGCCTGTGAAGCCCCTTTAATGCAAAGCAATGATGATTGCATGTGTTTTCTTGCAGGTATTCATGGTTGACAGAGGAAGGAAAATGATTTGAAGAAACACCCCACTGTTAAAGCATCTAATCTTCCATTCAAACTCAGTCAGCATGACTGAGTGAGCTCTAGCCTTGTCCCTGTCAACACTCTCACCTGTGTTAATAAGAATATCATTGAAATTATGTCAGTAGGTACTTTTGTGGCAGGACGGAAATGAAGTAGAATTTTTTTTTTTTTTTTGGGGGGGGGGGGGGGTCATTTTCACAGCAAAGAGGGACTTTACAATCATTTGCAAGGCATCTGATCACTCTTCATACCATTCTGGCGTATATTCAAATTGCCATCATAAAAACTGAAGCAGCAAACTTTGTGAAAACCAATACTTGCATCATTCTCAAAACCTTTGGCTACGTCTGTAAATATCATTTGCCCCTTCTCTCTTCAGCTGTTGAACTGCTCCAGGGATCCATGGTCATCTCAAAACTCAACTGAAACACTTACCATCTGGTTCGTACTATGAAGAAGATGAGTGGAAGTCCATTTTCAATAACCACCTTGGCCATTTTCAATATCTGGTAATACCTTTTGGTCTCACAAACGCTCCAGCTGTCTTTCAGTCTCCATCAACGATGTTCTCCATGACTTCCTCAATTGGTTTGTTTTTGTACACTTAGACAACATCCTTATCTTCTCCCAAAACCTCTCTGACCACCAGGAACATGTCTGTCAGGTTCTCCAAAGCCTCCTGGAAAACAAGCTTTGTGTGAAAGGTGAGATGTGTGAATTCCACATTGATACTGTGTCATTTCTGTGGTTCATAATTTAAAAAGGGCAGGTGAAGGCAGGTGTGAGAGGTGGTAGGCTGGTTCCATCAACCAAGAAGCAATTGCAGCACTTCCTGAGGTTTGCCAACTTCTACCACCATTTTATCAGAAACTATAGCAAGATTGCTCTGCCCCTCACTAACTGGAAGATCACCTTCCAGTGGGACTCATCTGGTCAGAAAGCCTTTGACACCCTAAAGGAACGGTTTGCCTCTGCACTGGTTCTCTTCGAGCCAGACAGCAAAAGAAGGTAAAATGCATCCTTGCACCTTTTTCTTACATCGTCTCATCCCCGCAGGCACCATTGTTCCCTGCTACTGAAGGTGAGCTCTTTGTTCCCTCTGTGCAGCACCATCTTTGCTGCTGCCGGCGCCTGTGGGGAGCAACTCACGCAGCCCTACTAAGAACTAAAAAGCACAACAAATGCCTGGCTGACTGTCATTGGATTACAGCCCCCAGCTACATTCCATATCAGAAGGTCTGGTTATCCACTTAAAACATCCACCTTTGCACACAGTCTAAGAAATTGTGTCCTGTCCCCAGTGGTCAAGACTCTGATCAACCCTGTGTCAGTCTGCCTTAAGCTGACGGAATATGAGAATTGAAAATGTCTTCCATGTGTCCCAGCTGAAACCCACTCAGCCCAGTCCATTTCAGTCTGGACCTCTCTTCAAGATATCCTCTTGAATTTAGTCCTCATCTGCCTGTGTTGTAAATAAAACTGAGAACTTTTACATTTGAGTTCTGTGTTTGAGTCCACTCACACTTCCAGTTATGACAATGGGGTTGTGTTAGACTACATAAAATGTATTGTAAATTAGTAGGGGAAAGAGGATTGATTTAACTATTTATTGTAAAAATAATAAAAATATTTAATAGTTATGGCTCTGTTTATTGAAGGTTGACCCATGGAATGTGTGGGTAGGATCACCCAGTATACTCTGCTGCTGAGTCTTTAAATTGATAATTGTACAGTAATCCACTCAAGAGGACCAAAGGTTAGACCAATTTGTATTTGTTTAGTCATTCAGATAGATAAGTTAATTAATACCTAATACTGCCACTTAAATAGTCATACTTTATGTCCAACTATGACATGTTACCTAAATTGGTAACAGGTGAGGTACACCCTGGGCACGTCGCCAGTCACAAAGAGACAGCCAACCATTCGCACTCACATTCACACCTATGGTCAATTTAGAATGATTTAATCATTCTAAATGTTCTAAAGGTGTTACGAAAATTAGCCCAGGGGAAGCACTAAAATATTTTGATAACCTCTTTAGTGTGCCTCTAATAAATGATAAGTGAGTTATGAGTAGATGGCAACTACTACTACAACTTACCAGATGTGTCTCTTTCATTTAATCCTTTTTTCTTTTTACTTATCAACACAAAAAATTATGCAAACATCATGTCCTAGAAGGTTTATGTAAATGTGGCATCTCAAATCTTCAGAGAGCTTTTTGAAAGTCCTGTAAAAAAAAAAAAAAAAAAGAAAGAAAGAAAGAAAACAACTTTTGTCTTAGCAACAAGTAATAACCTACATGTCTGAGAGTAAGCACACTCAGTTTGTCAGTAGCTCTGTCATTTGATTTTTGCAAGTCAAAATAATATTAATTTAAAAAAGATTCCCTCACTCCTTCAAAAGCTCCTGAAGTATACTTTAGTCATGCATCAACTCTTAGATTTATTCTGAATATTGAAATATCCACTGACATCATCATTCTTCTCCATGACCACATCCAAAATCATAAAACATCAGAGAACTTGTTGCCTTTTTTTCCTTTCATTCCCTAGTTTTGCTCAACATTTGTGCAGGCTGTATTAGGATGAGTTTTTTCTTCTTTTTTTCTCATTTGTGGTTTTTTGTTTGTTTTTCTTACTCTTAGACATTGTGAAGGAGCAGAAATCATTTAATGGCATTCCTGTCATAGTTGCTTGCATACAGTGATCATAGATCATAAATAAAATTAATTATCACTAGTTATTTCTGAAAATAATTAAGAGTTAACTTAAGGTTCTTTGAAATTTTGGCATGTGAACAAACTTACCTCACTGAATAGACAGTCTGATTCAGTCAGTGAAATTGAAAAATCCATGAAATTAATATAAAAGTCAGACTCTGAATAAGTACAGCTGGCACTACCCAACCAAAAATATGAAGTAATAAAACATTAAACATAAAAAGAAAGTTAGATATGTAGTGTTTAAGAAATTTATTAGACCACCACAGCTGCCCTAAATTAACTAATGTAATTACCAAGACATTTTTTATGTTTCTGTAATGGTTAATCCATCAGTATGAACAAGCTCTTTAATTGAAATTATATATTTAATTTACATTTTACTGCAATATGAAATACAAAAAGTACAAAAAAGAGCACCGAAAGGAAGAGCCGTGAGCCGCTGCGTCTGTGCGTGCTGCCATCTTGAAGCCATCCATTCTATTCTATTCTATTCTATTCTATTCTAATTGTTGTCGTTATCCAAGTTTTCAAGTTTACTGTTCTAAAAAATAATCAAGCACATTATTATTTTTTGATTGCATTCCTGAACAGAAAAATTAATTTAATGGTTGAATGTTAGTTTGTGAGTCAAATAAAACATGAATTTAGTTCAATTCAGTCATTTTTAGTTTTAAACAAGTTTTTGACAGATTTATAAACTATTTAGTATTTTCTTGTTTTTATGACAGGTGTTCTAATAAATTTGGTAAGCACTGTACATTACCACTTATCTTGAAAGCCTTTGTAAATGAAAATATGAAATGATATAATGTACACTACATTGCCAAAAATAGTCACTCAACCATTCACCCAATTGAATTCAGATGTTCCATGCCTTTTGGTAAAGAAGCAGTCACTTTCAGTGTTGTACTGTGATAGGATGCCACCTGAGCAACAACTCCAGTCGTGAAATTTCCTCACTACTAAATATTTCACAGTCAACTATTAGTGGTATTATAACAAAGTGGAAGCAATTGGAACAACAGCAATACAGCCATAAAATGGTAGGCCACATAAAATGACAGAGTGGGGTCAGCGGATGGTGAGGTACACTGTGCACAGAAGTCACCAACTTTCTGCAGAGTCAATCCCTAAAGACCTCCAAACTTCATGTGGCCTTCAGATTAACTCAAGAACATTGTGTAGAGAGCTTCATGGAATGGGTTTCCATGGCCAAGCAGCTGCATCCAAGCCTTACAGTACATCACCAAGCACACTGCAAAGTGTCAGATACAGTAGTGTAAAGCACACTGCCACTGGACTCTAGAGCAGTGGAGATGTGTTCTCTTGACCGAGTTTGGTGTGGAAGAACTTTAGTCCTGACCTCAACTCAATAGAACACCTTTGGGATGAATTAGAGTGGAGACTGCAAGCCAGGCCTTCCTGTCCAACATCAGTGTCTGACCTGACAAATGCGCTTCTCGAAAAATGGTCAAAAATCCCCATATACACACCTTCCCATAAGAGTTAACACTATTATAACTGCAAGGGGGCCGACATCATATTAAACCCTATAGATTAAAGGAATCACACATCGAAAGAAGCAAGTTGGTTCGGGCATCTGACTAGTATGCTTCCTGGGCACTCCGGACGAGCTGGAGGAGGTTGCTGGGGAGGAGAGGGAGGTCTGGGCTTCTCTGCTTAGGCTGCTCCCCCCGCTACCTGACCCCAGATAAGCGGAAGAAGATGGATGATTGGATGGATGATTGGATGGATGGGTGGATGGATGGATGGATGGATTAAGAATGGGATGTCACTCAAGTTCTTACGTGTGTGAAGGCAGTTGAGCCAATACTTTTGGCAATATAGTGTATAATCAAATGTGAAATTTGTACTGAAGATGGTCATCAAGTAAAAACACTTTTAAATTTGATGCTTATTTGTTTTGTTTTGTAATGCTGAAAGTTGCTTATGGTAAAAGGTAAATTGGAATTTCTATTTGAAATGTACACCACATGATGCGTCACCAACATTCATGGCATTGGCCCAACATTTTGATCAAATCATAAAAATTTAAACTGATATCAATATTCACAACTTACTTGCAGCCTACACAGGTTTTAACAGCAGTATAAATTATACAGTTTGAGAGTGACGTTTAAAAAGGTAAGACCTTTGGAGGAGTAATCCTGTAACAGTGTTGGAATGTGTTTGGGGGCAACCTCCTATACACAGAGCTCTTTCTGTGAAAAGGTCAAATCATTCATTCGTGCAGTTCTTTTTCCTTTTCTTTGCAACCTTTTCTTACCGTCCCCTTGTGCCCTACCAGCCAGACTCTCTGTGTTTATAATTTGGCACACATATCATAAGCTAAAATTAAGCTGCCCTTTACCTCATGTAGAAATAGTTTAAAATCCAACTACTTGAGAGCTTTTAAACCACAGTATTTTGACAGCTCTCTCTTTTTTCCATCACCCCCACGAGCACTGGAAACTGATGTTGTGTATGTCTGTGCCTAAATGAACAATTGTGCATTGCTTGCCTTTCATAGCTTGCAAAGTAGTTTTTTGAGAAGCCGCTGTGTTCAGGGAGGTGTCACTATAATAGTACCATGTAAAATAAGTCAAAAAATGAATGAAATCCTGTTTTCTTTACAGTTCCGTAATGTAATGTGAATGGGTTCCTGCCAGTAACAAGTCACATTTATTATAGCCTTGGGCTTGGTGCTGGTGAAATGGCTCCCATCAGACCAGGCAGAGGTGAAACTCACAACACGAGTCAAATGGCACAGTTACAAGAGTTGCATGCCTAAATGTAGAAATCCATTCATGACTAAGCTCGTGTTTTGCACTGTTATTTTTCCTATGTTAAAACATGTGGTGGAACCAAAACATGTGGCATTGTTTCGCAATAGCTGGAACAATAGATGAAATGCAATGTTGAAAGATAAGTTTGCAAATGTTCTGGTTTTTTTTGTTTTGTTTTGTCTTTGCCCCCCCAAATATTTAATAGTAAAGCAGTCCAAATCACATTTCCAAATTTACCTTTTGTAAGAACCTTTCTTTGATTCAGACTTGAATTTATTTTTTCATCATTTTCTCTTTCCTTCCATTTTCATTTCTTTACAAGGTGAGGTTCTGAGCTTGATGGATGATCTGTTTTCTGGTTTGGGTTCGTCCTGTGTTGTTGCTGGGAGGAGGAGTGGAGACCATCCCCACTCTGTGCTATATTCAGTGGTCTTCAAGTGCCTGGAACCTGACAGCCTCTACAAGTAAGTCTGTTCTTTGCCTATGTCTTATTTGGCTCAATGAACTACACCAAGCCAATGATGCTTATCACTGCCAATTAAGATCAGTGAGCAGAAAAATAGTTTCCCAAGGACCCTAAAGAGCAAAAAAAAAAAAAAAATCATCACCATTACAATCAAAACTAAGTTCAGATTGTTTAAAAGAGTAGAAGCTACTTTCAGCTACTATTCACGAGGGGACACCACAGCAGGTAGCGCCACATGTTTGATTTGGCAGAGTTCTTTTACTAGATGCATTTCCACAAATGCCCTTGTGTCCCCTCCCAGGAGGAGCCTTTGCTTGCTAGGTAAATGTGTAAGCCACTGCACTAGATCCATGTGTTTGTATTATTATTTTTTTAATTTAAGGTTTTTTGGTTGTACAAGCACAAAGACTTAGGACCCAGCCTGTTTTCATCCACAGCACGTCAAATATGGTTTTTGTCTAAAAGCCATTTTATCTGTGTCACAGATAAGTACAAGGTGTACTTTGACACTGTGTCACAGCCAATTCAAAACAGATGTATGCTTGAAAAGGACCCTGTTAGTGTCAACGTTTCACACACACTGACTAGGATCACTTTTCAGCATTTAAGTTTATTGTAACCAATAACCAGTTCTTATTGCCTAGACCAAACCACATAGTTTGGAATACCTAAACCTAACCATAAAACACAGAGACCTTTATCCATCAACTTCCCAAACATGACATGAGCCCCAGTCTCTCTGTGTAGGTTTTCAATCATACAAGTCGTGTTAGTCCTAAATGCTTGAGTTGAAAGCAGCTGGACTTCTTTTTTCATTCATCCGAGAGGCTTCTTCATTTCAAAAAACTGATGGGGGGGGGTGGGGGGGTTCAAGTATTTAACCCCCAGCAAGATTGTCCTGAGAGTCGTTGACTCCCCAATTATCATGTGGATCTTTAGGGTCACAAAAACCGGGGTGTGAGTCCTTTGTAACACATTGGCCTACTGTCCCATTGTGTGAGTCACATGATCAAGGTGTGGGTGGGGGTTGAAACCTGGGAAGGGATCTACGATATAGGTGGCTGATAGTTGGTGTCTTAGGCCCCGTTTACACGAAGCCGTTTTCACTGGAAACGGTGTCGTTTTGATGCGTTTCACCCTTTCGTTTACACGATAGCGTTTCAGAAACAATCCGCGTTTACACGATGACATGTGAAATGATAAAAACGATGTAGTTCCCATGCCAGGCCACAAGTTGGTGTTGGTTTTCTCTTTGCAAAGTTTGTTTATGCAAGACACGCATGCGTGGAGTGACACAGTAGGTAGTGCGGCAAATTGTTCTTTACTTACAAAACGGCCAATGTGAGACCTTTTGTGTGGACTGACGATGAGGTTGGATCGCTGGTGCACACAACGCTGAATTACAAAACGGTAAAAACACAAGAAAAGCATAAGAAGTCTGTGTAGATTATCAGTTATCCAGGTCATAGTAGTCTCTGGAGCTTGAAAAAGGCGACTGGACTTCTTTTTGTTTCTTGAAGACGTTTCACCTCTCATCCGAAAGGCTTCTTCAGTTCTCAACCAAATGGTGGAGAGACCCAGGTATTTAAACCCCTGTGGGCGTAGTCCCCTGGAGGTGGTTATGGCCCTCTATTGATCATGTGCTTGCACACATGTGCCCAGGTGTGAAGGGGGCGTGGGTCATATTTAATCAGTGGTTTCAGTTGAAACCAACTTAGGACTCCGCTCCATTGTTTCCTGTGGCCTATTGAGGTCACTGGAACAAAGGTGTGAATGGGGGTTGAGACGTCTGGGAAGGGAGCTCAGGACAGCACTGTAAGCGGGGGAAAGTTGGTGACGTAATCCACCTCCTCTGTTCAATGATGGTTGTTCACAGTGGACATAGATGGCTTCTATCACTCCTCTTTCAAACCATCTGTTTTCCCTGTCCAAAATGTGGACATTGGCATCCTCAAAAGAGTGCCCTTTTTCCTTCAGATGCAGATGTACGGCTGAATCTTGTCCTGTCGAAGTGGCTCTTCTATGTTGTGTTATCCAACCTCACCATTCAGGAGAAGAAGGCCATCACAGCCCTAAGCAAGGATCAAAACATCACCATACTGCCAGCTGACAAGGGGAGGTGCACGGTTGTGCTGAATTCATCGGATTACCACAACAAAATTACTACACTCCTCAGTGACAACAATACTTATGAGGTCTTGAGACGTGATCCGACAAGCAACTACAAGAAAAAAGTTGTTTGCTGCCTGCAACAACTTGAAAAGGAAAAAGCCATTGACCGCCCCACTTACTACCGCCTGTACCCTGGAGAAGCCACTCCATGCATTTATGGACTCCCAAAGATCCACAAAGAAGGAGTCCCACTTCAACCCATTATCAGCAGTATAAACTCGGTCACCTACAACATTTCCAAACACCTCGCCACCATCTTATCACCGCTTGTTGGCATCACACCCCACCACATTGAAAACTCTACAGATTTTACTAACAAGGTCCAGAATCTTGTACTGGATCCAGATGAAACCATGGTGTCCTTTGATGTGGTTTCACTTTTCACTTGCATACCTACAACTGAGGCAGTAGAGACCGTCAGAAGACGACTACAGGAAGACGATTCCTTACTGAACAGAACCAGCTTCACCCCAGATCAGATTTGTGCACTTTTAGATCTCTGCCTTACCACAACATATTTTAAATACAATGATGGATTCTACAGACAGAAGCATGGATGTGCCATGGGCTCCCCAGTGTCTCCCATTGTAGCCAACCTTTACATGGAGGAAGTGGAAAGTAAAGCTCTTGGTTCTTTCAAAGGGATGGCACCTAGCCACTGGTACAGATATGTAGATGACACCTGGGTCAAAATCAAAACCCAAGAAGTAGAAGCCTTCACTCGTCACATTAACTCAGTGGATAAATACATACGTTTTACCAGGGAGGACACCAGAGATAACAAGTTACCATTCCTGGACTGTGCGGTTCTTATCGAGGAAGATGGAAGCCTCAACATTGAAGTTTACCGGAAGCCCACACACACAGACCAGTATCTCCTCTTTGACTCCCACCACCCTCTGGAACACAAACTTGGGGTGATCAGGACCCTACAACACCGTGCGGAAAGTGTTCCCTCTAAGGCAGAAGGGAAGCATAAGGAACACACACACATTAAGAAAGCCCTCAAAACATGCGGTTACCCCAACTGGGCCTTCATCAAATCAGCTAAGATGCACAGGAATGAAGGCCAAACACAAACTACAGAGAATGGGAAGGACAAGAGGAACAACATTGTCATCCCATATGTGTCAGGCTTGTCAGAGAAACTCAGAAGAATTTTCTCCAAGCATGACATCTCAGTATACTTCAAACCAAGTCACACCCTAAGACAAAAACTGGTTCATCCCAAGGACAAACCCACCAAACACAAGATCAGCGATGTAGTGTATGCTGTTCAGTGCAGTGAAGAGTGCTCGGACCTCTACATTGGTGAAACCAAACAGCCTCTTCACAAACGAATGGCACAACATAGAAGAGCCACTTCGACAGGACAAGATTCAGCAGTACATCTGCATCTGAAGGAAAAAGGGCACTCTTTTGAGGATGCCAATGTCCACATTTTGGACAGGGAAAACAGATGGTTTGAAAGAGGAGTGAAAGAAGCCATCTATGTCCACTGTGAACAACCATCATTGAACAGAGGAGGTGGATTACGTCACCAACTTTCCCCCGCTTACAGTGCTGTCCTGAGCTCCCTTCCCAGACGTCTCAACCCCCATTCACACCTTTGTTCCAGTGACCTCAATAGGCCACAGGAAACAATGGAGCGGAGTCCTAAGTTGGTTTCAACTGAAACCACTGATTAAATATGACCCACGCCCCCTTCACACCTGGGCACATGTGTTCAAGCACATGATCAATAGAGGGTCATAACCACCTCCAGGGGACTACGCCCACAGGGGTTTAAATACCTGGGTCTCTCCACCATTTGGTTGAGAACTGAAGAAGCCTTTCGGATGAGAGGTGAAACGTCTTCAAGAAACAAAAAGAAGTCCAGTCGCCTTTAAAAGCATAAGAAGCACTCTTGAATCCGCGAGTACTGTTTATCAATTTGCGCGTGCACGAAAAACTGTGGCCGTCGCAACCATAGTGCACATGTGCGAGTCGACCGTTTTCAAATCACCCTGGTTTCAAATGTTTACACGAGAACGCAAGCCGGTGCGTTTCTGAAACGCTCCACTCTGGACCCCGTTTCCAAAACACATCATTTTCACTCCGCTGTCGTGTAAACACAAGGCCAAAACGCATCAAAACGACGCAGTTTCAAAATGAAAACGGTCTCGTGTAAATGGCACCTTAGTAGGCCACCTCTTCTCTTCAGTGATGGTTGTTCACAGTTAGCATAGCTTACCTCCTTTACTCCTTTCTCAAATCATCTGTTTCTTCGGTCCAAAATGTGAACATTAGTACCCTTGCAAGAGTGTCTTTTCTTCTGTACATGCACTTAAAGGAGAAAGGAGAAAGGATGCATAGAAAACAATTGGTTCAAGTTATTGCTGCTAAAGGTGTTTTGGCAATCTATTAAATCATGGAGTGTGCATAGTTTTTCACAGGATTTCATATTTTCCTGGAAGCTAAGCTAACATTGACTTGGAAAATTTCTATAATTTGTAATTATTAAAATGAAAACATCATCAGAGATTTCACTATGTCACCAAGAGAGCATAATCACTTAAATGTGTATATCATACATTTCTGTGGCACTGTTGTGGGTTTCAAATTACAATTTATCTCATTTTTATGATGTTGAGTATTTTCCATTACCTTAACCTTTATAACCAAGATTACCGAAATACTATATTGTGGTCGTGTTTGCAGTTTACCAAAACAACGATAGGCACATACCAACAATTCCACTTCCTCCACGGTAGGGAACACCTCCTACTGCATATGATATTTTGTTTAAGTGGGTAAATTTTTGTTACCTTCTCCCATTTAACAGCTGGGCTGACTTAACCAGGGATGCATACTTAGTGTCAACACTGTAGAAACTTACATTCTGTAGTGTGCTTTAGTGTTTTAGGGAATACAGAAGGATTCTTATTAAGAAACAGTATTTTTAACTTCAAAGAGCAAATGTACCACAACTGGTGTATGTTTACAGTCATAAAGGCTGTAACTTGAACAAACCATGCAATTGCAAAAGTAACTGTGGCAATGTGAGATGCTGAAGTTCAAGCCAAGCATCAAAATGGTGAGGAAAGGTGATTTATTTTGAACATAGCATGGCCGATCCTTGAAACAGATGGGTTACAGCAGCAGAAGACCACACTGGTGCCACTCCTCTCAGCTAAGAACAGACAACGGAAGTTACAATTTGCACAGGCTTACTATAATTGAATAGAAGATTGGAAAAATATTGCCTGATTTGATGAGTCTCAATTTCCATTGTCATATTTGAATGGTAGGGTCAGAATTTGGTGTGGACAGCATGAAAGCATGGATTCATCTTAGCTTGTATCATCGTTTCAGTCTGGTGATGGTGGTATAATAGTTTGGGAGATATTTTTTGACACACTTCAGTCATTTTGGTACCAACTGAGAATCATTTAAATGCCACAGCCTACCTGACTAGTGTTGCTGATTTTCTCCATCCCTTTAAAACTACAGCATACCCATCTTCTGATAGTTGCTTCCAGCAGGATAGCGTGCCATGTCACAAACTGGTCACAAACTGGTTACTTGAACCAGATCATCTCAAACTGCTTACTTGAACATGACAATGAGTTCTCTGTACTCAAATGGTCCACAGTCACCAGACCTCAATAAAATAGAACACCTTTGGGATGTAGTGGAATGGGGTATTCACATCATGGATGTGGAGCCACCAAAGCTGCAGCAACTGTGTGATGCTATCGTGTCAGTATGGATGAAAATCTCCAAGGAATATTTCCATCACCTTGTTGGATTTATGCCCTGAAAAATGAGGGCAGTTTTGAAGGCAAAAGGGAGTCCAACCTATTGCTAACAAGGTATGTACCTAATATAGTGGCCATTTAGTTTATATGTAATTTGGCCTGTAAACCTACATATGAGGTAAAACTTAAAAAAATAAATAATAAAGTGCCATTCCCCAGATGATAAAATAATTCACTGACAACATTTTTGGAATGCTGATAAAAAAAAATACAATTAAGTAAGAATCTGTGAGGACAACAATAATGTTTGTCTGTGGAACTCCTGCTTCCACTAACAAACACTAGTATTAAGGGCCCAGTTTACTTTGTAACACTGCTATCTTTGTTTAGACATTCTCGGCAGTGTTGTTTTTCTGTGATAAGAGCACAACTTACGTCTGAATTACGTCTGAGGACACTTTTTTGCAGCCAACTCCACTTGTCTTAATCAGGGCCTGATAAGACCTCTAATAGTATTGGCTTGATCGTTACCAAGGCTGCTATGGCCCTAATGCAAAATGCTCTATGAAAAGTTGGAGCCACATTCCAGAAAAATTACATTTCAGAAAACAACCAATGTAATAACATTATTTATGTGATAACCCACTGATACCAAAAAGTCAGATAGTAAAAACTGCATGTGCTAAGCCAGACTTTGTTTCCCTAGAGAACATCTTTCTGCATAATGTGTAAATTTACATGTTGGGCTTCTTTTATTTTGGTGTTGTGTTTGTTTATGTAAGTAAGTGGGTTAATCAAAATGTTATCTCCTGTAATTGCTGTAGAGTGGCATAAAATTTAATGGGAGCTAGGGAGCTTGAGAATAGACAGTAAAAGATGAATATAAAAAAACAAATGAAGAAACATTCACTAAATGCATCCTTTGCTCCTTCTGTTTTTTAGTGAACAACTTGTTGCAATATCCATGCTATTACTCTCTGAGTCACTTGACAAATCCAGAATCTTCTCTTCTTCCCAGCTGCCTTGCATCTTCCAGCTTCCTGCTCAGCTGCTTCTAATTGCTCCAGACTATTTAAGGCAGCGTCTCCAGACACCTAACCTGTTAGGCACATTTTCTAAATTCCTCTGTCATCCTGTCCATTCTCTTGCCAGCCTGAATTCCTGAATCAACCACTATATTTCAGCTTTTCTTTTATCTTGTTTCTTCTCTGATGGAGTGCCAGCGGCACCTGCCCAGACATAACCGCTGATCGCCATTAAACAGCACATTTAAAAACAGCTCAACTGCTTGCCGTCTCAAGAAATAACACAGGTTAAAGTGGAGCCGTAGTTTGTCTCTGAATGTATCAATAGAGAAAGTGTTTTGCACTGTGTTGGGTTCTTTCACAGACAGTAAACACTACTTTGAGTTCATAGTTATATCTTTTAGTGGAACAAGATGAGCAGTACAGCTTATATTTAAGACTCAGGGGTACACTTCAGCTCACTGGAGAGCGTGTCTCCGGAACTACATTGAGACCGCCCCCATGACATCATTCAGAAAGGTTAAATGTCAAACTGATTATATTACACCACATCCCCCATACATTAAAGTTGAAGTGAATTTTAGCTATGACTCAAATAAAATAACACATAGAAGATTCCAAATCCACATTTTTAACTCCTTTCTTCCACTAAAAAAATCACCTTACCTTTAGTTAGTATCACAGGTTAAGTCTCTGCAGCTTTATTATTTCTCTGTGTGGCCATGTTCCCATGACACGAGGTGTGCTTGAGGGTTTTGCTCAGACCCTGACTCCACAGAGGAGTCCAATTCTGGTGGGTGCTCCTGTTAATTCTCACCCTGTGACTCTGGTGCTGACATTGGCACAAAATGGTGATGATTTCTCCTCAGTGTCCATTGTAGGATGGTGCACTGTTGTGTATGGATGTCACTATGCCTTACACTTTTACATCTGAGATCCAAATATGGTCTCCTAGTGATAACTTTGCAAGGTCCCTTGCTCTGTGCCTCCTATTGAAACACTTGGCGTCCATCTATCTTTTCACCATCTCCTTGTGCTAGAGTAATTGCAGGCTTGGGAGAGCTGGCTTCATCCTCTCTGGAAGGAAGGCAATGCAGTGTTCAGGCGATGGCACATGACTAGCTGGGCAGGGCTTTAGCCATTACTCAGACGTGTGGGCTCGATGAGGGTCTCTGGACTTTTTAAGCAGATTTTAACAGTTTGAACAGTACACACTGCCTCATTGTTACTTTGACTGTATTTAGCTGTATTTAGCTGCTTGTTACATGCCCAAAGCCATAGTCAACCACAAACTCTTTCATTTCATGTCCAGAGAACTGTGGTTCATTGTCACTTGTAAGTGTCTTGGGGATGAAAGATTACATCTCTGGATCTTAATGGTCAGATCTGAGCTATTTCTGTGAATCTAGAGAAATAATTGACTATTAGCAAATAGGTGCTGTCCCTTAGGGTGAACAGATCTGCACCGATTTTTTGTTAGGACCTGTCTGGAAATTTTTTTGGTTTCAGAGGTTATTTTACATTTGCCCTTTTTGGGGGCATACAATGCATTTGAAGACTAGCTCACCTATCTGACTGTTTAGTCCACACTACCACACTGTCTGACTAGCACATTCGTCACATTCTACCAGAGAATGTGGAGAAGGCCGTAGGAGAAGGATATCATGCACACCTAGAACCTCCTTCTTAATCCAGTAGTGTTTTACCGGTCCCAGTAACTGTTTCCTGTCTGGCCAACCCTCCACATAGAACTTCATGAACAGTGCCCACACACAGCTGTTAACTGAGTTCAGATGGGTATCTATCACTTGTTAGGAAATTAACTATCACAAACGCGACATAGATATTATTATCTTCCATTAGACTGCTGTTAGCTTGTAACACCACCTTTGAGCAGGGAGTGAAAAGGAGTGCCAGCCGTTGTGAAGTTTTTCCAGGTGTGTGTGTGTGTGTGTGTGTGTGTGTGTGTGTAATTGTGTAGGAGTATCTCATTAAACGCATCTTAAATTATTGCATCCGTGGTGGTAGTAAGTCCAAACCCTGCAGACCTAGGAGAATAACAAGAGGTTTTTGGTCTGTCTCTAGATTTAAAAGTCCAAGGATAGAATCACTACACTTCTCACAGTTCAAAGTTAGTGTAAGTGCCTCTTTTTCCAGTTGAGTATATCGCAGGTCTGTCAACAACCTGAAAGAGTAAGCAACTGATGAACAAATCTCCCCATCTTTTTGTAGCTTCACCACCCCGAGCCCATAGGATGAAGCATCAGCTATTTTCAGTTGTTTGTTTGGGGTTTTAGCCCCCAAGATGAAGATATTATCCACATGGCAGACAAGATCTTCTAGGCCAGCAGTTAACTCAGTCACCATTCTGTTCTGGAAATGTTCTGGGGCAGATGTCATGCCAAAAGGCAAGTGGTTAAAGTGCAACAGTCAAAACGGCCCCCTATGAGCAACCACTTGATGACAGTGGGAAGGAAAAACTCCCTTTTAACAGGAAGAAACCTCCAACAGATCCAGGCTCAGGGAGGGGAAGTCATCTGCTGTGACTGGTTGAAGAACAGCCTAGGCCTATTGCAGCATAAATAAATAAGTACACTAGGAACCACAAGTAAGCCAGCAGTTTGAGAGCGAAGTGCTCTATTGGAGGCATATGAGGTCTTTGAGACAAGGTGGGGCCTGATTATACAAGGCCTTGTATGTAAGAAGGATTTTAAATTCTATTCTAGAAGCCAGTATGAGAGAAATATGCTCTCTCTTTCTAGTCCCTGTCAGTACTCTCGCTGCAGCGTTTGGATCAGCTGAAAACTTTCCAGGGAGCTTTTAGGACACCCTGATAATGAATTACAATAGTCCAGTCTAGAAGTAATAAATGCATGAATTAGGTTTTCAGCATAACACTGAAACAGGAAGTTTTGCTCAAATGCAAAAAAAAGCAGGCAATAAGAAACAATTCTGTGGCTTTGATTGATTTGTGGACAGGGTCATCTGATGTGTGTCCAAATGTTGATGTAATGGAAAAGCAGAGTAAATATCTAGTTTGACACCATGTTTCTAAGATTTGTAGGGCCGAGTACAATAACTTCAGTTTTATCTGAATTTAGAAGCAGGAAATTATTGTATATTTCAATATATATATATATATATATATATATATATATATATATATATATTGATTAATCAAAGATAATCTCGATTTGTGAGATGTCCCACTTGAATGAGTGAATGTGACTCATCTGCCGCAGTATAGCATGACTCGACAGGATAGTGCTAGCCTTAGCAAGTATGTCAAACCATGCACTGACTGCACAAAATTGCTTTTTGTGTTGAAAGGGATGATGCATTTCAGATTTAAAATATGTGGCTGGTAGAAACTAGCTCACCCAACAAAATGATCACTTTGAGTGTGTGAGATATCATTCACTGTATTCCTGATGTTCCAGTTTCCAGAAATATCCAGTATTTAAAAGTGAATGACTTTTAATGGGGTGTTGTCATTATTACTTTGGACTGTGGAGTCTTTGTGATCTGCAAATGAGCTCATTCAGAGCTGAGCTAATTTTTCTAATTTACATTAAAAGGCAAGGCAGTTTTATTTAGGGCTGGTACAACAGTCTAATGCCACTCAGACTGGAGGATTTCAAAGTAATGAGATAATATAAGCTGACACAAATTCTTCAGGCAATAAGAAACAATTCTGTGGCTTTGATTGATTTGTGGACAGGGTCATCTGATGTGTGTCCAAATGTTGATGTAATGGAAAAGGCTTTCCCTACTGCCCTGGCTCCTTTCAGCATGCCAAAAATACTGCCCTAATTGATCCTCTCTCACTATCACATTCTCTCACTCGTTCTCCCTTGTGCTGTCTGAGCTTTCTGTCTTGTCATCTCTTGTTCATCCATCTCTCCACTGTCTCATTAAATTAGAGGACAATAGTTACTTTAATGGTAACATTGTTAATTTACACAAGCATTAATCTGCCATTTGTGCACTTCATTGTTTGCTGAGCTTTCAAAACTATGGCACGTGGACAAAACCAAGCCCCTTCCAAAGAAGCCATGTGCAGCCAGACAGGCTTGGAATAGATGTGAGAGACACTGAATTAGAGATAGGGGATAAAGAGGGCTGTGCTATATGCAAGCAATGTGGAGAGAAAAGCAAAGAGACAAAGGAAAGTGCCTCTTGGAGGTATGGGGGAGATAGTTGTGGTGGTTTTGTATGTCTTGCCAATTCTCTTACTTGATCATTTGACATTCTTGTCTCAGACCAGACTGTGGTCAGGTCCTTTGTTTTCCCATGTGACCTTTATTATCACCGAGTGCCATTTCAGGGTTCAGACACTATACTCTATCCTGTTAAGGTGATTTTTACTGCTAGTATTGCTGTGCAAAAAAATTAGATGCATTACAAAACTAAATACCGTGGTCTATTGTTATTGTGAGAGATGATCGTAAAATAATGTAAAATGTTTTTAAACATGTTCTGTAAATCTGTCTGTAATCCCTTGCACATGCTGTCTTTCTCCACAGTTGATCCTCCGAGAGGTTTAATCTTTTGGCTTAAATGGTTTTTTTAATGTACATAAAAGTCTCGTAATTGCTGTGTAGGTTTGCAAGGGGAAACCTTATCATTGATCCAACCATTTAAACAATCAAAAATAAGAAGAATAATCTTGTAACATCAGATCTCAGATCCCAACAAAACTTATCAAATTGTCTTTTATTTTGTCATCCTCCTGCTCCCCTCCTCCACATTGTGATATCCATCTGCATGTTGTGTGGCCACATAATTTAAACTATGTGAGTGTTACATGCTGGCATTGTTTTGCTGGGCAGAGGAGCCAGTGAGGTCTGTGCATCTTTAGTGAGGTTCTTGGGGAATACCACATCCACCCTGCTGAATAACAAGACCAGACGAACTATGTGAGCAATGTCCAAACAGGTCATGTTACAAACAAAACAATCATTGACAGCAGTGGAACTGATCTCAAAACACAGCACATGAAACAAAACCAAATGGGCTTAGAGAAAAATGCAACTTTTATTAAATCAGTAATATCCTAATTTATTTATTTATTTCATGTGTGTCAAAACAATTAGCACTGGAATTCCATTTCAGTTGCTCATTTTGTTTTTGTTTTGTGGTTTTCTTTTTTTTTTTTTTTTTTTTTTATCATTCTGTTGTCTTTACAGTGGTAACTGTGAACAAACTTCTGAAAGCTTATTCTATAACTCTTTGCAAATATTTCTCAGTACTTAATTCACTTTTTTAAAACCTGCCCAGTGAAAACAGTGCTTAAAAGAATGATTATTTTGATTGCTTTAGATTCCTTTCTTTGAAGAACAATCTGACACAACTGGATATTATTTATGCAGTCTAATAGAGGACAGCTTTGTTAGTAATACTGTAGGTGATGACAGCAAACACCAACACCATTTACCCTGCTCAGCCACACTTCTTTTTTTCTTTTCTTCTTCTTTTTTTTTTTTTAACTATTATTCTAATTAGACTTTTGTTCTGATTGAATTTGGGGTGTGCAGTGCTAGAATTGTTCTTGATACTAAAATATGTCCTGCACAGTGTCATTGCCACAAAACTCACAACTTACAGAATCTTCTGCATTACAGCAGACTAGAAACAGTGAAGAAGGGTTAGCTTGCCTCAGTCTAATATTTATAAACAGATCTGCATATAAATTTGAAGAATCTGTAAGCAAGGGTCAAGATTTCTGGTATTTTAAGCAGGCTTTGGTTACGTGCAACTATTTGGTCTCTGTGGAGTGCAAAGGACTAACTCTACTTGACGAAATTAATTAGAAGTTACACACCTTATTTTATTGTTTCTGTTTCCTGACAATTGTGACCAATCAGCAAACAATCACCCAGTACAATCATACAGTACATTCACACAAAACAGTCATATGAAAAATAAAGTTTTTAGAGAACTTTTAGCATAAGCACACCCTTACTCTTTCCAGAAAAATTAAGATGATAAATACCAGCCAGGTGCCGAGTACTTAACTGATTAGCAAATATGACTACCTGTATAAAAGAAGAAGTTTGGGCCATTTGCTGGTCTAGAGCATTCAGGTGTGTGCTAACACAAAGCCACAGTCTTCCAGTGAGCGGTCATCACAGCAGATTCACCACAAGGTCAGACCGTACAATGCTCACAGAAATTGCAAAAAAACCAAGAGCTACATTGTATAATTTACAGGCCTCAGTTAGTATGTTAAATGTTAAAGTTCATGATAGTACAACTAGAAAAAGACTGAAGAAGTTTGGCTTGTTTGGAAGGGTTGTCAAGAGAAAGCATCTTCTCTCTAAAAGAACATGGCAGCACAGCTTAGGTTTGCAGAGTTGCATCTGAACAAACCAAAAGACTTTGGTTTGTTTGGTGCATAACTGCAAACAACAGTCAGGACCCTTTCCCCAACTCGAAAGTGCAAGGACGCAACCCTCTTGTCCACTGGGAGATACCCCAATGTATAGGTGACGAGCCAGGGGGATACAAGAATGCCCACTCCTGCCAACCGAGGACAACTCCAGACTGGAACAGGGTATAGCCCCTCTCCGGGAGACTGGTTCCATATTCCAAGCCATGTGTTGAGGTGAGCCCAACTATATTTGGCTGGTATCTCTCAACCTCACACACCAGCTCATGGAGCTCAAAATATGGTGCTGTGCATTATGGCCAAACATATTCACTTTGGTCTTGTCTGTCCAAAGACTTTGGTTTGTTCTCAACCAGAAAAATTACATTCCATGTCCTAGTAATCAGCCTCAGCAGCCGAGGATCAGCCTTTACAGTGCCTCCTGGCTCCAGGGCAGGGATCCAGTAACCCTGTCCTGGGAAGGGTAAACTGGTCCCTTGATTCCTCTGTGGTCTTTTAATCGAGCCAGGGAATGCCCAAGCTGGCAGCAATTGATGCAGCCAGCCCCTGACAATATAACCCTTGGGATCACAGGAACACACAACGATAAGGTGGTTATCAGTCTGATGTCACCATCAGCAGTTTGGTCAAGCAGCTCATGTTCTTGAGAGACAGAGCTGATATCTCCTGGTGGTTCACACTATGGGTGGCAAGCTACTATACGTGTCACTTACCAAACCAAATTCATGGGACTCCAGCTGTCAGCTTCTCATCCAACCTGATCCACACATCTCAGATTGGACTCAGATACTTCCCTGTAAAAAGTAGACCAATCCAGTCCTCACATGGATTTGTCTACCTGGATCATTCTGGGATAGAGCAACTTCTTTCATTCTAACTGCCTAGCTGGTGCTTATATTCTGCCATTGCCAAGTCTTTTGAACCTTTTTTTTCAGCTTCCAGATCTCTCCAGTGATCCCCCTCTCTACCTAGAGCTCAAGCAGGTTTTCATGCCATCACATCATCCCTGTGATGGTGTATTCAACCTCCTGCCTGGGATCATCATTCCTAAAGGATGCCTCTATTTCTGCTTAGTGCCTGAAGGAGAGGAAATGCACAAAAATAGTCAGTTAATTCCAGCTTGTATCATCCAGCCCTCTTCCACTCTTCTGGGGTTGTCTTTCCTTTGTGGAGAAGAAGACAAGTCATGGGCAGTGATGTCAGAACTCAGCAGTGGCAACAAGGTTCACTCATGCCCTTTCTTTTCCAGGAAACATTCTCCAGCAGAAATCAGCTATTGGGAACTGGTGCATTAGCTGGAGGGAACTGAGCAGCCGTTTTTGGTTTGGAGAGATCATAAGTACCTAAGGTACATCTGTACCATAACTTTGTATCCTTTCCTAGCAACCTGGTCCTCGTAGTTTGACCTTTCTGTTTATAGTGCCACCACAGCCACCTGTGTGTTCAGAATGGTTACCCAAGAGGTTAAAAGTTAGATGAGGTAGGCACCGGAAGTTCCAGGAAGCTGCCCAAGTTCCAGTAAGCTACTACTTTGAGCAGCTCTTTGTTTCTCTGCCACTTCATTCCCAAGTTATTCAGTGGTGACAGACATCAAGACTCAAAACTGGGATGTAAGAGACAAAGAGGATGTGAGAGAGTTTACTGCTATCTGTTCAATCTGCTTACAGAGTAAACCTTGTAGTCATCATCCTGTGGATCTGTTCTATGCCCTTCCTACCCCTTTGTGGACATGGTTCCACATTTCTCCTGACTTTTTTGTTGGTCTTCCAATCTCAAAAGGTAACACAGTTATTTTCTCTGTCAGTGATTTCATAGCCTTACCTAACCTACTCTCCGCCAAAGAGGTTTCTCGCAGGTCTCTCACCTTTACAGTATGTTTACAGTTATAAGCCTTTGCTCTTCCCAGAACTGAAGGAGTTGTTTGTTCCTTTAGTTCAAGCCCTCATTTGCAGGTGCTACCTTGCCTGGAGGAAGGGTTGGGCAGCCCAGAGCCAGTTGTCAGAAGGATATTAGAGGCAGGCCACTGACACTATATGCCAGTGCCTCCTATTGGACAGACCCAGAAGTCTGGATATCAACAGGGCTGACCAAGGGGGGCAGCCCTGTTGCTGTCTGACTAATCTTCCCCCAGACCAGGGGTCGGCAACCTTTAATACGGAAAGAGCCATTTGAACCCGGTTTCCACGGAAAAGAAAACACAGAGAGCCGCAAATACTAGCAGTAGCGGCTACCACGAGTGACGCGTATATTGAGAAACAAAAATAAATAAATAAATAAATAAAATGATTTTATTTTAATATTTCAAGATCACAATAATGTTCCAATTTAGAACGACAACAAAAAATGAACTGGCAAAAATAAAATGCACTTCAATTGGATACTTATAATTTACTTCCGCAAGCCGCACAGAGCCGCAGCTTAAGCCTGAAAGAGCCACATGCGGCTCCAGAGCCGCGGGGTGCCGACCCCTGCCCCAGACCATAAGGATTCACCCTACATTTCACATGTCCAGAACTGAGCCTGTAAAGTTCAGTCTACTGGTTCCCTCCTCTAGACATGCTCCAGTCCCCATTAAGTGGGAGTCAGTATATACAGTCAAGCACCTTCTGGTGCGGAAGAAAGAGGGGGCTGTTGATATCTGGTCAGCTGGGTGGGGTATGATCCAGATGCCTCTTTAGAAGAAAGGGTACATTTCCTGTTTTATTCTGTAATTACACACTTTGTTTTATTGCTGTGAGTTTTACTTCCTTTCATTAATTGTTTTTCTGTCAATTTTCAGTATCAGTCAAAAGTTTGGACACACTTACCCATAACTATGTAATTAAGTGAATGCTTTCTTAAGTAATGGGCATATCAGGAGAGTGTAGCTGACAAGAAATTTCAATTTTTTTGTAAAGAGAAATTTTGCCTTGTGTGCATGATTTTCTCTCTTAAATCAACATTGAAAATTATATTTTATTTTCTTTGGTGACAGGACTTCGATATATTGAAATGGATGAAGACTTACTTACAAATGATAAAGAAATAATAATAAAGTTACTTGTGTTACTTTTTTTTGGTCATTTTCAGGTTTACTCTCTATGCAGTGGATAGCCGAGGTAGTTACTCCGAATCAAGCTTTGTGTCAGTACGGACATCTTGTCCAGTGGTGGATGACACACGAGCTGAAGGTACTCTCACCCATCACTTTTTCTGACTGTGCTTTCATGTTTTCAGCTTTATTTATGCTTATATTTCTGTCTTGCACCTCTTTCACATAATCTTCCTTTACCTATGCAAATACTTATTTACCTTTCTGCATACTTTGGTCTTGCCTATGTGATGTGCAAATCATGATTGCTTATTATGGATAGCATGATGTAAAGGTGCACTCCACCAATTTGTAAGGTCAGTTTAGTTTACTAATCAGACCAGGCAGAGTTTGTCAAACAAAATAATTCAAGAATCCAAAATATGGGAAGTAGAGTGTCTTGGAAGGTAGGGCCAGATTTCTGGACAGACTCAGTGGGACAAATTAGCATGAGGCTGTAATCACAAAAAAATGCAACAACAAAGTTCTTTGGGTGGGTGGCTGCTACCAAAAACACTCACATTCATGAACACTATGCTGTATGTTCATTTCTATAATGACTAACACAGTCTCCTAAGAGCAGCACAAATAAGTAGATCCAACAAGGAAGCAAGTAATCTACTGTACTAACCAAAATAATTCAGGCTAAAGAGAGGCAATCAATATGTATTGAGATAAGAGCAAACTCTTATATTAGAAAATGCTGGGGACTGAAAGGGGTTTTGGAGATCAAGGTAAATGTGCTCAGGTGGAGCTCAGGATTTATCCAGAGAAGGACTGTTTTACTCCACTTTATAAACCTCAAAACTATGTAACACAAAACTTTATTCTCCAAATTTTGGGTCTGAATGGGAAATTCCTACAAATGAATGTAAAGTAAGGTAGATGACACATCTGTCACAAAATTGAAAGTAGTTTTTTTCTAATGCTGAGCACTAATAAATCTGCTCCATAGAGTCTAAAATTCTGTATATTTTTATGCATATACTCTTGCATGTCCCCCAAATTGCAGTAGAGTTTTCACATAATTTTATATTCTTATTTACTCCCCCCCCCCCTTTTTTTTTTTTATCCATTTCTTCCTCCTGACAGAAATTGCAGACAAGGTGTACAACTTGTATAATGGCTACACCAGTGGCAAGGAGCAGCAGATGGCCTACAATACACTGATGGAGATTCCTCCTCCACTTCTATACAGAGTCCAGCACCATTACAATTCTCATTATGAAAAGTTTGGAGACTTTGTCTGGCGTAGCGAGGATGAGCTAGGCCCCAGGTGAGAAGATCTGAATGTGAAACTAGAGTTTTTAACTGTGTAGGCTTGAAAGATGTTTCATATATTCTCATTTATTTTTTTTTTTTTTACTATTATCCAAGGATTTTAGATGTAACAGATGTTTTATTTTCTTGACAAATAATCATTATTTTTCCAGCCTCCCAGTAAGGCCCCCCCACACATACCAAATCCAGAGTACCATTGCACAACATGTACACACACAGACTTCCAAACTGCTTCTTCTGGAAAGCAAGTGGGCAAGGTCACCATAAAAACTTTGGGGTTACAGTTGCTCCTTACATCACCATGGTGATGCAAAAACAGTGTTTGACAGCCAAGCCAAACACTAAATATGATACTCAGCTAAGACCCAACTCAACTTCCAGCTCAGTTTCCTCTTGTTCTCATAAAAAGTTCATCTGTGTCTGCACTATACCACACCGACATCCTCTCACCCCTGACTCGGTTTAAAACCGTCACCCCCACTGATAGTTAGAACAGACAGTGTGACTGTATGATGACATGAAAAAAGAAGCTTATGAACCAACAAAACTGAAAGATGAAGTATAAAACAAAAAGACTGATTTATATAAGTCTGACAAGGCAGTTGGCCTAGCAATGATATTAGCAACATGAGGTCTTAAGTTACAGCACAATGTTTTGGTTTATCCACCCCCCACTGCCTGAAAGTGCTCCCTTCAACCCATAAATAATATAATAATTGAGGGACTTCTGCAGGAAGATTATGCTTCTTTCTGATTGGTGAAGGGGGGTGGGAGGCACAGGTTAGCCACTGGGACTTAGAATGGGAATTGGAGTAGTTGGATAGTGTGTTTGTCTATGTGTGTTTGTGTGTGGGCAGCTGTAAGGGGGTGGAGGGATTTTGGATGAGTGAGTGTGGATTATTTACTGCCTGAAGTTGGCAGGGTTGAGACTCGTTGTGGTAATTTACAAGAAGGCTCTATTGGTGGTTCCTTTTAAAAGGTAACAGCATGGCCAAGTGAAATGTAAACTCAGTCAGCACTCTTCCAGTAGCTGAGAATCCCCCCCCCCCCATATGACTTCCACTGTTACAGCAGTCCCTGTGATGATTGTATTTGTACATTGTGCAGTATATGGTTAATGTTTTCTTTAACCCTTACCGTGACCACAACTATTATCTTATACTGCAGTGCAATTTCCTGAGCTGGAATACTGCATGTGTCATAATCAGTGCTTAAAAATATTTTAGTTTAAAATGCATAAATGTAACTTAGTACTTAGTAGTTGCTGTAGTTGCAACATAAAATGTGTGTTCTTGTTTTCCCTTTTTGCTTTCTGTTTTATTTCTCATAATTGAATGGGTATTTTTTCTTTTTGTCCTTTTTTTTTTTTTTTTTTTTTTTTTTTTTTTTTGCCCTGAGCCACGTGCTTCCTAGTCAGCCTTGATAATGTGTTTGGTATTCTGTTGTTTCAGACGTAAGAATTTAGGGGAAATGAGAAAATGCCACCCCCACCACCACCCTTTCAGCAAATAAGTGAAAAGGATGTCTGTACTCCTTGCTTAACTAAAGACAGATGTTGATGCTCAGCAGGCACTGCTTTTCAAAACAAATAGAATTGTGTTTTTCTCTGTACGGGTTTTCTTCATTTTAATATCCATATATATATATTTATAGTGTATGCATATGTGTGTGTCCACATGTGCCTGTGTGTGTGTTTAAAAACATATCTTGTGTAAATTGAGCTGACCTAACACGGCATATGGCTCAGTCATGGTTTGAACTTCACCTCCAGATTCTGAACTTGGAGACAAAATTCTTTGTTTCACTGACTCTAGGCAGCTGCATCTGATGTGTTGTTAAACAGAACCAGTTAAACAGAACCATTGCATGTCGTACTTTTGGCCCAGACTGGCAGAATGATAGAATGACAAGAGAGATTCAGATAAAGGCACAATCCTGATTTTTTTTTTTTTGTTCTGTTTCTGTTTGAATGCATTTCTTAACTTTTTGGCACATAGATGAGTTGAGTAACCCATCTTACCTTGTGCATGAGGTGGCCCAGTCAGTGTTTAGTTTAATCTGTCATCCAACCACCCATTTTCTTCCGCTAATCCAATTCAGGGTTTTTTTTTGTTTTGTTTTTTTTGGGGGGTTTTTTGGGGGGGGGGCTGGAGCCTTTTTTTCATTCAAAACATGTCTTATTAGGACAATATAAGGCATATTTGTGTGCCAGCTAGATGAATCTATTTCCATTATGAACCCAATTAATTTTGTAGATATTCTCATTCACAGCTGCTTGTTAGTTTGTATGAATGACTTCTCTTGAGGCTCTGTAAAAATCTTAGCCATGCAACAACAAGACAAGCATGTGCATGATTTGAGATGTGCTTTGTAAGACATGAGTCCAAAGTGTTGTTCTGTGGACTTTATACAGATTTTAAAAGTACAACAAAATTGCCATAATGAGTTAAGATAACGTATTTGCTGTTGTTCTGGCTAATTTACATGTAACTATATAACTTGGAGAGACTCTAAGAAGTAACCAACGGTCTCACATGGTGTACCTCTGCTCTCTGCTGCTAGCTAAAGTCTTGCTGCTAGCCGCTTGCTCACCCAATGAATACAGCAGCAGTGTGCCTACAGTGGGAAACAAAATGATGTTGTGAATCAGTGCTGTCTGTGTTTTGTTTTGTGTTTTTGTTTTTTTGTTTCAAATCTGATGTAACAATATGAAGTGAAGCATCATGATCATTGTTATGAGTTAGAGGGATTCCAGGTGGACAGGTGAAGTCCGAAAATCTTATTTTTGTGATTTTATCTTTTTCAATAGAAAAGCCAACCTGATATTACGTAGGGTGGAGAAGATTAGCCTCTATTGCCGGTCCCTCCTGCGCAGCACCCACATCCAGAGCCGCACCGACACCATGGCATATGTCTACTGCCGGAGTGAAGAGGGACGACCTCCTAACAATATGTGGCACGGCTCTTTACATGACAGTCGCACTGCCTGCATGGAAAAGCTCATTTCTGTACAGCGTAACACATACAGCAGCACCAAACTCCGATGAGACAGGCGTTAAGAGATGAGCAGTACATCTTTTTTTTTTTTCTGCAAAATTACATCACTGATTGATGTACCTCTTCAGTACACTCTGCAGCAGGGGCCTCTCACTTGACGGTTGCATTTTGCAAGCCAGCTGAGGCTAAAAGAAAAAAAAAAACTCACAGGACTTAATTCACTGGACATTGTGTTAAAGCTACCGAAAACATATTTTTGTGTGGCCTACTTTTATTATAAGAGAGAAGATTGTTAAAAAATCCCAGGAACTGTCATATTTCTCCAGTGATGCCAGTGATTGCACATATCAATGAGAGACTGCAGAGTGAACATGTAAAATATCATTCAGACAAAAGAAAACTGTTTGGCTTAAATACTTTGAATGTAAAATCATAGTTCCTTTTTTTGGTGCTTTGAAGCTTTCCTGGAACACTTAAAGAAAAAAAAAAGAAAAATAAATATCCATAGTATAACTCATTTGCCTTTACTACCTTCATTTGAAAGGAGAAACTGAACTGTGTTAAAGCCAAAATCACTTACTTGTTTTTAAGGTCACGTTAATTAAGAATACCAACACTTTGCTTCAGGAATCAGTAAGTGAGAAACTATGTAGTTAGTCTTACATGACATTTGATTGATTTACAGCAAGGACTTGTATGGTAACAGGACTGATAAATAGGCTGCTACTGCTAGCCTAGTGATATTATGCAAGACAAAGCAGGTGGCATTCAAACATTATATCCAGAGTTTTAAGTTAGCTTTAATTTTATTGCTGAAATGAATGAATCATTTTGTTGTATGACTTTTTCGCACTGCAGTACCTATAGCCATGTTATATTACTTAAGTAATATAAGAGTTTTAGTATAAAGAATATTGATACTGGGGTGGTGGATGAAATCAAATCTTATATCTAGATTTAAAACTTCTGCAAGTTCATGTAATGTGTTTGTAATCTAATGATAAGTTATTGCTTGTGACTGGAACACAACTTGTCATCAAATGACAAATTGGAAATATATGAGACACAGAGAAAGGAAGCACTATTAGTTGGATCATATTCACCATATGGTGAGAATCAGGTCTAAACTAAAACTGAATATGGTGTCTGGCTTTTAAAAGTTCTGCCTTTATAGCAGAATTTATTAATTGTTAATATATTTTTTTGTTTTGCAGGTATAAAATACAACAAGCGTGATAATAAAGCAGTAACTTTGACCAACATTTTCACACAGTAGGAAAGTGACTGTTGATCCACATGTAAACATAAGGTACTATACACTGAAACCTGAGGAATCAGTGACTGTATTAATCACATGTGGTCCTTTTACTCTTCTTATTTTTCAGTCCAATAACATATCTTCAAAGCCATGAATATTGTTTAACTGAAGACAAACAATGCCTTTTCAATATGTTCATCTCATGTTGTATGAATTGTAATAATAAATTATTATATTGTAAATTTTCAATTGTAAAAACAAATATCTCTGTATTATTATGTGGCTTTGATTGTCTTTTTCTGAAGAATGTGAATATTAAAAATGTGTAGAAAATTAGAAGACTTTTCCTTTTCCACTACAACAATTTAGATTTAAACTTGGGTCTCAGACAGTTGAACATTTGTGAAGCACCTATTTTTTTTGTCTTTTTTTTTTTTGCCACACCTGCAAATAAAATGTTTTCCTTGTGTATTTGATTTTCTGTAACGTTTCCCCCATTTTCATTTTATTGGTTATTTCCCACCTGGTAGTTATTTTCCACCTGGTGCATGATTGTACTGATGTAATTAAAAATGCTTTTCTTTTGACGCACATACTTTTCAGTTAACATCAGTTTTTGGTAACTAATTCAATCCATTCAAAACAACAACCAAAAAAAAAAGGAGATTTTGATGTGTCACAATAACTGTCACCAAGTCATTACTGTGACTGATCGCATAATTGTCACAATTTGGCACAACAAGAAGTTAAAAGCCTTATTCGTGTTTGATACTCTCACACGTCCTTGTTTAATCTTTCTCATATTGAAGTGTTTTTCGATTATATCAGTAGAAACCAAAGAACAGTATCTTGTTTCTCAAACTTGAAAATGTTAACCAGCATCCAAAACCTGTAGTGTTTATGACTTCACTTTTAGGTGTTAAGTGTAAAATTTGTGATTCTACAAGGTTAGGTTATGGTTGTTGGAAAATATTGTATCTTTTGAAATATCTGCATTTATTTCATATATCAATATACATTTCCCTATTAGTTAATATTCTTCCATATGGTGAGAGAGAGTTTTGAGGGTGTTAGTCTATGTCTAGACCTTCAATTTATGCCCAAAATAAAGTATCTCAACATGTGTTTGAAGGATCACCATGAAATTTTACGTCCACAGTCATCAAAACACTTCGACGCCAGTGACTAAAGATCTACAGCATTTTTCCTCCAGGTCCTCCAAAAGCCTGACTTTGGATGCTTTGAGTGTCATATCTCAGGAACTATTTGAAGAATTGCAATGAATTTTAGGACGCCATCACCCAATATTTTGTTTTATGACAATGTTGATTGCTGCATACACCATGGATGAGTAGTCCTTCCTATTGTACTTTCAAATCCACTTGGAGTTGGCCTAAAGGACGCAGATTTGATGCAGTGTAGTGTGATGTCTGCCTGACAAGTCCACCCAAAAATTGAAGGGCATGGCTGATGTTCACTCATAGCCTAGTCTAGGCATCTGTCTTTGAATTGCTTTATTACATTGGAACAAGAGTTTCAATAGTTGAGTTTTACATTGTGCTATATTTCAAGTAATTAATTAAAGTTAGGTTGGAAGAGTATGCAGTATAGACCATCAATAGCAGTATGTATTAACACTGAAAATGTGGTGTTTTATAGTTATTGTTTTCCTAACTAAATGTGACCCACATAACTAATGTGCCCCGCCTGAACTTACATGGACCTCACAGGAGAGACACCCATGGTATGCAAACCACTACAGTAAAGTTGCACAATATCGGAGCAATAACTGGATCACAATTAATTAGCATGAAAGGAAAATGAAGCACTGATGAAAATGGCTGTAAGCAATTGTAGAATAGAGTGGAATGCTGTTATTTCTCAAGTTTTACCCAATTTGCTATATGGACTAGCAGAAAAAATATTTACATTGAGTTGGAGAGGAGGAAAATCAGTCACTGAACTAGCAGCTATCCCCATATGAATTACACTAATTTATATCATTAACTGAAGGTCTTCATGTGAGCTGCTGGGAAGCATTTTCTTTTTCCACCTCCCTCGACAAACTATTCCTTTAAGCTCAGATCCAGTTTCTTTCCAGTCATGCAACATTAACCACACTTTAAAAATCAGTAGTTTGATGTGCATTCTCACAAATTGGGCCATTAGGGTCATTCAAGTGCCAAGAACACCACTCACATTTCCATGGCAATGTATCAATACAGGATGGAAGAATGAATGAGAATGAGTTATATTTTTATATATATATATATATATATATATATATATATATATATATATATATATATATATATATATATATATATATATATATATATATAAAAATACACACACCACTTTGGACTTTACCTTCTGCATCTGCTCCATTTGTTCCTTCAGCCCCTAGTGCTTCTCTAACACTAGGGAACAGCCCTAGTGCCCCTAGGGGGCTGTTTCCCATTGCTGCTTCTTTCTGATATTGCCGTATGCTGGAATTGCCACATTTGGTTGGTTTTCAACCTATCCAACCTATCTTTGTTGAAATGCTTCAACTAATCAATTGCATGAGGAAATAAATAAGTCAAAGGATTTGAGGTGTCCCTTGCATCCTTTCATGTCAGACCAGCCATTTTCAAGTTTGGGCAGAGCAGTGTAAACCCACAAAGCACTTGACAGTAAGTCAATGTCACACGTACCCCTGGCATACAGGTTGATGTCATCCATGTACAGGAGGTGGTTGATGGTTACTCCAGTTCTGAATCAATACTAATATTTACTCTTAGTGATGAGCTAAGAATGAATATGTTCTGCATAGGGAGTTGAGGACTATGCAGAACAGCAACAGGGACAGTACACCTTGATATATTCTGCACTTGATGATGACCTCTGTGATTGCTTTGGAGTTGGCCTCCAATCAGTCGAAGGCTGATCTTAGAGTCCTTGTACTGCCTTATCAACCAGTAGCTGGTGCTTTGACCCTTTGGTGTTATTTTCAATGGCCTTCTAAGCTTTGCCTATCTGTTGACTCATGTGCCTACTCAGCTTCATTGATGAGGAACTTCCATGTGGTGGAGAGGCAGGTAATCGGCCAGTAGTTTGATGGTGTCATACCATTGTGTGGATCCATCACGATCAGGATTGTTCTGCCCTGTGTTAGCCAATTGGGGTGAGTTTCTGCTGTTGGCAGCCCTACTTATTTGTGCTGCCAGGCATTCATGGAGTGCCTTTAGCTTCTTCAGCCAGTAAGTGTGAATCATGCCAGGTCCTGGTGCTGTCCAACTCTTCATTCTGGAGACGCACTATTGGATGTCTGCTTTGCAATTTTGATTGGTTCTTGTTCTAGAAGATTGCTGTGGTCTGCTCTTAGGCCCACCAGCAACGTGGCCTTGGTGTTGTGTGACATCTCTTTCTTCCAGCTGATTTTCCAGTCTCAGCTTTGGGTGGGTCTGCCCTCATATTATTGTTTCTGAGAACAGGTAATTTATTCTCCCAGCCTTTGTTTCTGTGGTGTATCTATTGAGTCAGTATTGCTGTCATCAGACAGAAGTGAGCTTTTCTGACTCATCAACCCGTATCAGACTCCTTTCATAAAGTTTTACAGCCTCCTCCATAGCGCATAGTTGTGGATGCTCCACAGCTGCATTATGAGGTAAACAGTGCACATTATGCCAGTGTTTGAGGGGACTCTGGGGGTAAAAAAAATTGCAAACTATTTAATTTTCACATATTCCTTTTTTATTCCTGATTTATTTATTGATATTATTAAAATGTTAAAATGAAGTGTGTACAGAAACATTTATATAAACAAACAGTAGTAGATACATGCCAACCAGCTGCAGCTGCTATGAGGTACAGAGGGTTATAATCATATCATTGTACAATTATAATATTGACCCTCATAATTTCCTTCATTTTCTGTTATAAATATATACAGTTTGCTATGAATGTATATACTTTATATAATTTAAATATATACGGTTTCAGATGACTGTTAAAACTTTTTTCTTTTTTTTAAAGTTTCCTCGAGGCTTCTCTTGAATTCTTTATACCCGATAAAAAGAAAAAATATGACCTGAATGAATGGGCTCTTTTTTTTTTGGTGGGGGGGCTTGTGTGTGTAGGCTTGCACTAATTATGACCACCAGCGTGTGACAGCGTTTGATGGTGGACGCTAATTTGGGTGCTTTTGGTGAGGTAGCAGGCATGGTTGCTCAGTCTTCCTTAATCTCGTGACTCTGGGCTGGACTACAGTTTCCACAGGTTAAGCAGGTTATTGAGGTACTGCTGGTGACTATGCTTATAGTGTGTGTGTGTGTATGTGTGTGTGTGTGTGTGTGTGTGTGTGTGTGTGTGTGTGTGTGTGTGTGTGTGTGTGTGTGTGTGTGTGTGTGTGTGTGTGTCTGTCTGTATGTAATATATTTAGAGGCTCTACAATCATAGAAAAACTGGTTTAAACATTTACAAAATTAACCTTGACACATTAAAAAACATTCAACTTAAAAAAAAAAAAACAGACCACAGACCTCCGGCATTATGCTCACTTTAACCAGTGTTTTATTTCTACACAATAAATGACAGCAAAATGAACATGATACTCATCTTTATGACTCTTTCTTATGAAAATATAGCACACATCAGACATGTTTTGCGATGTACCAGAGCACCAAAAAATATAGAATTGCAACTGTGACAACAGAGAGAACAATTGGCTGAAACATAAAAGTCCAATCTGTTGTATATGTGCCTGAAAAGTGCATACTGTGTAAGAAACAAAGTGAAAGGAGGTCATCTGAGGGAGCAAGGGCCCACCTTTACAGTGTTGGTGAAATTCTCAGCAAACACAAAAGCATATGGATAAGACCCAGTAACATACAGTATGAAGTGAAGATAAATGAAATCGCTTGGTTAGTGTCAGTCAACTCAGACAAATGTGAAATGAACTTCTCAATGCATAACTAAGTTAAGTTTAATTATGAGGATGAATTTTAACAGACTCCTAAGAAATTATTATGATATTATTCATCAAGAAAACAAATAATTTATGACACAATGGATAAATTCATAGTTAAGACAGCTGACAACTGTACTAGTATTAAGCCATTAGGAACAAATAAATGCGTACAAGTGGTGTGGTAAAGCATCACTTTTTTTTTTTTTTTTTTTTTATCTTGCAGGTGATACTTTGACACAATGCACAACATTTCACGGTTCATTTCATTGTATAATAGTTATGATAAAAATCAATCCAAGACCTACTCCCAAACAGTTAGTACATGGTTTGCAAATACAATCATATAATATTATTATTTACATCTTAAAATATATTTGTTGAGCAACTGAGTACGAAACATTGCAGTAATACCACTAGATATCCACGTAATATGCAAATACACTTTTTTTGTAGTTCCAACTTAGAAAAAAAAAAGGGCAATCCAACTTTTTCTTTTTCTTTTTTTTTTTTTTGGATTTACTTAAGGATTAGGAAACAGACATAAGGGACCATTCTATAACAAGAGGCCTGTGAGAGGTACTTCATGTGTTACAACACGCATAGACAATTTCTTACAAGATGGCACACCAGTATTTTTCTAGACAAAGATCTGTGCAAAACATTAGGTATTTCGACACACTTTCTTGCACTCTCCACTGCACTTTAATGAGTTAGACACAACATTTCTGACATTTTTTTTAGACATAAAATAAAAAGCCAGGTGTTAAATGAAAAACAAAAGAACAGCTGTTGGTGGAAATGTGGAGAGTTATCAAAGCCTTCCAAAACATGTTGCAATACACATCATATTATGTGATAACCATAGGCTGTAGGTGAGGAGAACTGGTGTTACTTGACCCTAACTTCAAAAGACTCTGTAAGCTGGGCAAACATCCTCTCTAATTTTCACAGGGCAAGCTTGACCCTGGCTGCCCTGCACAGGCATACCTGACAGTGACAGATGAGGCAGTGTGTCAAGACGTGAGGAGGTGGAGGTAGTAATAGGGAGGGAGGGGTGGTGGGAGTCCCAGAGAAGGATGGTTGCCACCCCCAGGAGAAACTCTGACTCATTGGCCTCTGCGTTTTGCCAGTCCGGCTGGCCACCCCTGGCTTAGGGGCAGCCACTGTGAGTACACATTTTCACACCTGGACAAATAGCTAGACAGGCCAGGAAAAGCAGCTCACCCATTCCTACCTCTCCCCCTGCCCACCTTCTGCTTTTCTGCCATCCAAGAACACTCATCATCAGCTGCCTTCTGACCTCCAGTCCATTTTTTTCCTTCATTTTCAAGCCGTTTCTTTGCCACTTGCCAACATCCTTCTGCCCTCAGCTGCCTGTTCCTTGTGCATTACAATGGTTCCTTGCTATATTATTTATTGATGTACTTGGCCATTATATGGTTCTATTTTCAAAACTGTATGGTCAAATACGTGTGTGTGTGTGTGTGTGTGTGTGTGTGTGTGTGTGTGTGTGTGTGTGTGTGTGTGTGTGTGTGTGTGTGTGTGTGTGTGTGTGTGTGTGTTTTATAAAAATAAAAAAAACAAATGAAACCTTTACATTCTATTTTTTTGAAGAAAAAATATACACTGCACTCAGTAACATTTTAACATGGTGAATCATCATTGTTTGCAAGCAATATCCATTTACACATATTGAGCAAAGAGAGAAGTTCTATTTGTGGTTGTTGGTCGAAATTGTACTGTTTATGTCTTATCAGTGCTTGACAGCATTGATCACAATAGGCTGTGACAACAGAGACAGAATGACAGTTTTGACTCACAACCTATAATGTGTTGGCTTATAGGAACAATGTAAAAAATAACTTACATGGACATTAAATATAACTTAAAAAAGTATAACACTCTCAATAAATAGTTCTACTATTTACACCATTGTTTTGAGACTCAAAATGTCACTAAAATACCAAAAATATAGAAGCAGCAAACATTACAAGCATGAGGTACAGCAAGGGATCTTGTGATGACTACAGTAGAGAGGTGACGTCCTCATCCAATGCACGACTGTATAATTTCTCCCATGACTATCGTGATTAGCTATGGCTTATGGGTACCTTCTCAAATATAAACAAAATAATTTTTCAAGTTGACATTCAGTCACATTCTGCAGACTTTCTCGGTAATAACAATCATTTGTGTTGGTATCCAGACATCAACTGATGATGCAAGTAATGGCTGAGGAGGATATTGCTAAATTATTCTAAGTATGTGGAAGCTACAACAGGTTAATCTTTTTATACAGTGAGGGAAAGGATCCAATGACAGGTTTCAGATTCAGCCTTTCAAACAGCTGGAATGGCTTTCCAGTAACCTCAGTGGCAGATGATGAACCACAGTACTGCATATAACTGGTATGGTCTAGTGATTGTAGGTCAGTCTCCCCCCAACTGGTGACAGTTCTATGTAAAGCAGCAGAATCTGGAGTACTAATATTACATATAATTTGATGATATCAATATAAGACATTTTTACCAGGACTAGATAGTATTTATATAAAGTGTTAAATGCAATCTTTGAAGATCATGTAGCCTTTAGAATGACATTAAAAAGTGTCATATTTCATAAAAGTTACAAAGTCTTTCAAGAGCCCCTTTTAATGGGAATTTCTTCATTAATGCGTTTCTTCAGCATTTCCTGGTTTATCTGGCAAAATGCACACCTTCAGCCTTAGCCAGCATATTACACCAACACCAAGGAAACTAAAGATAAATAAATTTGTAATCTAGCTAGATCTTAATTATGTGATAACTATTTCTAAAATGCACTGATGTGTGTCCAGTTGTCTTGGATTTGGGGCCTCATTAGATTATGTATAAATGGATATATGTTTCATAGCGCCAATACCTCCATACTTCATTAATAAAAATGCAAAATCGATTTGAGTGTGATCATATACTGTAGGTCAGATACAAGGAAAAACAAACAAACACAACAACAACAACAACAACAAAAAAGAAACCCAAACAAGAACAGAATAGCAACACAGAGAGTCAAATGACCGCATAGCATACAGTTTGATTCAGATCACCATTTTGACAATAGCAGCGTCTAAACATTTTTTTTTGAAACATTTGCTTTTTCTCCTTAGCTAGAAAGTGCAGTAACTGAGGTCAATAGTACAAACACTGATTTAATATGACATTTTCTTAAAATGAAATACATGATAATGGAAAAAACAATCCTGTCCTGTCCAAGAACATAGTAATATTTACATGATATTCTTTCTTTTTTTCCTTTATATTTGGTGGAAAATAATACCTTCTCATTTTTTTGGATGTTCTAGTATTGACTTGGTTTTCACTAACGGTGGTTTTATAATATGAAAATGGTCTTATGTTGACACTAAGACAATTTGGAATGCTATAGCAGCCTAATGTTTGTCAGAGGGACCGTGCCACTGGCCCAAGTTTAATGAAATGAAACTATGATTTCAGCCAATTAGGAGCAGCAAACTTTGGACCAATATGCTAAGCAGCCTTCATTATCAAATGTGCATGAGAATAAAACCTGTGTGCATGTGTCTGGGATGAGGAGTAATAAAATACAATGCTACTGTAGCAGCTCTGTAGTCTAAAAAAAATCTAACACAGTGGAGCCAGAACACCCAAGTTTCACAATACTGAGAAGAGATGATCAGAACAACCAAGTGCACTTTGTACTGAAGAGAACAGTTAAACATATTTTTACTTAAAACAGACCGAGCCAGAAAACCTAGGAAGCTTTGATTATGTTGTGACTGCAAATGGTGTGTTGACATATACATCCAAATGTCATTTTCATGTACAACAATGTTGCCTGCAGAGCTTTAATACTACAGCATCCAACAGTCCTGAGGGGGAGAGAAAGAGGATGTGTGTATATGCATGTTTGAGCAATGTGTGTGGATTGGTGGGTGGGGGGCAGATATAGTCTTTGACCTACGCTCTCTGTCACTATAAGTCATGGACTATATCCACCCCTTTAACTCCTGTGTGACTGTACTATGCAGTACTGTGTGCTCAAGGAAGCCACAGACTCCAGGAAAGCACTTACTACATTCTGAGAAGGACTGGGATGCTTTTAACTTCAGTTTAAACAGTTTGAATCGGGCCTTGAGGTAACAAAGTTCTCATCAAGCGTCATACGGGACAAGTTGAAACTGAAACTAAAATCACCCCAACCCAAAGTGAGGTGTTATTGATGACATTCCTTAAGTCGTGATCAATGTATGTAGTATTTTTCTTGGGCAACTGGGTGAAAGGGGGCAAGGACAATTGAGGTTCTGGATTTCTTTTAAAGTTCTTAGTGCATTTTATATGTGGTGTTGTCAACATGTATTCTATATTAATGTGAGAAAATGTATTATGAAGTACAAGTACAAGTGTGAATGAATGCTATAAAGAGGTACTTGAAGCAGCAAGGAAGACAAAGCTGTCTAACCCATTTAAATATTATTATGTGAAGATGGACAGTAGCGAAAGCCACACTAAAATGTTTTCATTACGCTCTCAGGATTTTGCTCTATATATATATGAAATTGTCTTAGGAAACCGATTCTGTGGTTAGCTGAGATTTTTTTTTGTGTGTGTGTCTGTATATTTGAGTGTGTTGAATATGCCACTTCCAAATTAACAGTATGGGTGTCTTATTCTCCACCAAGATAGAAATAACCCAAAGCCTCTGATGTGCCAGTGAAGAAACACACTCTACTTATAATGACATACAGATATAGAATATCTGACCAACACCAAATTCTAGCCCCTCCAAAAAGGTGCTGAACAAGCCTTCAGCATGTGTGAGGATTACTTTTTACCATATGTGTCAACTTCCTTCATATTTCCGAAACTCCGAGGCAAAATCAATGCCATCCTCAACTTATGCATTTTGATATACCTTTGGTTCAATCATTTGATTGTAGAGTAAGGTCACTAAAATAGACACTAAAGCCAGCACGAAACTCAACAAAAGGCATGCTACCTAGGCTCGGTTATGTTTTTGTTTTTGTATATTTTTGTTGTTGTTCTTTTTTGTTTTGTTTTCTTATTTTTTTCCAAAATGTCTGCTTCATGTAATTCATTTAGTTTTTTTTTTTTTTTTTTTTCTTGCTTTGCTTAATTTGTATTTTAATGATTTAATGTATTGGAACAGTTACTTTGCTTTAAGCTGAAAAATGAAGTTTTTATGGAGTCCCATCTTCTTCTCTATATCCTTCTGTGGTGTAGAGGTGGAGGCATTTCAGCAGGTTGGGGTTGCAGTATGGATGGAGAGGTATGCCTTTTAAGCAGCATGTGCAGGAAATCGAAGGCCAAGAAGAGGATGAAGGAGAGTCTGCCTCAGCCACTTTGGCTGTGTGGTGTTGGGGAAAGGGTCCTAAGTTGTTGAACAAAGGGTCCCTGCTAAGGTTGGTCACCCCAGGGAATGATCATGCTCACCCTTTCTGTTCTCTATAGCATTGGGATCCCGACAGGAGCACTCATCCCGTAAGTCACAGGACATTGGAAATGGAATCACCTGGGCAGGAAAGAGAAAGAGAAACTCAAATTCACGTGTCTACTTTAAAACCCATCGATTCATCTATCAGTTTTCTTAAATTTTTATCAAATTCAGGCTCACAGGGACATACGTACACACATGTGCACATCTAGACACACACAGACACACAAGCCAACATGCCTCATAATTGAAGAAGACCCTATTTCCTGAGACATCATACAGGATTGAAATGTCTCAATTTGGGTATACAAAGTTCTGTGTACACAGGCTACCTAAACTGTTATGTCCATAATGTTACTATAGTAACACATCTATATAACCTCAATGCATGACCCCCCAGCTGAAAAAGATTTGGGATGCTGTGTAAAATACAAACTAAAATCAGAATGCAGTGATTTGCAAATCCCACAAACCCATATTTTAATCACAGTAGAACATAGAAAACATGTGAAATGTTTAAAAATGATAAAATGTACCTTTTTAAGAAAAATATTAGCTCATTTTGAACGTCACAAAAAAGTTGGGATAGGGGCAAGAAAAGGCTGGAAAATTAAGTGGTACTAAAAAGAAATAGGTGGAAGAAAATTTTGCAGCTAATTAGGTTAAATTGAGTATAAAAAGAGCATCTTAGAGAAGGAGAGTTTTTCAATAGTTAGATAATATCATCAAAAGATTTCAAGAATCTAAAGAAATCTCTGTGTGCAGTGGACAAGGTCAAAAATTAACATTGGTTGCCAGTGATCTTCAGGCTCTCAGGTGGCATTCTATTAAAAACAGGCATGATTCTGTCATGGAAATCACTGTCAGTGAACACAGTTTGCTGTGCCATCCACACATGCAGGTGAAAGCTCTATCATGCAAAGAAGAATCCAGAAATGTGACTATCTTCTCTGAGCCAAAGCTCATTTAAAATCGATTAAGGCAAATTGGGAACTGTTTTGTGGTCAGATGAATTGAAATTTGAAATTCTTTTTGGAAAACATGGACACCATGTCCTCTGGACTAAAGAGAAGAGGATCCATCTGATTTGTCAGTGTTCAGTTCGAAATCCTGCATTTCTGAATGTATGGGGGTGCATTTGTGCCTATGGATCTGGCAGCATGCACATCTGAAAAGGCATCATCACTGCTGAAAGGTGTATACAGGATTTAGAGCCACATATGTTCCCATCTGGTAGATGTGTTTTTCAGGGAAGACCTTGCATATTTCAGCAAAACAATGCTAATCCACACACTGCTTCTATTACAGCAGCACGGTTTTGTAGCACAAGAGTCCGCATGCTAAGCTGGCCACAGAGTGGTAAATATGGCCCTGTCCCAGCTTTTTTAAAATGTGCTTCTGCCATCAAATTAAAAGTGAGCTAATAGTATTTCTTAAAATGGTACATTTTCTCAGTTTAAACATTTGGGCCCAGTTTCCGGTACAAGGATTATGTCTAATCCTGGACTAAATATTTTTTCCTATTGTGGTCTTCATTGACTTTTTCCTTTTAGTCTAGGACCATGCTTAATCCATGAACCGGAAACCGGCCGTTGATGTTTTCTCTGATCTACTGTGAATAAAATATGGTTTTATGAGGTTTGCCAATCATTGCATTAAGCTTTTATTTACATTTTACACAGGGTCCCAACCTTTTTAGAATTGGAGTTGTAGAATATCAAAAGAAGAAAACAATGTCTGAGACATGTAGCTCCATGAAAATCATGGCCAATTACATGTAACAAGTCTTCTCATGCTAAACATGTACAGTACTTTATGTGATATCATCAAGCAGTAGCATACAGTAACTCCATTTTGAACTCACTTTAGATACGTTTTTGGGATTTTTTTTTTCATTTTCTGCTCATAGGAGACCCATGATGTCAAACATACTATCACAACAATTGATACCCCAGTTTTTATCTGATTGTCTGATGTCAAAGTGAAATGCTGCAGGTGAAACCAGAACCGGAAGATCAGTGGACATTGCCTCTGGCTTTGACGTCACTAGGTAACAATGGTCATGCGTCACCAGCACCAGCTGCTGCTGACTTGCTGCCCAGCTCTTGGGGGGCCTGCTTCAGCTGATTCAGTACACAAAATGTGTCCTCCTTCTGCAGGCCAAACAAGAAACATGTGTGGTCCAAGCGCAGTGAACTGAGGACACGTCGATATTTTGTCCTGGTGTGGGTTTGCTGTGAGTGTCACTTTTTTCATTTTAGGGCCGAGCGAGTATTTCTTTTTTTGCACAATGGATGTCAGTATACATTGTAATTGTGCAACCAGCAGATAGTATGCCTCATGATAAAGACAGCTATTAGTGAATGCTATCTGCCTGCTATAGGAATAGCTGCTGTATAATTACTGAGATTACTTCTTTTTATGCCATCTAACAAATTACATCATGAGCTAATACTATCTAAGAAATTAGAATTTCTCATCTACTAAAAGAGGCAGTTATAACTAAAATGCACATTACCATGCACATCCTCAACTTCAAGTTTGGCTCTCTGAAGATGATTCACCTCTTTCGTGATCAACCAAATAAAAGATTTACAAGCTTCTGATAGTTTTCGTTGAACTCAGTTCAACTTTAATGCCATTGTGCAGTGTAGAAGTACAAAGCCTGTGAGAGTGAAGTAAACCTGGAAGAAAGGTGACCTCCAGTTTCTCTTAATCTGTTTCATAAAAATAGAAACTGTTAAGGCCTCAGCCACAGAGACTTAGAGACCGGTCAATGAACCTCCAGTGGCCAGGGAAAAACCTGCATTTCCTGATCCGTTGGCAAGGTTGCTGACTGCAGTCAGGTGAACTCGGTCAGAAAGAGGGTGCTTCACCAAAAAATCTTTCTATGATTGATTTAGTCCCTAGCAGATTGCTGCAATCTTGCGCTGTGAAAGGCGCTGACTTGTCTGCAAGCCTGCATCTGTGTAGAACATTTGCCTGAAGGTAAAAGTTGTGTTTTCCACTGCAACCAACACATTTCAAAACGCACAACTTTTACTTTGAAGGACCATATCTGGTTTACGTTGCACTTTTCATTATTTCATTACCGCTTGGCCAGTGTTTGCAGACAAGTCAGCAGCTTCCTGTCTGCTAGCAAACTATTGCTGACTACTGGTCACCATCAGTAGTTAGCAAGAAATTTCACACTAGCGACTGCCAGAAACTTCCAGAAAACACTTGCCAATTGATTGCAGGATGCACACTTTTCTATAGTGACCAGTGTTTACAAGGGGTCAGTGACCTTTCTCTAGGCCTGCGTGACTGAGACTTTAGCAATCTATTTCCCAGCGGCTGCCAGCAACCCCCAGCAACCATTCTAAACCTGTCAGGGAAAACACATTTTTCCTAGTGACCGGTGGTTGTCAGATGGTCACTGACTGGTTTCAAGGCCTGTGTGACTGAGGCCTAAACTACAGTGTGTTAGACTGCAAAACCCTTTTTGTTTTGATGTAATATTAGATTGAAAAAATAAAAGGCTGAATAATTGTAACTTTTTAAAAATATTTACCATAGTTACGCACAATTTGAAATTAGTTTTACATTTTGCTTTGGATTGCAGTTGAAAGTAAATGCTTAAAATCAAAATGTTATACTTTAGTTGGTGGTAAATGCAACACATAAAATAGCACCAATAATTTGAGGATCGTGTTTTATTGACAGTGGAATGATATGGGGGAGCATGCTAGTCACTGAGGAGCAGTGACGCAGGCTCCCCTTTGAAATGAGGTATAAAACAAGTTGTTTACGTGTAGGGGTGGTGTTTCTAATGTCAGGGCCAGGCAGGCAGTGACCAGACTTCTCTGAGAAAATGAGGCCTACATGTGATGGCTTTACAAGCCCAAGGCCAGACACACTTCAGAAACAGCTCTCAAATGTATGACCAGAGTTTCCTTGGTTTAATTACAATATTTCTTAGTTTCACACTTTCACCTTGTTTCTTTCAGAGTCTCTAGCTTGCACTATCTTGCTTCATTACTCCCTTCTCTTGCAGCACACTTTCTCAGTACACCTCCCACTCCACTTGCACACTTTATTTTCCCTTCCAAGGGCACTTCTGTTTATCTCTCAATCTAGAGAATGATGGTGGGTGGCAAATTTGACATGGTTTCCTTTGACCTTGACCTCCAGGGTGGCTACGCCAGCTGCCACATCTGGCCCTGACTTAAGGTTCTCTCAGGGTGGCTGGGAAATTAGGCTGACTGGCCTTGTGGGCCTGGGGGCCCTCATGCAGCCCCATGTCCCTGGGCTAGAGAAGGGCTGTACGAGGACACCCACTGACAGCAACATGAAAGCCCTTCAGAAGAACGCAGACCTTGTGAGAGCCACATCCTTCCATCTCAGGAACAAGTCAAAATAACACAGAGTTCCTCTCTACATGTCTGTGTTTGCAGTATGTGCGTGTAAGCAAGTGCTTAAAGGAAATAAGGTGGTGCATGTGGCACAGGGCTGGGAGAAAGGGAAATGGCCAATCTAGAGATACATACCACACTGTTCATTACCTCTAATAATCTTATTTATGTAATCAACAGTGTGGTAATTACATATTTATTGGCCAGTCTTCAAAATACAGTGTTGTGAGGAAGTATTTGCCCCTTCCTGAACTTTTAGTTTTTGCATATTTGTCACTCTTAAATATTTCAGTACATCCCATAAAATGTAAAATTTGTCAAAGATAACCTGAGTAAACACAAATGCAGTTTTTAAATTATGATTTCATTTATGTGAAAAAGTAACTGCCTCCTAAACCTAATAGCTGCTTGTGCCACCCTTGGCAGCAAGAACTGCAAACAAGCATTTGCGATAACTGGCAAGGAGTCTTTCACATCACTGTGGAGGAATTTTGGCCCACTCTTCTTTGAAGAATTACTTTAATTCAGCCACATTGGAGGGTTTTCAAGCATGAACGGCCTGTTTAAGGTCATGCCAAAGCATCTCAATCTGATTTAAGTCCAGACTTTGATTAGACCACTTCAAAACCTTGCTTTTGGTTTTTTTTGTTTGTTTTTTGTTAACCATTCAGAGGTGATTTGCTGGTGTGTTTCCGATCATTGTCCTGCTGCATAGCTTAAGTGCACTTGAGTTTCAGGCCATGAGCTGATGGCCGGGCATTCTCCTTCAGGATTTTCTGGTAGACAGCAGAATTCACGGTTCCATCAATTATGGCAAGTCATCCATTGCCTGAAGCAGCAAAGCAGACCATCACACTACCACCACCATGTTTGACTGGTATGATCATTTCGTGAAATGTTGTGTTAGTTTTATGCCAGACATAAAGGACTTGAACCTTCCAAAAAGTTCAACTTTTGTTTCGTCAGTCCGCATAGTATTTTCCCAAAAGTCATCAAGGTGTTTTTTTGACAAATGTGCGACAAGTCTTTGTGTTCTTTTTGGTCTGCAGTGGTTTCTCCTTCGAACTTTCCCATTTATGCCATTTTTGCCCAGTGTTTCTCATACTGTTGAATGTTGAATTCTGACCTTAGCTGACACAAGTGAGGCCTGCAGCTCTTTAGATGTTGTGCTGGATTATTTTGAGACCTCCTGGATGGGTCATCAATGCGATCTTGGTGTAATTTTGGTAGGCCAGACACTCCTGGGAAGGTTCACCACTCTTCTAAGTTTGTTCTCATTTGTGGATATTTAAAAACTGTGTTTTGTCTTTACTCGGGTTATCTTTGACTAATATTTAAATTAGTTTGATTATCTGAAACATTTAAGTGTGACAAAAAGGCACTGTATATTAAAAGCCTATTAAAACAGATGTTTATTTCAATCAAGTCTTTACCTAGAATTTAAGATACAAACAACACTTCAGTGTAAAAGGAAACCTGTTCATGCACCTACACTCACATATTACATGTCTTATAATTACAAACAACCATTTGTCACAGCACAAGTGGTCCTAGTATACTGCAAAACCTAAAATGAATTATAATTGTGAAATATTACAAATGTCTGTGAGATCACTGAACTATGAAATCTATAGATCATAAGAAACAATGCTATAAAAGCAAAACTTGAATGACAGATAGACAGAGAAAGAAACACAGGCAAAAAGAAAGTTTTAACAGATCAGATATGGAAGGAAAAAGAGCTACTTAAGAACCAAAGAACACATAACTAACTTTTGGCAATTTAAATGCAAGCACTTGGCATCAGTTACCAGCCTAAACCCCTAAAACCTGTGGGGAGTGTGTCCTCCTGCTGGGTAACTACCTTTGCTCAGCTGTGTAGAAAATCCCTGCTCCTTCTTCCACATTATTATGCCCCTCTCTCTCAGATGCATTTTGCCATCCCACCTTTAGCCCTTGCTCCCCACACTCAGATAAATAAATAGCAGGAATTAAAGAAAACTGTGCAGTTAAAATCTAAATTTTATCACAGTACATCAGCCTGCATGTGGAAAAGCAAGAGCCACTGCTTGTTAAAGATCGTGTGTTTCCAGGCATCTTATGCAAAGATAGAATTTGCTTCTGTTTTAAAACATCAATTGTAGTCAAAATGATAGCAGTTAGTAGATATCACAGTCCATCACTTGGACAAAAACATCAATCATGACACATAGCAAGTCACATACTGAGCATACTTGTGCTAGGCTGAGAGAGGTAAACAGTGGTGAGGGGCTGGGAAGGATCTCAGCACTCACCCAAGACCCAAATCAGACAGAAAAACATACAGGCACATTCATAAAATGTTCTCAAAGAGAGGCCAACTATATCCAAGAAAGGCATTCCTTCCAAAATAGATGGGGGGGGGGGGGGGGGGGGGGGCTAAAAAAGGGTCTTGTACAGGGAACCCTCAGAAAGGCATACTCCATAACCCTTACTTCCTCTCCTCTCTGCCTGTCCAAATCTAGCCAACAGCTTGCAACTATTAAGGGGAGATCCTGTGGTGACCTTACGTGCAGCCAGTCCTTGCACCTTCAAAGCTCCTGGGGTTGAACAATACACAGCAAGTCATCCAGAACTCCTAATACACAAATCATTACCAAAACAATGGAATATAGCAGTATTTGCTGGGAAGTGGAAGAAAGGTAAATGAGAGCCACTGCTTTTCACTACACTTCTATTCCCCACTTCTAATATTCAGCTCTTATCAGTACAGAATTCTGAGTGAACAAGCAAAAGAGAAGGAGAGAGAATCTGGAAAACTTAAGTGAAAATTGCATAATTCCTTTAATATAATTTTGTTTGGTAAGAAAACAAAGTGCTCAGGAATGGTGTTTGGAGGAAATGGTATTGCATTCCAAACATTACATTTTTTTCATATTGAACTGTTGAATCATTTCACATTTGAGAGGCATGGATTTTGATGTTGGGAAACATAATAACAAACAATCATGCAACAGCAGTAAAGAAGTCACTTAAGCAGCTTTCATTAACTGGGGTGAGCAGATGTTTTCATGAAGTGTGTTCTACTGTATCTCTTCCATCATTGAACTGGAGACATAATAATGATATACTATTATGACTATTTGGTTTTTTGGTCACAGAGTAAACAAGTGAGGGTGAGTTCTTATTTATTCATTTACCACAGACTTCCTGGATGGACAAAAGATATAAGATGATGACTGCCTGCTGGAAAAACATTTTGTCCTGTTACCGAAATGAGAGAAACAAGTAGAAGTAACTGGTTTTGGCAAATAAAATGTGTCTGTGGTTTTATGGAAGGAAGGGGCCATTCTTTTAAAGTTCTATGGAACACACTGGGAACAACAACAAGCAAGAGCAAGATTCCTACTAAATCGTCAGTGAAGAACTAATGGTTGGTGTGCCTGTTCGGGTGTTTTCTGTTTGTGTGGGAATTAGATGCTGTGAGCGTGAGAAAAAAACAACCTGGATGACTGAAAGTGGGAATGGGTGGAGGAAAGACTAGATGATAATCAGATAGTGAATGAGAATATGCAGATTTGGGGGTGGGGTGTTGGGCACATATGTGATTTTCCATTAGACCTTCACAAGAGCCCATTGCTAGGTGTCAAACAGCGTTCTTCTGTTGGCTACTCATCATCGCTGTGAAAAGGAGGGTCTTACCAACAAAGTTTCAACCAGCCTGAAGGAGGATTCATCTTCAGTGTTAAAGGTGATGATGAAGTTAGCTAGCTACAGTAGCTTCAATGAACTATAATTTTCACGTGTGTTATGGCATTAATTGGTGTTTATGTGTCTTGCTGTCTTCAGCATACAAAAGGTTTGAACTACCTGTCTTGTCAGAGGCTTGACAAGTTGTAAATGTTTGCAAAATGTGGCAACTAATGCTAAAATCACAACAAACAACAACATTTCTAATTGGTGCGCCGCTTTCACTTCTTATCGGAACCATTTTGCTGTTGGGTTTGCTTTGCTTTATTTATCACATCTGATTACAGTGAAATTGCATGTAATATTGTCAGACTTCACTTGCTTATTTTTTCTAAATCCTATAGTGAGACCAGGGAAAACAGTGGTTGGAGAGGAGGTAGGAGCGAAATTAGGCCCCGTTTACACAACATTTCCAGTGGAAACAGTCCAGCCAAAACCTCACAGATCTGAAACAAAAATTCAGAAATCCCTCCACAAACAGTGACGTAGGAGGACAGCTATTTAACTGCAAAATGACATAGGCACTCGGCAACCTTGCTTTTATATAGAAATATAACAACAATGCAACCAGTTGGCTACAAGCTGAGTCAGTCCCCTAGTGTAAAGAGACACATTGCAGATGATTTGAACTCCCTGGTGCCGACTGATTCTGATTTTTTGCAATGTGTCTGTCTGCATATATGAATTAGCACATATAAAAAGTAATTCTTTACAAACCTTCACCAGTTTGTCTGAGAATAATTGTTGGAGATAGGATGACTCCCATCAGGCAACCTGTGTGATTGCCTTGCTATCAAAAGGGATTGCCCTGAGGTTGAGGGTGTTGCACGCTCAACCTCAGGGCAACCAGCTGGGCAACCAGCCCTCAATTGATAAATGCAAAAAAAAAAAAATCAATGGCAGGCAACCAAAAATTTAGTCAAAGGGAGGTTGCTGTCCAGATGTACAGTATCAAAGGATTAGAACCATCAGTGCATATAACTAATGTTTTAGCTAGCATAAAAACATAGAAAACAATACCTTTTTTGATGAAATCCGTGTTTAGGTGCATTTAAGCAAGTTGGGACAATGTCTTTATTTGATGTCTCGATGAGAACACTGAGCTCCCTCTAAAGAGGTAAACACTATCTGTCTTTGCTACCCAGAAAATGAATCGAGCAGGTCAGAGGAGCAGAATCAGTAATGAGCTACACATTCCTCTTGATATAAATTTATTTCATATTTGTTTTTTTTTTTGTTTTGTTTTGTTTTATGAAACCTACATGCATGGGTTACCTGCCATGCATGTGTTCCATTTGGAGAAAATCAGCGTCAGGTGGAAAATGGCCTGTATCTGACTTATCTGAGTCGATCAAAAAGGAATGATTGGGAGAAAATGAGATAAACAACTAAATCCAAATGTCTAACTAATGCACACATTAAAACAATAAATAGAGGGGAAATGTGGGCAACAATATCAAAGTAACACATAAAGATTGTCAGGAAGGCTGTTAAAAAGTCATAATTTAAAACTCTCATTCAGGTTAAATTGAGTTTTGTGAAAATAAGGTATGCTTATATTGGCCAAGACATTAAGCAACATGTGTTTGCAAGCAAGAACCATCAATTAGGCAACATGCTCGCAAGAAAACGGGATTAATATCAAACATCTGGTTTTCCTTTGTTCCTATATCAATTTCACATATCAACTTAATTCCTTAGTGTTTCCTTTTGGTTTTTCACCCACAGTAACCTTTCATCACCCCTTGCTCCTGGCAGCTGATAAATTAGATTACAACTGGTTATTTCAGAGTGATTTTTTTTGCAATGTGTTTAATAATTAGCAGGGGACACACTAGTGGAAAACACCAGGCAGTTGTAGTTGTTTTCAAATAAAGTCTGTGTATAATGTTTTTAAGTAGAATTTGGGCAGGTAGGCTTCAGGTTTAAACTCAGGGGATGAACCTAAACTCACCTACCTTATAAAATTCTCCCATTATAAAACATTGCATTGAAAATTAAAACTTTTCTGTAGTCATAACAGAGATAATCTTCACCCACTTTTCTATGACAGATTGAAGAAGCTGGCACCAAGTATTCACTGGGTGATTTGATCCTTCATTTGTCTGTAGTTACTTTAGTAATACAAGCTTTGTGGACCCTGCAATTGACTTTCACGATGCAGTTACCTTGGCTCACTATAGCATTAAACTTGGCTAGATTCCTCTACAACAGTTGAGGGTCTGTAAATTGAAACCATATTTTGCTATCCTTTTTTTGCTGACAAACATTATATTATAAATATTCTAAATCTATTACCAACATTTTTTTTAAAGTATAAAGAAGGGAACAGAATTATTTGGGGAAATTTCAGAAATGCTCCTTTTCTTCTCAGCCAGGGTAGAGGTGTGTCCATATTTGATTACCAGCAGCTGGCAGGCTGAACCCCAGCAAGAGTCAAAATAAACAAACTTTCACTTTAGCTTACAAGCGTGAGCAAACCCGTACGAAGTGCTATTGAAGACTAAGGATCAAACAAACTAAATGGACTTAAGACACAATTGCACTTATTTGTTGCAAGATGTTGCAACAAATTCTGTGTGTTCAGACTGAGCCAAACAACTCCAAACTTATGACATTTCATTATTCAGCAGGACAACGGTCTGTAACACATGGTGAACACAACCAAAGAACTTTTCAGAGTCAGTAAGTAGAATTTCCTTGACTGGCCGAGTCAGTCATCAATCCCATTAAAATGCATTCACGTGATTTAAAGCAAGACTACAGGCAGAGTGACCGAGCAACTAAGAGCAGTTGAAGGTTGCTGTGGTGAACGCCCTGGAGAGCAGAAACAAAGTATCTGGAGATCTTTTTCAGCAGATACTGACTAGAGGGGCTGTTTCACAAAACATTAAAGATTATTTTGTTTGCCTTCATGTGTATCTGTTCAATTACTTTAAACCTGTAAACTTTAGGAATTACGTGTTAAAATAGATGTATCTCTCAAACAGGTCTTGTTAGATTGATATAAACTCTAACCAGGCACTTAGATGTACCAACCAGGTTTGTTTGTTTTATTGTTTTTTTAAACTGAATGCATATGAGCACACTGGAACAGAAATGTGCATTTGTCCAATTACTTATGATTTAGAGTACTGTATGTTCATGTTGATAAGTTCAGTACAGAGGGCACTTTGTCAAAATAGTCAATAAAGGTTTCTCTGAATCTGTTCATCTTGTGTCATCTATCTGGTTGACAGTTATAGAATTGATTTATATTTTACATCATACATAGATTTTTTTTTTTTTTTTTTGGCCACAGCAGCTTTTTGTGACAGTGGAGAGAGACAGGAAATGTGGGAAACATACAGGAGAAGACACGCAGGCAAATCGGTGCCGGGGCGCGAACCTGCGCCGCCCGCACCGCAACGTTTATTTACGTTGGTTTATGATGCTGTTCATTTTTTGTCTGTCTTTATGATTATGCATAAACTAACAGAATAATTTCATGAAACTTGGTGGAGAGTTGGAGCATGGGCAAAGGAAGAACTGTCAAAAGCTTTCAGCTAGTCTAAAAAGTTTTTTTTTTTAAAGTAAAGAGGTCACTTCCAATGGGTTGCTCAACAATTCTCTGCTGGTTTTGAAATTATAATACAATGATTTACATTTGATAGTGGTTATGAAAGAAAGAATGGAAACAGATTGTGGATCTGTGGCGCTCATTCTTTTAGAAGATAGTCAAAGCTGAATAGCAGATACTAAAGCATATAAATAGAAAAAAAGAACTATTAGGGCTCTTAAGTATGGTATGGCCTTAATTTTTAATTTATTAATTTTTCTAAATCAGATATGATGTAATCCATGACAATTACCACAATACAAATTTGCCTCATCCATAATTTTCACTCATCCTTACTTTTTCAATTTTATGTGTAGATCACTGTTCCACCGTGCCATCCCATTTCACCAAAATATTTTTCATTTTAATCAATATTTTTACAACATGTTTTACTTTATTTGCAACTTTAAAGATGTTACTCCACTATCAGTTTTTCTTTCTGGCCACTTCTAAACCTGTCACACATTTGGCATTCTAATATTATTTAGCTATACTTCAGTCAATACCAAGTTATTACTTGGCTAAATTCATAGTCAGTTTTAATTATTACCTCTTTATTATTAAATTATTACCCCATTATTAATGTGGCACTACTAAGTGGTAATCCAAAATCACAAACTCAGGAAATGAAGAAGCTATACAGTAAGACACAGTGACATAGCCAGTGATACACATCAACTTCAATATAATTCCAGCCAGAAATACAGATGGATGTGCCAGAAGTACAACCTAAGTCTTTTGCCAGATTCACAGAAAGAGGCCAGGCCAGGAAAGCAGATGCTACAGCCCAGAAGCTAAATTACACATCCAACTATATTCCTTGCCAACAGCTGGCTGGGATGAGACAGACAAAGCACCTCTTAGAATTTAGGGAGTTGATATCACAGGAACCACCTTTTCTTTTTTTTTTTTCTTTCTTTTTTTAAGAAATGCAGCAGTTAATGTTAAAAATACAAAACAAAATTCTTGACAGACTGTTCTCCTTTAGTAACAGAATAAGTAAGTAAAGTAAATATACTATAGCACATATTAAATAGCCACAATCTTTACTCTGTTGTCTAAAAATGACTTAAATCAAAATTACGACCCAAATTCACATAATCGTATGAACACAGACTGTACAAAAAAAACAGATTAGGTAACAAAATACCACAGCAAGTGGTACTTTGACTAAAAAATACTATTGATGAAGCTTAAAACCTCCCAGTCTCTTGAATGAGGGGTCTGTAATCTGTCTACCAGTCCACACAAGACAAAGAAAGGAAGAAACTGTTTAGAGATTGTACAAAAGGTGAAATACGATAGTGTTCAACAGAATTCTGTGATTTATTACAGTACATTGAAAGTAGGATTTTCACAAATATCAAAGCTTAATAAAGATAGTATGCAACCTCCACTGAATGCATGGCAGTGGTTGAGAAAAACACATGGGAGGTGGGATTTTTCCCTAAAGCACTGTTGATTAGTGGGACTAGATCCAGCATTAAGACTTTTTTTTTTTTTTTTTGAAAGATGAGGCTTTCCAGGTTCAAGGATGCCGCCACTAACCTTTTTAGTCTTGACGGTCGATTGGCAGCAGTCTCCTCCATCATAGTTACAGAAGGCTCTGTTGTTTACTGAATCACAGTAGTTGTCTCCCATGAATGGCTATACCAAAGAGAGAAAGTCAAGCAATTAGACAAAGACACTGATCTAAGAACTTCCTGCCTTGTTAATTGCTAACAACTCCAGAGTCTTTTGTTGCAGTTTTCTCTTAAGCATTTTAGGGCTTTTAGAAGCCTTTGTATAAATTTGCTGATGAATCTGATACATTAAATTTTCCTCATTCTTCAATGTGACTCTTTAAGCCCTTAGTTGGCCAGACCCGTAAATCAAACTGAAGACACCATAAACTATTCACTGCACAAAATGCTCCAGTAATTTGATTTATTGGGTTGGCCCCACCCACTCCACTTGGGTTACCAATCAGGTTTTCCAAATGGCCAAAACGAGTAGATGATATCATTCTTCCATGAAGCGAGGTGGAATTCCTTCAGATGTTGCATTCACTTGTAAATGCCTCATTAATTGAGAAAAAAATAGCACAATGACACGATCACGTGTGTGGATTATTTTAGGAGGCATTACACCAGTTTATAGCAAGTTAATAGCTTTTCAATGGGCCTTATATATAAGTCTGATAAGAAACACCTGTATAGCAGCAGCATGTTTTACAGACTTTCAAGAGCCGAATGTTTTCTGTCCTTGTTCCTGTGCAGCAACGTGTCCCAGAAAAGAAGAAGAAGAAAAAAAAAAAGCTCACTTGCTTTCCATTGAAGTGAAAATGTAAATACAAATATACTTTCTTTTTCATTGCTTTCACTGGACTCGTTCTAGTCCTTTGAAAAACAAACCCCATGATTAGTAGCATATAGAGCCACATTTAGCAACCAGTCAGTAACTCTAAGTAATCATTTTCTGTATGACTCTATCAGTCTCTCACACTGTTGTGGAGGCACTTCAATCAGGTTGAGGTCTGGACTTTGACTGGGCCATTGCAGCACTTTGACTATTTTCCTTTTCAGCCATTCTGTTGTAGATTTGCTGCTGTGCTTGTGATCATTGTCATGTTGCATGACCCAATTTTGGCCAACCTTTTACTGTTGGACAGACAACTGCAAAAGCATTTAACTCTAGAATACTTTGGTTCATGGTCAACTCAGTGACTGCAAGATGACCAAGTCCTGAGGCTGCAAAACAAGCCTAAATCATCACCCCTCTACCACTGTGTTTGACAGTATGATGTGTTTGTGCTAATATGCTGTGTTTCATTTTCACCAAATGTGGTGCTATGCATTATGGCCAAATACCTACACTTTGGTCTGGTTGAGAACATTGTTCCAGGAATCTTGCAGTTTGTTCAGATGCAGTTTTACAAATCAATAATCAACCTTAATATTTAATATGTTAACTGAGGCCTGAAGAATCTGAGATGTAGCTCTTGGGATTTTTGTAATTTCTCTGAGCATTGCATGGTCTGACCTTGGGGTGACCTTGCTTGGATGTCCACTCCTGGGAAGACTGTAGCATTGTGTTAACACATACCTGAATGCTTCAGACCAGCAAACTTCTGCTTCTATAGAGGTGGTCTCACTTGTTTATGATCACTTAATTAAGTAATATGATTAGCAGCACCTGGCAGCTATGCACCTTCTTAATTCCTCTGGAAGCACTAAGGGTGTACTTAGTTTTTCACAGAACTGCAGATAGTCCTGTGAAATCTTTTTTTTTCCACATGACATTATGAATTCATTTTCTGTCTAAAGTCCATAACCAAACACAGTACAGAAAGCTTTATATTACATATATCTCAAGTTTAAGATGCAGAAGGTTGGTGTGAAAATTTCATTTTTGTGTGATCAAACAGACCCTTACCTCACATCCTTTGATGCAGTGGAGCAATTCAGGGTGTGGATACCATTTCAGCCCCATTGTACAGATAATATTCTGTAAGATAAATCAACATTTGTAGATTGAAATAAAGAAATGTTGCTGTCAATCAAAAACATTTGCTCTGCACAACTTATCTCCTGAACATTTGAAGTGCTTTGCCAGGAGTTTGTTCTTTTTCTCCAGATTTTAGGCCACATAATCTTAGCCTTACTAAACTCAGTGGACACATGTTAGCTGCACACAGACACACCCCTAAGCCAGGGAAACACAGGTGTTATCAGAAGGGCTCATGTGCTACTCATAGAGGCTTTTGTGTGAAGCCTTCTTTGATTTAGACTGAAACCGAATAAATTGATTTTTAAAAGACATAACTTCAAAAAAAAAGTTTTTTTCTTTATAACTTAGTCATGGCCCCGGGAGGACAAAGAACTGGAAGCATGAGGGAGACAGAAGCACAGAGGTAAGAGCACCATGATATCTAATATCTTTCCAGAATGTGTGGAATCCCTTTCTGTTCTCCTACTGTGCTCTTCTTTGAAATGCAACAGAAAACATTTGTGCTCAGGGCAGGTGGGCAGCAGTGTGTACACAGACTGTGCAGCTGTATGAGCAAATGCACCCATCTAAGCATATACTGCGCAGCTATGAAAAGCTGTAAATAGTCACATGACTTTTGATTTCTTGACTGTGAGCTCATAAAGAGTGTCACATGTTAGGCATTTGTACATGAGGTTACATGAGGTTTTGTTTACAGTATATGTAAATCAGGCTTATATAGTACTGTCCGTGATCAAATGCACCATCTACAGCAAAGCCCTGGCTGACCTCAGCTGGTCCATTTTTCAGATCCATTGTGCCCCAATATCTCACAAAGTTGACATTCTTTTCTTCTGTTGCTGCAAACTAAGGTATTTTTCATTACAGTGGTGTCAGCAAATCAATGCAAAAAGAAAGATAGGAGCTTCAAAGTGGAGAGAAACAACAACATAGCATCTGAGGACAACTGAGAGCTGTGAGAGTGATGCTTCTACTACTGTGATACAGTACTGCATAGCAGAGTCCAGGCATGTCTGCCATGTGCGTATGTATGTGTCTAGTGGAGAAGGCTATAGTGGTCACTATATATGGTGGAATACTGAGAACATTATTTTATATTACAGGTGAAACTTTTTGCAAATGCTGTACTTTTTTCTCTCCTTCCTGTGCGCTACAGTGATGATGTCATCTAGAAACTCTCCTCTTCTCTCTCATTCTCTCTCTTTCCTCTCACTGCAATGTCGTAAATCATGATAATCCATGATTGTAGCCTGGCCTCACCCCTCGCTACGTATGGGATCCTCACCCCCTGAAACCTCCCCAGGGGACTGATACCACATAAAAATAGATCCCTATCTCAGCACCACCACAGATGAGGTCATGTCATATAGAAAATGACTAATTCTGCAGCATGCCCGACAGGGTAATTTTGCTGATAAAGGGGGAGGAGGGTGCTGAGGGCACAGAGTAGTCATAGATAGAGAGACAGAGAAAAGAAAGAGGGAAGGGGAGATAAAGGAGGAGAGAATTCTAAGTGGGTCACACTAAGAACCAAAATACAACTAGTTTAAAGGCAATAAATCAACATCACTTACTAAGGTGGGCAACACTGATTTCCAGCTCAGCAAAGTAGAACTAGAAGGGGGGCGGGGGGTAATTCTCTTTTAGAGAGCACATGAAGAATCCCACCCTTAAGAGATAGTTTGCCAATTCCTACTCACAGCATTCCTGCTGTTATTAAAACTGTTAACTTTTATCATGATTATTATTATTATTTTTTTTATTTCTCACTACTGCGCAGAGTCCTACAAATCTGTTTTTGTTAATACCATTTCTATTTGACACCCTTTTGCATTTCTGTGTGTCTGTATCATCTCTTGGGTGCTTATTCGGTTTTATTTTGCACCTGTTTGCTCTTTTGGATGTTTGTAATCATTTTAATTACTATTACAAAATGTCATAGTTATGTGCTTGTGACTGTGTGTGTATGTTTGGGATGATACTGTGCGCTTGCATTAATTAGTGTACATCAACACAGGATCAACTGACAGAAGGAGGGACAAAACAAAACATTAAACTGGTCACTACCTACAAAGCATTACCATTTCTAAGCTCTTACCCTGCAAAAAACTCTCCCCTCTGTACTCACCCTACCAACATCTGACTTCTCTTACACTATCAAATGCACCCAACAGCATAACCTCAGGCTTGAATTACCCCCTGAGTACAAATCATATCAATTACAAAAATCCATAAAAGCAGATCATTTCATGTTCACATGGCCTAACCCACCCCTCTCCCAGCATTCACCACAAAAACCTGCTGACTCAGTGTGACTCTGAAACAGAAACAAAAGGTGTTGTTGGAGAAGAAAAAAATGTGAAAAATGAAACGTACTCTTTTAGTCAGCCAGTAAGATTTAGTAAGATCTTTCTCTGGCTCTATAGCCAAAAGGGCATTAAGCTGACAAAGGCACTTGAGGCAAATTCCACATTAGTGGCGTTGATAAAGTTCATGGATAAAGTTAGAATTTAGAGTAGGTACACTACCTACAACACACACACAGTACTTTATACCTTTTTGTATCTCTCCAAGACGGTAGTTACTATATCATCTTGAAGACTCAGAGGAAAGTGGGCAGCAGCAGTTTTTCATACTTGTTGTCAAGAATAAATCAAATTTATAAAAGGTTGCTATGCTGCTAATCCAAATATTTGTATGGCATTGGGTTGGCATTTTGCATTGTAGGCGATGGAATCAGGATGAAGGAACTATATGTGAAATTCCAAGGAGAAGAGCTGTGGCTCACGGAACTTTGTGAAGTGCGTCTCTGTCAGAGCTGTGAGGCGGACACAAATACACAAACTCACCTTCACCTTAGGCGGATTTCTCCAATGCTCTTTCATTACATTTTCTACGGTCATATTGAGAGGGAGGATCACGACATCGTTGTTTCCCTCTCTGCATGTCAGCTCACACTCCTCACCTGTGTGTGTGTGTGTGTGTGTGTGTGTGTGTGTGTGTGTGTGTGTGTGTGTGTGTGTGTGTGTGTGTATGTGAGTGTGTGTGTGTGAGTGAGAGAGAGAGAGAGAGAATGACACAAATGAAAGATCAACACCAAGATATTTTGATATTCCCCCTCTTTCCTCCATCATTGCCAAACAATTGCGACACCGTGTCACACTGAAAATGGTAGATTATACAACTGTGGTTTTGTTGACTCTTATGAAGAACAAACTGTAACAGAGCATACTTAACAAAAGCTGTGGCTAATATAAACAATAAAAGATAATCCTAGTAGTATGAAAAAAGAAATATTATTATGTAAGAGTAGATTTGTGCATACAGACCTATGCCGTGTCCTCGTTTGCATGAGTATTGCAGGCTATAATGGAGGTTTTGAGGTAAAGAACACTGGCCTTTGCTAAGTGGGCATAGGCGGAATGACCCTGTCCAATTTCCATCTTTACGACAGCGGATCACATTGGACCCTGCACCCTGAAAAAAAAAAAAAAAACACATATTGACAAACAAATAATTATATATAAACACACAGTGGTACACAAACACTATTAGGCCAAGGACACTGAGATGCCATCCAACTGCACGGGGAAATACAATCCAATTTTAATAGGCATCCAACCCACAACGTCAAAGAGGCCAACTAGATTAAAAGGTGTATACATTTCTTAAATCTGTAGCAGCAGGGCTGTTCTGGAAATCAATAGCAATCTAATTAGCATGGTGTCAAATTGAGTAGGGCTAGGGGAGACAGAGAGAAAAGCAGGCAGGGCAGAGTAAGACATATCAGATAAAAACAGCAAGGATAAAGACTGTATCTTATTTTCCAGCCATTAATTCATTAATTTAGTATGTTATCATTGGTCATTATAGCAGTTATGTATGATATTACACAAGAGTACATTAATAATCATTTGTCTGTAGTGATTTCCAAACAAACAACATTACCAGTAAGTCATCATGGAGAATCAGCCTGGTGGTACAAATTGTTTTAAATGGACTATATTTATCTGTGATTATATTATTTACTACTAAGATATGTTGAAGAGACAAAAAAAAAAAAGAACTGTCAGGGTGCAAAGAAGAGAGAAAAAAATAGAAAATGTCTTCTTTTTATGCACATGACAAAAAAAGAAGACAAAAACATTAGCAAAGCAAGAATAGAAAGAGAGGGACGAGATGGACAGACCTGCTTGCAAGTAGGGTGCAGCAGCCTCACCGTATGGGCAGAGCCTCCTGTGCCGGCAATAGCAGTATTACCAGCAGGATCGGAACAGTTGAGTCTGCAGACACTGTCAAAGCGAAAGCCATCAGTACAATGATAGGAGCCGTGGAAAATTGGAGGTGGGGGATCACAAGTCACTGGCTCGCATGATCCCTCCAGCCAGGTGCCATCCTCTGTGCACTGGCGCTTAAATGCACGTCTAAAGGGAAAGGGAGATGATTAATTTCACGAGGGAACAGTTTCTGTTGAACAAGAAGAAACGAAAAAAATAAATTCAATTTATTTCTTTACCTCTTGGGTTTGTTGGTAACATGGTAGCCTGGCCTGCACTTGTACTTGCAGAGCGTGCCAACTTTTAAGTCTGACTGGTTGCAACGTTTTGTCTGCAGCACAGCATTGGGTACAGGAGGAGGGGCTGGACATCGAAGCTCACAGAGAGCCTCTGGGAAGGACCATAGACCATCCTCTAGGCAGGTGAGCGTGTTGTTTGTACCTGGAGAAAATAAAAAAAGGAGAAAGGGATAAATGAAAAAGGGTGGTCAGCACAGGTCAGTGAATCAGAGTGTGTGTGTGTGTGTGTGTGTGTGTGTGTATACACACACATTTTAACATACAAGTACTTCAAATTCCTGTAATACTAACACTGAAATTTTCCACTCTGTATACTATAAGGTTTACTAATGTGAAATGTGTGACATACCTTGTGGCAAAATCTCTCTAATAAGGTGTGTCTGTCTTTTATTCACCTAGCTCAACAACGTTTCATCCAGTCAGCTTCAAAATTAGCAGGTGTCATGCAGTGCCAGATTTGAGTTTGCTTGCAAAAGGGTGCTCTCATTTTGAGGGTCTTTTCTGTGTTGTTTGGAAATCAATGGGGAAAATAAATCTGTAAAATTCATGGCAAGATCATATACCTTACTTGTTACCTTTGTGGGTTATAAAATATATATAACCCACTACTCTAATGGAGAGTATACACTCACCGGCCACTTCATTAGTTACACCTTGCAAGTACTGGGTTGGACCCCGTTTTGCCTTCAGAACTGCCTTAATTCTTTGTGGCATAGACTCAACAATGTGCTGGAAATATTCCTCAGAGATTTTGGTCCATGTTGACACGATAGCATCACACAGTTGTTGCTCTACATCCAAGATGTGACTCTCCCTTTCCACCACATCCCAAAGGTGCTCTATTGGATTGAGATCTGGTGACTGTGGAGGCAATTTGAGTACAGTGAACTCACTGTCATGTTCAAGAAACCAGTTTGAGATTTTTTTTTTTGAGCTATGTGATATTGCATGTTATCTTGCTGGAAGCAGCCATCAGAAGATGGGTACACTGTGGTCATAAAGGGATGTAGATTATCAGCAACCATTCTCAGTTGGTACTGAAGAGACCAAAGTGCACCACACCATTACACCAACACCATCCTGAATCATAGATACAAGGCAGGATGGATCGATGCTTTTATGGCGTTTACACCAGATTCTGAACCTACCATCTGAATGCTGCAGCAGAAATCGAGACTCATCAGACCAGGCAATGTTTCGTCAGTCTTCTATTGTCCAATTATGGTGAGCCAGGGTGAGCTGCGGCCTCAGTTTCCTGTTCTTAGCTGACAAGAGTGGCAACTGGTGTGGTCTTTTGCTGCTGTAGCTCATCTGCCTCAAAATTCAACATGATGTGCATTCACAGACGCTCTACCTTGGTTGTGACAAGTTATTATTTGAGTTACTGTTGCTTTCCCATCAACTTGAAGCAGCCTAGCCATTCTCGTTTGACCTCTGGCATCAACAAGGCATTTTTGCCCAGAGAACTGCCACTCACTGAATATTTTCTCTTTTTTGGACCATTCTCTGGAAATCATAGAGACAGCGTGGGAAAACCCAGTAGATCAGCAGTTTCTGAAATACTCAGACAAACTCATCTGTTAACAACAGCATTTAAATCACCTTCCTTCCCTATTCTGATGCTTGGTTTGCAGACGGTTGTCTTGACTATCTCTACATGCCTAAATGCACTGATCTGCTGCCATGTGATTTTCTGATTAGATATTTGTATTAATGAACAGGTGTACCTAATGAAGTGGCTAGTGAGTGTATATATTTATGGGAAGTCTGACAAAAAATATTTGAAGGGTGGCCTGGAAATATGAATCTGCACTTGGATATGTGTATGCAGTACTAGGAAACTCACCCATAAGCTGGGCAGGTTCTCGACACTGAAAGGTGCTCTTTTTGCCATAGGTAGTGCCCTCGGGGAAGCTGAAAAGGGCAGGATGAACATGGTATTTGTCTGGCAGACCACAGTCCACAGGCTCACATGATACCTGTTTGTTCCACTTCCCATTTGCACAAGTTATTGTCACTGAAGTCTCTGACTGTAAAATAAGACAAGACATAACATAATGTGAGTGACTTATAAAGAAATATAAGTGATACAGACCTCTTTCAAAAGAATCTACATAGATGTATAAATATTCATTGATGTGATCTTTAATTTGAATTGATCTGACAGACTGCACTTAGCCTATAAATGTTTACCTCACAAGAAAATGACTATAGCAATTCTGTAATCATTTCAACAAGTTCCTAATCAGTGTGTAACCTAACAAAGCCTGATCAGGCTTAGCTTACTGTATGTCAGTAAGCCTCACAGGCCACTCAGCAGCTCAAGTAACTGCTGATAGCATTTGTAAGGTCAAATCATGTACTTCAGACAACTGATATCCAACAACTGCACAATCAGTCCTAACCCTAAACAGACTGACTTCAGTGAAAGTGTGACAGCTGAAAAACAGACACACACACACACACACACACACACACACACACACACACACACACACACACACACACACACAGGCATATATAAAGTGATCTGCAAATGAATGCAAACGCCTGTGAGTTTCTTCTACATCCATGATTCATCCTCTTTCTGAGTTTATGTTTAGTCACAAAATATAAGAAAGTTGTTATCATATTTAGATAAGAGATAAACAATATAAAATAATATAAATAACAATATAAACAGAAAATATTTCATAAACAAATAGGTACCAGTGGCTTTCCAGTGCTCCCTTCTGAAAGTCAAGCCCCCACAACATTTGCAAGCCTACAGAGGGCATCCTGTGTGACTGGGCTTTTACATGTTGTTGGAATGTGTTAGGAAACTAGAGAACCAAGAGGAAATCCACACATGGGGAGAACATGCAAAATCCCCAAGAAACAGACTCAGACCAGAGCAAACACAGCAGTGGCAACACAGCTCTGCTATTACATACAAAGGCGTGCTTAAATCGCCAGCAAGATAAAGGTTCCAGTATAAGGGATTACCATTTTGGTAAATTGCTTCTAAATTGCCAGAAATTTTGCATTTATTGTGCATGCGTGCGTGCGCGCACTCTGCACATAACAATGTGAAACCATTCTGTTAAAGAGTGGGGAGACACAATATTTTCTGGTATATGCACTCCTGACAACCGACAGGATAATCAGAATATTTCGCAATCTTTTCTGACTTTTTTTTTCTACCAGAAAAGTGTCCTCATATTAGGTGTATTTCCTATTACAAGGTCTTATTCCAGTAAATTATTTGGCTTGTAGCATGAAGTTTAGAGAGATGAGACTAAAATACATCTGAATGATCTAAACCTCAACTTTTTTTTTTTATCCCCTTCCACTAAGTAGGACCATGTAATCCAACAGGAATGTTTAAATTGATAGCCGTGCCAAGAAATCTCACAACAAAGCTGTTAGAGCTCAATCTTTTTGACTTTTTATTCTCGGAACAAGAAAAGAGACCTGCATGAATAACCCATCAATTACACTGGTTGACTTTAATTACACACATCATTTTAAAGAGAGGCCAAACTTCAACACAAACTGCACTCAGCTGGCAATACAAATGTATTGTTTCATAATCTTCTCTCTGTTTCCTTGTATATCTGTCTTTCATCTCGATCCCATTACAAGATGCTGCATAACAGTATCGGGTTCCCTCAAAATAAATAAGCTCCTTTCATATTTGGATATCCAACAAGGTAACATATGCATTGCATGTGAGTGCCTTCTGGAAAATAACTGGGTGAAGAGTTGAATGAGTCAATTGAGATGTGAAGTTGTGGAGAAACAAGTGTCACTCTGAGAGAACTTCAGAAGTCCTCTGCAGAGATGGGAAAATCTCACAGAAGAAAAGACCACCTCAACACCCCTCCATTTATTAGGTCTTTTCTGTAAAGTGACTAGAGAGAGACCAAACTTGAGTAAAATACACATAAGGGCCCACTTAGAGTCTGGTATGAAAAGGCCTCAGAGCAAGATGAAGATATTCCATAAATGAGATGTTTTTGGTCAAAGTGATGGAAACTTCCTGTTATGGCAGGGGCACTGGTTAGAAGTGAAAGAGTGATTGATAAAGCCAAGGAGAGAGAGACTCCTGAAGAAAATCGCACCCTCGCTGGACATGACCTGAGCCTAAGAACCTTCAAGAATGACAATGAGCTAAAGCACACTCTCAAAATAATGTTGGAGTTGCTTCAGAACAAGTATCTAACTTCCTTTAGTGGCTGAGTAAAAGTCAAAGATTTGAACCCCACTGAGTGTCTGTGAACACTGTTTTTTTTTTTTTTGTTTTTTTGTTTTTTTGTTAATGACAGATTTAAGTTTTCGATTTTCACTGAATTTGCAAAAAAAAAATTCTAAAAAAACACATTTCTCTTCATCCTTTTGATCTGTCATGAGTGTAAAGAGTATAGATTGTGAGCATTTGAGAGCAGATTTATAATAAAATCACAATTAGGTGTGCAAGGCATGAAGAAAACTTTCTGAAGTGACTGTATATGTAGGGTTGTGTCTGTGTGTACGACTGTGTGTGTAAATGTGTGGGAATTTTCCTTCCTTTAAAAAATTTATAGCTGCCTGTTTCTCTTCCAGTAGCAATTTTAACAACCTTTGGCTACGCTTCCTAATTCAAGCCAGACAGATTTACAGACAAATGAACCAACAAACAGCGCCTTCCCTCAACATAGGGATTTGCCTTCATATAGATAGCAAACAAGCAAATAATAACATGATTGCACGTTATTACAAATATATATCAATAATGTTTTTTTTGTTTTTTAGTCCTCCCAAAAGCTCTCACAAAACAGTTTTTTGGGGAAAATCCTTTTCTCAGAATCAGAGGTTGTATTTGTGAAATATGCACAGTGGCAAGATCAGCTAATGGTTCTGGACAACGGTATGCTTAGAACAGTAGAATATTACTGAGAATGTAACAGTAGTCAGAAACCCCTAGGCCCCACATTTTAGCTTAACATGTCAACATGCAGGGTGACCTGAGTTTAAAAGCAATGTTTTGATCTACAAGATCTTCCTAAGGAAGAACAAAGAGATTCACAAAGTACCTCGCCAGAAAACAAAACTTGCCCACATCCTCACTGGGCAGCCAATAACAAGCACATACTTGCTTGTCTGATGTACATGCACTTGGTTGAGGGTTGGGGGGGAACAAGATCTCCTGCGTGTACCACTGACCTTGGGGACATACCTACCTATAACAAACTACTTACAGAAGTTATCGAGCAGGTGGTGACTACTTTTCTATACTGGGGGCTGGAGCCTAACTACCTGTCATAGGGTAAGAGGTCCCCAGTCTGTCACAAGGCTAACCCAGCAAGACAGACAACCATTTACACCTATGGCCAATTTGGTGTTACCAATTAACCTAACCCATGTGTGTTTTTGGAGTACCCAGAGAGAACTCACAAAGACAAAATGCTGAAAGGCCCCAGCCTGGATTTGAACCTAGGACCTTGCTGTGACACAACAGCACTAACCACTGCAACACCATGCTGCCCAGATCAGCGTTTGATACATACATCAACTTGGGATAGTACAAATAGATTTATAGACACTTTACTTCAATGCGACTTGAAGATTATCTTTTCATCAGATGGTGGTTTGGTGTGGTTATTTTTAATTCAGATGCAGAGAATGGACAGGTCTGTAAAAGGAAACGCCTAGGTGAAATAGATGTGACTTCTTCACTACCAGCACTCAGTGTTCCCTAACCACTTCAAAGGGAGAGAAAGATAGGGAAAACAGACAGCAATAAAACACACATATACAAATCAAGCAAATAAGGGAAACAGATTTGTTCCAACGATAGCATTATGTTGGTGTTCCCAGAATCTCTTTGACATCAGTGAACCAAGAATGTAATTGGTTAATGAAATGAGACAAGATTATGCTTCCTACTGCACTTTTCAACTTTAGTGTGGAGGTGTGCATGTCTTTGCAAGGACTAGCGCAGGTGAAAAAAGAAAAAAAAAAAAGATGAGAGCATATGAGCGCTATAAATCTGGCCAGGCGATTTTATTACGAGCACTTTGACTCAAAGCACATTTCGTTTATTACATTTAAGACACAATGTGCCCAGTGTTTCTTTTGAATGTGAATTGCTTTATTTTACCAATTACATCCAGCAGTTGTACAGTTTAGGTTACATCTGTGTTGCTGTTGGAGTCAAAGTAACAACAGTGCTGTTCTTGATTGGACTGTATAACTTGCAATCAAACACCTTCAAAACGTTGCATTCCACTGTTAAAACAAATTAGAGTTATGTCAAAAGTGATCATTTACAGTGCTGTTTCAAGTAAATTGTGTCTTTTATTTGCTGTGAGACTTGCAAACGCTTTGGGAAAGAGTCTTCTACTGCCCTAACTGCAATAGACTATAATGAGTACAATAATGACTACAATAAACTCGTAATGCAGCTTATGCATAAGTTCAATAAGGACAGTTTCTATTCATTCAACTACCTGCTTTCCTGGGTGTTCGGCCTGTTAGACTATTTTTTACATCACTTCCTTTTGCCCACACTGTCACACTAATTTCTGTATTATCACTCTTCACTCAGGCCCAATTTTTTTCTCACCCAGCTTCTGTGAGCCAATCAGTCACTCCATGTGCATTAAAGCTAATTGGCCTACTGTCATTCTGCCATTCAGTTTCAAATTCATGCAACCTGCCTCCTGCCCATCTCCACCTCATCCTGACCAGTTAGAGATTCATATCCAATTCTCCACCTGCTTCATCTCTGATTGCATTTATTAAGGGGAAAAGGTTATCTAAACCTACCTTGCCCTGTGTGAAAAAGTAATTGCCCCCTAAACCTAATATCTGGTTGTGCTACCCTTGGCAGCAAGACCTGCAATCAAGCATTTATGATAACTGGCAATGAGTCTTTCACATCACTGTGGAGGAATTTTGGTCCACTCGTCTTTGCAGAATTGTTTTAATTTAGCCACATTGGAGGCTTTTCAAGCATGAACAGCGTGTTTAAGGTCATACCAAAGCATCTAAATCTGACTAATCAAAATCCAAACTTCGATTAGGCCACACTAAAACCTTTATTTTGCTTTTCTGAATATTCAGAGGTGGACTACCTGGTGTGCTTCTGAACACTATGCTGCTGCATAACCCAAACACGCTTGAGCATCAGGGCATGAACTGATAGCCGGATATTTTCCTTCAGGATTTTCTGGTAGAGAGCAGAATTTATGGCTCCATCAAGTTGTCCAGGTCCTGTAGCAGCAAAGCAGCCCCAGGCCATCAAACTACCACCACTATGTTTGACTGTGTGAAGTTCTTTTTTATGAAATGCTGTGTTAGTTTTATGTCACATGTAATGGGACTCAAACCTTCCAAAGTTAAACTTTTGCCTTCTCAGTCCACAGAATGTTTTCCCTAAAGTCTCAGGGATCATCAAGATGTTTTATTGGCAAATGTGAGACAGCCTTTGTGTTCTTTTTGATCAGCAGCAGTTTTCACCTTGCAGCTTTCCTACTGATGCAGTTTTTTCTGCAGTCTTTTTCTTATTGTTGAATCATGAGCACTGACCTTAATTAAGACAAATGTGGCCCATAGTTCTTTGGATGTTGTTTTGGGTTCTTTTGTGACGTTCTGATTGAATCGTCGATGTGCTCTTGGAATAATTTTGCTAGGTTGGCCACTCCTAGAAACGTTCACCAGGTTTGTTCTCCATTTGTGGATAATGGTTCTTGCAGTGGCTCGCTGGAGTCCCAAAGCCTTAGAAATGATTTTGTGACCCCTTCCAGACTGATAGATGTCAATGACTTTGTTTCTTAGTTCTTAGATCATGGCATGATGTGTTGCGTTTTGAAATCTTTTAGCCTACTTCACTTTGTCAGACAGGTTCTATTGAAGTGATTTCTTGATTCAACAGGTCTGGCAGTAATCTGGGCTGGGAATGGCTGGTGAAAATGAAGTCAGCTTTCCAAAAAATGTGGTTAGTCACAGTTAATTCACGATTTAACATGGGTGGCAATCACTTTTTCATGACATGTGGGGTAGCTTTGGGTAGCTTTTTTCCCTTAATAAATGAAATCATCATTTAAAACCTGCATTTTGTCTCAGGTTATTTTTGTCTTACATTAAAATTAGTTAGATGACCTGAAACATGTAAGTCTTACAAATATGCAAAATAATAAGAAATCAGGAAGGGGCGAATACTTTTTCACATTGTACTTGTCTCCTGGAATGAAACTTCTCCAGTTGCACCTTGAAAATTTGGCAGTGGTGAGCACTGTATAATTTTTGTGAATTACACAGAGCCCAACAATGTAAGATGTTAGCTCACACTACATCTTTTAACTGGACTGCCTGCAGCCAGAACCTGTGATCTCCGTGCTTATACTCTACATTACAATTAACTGCATTACAAGCCACCATGTGGAGCTCTCACCAAGACCACACTTAGTTTGTTCACTGACAATTTCAAAAAATTTTATTCATACTGTAACATTACCTAATTAGTGGTAGTGTCCCCAGGACTCACAAAAATCAAAATGAAAACACTGTTAAAACAAATATGTTTATTCTGGAGAACTCACAATGAATTGTATGAATGATTTGATTGCATGGAACTGAGAAAAAAAAAAATCTGAAATTTCTTGATTCCATAGTTTAATTCACACAGAAAATTTCTTCAAAAAAAGTAGAAAAAATATTTTTTCTCTTTCATATTTAAGTAAAACAAATAGTATTTATACTTTTAACAAAATTTGCATCTGTACATGAATGCCTATTTTCAATCTCACAAATGTTTTTTCAAAAATTCTCATTTCTTAACCACATTCTTGTCGAACTTTTTCAATTTACTTACAAACCTTTTTGATGATTTGGTTAATGTTATAAATTTAACTTTATATCCTGGGCATTTCTGGTGTCTTTCAAATGTGTAAGCATCTTATCTTTCCCCAAGAGGTCTTGTGTTTATGGATTTCACATGACCATGAAATCATAAATTAATGGCTCCATTAAATTATCAGGTTTCATTTTAAGAGACAGGAGATCCTTTGCAGTGACTGATAATTTGAAATCACAGGAATTCCCTCAAAAAAGTATTCAAATTCTCTGTGGCGTCCCACAAGGATCCGACCTCGGCCTACTACTTTTTAACAATCCAACATGCTCTTAATGCCATCTGGCTCTCTTTGATGTGGATGAGTAGTTACACTACTCAGAGCCCCTCCCTCTTCGCCCGATCTCTAACGGTGAGCTCTGACACCATACAGATGAAGTTAATTTTCATTGCTTGTATCTAAGATTTATTCTTTGAGAACACTACCCACAGCTCAGGGACAAAATTGAAGGTCAGAAAGTACATTGATCAGTAAAAACACACCTTCATAGCTTCATGCTCAGCTCTTATCTCAACAAATGCTACACCAATCTGTCAATCTCCCATTCCACTGTCCCCTCCCCTAACCCAAAGTAGGCACCCTTTTCTGGCTGGGAACCATGGCCTTGGACTTGGAAGTACTAATTCTTATCCCTGTTGATTAACACTTGACTGGAAACTACCCCAGTATGAATTAGAGGTCACCAATTAAAAGAAGCCAGAAGCAAAAAGCAATGGGGTGGTCCGAAGACTACTGAATTAGAAGTCTTTTTTACTGTATACCACTATAAAATGTGTCCAAATTAGGAAAAAAAAAAAAAAAAAAAGCTGCTTTGCCTTGCTGGAGAGAAAAGGTCAGAAAATATAATAATAAAAAAAATAGCATCTTACAATTAATAGGAAAGTTACACAGTGTAGATTTCAGAAAATATATGTAATTCTGTTTATGTTAATTTGAGTTAACTTCAACATGCTCACTTGATACCAACAAAACTGAGCACATACCTTTTATCTGACTGAATGGATACAATAAATTATCCATAAATAACAAATCCTTGTAATATCTTTGAACTATCAGTCACCATTTGTGGCAAACATGCAAAAGAAACTACTACAAAAGTACAAAAAGTACTACAAAAGAAAGTATTTGGCATAAAGTTCTACTTCCTCTAATACTTTCGCCATCCTTTTATGCCTCTCCTTTGCTTGAAAGCATACATTATCACTAAATGATCTGGCACTAGTGAATAGACACACTGTGCATCATCAATCAAAATATAAAGCAATTATAAGTCTATAGATTTTGCACATAAAATGTGTATGCTTGTATGTTTTACTATAGTGTTGAATAGATAAACAGACATACATTATTTTCATGCGCTGCTATACATGAGTAAACTACTTTGTGGTCCTAGAACCTGTCCAGCAAAGACAACTTGCACATAACATATGGAACAACCCATAGAAGAAGTATCTTTACAATATGAAAGTCAGAGTCCAAACCGAGCATCAGAAAATTAATTATCTGTAACCCTTCTTACGCCTTTATTCTGTTCTAGCTTCTTTCTCCTCCTCTTCTTTACTCCACACACAGAAACACACACCCCATAGAAACAATATATTACAGGATTGTCTCTTTTTCTCCAGGCTAAAATACACACCCCATTGCTCTAAGAGAGCATTAATAGATTGTTTTGTAGACAGCTTTACAAAGCCATAGAGGAGGATAAAGCATTTATATGGTCTTTATGGCATCTTGGTCAAAATGCAAAAGATTTACAATGTTGTATGAACTGCCCCGATCATTTGTTTAGGTGTGGTGTGCAAGCATCTGTGTGTGTACACTGTATCTCCCCACATCTCTGTGCAAAGAGATTGCCTTGTACTTGACTGTTTGTTTGTTGGTATCTACATAGAAGCATTTAATATGTGCTGCTTTGTGACAGCGGTAGCAAATCTCTGCCCTTTAACAGAGACTTCAATGTGTGCGAAATGAGAAGGAATGGAGCGAGGGGGAGAGAGAGAGCAGATGCTACGCTATGATGTCATCATCCCAGTGGACTAGAAATACAAAGTGACTGTTTGAAGTGATGGTGCAGCATGCTCAGCAAGAGACTAAACACTTTTATGTCTGTGCTTGTCTAATGCATGTGCATGTGGCACACGCATGCGTCGGTGTGTGTATGTGTGGTGGTGGTGTTTTTGCATGTGTGTAGTAAACTATAAAGAGGAAGAGACTGGGACTCCACTTTTCAGTGCAGCACTCATCTACCTGGAAGATTATGATGTCATTCTCCCTGGAGGCTTTCTGTGCCAAGCCTGTTTTTTTGCAGGTGACAAAATAAAGGCAAAGATAGAGAAGAGAGCTGAAAGAACGCTTGCTTGCACTTTTGTCTTATGGACATTTGTGTATTTGAGTTTGCACAAATGCATGTTTGTGTATGCACAGACAAGTGTGCATGTATTTTCCATAAACTACAGAACAGATTTTAAATTTTTTCAGTCGAATGCTTTCATGTGTATGTTTATGTATTCTTGTTTTTCTGTGTGAAGTGAACTATGAGGCTGCCTATGCGTATTTAAACATGTGTGCAGCAGTGTGTTTGTATGCTCACCTGACTCTTGATGATGTCATCGTCCTGGTGGACTTGCAGGACATATCCAGAGTTGCAGGAGATGGTGCAGCGATCTCCATTGTAGAAGTGGTGGCCAGGGCTACTGCACTTTAGCTCTGCATTGCGGATCAGGGGTTCCTGGCAGTCAATGGCCTCGCACGAATAATGTACACAACTACAAGGCATTGTGTGTGTGCGGACAGGGGTGGGGGTGGGGGTGGGAGGGCGTTAAAGAAGAAGAACAGAAAAAAGAAAGCTAAACGAAACCATATTACAAGTTAAAACTAACATGCAATTCTTTTGTGAATAAAATAACACATCAAACTCAGAAACACAGAAGCAGTCCTCCAAACAGACAAATTATACATCGAATCAACTGCATCCATCCATCAATGACTGCTTAACATATCAAATCAATAAGCTACGTGGAGAAAAGACTGCCATCTTTGCAGTGCACATGAAAGTGGTCTGTGCATATTAGGGAATTAAGAGTCACAGGATAGATTCCATGTGAGCTACAATGGTGCAGTCTGACCACATCTCTATGTTAGCATCCTGATGGAGAAGGCATTTAACACTCTTGGAATGCTTGGGCGCCCAGGGCACCTTTTTACAACAGTCTGCACTCTGTAGTATAGGGTTCCCCTATGAAGTGAAGGGAGAAAAGAAGAGAGAAATAAGGAAAAGTCTTTCACTCTCTCTCTCTCTCGTTCAGTGTGTGTGTGTGTGTGTGTTTGTTTGTGTGTGTGTGTGTGTGTGTGTGTGTGTGTGTGTGTGTGTGTGTGTGTGTGTGTGTGTGTGTGTGTGTGTGAGAGAGAGAGAGAGAGAGCGTGAGAGCTGGGGTGGGGGGCCAGAGAGAGAGAGAGGATGTAAGAAAATACAGATCTGGAGAAACATTGTTAAACTCAGTCCTACAACAATGGAATTTCTCTCTTTCTCTTTGTATCTTTTTACTTTTGCTGCTTTTTTTTTTCACATATTTCATACACTGTCCGTCGTCCCTCTCAAGATTATTAATGATCCAAGCCCTCTATGTATCTATAGTATTCCATATGCCCTTCATTTTTTACCTTACTCTTTTGCTCCCACTACGTTAACACATGTTGAAAAGAAGCTAAGTTGAGCAGGTGAAGAATGTTTATAAAGCACGACAGCAGCAGTCCCTGACGTCTGCTCTTTGAGGACAAACTTGGGAGACCTAGGAGCCTGCTCTGTGGACACTTTGGCTTTGAACAAAATCTCTTTGTGGTTTTCTGCTAGTCACTCTGGAATTTATGACATAAATTACAATTAACTACCTGGAAAACTACCCTCCTTCCCTGTAAATGAGAATGCATTATACACCACAGGAAAATAGTTTGACAGAAAGAAGAATAAAATAGAAAACTATACAACAACTTTGGAGAATATCTTTCCATTTCTTTTTTTTACACAAATTAAAACAAATCCAAGAGTTCTCACTGGGGTGATGAGTGTGAAAATTAAGAAAAGAAACATGCAACAAACTAAGAGAAACCAAATTATATATGTGTGCATTTGCTTGCAGACAAGCTTGGGACATAAAACTGAGTCATGTTAATAGCTCCTGTTGTTAACAACTCAGGGAAAAAAAGGGATGTGGTGTTTTGTGGAGGCATAAGTATTACGGGAAATATGCTGCTCAGCCCAGGAGAATGAGAGAAGGAAAGTGGGAGCAGGAGGCACAAAAAGGGGAGAATTAAGAAGAAGAAGATGGCAGTTAGAAGGAAAGGAGGATCATGTGCAAGTAAAGGATGAGAAGACAGAAAAGGATAACAGCTGACATGAAGTAGTGAAGGAGCAGGGATGTAGTAAATCAGGGAGAGGGAGTGGGAATATGTGAATAAAGTAAATTACTGAATGAAGTAAAATGTAGAACAGAGGCGAGCAGCTTTCAAAGTGGGATACAAACAGCAAAAGGCAGATGATGAATTGGTATTGATTAAAGAAAAAACAGACCTATGACACAAACACAGCGAGCCTGTATTTTCTACTTCTATTCGACACTATACGTGCTATATCATCATATTCAGCTTGTGGTATGTTCAGGGCTTCTGAAGATAAGTGGGCATTGTCTCCTTGGCTTGCCATCATATAAGCAGGGTTTTCAAGGGCTCCTGGAAATTAGATCAAGTGAAGAGAATATGAAAGAAAGGAAAGTCAGCAAGAACTCTTGGAGAAAGCAACTATGCCTCTGTGTGCGGCAACAAACAATTTCCTGGCTGATGCAGATGCACAGCAGTTTTAATCTATTTAGGTGCACTTGGATGTCTCACTGGCACACAACAAAAGCCACAAACAGCTCTATCTCTCCACACAGAACTCCAGACCATCCATTCTTTGGGTATTGTGGTGCGTATTAGTGCATTTCTTGTTGAAAGGTTTGTGGAATCATCATCTCTATGAACTGTTACATGCATGACGGTGGTGGGGAAATGGATCAATTCTGACTCTGTGTGTGGTCTTCTTTAGATATGTTGGTTGCTATCTTACAGTACAGCTAAATAGGTAATATCTGTTTTGGCGATTCACCCACCAGCTCGCGAAAATGACATGAGCATCTTTAATGGCTTTTATTAAAGCTGCTCATTATTACAAAGTTTTGCATTCAGCTGTTATGAATCTTTATGCATTCCACACAGTAGAATTTCCGAATCAGAAATACTGCTCCACACTTGGCCTCACCTTTGATGCCTGATTGATAGCCAGTTTATTTAAGTTAGAGTTGAAGAAACAGCAACTCACAGCCCCATGAACAATGTACCAAATTTACAGAAACACATGCTTGGATTTTACACAGGTTTTAGTTCACCTCATCTATATATAGTGTGTCCTGTGAAGTGAAGAGAAAGTTTTGGAGTCAGGGGAAACATGAAGGTTTGTTTGATGTCAACTGCCACTTTTTTCTGCTCTGTATGGCACATATGGAGTTATATGTGAAAGATTATCCAATTCAAGGCCACCAGATTTTTGTTTGTTTTTTTAATTGGCCTTGAGCAATACGTCTCCAGGCTTTCTGAGGCTTTTTCAAAGTTTTACTTTGGACATTGGCTGTTTTGTTTTTGTTTATTTTTTTCCACTCATTTACTAAAACAGATTAACAGTAAAGTCATGTCCTTAAGAAATAGGAAGAAATCCATCAAAGACCTGACATAGCACCTGAGAGATGCATCTGACCCTTTAGTTGATCCATCTGCTGTTTGCTGATGCCTGAAATGGTTTCAGTGGAAGGGTGGCTGTCAAGAAACCATTCTTAAAGAAGGGAAACAGGGAGAAAAGGCTGAGGTATACCAAATTACACAAGAACTGGACTGAAAATCAGTGGCAACAGGTCTGATGGACTGATGAATGGTTCAAATCACTGCCAGTATGTAAGGAGGCAATGAGGGGAGAGGCACAACAGTGAGTGTCTACAGCCATCTGTGAAACACGGTGGAGGCTCTGTCGTGGTTTGGGGCTGCATTTTACTCATTGTCAAAAGTGATGGAATTATGAATGCATAACGTACCACCAGAGTTTGATCAACTATGCAATATCATCTGGAAACAGCTTCATTTTTGAGCATGACAGTGATCTTAAACACACTACAGTACCAATACAGTAAAAGCATATCTGGATAGAAAAACACACCATGGATTGGCCTCCCCAGAGCCCGAACCACAACATTATTGAAGCAGTGTGGGATCATCTTGACCAAGAACGAAACAACATCCAAAGATGACCTTTGAATGTCCTTCAAGAAGCCTGGAGAACCATTCCTGAAGACCTCTTTGAGAACACCAAATATTGACTTTCAAGCTCTATTAGAATTGTACAAACATTATTTTTCTTTATTTTCTTCTTATGTTCAGTTTTTGTTTGTTTCAATAAATCACTGTAAATTATCCCATTTCCTGGCAAAATATAAAGAAGTGAGGGGTGGCTCAAGGCTTTTGCAAATTGCTGTATATATTTATAAAACTAGTATAAATGTAGTTGTATTATTGTATAAATTGTGCATGGACAAAATTTGCATCTGTGTGTAAAATATGCAAGCATCATCTTCTGCAGTGTTACATCCTTAGCCTCACCTTTGTCCTGTGGGATTGTAGATCTCGTTGCTTTGGCAGCCACTTATTGTGATGGGGTCAAAAGACTGGAAGGAACGCAGGGCTACACCAGAGATGGCCACGAGGTGAGAAGAAAATATAACCAGGATAGCCTTGGTGTGGTAAAAGGCCACTGATAGGTCATGACTCACTGGGATCACCAAAGGGTTAGTGCGGCAGCTCAGACGCCACTCACCTGTGGAGAGGATATTGGGGCCGAGAACCAAAGACAAAACATAGTGCATTGAGGTTGTGCTAGAGAAGGTAAGGGACAGAAGCAGATGTTAACGAACCTCAAAGATGGAAAGGAAGAGAAAGCCTACAAAGCAGCTGGTGATGAAAAACTGATACAACATTCTAACTGTGACAGTGAAGTTAAAAAAAGGGATGAAAGCAACACTTAAGGGGGTTCTATATGATGTATGCATCCAGTATTCCACTTAGTTAGACTGATATGGAAGAAAGTAAGTAGCAGGTTGAAAATACATTAAGAGAATTCTCACCTAGACTATGGATACCCTCTTTGGTGTCCACCAGCTGAACAGTAATATTACATTGTGTTTGATCAATGAAGCCAGTCCCATCAGCAGCCAAGTGTATAATTACTGCTGCTGCCACCATGGGATGAGAAAAGTGGGCCTGAATAAAGAAAAAAAAAGGAAAAGCACAAAGCTAAGTGTAATTGATCACTTGTATAATCACTTGTATCCAGTATTTCCAAGTGTGTGCGTGTGTGTGTGTGTGTGTGTGTGTGTGAGTGTGTAAAACCACACTAATGCAAATTCACGTAATATCTAACACACAAATACTTTCCCAATCCAGGCATCTTATGCCGATGGCCCTCTAAAGCTTCATTAGTATGTGTGACAGGCCAGCAGTTTGACATTATTGCATTATTATTATAGAACATTCAACCCAAAAGCACAATTTTCATGTGTCACCTGAACATGGATATTGGTGTTACCTTAAGCCAGTATGTAGAATATGCCCAGGTTAAATCAGCCCCACGACAGGGGAACCACGCATACTGTGACACTCCATCGGACAGATCAAACACCTTGGACTGACATGTCTGGAGAAATACAAGTGACAGAGAAGAGAAATTGAGGAATTTTGTCTAAATTTTTTTATTAATATATATATATATATATAGTTTTAACAAATGAGACCAAATTTCTCACAGAAGAAAAAGAAATGTCAAAAGAGCATATGTGTGGAACTTTGGTTTTACTGACTTAAAACTTGATTTAAATAAAAGGCACTCACATAATTCATGTATTTTGAGTGCTACCATGTTTTAGTCAAAAACCAACAGTTTAATAACACAATTTATGAAATACATGGCTAACACATGCTAAGGAGAAAAAAATCATCCTAAAGATGATGTTGTTTCATTTATTATATCTATCTGGTGGGTGCTGGATTAAGCCCAGGCTGCCATTTGTCACCGATTCAGACCATGGCACAAACAAAATTATTGTGACCACGTGCAATGAGCTTCTCATCAAGTTACCCTTGGTACAGTTGCTATGAATATGAGGACCTGTTCTGCAAACACTTGCAATCAGGCGCATCAATACGGTGATAGATGGTGCAATTGAAAGGCACTAAGCAGACTTGCTTTTATCTAGGAATATAACCAGAACACAACCATTTGGTAACCATTTAAGCCCAGTCCCTTAATGCAAAGACATGCATCACAGACAAGTTGCACAAACTGACTCAGATTGTTTGTAATGTGTTGGTAATCTGTTTCCATTTATTAATTGGACAGCAATTATTTCTAAACTTGTCTGAGAGTGACTGCAGTCAGTCCAGGTCAGACACGAGGCAACCTGTGCAATGTGGTCGCCCAGAAGTTAACCCTTCATAAGGCAAGTGGCAATTTCCACACACTTTATATATGATGCCTATCCTGTGCGTCAGTGAGGATAAGAAGCATGTGGTTTTGAAGAATGTGGTCATGGCCTAATGTTGCCCTCTGGCAGGCGCTACAGGTGCATCAAAGCCAGAACAAACAGACTCTAGAACAGTTTCTTCGCCAGAGCAATCACCACCCTGAACTCTCACACTGACCCACTGTAACTGTGCAACACTCATATCTCTGTGCCATATTATATTATTTATACTGAACAATATCTATCACTCCTATATTGTGTAATATCCAGTATTCATTCACTAGTGCAATATTCATTCACGAAGTGCAATATTCACCATCATTATTATATGTATACACTTATTTTTATTTTATTTTAATTTTTTTACAACATATATTTTATACATTCTCTTATTTTCTGTATATATTTTTATACAATTTATTTTCTGTATATTTTATAAATTATGTTTTATTTCTGTATATTTTTATATTATATTATATTATTATATTTTTATTTTAGAGAGTTTGACTTCCTATTGCATGGCACCGAACAGGAGTGGCCCTCCAATCTCATTGTACATCCTGTATAATGTCAATAAAGGCATTCTATTCTATTCTAAATTTATAATGTTCTAAAATGCATGTTCCTTTCATCACGTATGTGTTTTTTCTTGTATTTTTTTATATTTTATTTAACCTTTTTTATACAGGTTGTCCCATTGAGACTCAATGTCTCGTTTGCAAGAGAGACCTGTTTCAAGCAACATAATAAATATTCAATAATAAAATAGAAACTATATATATATATATATATATATATATATATATACCCCTACTTTTCCACAACTGTCGCTGTTTGTGTACTGTTTGGAATGACATGCAACTGACGTGCATTGTGTGCAGCTCTGTATATATATGTATATATATACAGAGAACCCAATGGAACCATATATATATATATATATATATATATATATATATATATATATATATATATATATATATATATATATATATATATGGTTCCATTGGCTTTATTGAGTGATGACTTCCAGGTCCACGTGTGGTGTATACATTCCAAATTTGAAATTTGGTGGAGTATCTCAAGGGTCTTATTCACGAGTGTCCACAGATGGTTATAGACACTCCCTGTTTTACCTCTTTCCAGATCTCCTCTGTACATACTGATGATGACTTGATCCAAAATTTTCAAATTGGGTTTCTTCACTCCTTAAAACCTGTTGCCACTGATTTTCAGCCCAGTTTTTGTGAAAGTTGGCATATCTCAGCCTTTTCTCTCTGTTTCCCTTCCTTAAGAAATGGCTTATTGACAGCCACTCTTCCACTAAGACCATTTCTGATGCGGCCTCAGCAAACAGAAGGACCAGATCAGGACACATTATGCACAATGCTGAGATAAGTTTTTATTTGATAGGGAATCACACTGTTAGTGCAAAAATCCTACTTTATGCCTTTCAGACTGTTATTTGTGTCTTTTTAGTAGATTTGACTAAAAAATGGGAACAAATTACATGTTTTTGCAACAGGCTGCTGGTAACAAAGTGCTTAAAGCTTTGTTAAGTTGTCTGTTATCTATAAACACAACACTGATTCATCCCTTGAGTTCGGTGTCATTTTTATGCTTTAATTATTCATTGGTCAATGTTGGTTCAACAGACAGAAAAACATTCCTCTGAAAATGGTCAGGTAAAAGGACTGGACGAAAAATGAGGGGAAAAGCAGCCATTGTCCAAAGAAAAACTCTGAAAGACCATCAGAAAACCTGAAGAAAAAAATGACAGGAACATCTGCCTCTTTTGGAGCAAAAAATAAAAGAATGAAGGGTGACTCGAGACTTTTGCACAGTACTCTATATCTAGTGGCCGAGCTTCTAGACCTTTACAATGTCCATTGCTATCAGCTATTGTTATCAGGGATGATTCATGAAAAGCTTTCTCACTGTGTTGTCACCCCTACTTTTCCACAACTGTCCCTGTTTGTGTACTGTTTGGAATGACGTGCAACTGACGTGCATTGTGTGCAGCTCTGTTTGTTTTTGTCAACAAACCCAGCATCCTGTTGTGTCACATGCTCCACAACCCCCACCACTTTTTCGGTCTTTTATACTAGTCTCTGTTTTATGTACTCACCATGCCCACTCTGTCATGCCACACGTGTCCACTAGAAGCCCTCAGAGAGTATTTGGGATTTTATCTACCACCTTAATTTGTGGCTTGTGTTGCAGAAATGACTAATGCATATTAAAGTGATGCAAAAGATAGTTGTTGTGTTTTATTTTCAGTTTAATTTATTTATCAGTTAACTTTCTAAAAGGAAAAATTGTTCAAAAAATGCAACAAAAAAAAGAAAGAAAGAAAAAAGAAAAGAAAAGAAAAGAAAAAGGATATTCCAAATATCTTGCAGAACTTGCCACAGTTCTTGCATGGCTTTAGGCTGTCTCAGTTGCATCTGTCTCTTCATGTAATCCCAGACAATGATCAGAGCTCTGTGGGGACTGTACCATCTGCTGCAGTACTCTTTGCTCTTCTTGTTGCAGAACATAGTTTTTTGGACTCTGGCTGTATGTTTGTGGTTGTTGTCATGTTGAAAAATAAATCTGGGACCAATCAGTTACCTTCTTGATGATATCATGTTATGGATCATAATAAAATCTATCTGGAACGGTCAAAAGTGCAAGTTAACCAAAGTGATTTGTAAAATAACAAGACTCCGCTTCATATGTACTATTCCTAAACCTAAATTTGAATATAGCACTGGGTACAATTGCAAACAGTTTGTAAACCCAGTGACATCCCTGCTGAAATGTAAAGTAAAGTGAAAAAATAAAGACACACTAGCTATATGCACAAGTTTCAGCTCTATGGGGATTTAGAGCTACAGATCGGAAACTAAGATTTCAGTGATCGAGCTGCATTTAACAACACAGAGTTGATTTCACTGGTGCTCACAGTGGTCACACCAGAGCGTGAACCCCACTTAAAATGCTGATGTGTATTTTCATCAGAGCAAAAATTGAATTTAAACTTGTCCAGGCCTGTATGGGGTTAAGCACTCGTTAAAGTCATTATTTAATACTTAGAAACCACCCAACACTACATCCTTGTTTAAAAATACATTTTCACTTTTACCATTAAGTCTAAAAGCTATACTATAGTAAACTATAAGGTTTATAAAATGTAGCAACTTGCTAATGTCAGGGTTTATACATTTATAATGTAAACAGGTTTCCCCAAAGTTGTGGCTCAGCATTTTCTTTTCTTGTCTTTAAATTTAAAGTACCTGTGGCATTTTTCAAGCATTAATATCAATGCAGCACTATCAGCGTCTCTTTGAAAACAATATGGTCACCTCACCCACCCCAATCTGCTTTGAAGTACGGTCGTATAGAATGACTGTAAATACATTTAATTTCTGCCATAGTCAGCGAGCACATCTGAAACATGAACAACTACTGTAGTATCATGTGGAGTTATACATTACATGATTACAGAATCACATTATTATTGTTATGCCTTGGGTATGGGACTTTAGAAAAGTGTACTCATTTACCTCATTAGCATTGTCAGCATTGTGAACCAGTTAGAAGGGACATGGAGAGAAGTAAACATGATAAATGATAAAAGACTACTGAGGGATAGATAAACACAGATAATGTGAAGAGAGGACACATACCCAAGGACGGTGAATTTTGCTTGCTGCCCTGAGCTAGTGAAATGAGACACCAGTAACATGAGACTTTTGCTAGGGAGGCTGCCACCGTGGAAAACTGTCCAGAGCAGCTATCTGTCCATCTATCTGTCCCCTGGATCTGTTGATGTGACCTTTCCGATCAGAGCTGAAGTGGCAGAAATGAGAAATGCAGGTGACAAAACCTAAGATAAGCTGCCATGAGGGTATGGTTCCATGTGAACGCAATCATGAAAAGATTCTTCGTGATAATCACGCCAGGTTTTTTTACCATAACAAATGGCAATTTGTTGAATTTTAATGGAAAAAAATAGACTAATGAGAATGAGAATAAAGGTTAGCTCAACTTAGTTTCACTTTGAACAACTGCAGTGCGGCTGGCTGTGAATCTATACCTCACACACAACCATAAGCCTGCTAATGTGCTGAGGGCCTGCTTCCATTGCCAACTCTCCCGTGACAGAGCAGGTGAAAAAACCCTTTATATGTGTAAACTAATAACTTGTTTATGTAAACGCAAATAGCACCAGCTTGACATTCCTGTTTCTCCTGTACTTCACCGCCTTCAAGCAAACAACCCCACTTTATCAAAGCAGCAGAAGGTAATTCACTTTCAGCTCTGTATTGAAAGCCCCCCACCTGTGAGTCAGCTGTACTAAATACCACACCACTGTGGCGTTCTTGTTAAATTATAATTAGGTCCATAAGTTCTTGGACAATTACACTTTTTTTGTGTGATTTTGCCTCTGGACACCAACATGGTGGATTTAAAATTTTTAAAAGTCCCAATGTGATTGAAGTGCAGACTTTCAGCTTTAATTTGACAAATATATTGCATTAATTGTTTAGGAATTATAGCCGTACCCCCATTTTAAGAGGCTCTACAGTAATTGGGTAATTGATGGGCAAGCAGTGATGAGGTCTGTTCCTTTGTTATTCTGTGAGAAATTAAGCAGAAAATGATCTGGAGTTGATTCCAAGTGGTAAACTTGTGTTTGGTAGTTTTTCAGTGGAACTTTCCATATAAGGTCAAAAGAGATGTCGGTGCAAGTGAAGGAGGCCATCATTAGGCTGAAAAAACTAAATAAACCTATCAGAGGCGTAGTAAAAACTTTAAGACTGGCCAAATCAACAATCCAGTACATCTTTAAAAAGAATGAATGCGCTGATCAGCTCAGCAACACCAAAAGGCCTGGAAGACCACAGAACACAACTGAAGTGGAACACTGCAGAAGTCTTTCTTTAGTAAAGAAAAAAAAAACTTCACAATATCTAACCAAGGCAGGAAAGCTCTTGAGGAAGTAGGTGTGCAATTGTTAAAGTCTAAAATCAGGAGTCACCTTCACTAATGTAAATGTAGAGGGTTTACAAGAAGGTGCAAACCACTGGTTACACTCAAGAACAGGACGATCAGATTTGACTTTGCCAGAAAACATCAAAGTTCTGGTCAGTTCTTAGATTTGGGCAATCTAAACAAGATTAGCATGTATCAAAATGATGGGAACTGGGAATTGAAAAGAATGGGATATTGTTTAATCAGTCTGCTCCTAATATTACATGCGGTAAATCACTGAATAAGATGTGAGGGTGGAAATGCTAAAATGTTTTTCTGAAACTACACAAATCACTAGTTTTCTTGAATAAATAGCAACAATGGAGATGAGTTCAAGTCCTTAGCATCAAATGCACACACACGCACACACACAGTTACACACATGGTCTTAATATTTAGCAGCTGGCTAGTCAGACTGGCAGACAACAGAACTGCAGACACAAACTGGTGTTTGTAAATCACCACTTCGGATAAAAGGAGGGCTAACTGACTTAAGCCAAGGGGAAACTAAAACAGATAAAATTGATGAGAATGAGAGAGCTCAACTGTCAGACTCATTACACAAAAAATAATGTCTGTAATGGAAAACAAAAACATCCAATAAAATCATAGAGCACAATATAAACAGAGAGAAACAGGGAGAGGAACTGTTAGCAACGGTAGAGTAATGATGATAATGGCTCTAATAGCATAATATAACAACAACAACAAGGCTTTCCACTGATGCAAGGGAGAAGTTAGATCACCTCTGCGTACAAAACACTTATCCATACATATACACCAGCTCAAATGTAAACACATCCTTTATACACCCTACAACCTCCAGAATCATATATATATATATATATATATATATATATATATATATATATATATATATATATATATATATATATATATATAAATCATCTTTAAATTCAAGAAAACTCACAGGCACAGCCACAACCATGAGCTGTATGTTCTTGAAATATCTATATCAGATGTTTAGGAGGCCCTGCAAAGTTCTTTTCCATATCTTCCAAAAACTGGAGAACGGCCCAAAAGCTTTCAGGACTTTTCTGAAACTCTATCCTCATTTCCTTCTACTTTGCATAAAACAAAACATTACAGTAAAACTACAGGGGCTTAAAATGCAATTCAATATAGTTCAGTTTTATTATTTATATACCTCCACACTGTCTTTAATAGTCAGCTCAAGGAATTTCATATTGAAATTACTTTACTGATTAAATTTTCAAATTTATATGCTCTTTTATTATAAAGACATACCATACGTATTTGTCAAAAGTTAAACTGGTTACTGTAATACACTAACTAGTTAATATTTCTGTTAAATATATTACATTTCTGTTAAATATATTAAACCTTTCATATATAGGTATTGATAGCTTAATTATCAGTATTAGTATTGGTATCAAGACATTCAACTATCATGTAACAATTTGTTTTTCCTGGATTTGGGGAAACTTTTGGTAAATGGTCTGGTATTTATATGGCACCTTTTTACTCAGTTGAGCACTCAAAGTGCTTTCTACTGCAAATCTCCTTCACCCAATCACATACACATTTATTAAGCTCTTTGAATTATGCTTAAGTACTTTCTAACATTCGCACTCCAATTGATGCATCGGGGGCATTGAGGTTCAGTATCTTTCCCAAGGATGGTACTTTGGCCTGCGGACTGGAGGAGCCAGGGATTGATCCACTGACCTTCCAATTGATACTACCTGAGCAACAGCCTCCCCAAGAGGATATCTGAAAGAGAATATTTAATCTGTCAAACTACCTCCTGCCCTAGTTTCCTTCAAAAAAGGTCCACCCATCTATCTATCCATTTTCTTAACCAGTTATCTCGTTTAGGGTCACTGGGGGACTGGAACCTATCCCAGCTGTCATAAGGCAAAAGGTGTGCTATATCCTGGCCTGGTCACCAGTCTGTCACAGGGCTAACACAGAGAGAGACAGACAGCCATTCAGGCTCACATCCACATCTAAAGCCAATTTATAATCACCAGTTAACCTAACTATGGGAGGATGCCAGAGTACCCAAAGAGACAGGCAGGCACAGGGAGAACACACAAATCCCACAAAGAAGGCTCCAGCTGGTCAGTGGATTCAAACCCAGGACCCACTTGCTGAAGCTAATCACTGCACCACCCTGCCGCCACTGTACCGTTATGCAAAAGTTTTTCCTTTTTTTCTTTTTTCAGTTCTCCATTGCACTTTTTTAAAGCCACATTTTATATACCAATGTGAAGCCTGCACATTGGAAGCAGAAGTGAGCATCTGTGAAGCATTTGTGACAAAAGAGAGAAAGAGAAACAGAGAGAAACTAGTATGAGTTTCCAAGCACCATCCCATGGTTTACTGGAATGCTGGTGAGAGTCTGGTGTGTGAGGTAATGTCCTGTCACCAAGAGCCGCCCATACCTACGGAAGCTCACCATCTCATTGGTCCAAGGCTAATGATGGGTGACTTCCATGGCCTAGTGAGAGTGGGGCTGTAAAAATTATTGAGTGGGTGCAATGATGCAGTTTGCCTATCCCAATTTCAACAAAACAGACATGAGTAGTGACTGGGTGGTAGGGAAAATAGACCACAAACTAATGTATAGGGATTGGTGAGTATACAATACCACCAAATTAAAAACAGATGGGTCTAAGAAGAATATAAATATCCCTTAGTCACAGACCCCTCTGGATAATAAAACTGTGCCAAAACCCTGCATATTAACAGCTTGAAAATGTTATGGGGGGGGGGGTCATCAGTGCCATGAAAAAAAGTCACCATCTTCAATGAGGTTTCCACATGGCGGAACCACAATAATAACTGAAACTGGAAAAGTAAAAGAGAGAAAAAAAAATGCCACCCCAGAGGTTTCTTTTTAATGATACTGCACACTTATGTCACTGGCACTCTGCCTGATGAGGACTGTGCGGTTTGTAGGGAATGCTGGTGAGAGAGACCGTGCCAGACTGGCCTTCCTGAACTGGTGAGAGCAACAGCTCAGCTACTGTATGAGCTTTTGTTTTTGTGGGTACTTTGTGTGTGTGTGTGTGTGTGTGTGTGTGTGTGTGTGTGTGTGTGTGTGTGTGTGTGTGTGTGTGTGTGTGTGTGTGTGTGTGCGCTAGTGTAACAGTATATGTAAGCTTGCCAGTGTATTTGTTTTGTTTGCACGTATACGTGAAGGAAAGAATGTGTAAACATGTATGTATGTTATGCAGTATCCTGTATAAAGTAGGCATGTATCATCCACTTAAGTGCACAAACACATGCTGGCTGCTTTTTTGGGAGGACAGAACGGGGCCAGTTATTGTTTCCTGCTTTTACTAGCCAGAAATAAGTTATTTTACAGTGCCTCCTTCTCCCTCTCCTCTCCCTCTGAAGCATTTACCCAAAGATGAATGTGGTAGGGGTTATTTAATCCAGACCTCATGCACATATGTTTGTTTTACATCTTTCTCAAGATGGGCGAACTTTGTATATAGGCAGTTTCTTGCAGCACGAGATGTAAAATGTTATCCCTTCTGGTGCTTATGTATAATTAAGATTAGTGTTCTCAAGAGGGGTCTGGGGGTTGCATCAGAGATTACCTGGGTAGCAGCACTCTGGAGAAATCACCTGGCTTGCTTTTTTTAATCTGAAAGTTTAAATGCGCATGCACAAACATAAATGCATCTACACACATGTACATGAAGACAAGAAGCACACATGGGCACACACGCATGCACGCACACACACGCAGACACACACACAGACAAAGGTTAGTTGCTAGGGCCAATTCTCAGCTCCATTTCCCCTAGAGCAAGTAGAGCTGGTTCACCATACTCCACAGTGTGGTAGTGGGGGAACATTATGTTCTGCTCCACAAAGAGAGCAGTAGTACATTTTAGTTCCCTATGGACCTGCCCTATAATCCTGTTATGGAGTCGTCACTGTGTGCGTGTGTGGTGTGTGTGTGTGTGTGTGTGTGTGTTTGCTGGTGTGTTTCTGTCTTGTCTCTGAATCGTTTACATAAGCTGAAGTTATGTTTTTGTACTTACACATGTAGGACTATATTTGTCTTCTCCAAATCTTATATTAGGTCTTATATTCAATATGGCTCCAGAAATGTTCACAATACAAAAACAACACAACTATTCAACCTAACTAGAAAGTTATAATTTTTTTTTTTTTTTTTTTTTGCCGTTAATGTTAACTTCATACATTCTCTGGTGGTATTTTGATTGGATCAAACTGCTCATTTGAGGACATTTTAATGTGGGAATGGCCTGTAAGAGTGGTGTTGGACCATTTTCAGCTTTCAAAATAATTTTTTTTTATTCATTGATGTATTTTCTTTTGAATGCAGTAAGACTTTTGGCTGAACTAATTTCCAGAATGTTTTGCCCCCATTTACAACCTTAAACCCCATCTGTCATTTGTCATTTGAGTTTCTGCCTCCTTATATTATTTTATCTGTAATTTAGGAAATTATCTTTATATACCCCATTATTTTTATTAATGTAACCAGTCTTTCGTTCAAACACAAAAAGTTCATAACTCTACGGAGTAGTGCAAGAATTCAAAAACTCTGTGATTGAAAACAAAATGTGTATCAGTCTTATAAACATCTAACAGACATTTACATCTTATGAGGTAGACCACAGGCTACTAAACTGCTATACTGGATTCAAACAGGCAGTATATGTTAACAACTCGATGGACCTTTAATCATCTTTCTTCTTGGCTTTGCACTGGTGTGTGAAGATTTAAAAGTTAAGAAAAAGAAAATCTCATACACAAATGTTGCAAATTAAGATTATCATTCACCATGATAATCGCAATTTGCATATTTGGCGGATCCCTTTCAATAATCCTTTGTATATATGTTGAGTATTTGATACAACAGAAATACACTATCTGTATATACATCCCAAACGCATACACACACACACACTCATGCGTACACAAACTCTTACACCAGTGCATAGCATTTAAGAATCATGCAGATACGAGATCTCTTTCTCTTTCTGCTCAAGTGCCGTCTTGTGCTGTTTTTGCTTTCTTGCATCCGTGAAGATACCAATCACTGTTGCCCGCCTTGCTCTCTCTCCCCCAGAATCAACACAGTCTTTGGACATCAAACAGAACTGATACACAAAGCCAATACAGCAGTTGTTTACTAGATCTGAAGGAAATGATGTGCTATCTACTTCCCCTACCCCCAACAGCAACAAATACCCATAAACACACAGAGTTCATTGCACTTTAGCATTGTCCTGAATCAGAGGCATATATCACAAATCAGGATTTGGGTTTATCAAGGTGAGGTTTAACCCTTGTTTTTCTGTATTACAGAAGCAGTTCACATCTTACCAGATTGCATTGCCATGGTAATTTATGATACAGACCTGGTTACATTTTAGCTTAGAGACCAAAACACATGAAATTCCTGCTTAACAACAAATCTTTTCTCAGGAGAATATGCTCACCAGTCCTGGAAGATCCCTCAGGCCTCAATGCAAGGATACTAAGAGGGTCTGATTTTTTTTTTCATGAGCATCTTAAAGTCTTTCGCTTTCCCCAATAAGCTTCAGGAAGAAACATAGATGCTTAGAAGCAACTTTATTTTACTTTTTTCTTTTAGCTGCAAGTAATTTTGACATTTATTATACCTTGAATTGACCGCCTTATTTTTTTTTTTACTAATTTTTATATATGAAATTTAAATTTTTTATATCTTTCATGTTTATACTTTAATTGAGCGTCTGCAAAAAAGTTGTTTCCCACTCTGGGAAACTCTGCTTGCTCTGCTCTGCTTCTGATTCCATAAGTCTTAATATATGAGCCTAGAACATTTATGCTATTTATACGTGTGGACCTATCAAATTTGGTTTTAGGCTTAGCCTATGTTTGAATTCTGTTTATACATTTATTCTTTACTTGTTCTCGGACTTCAGGCATTATACCACTAGTCTAAGACCTGAAAAATAACTGTAACCGGTCTGATTCTCCCATTTCTTAATGATAGAGTTGTGATTCAGATAAGTCTGTCAGCTTACATAGTCATTACTTTTGAGGGCTATCTTTTCTAGCTTCACATAGGTTAGACTTAGATATTAAATATTTGCGTATAATAGTGTTTATTATTTATATATTAACACTTTTTCAGTGTTACTGATCAAAGCGTTTAAACTGCATGCTTTTAACACTATACTACCATGTTACATTTCTCTTATTATGTACACACTGCTGTGTTGCTCTTAGCTTTCATATTTGTTTAACCTCTTGATATTTTTTAGATATAGTTTTATCTTTCTTTGTAAAATCAGCCACCATGTTTCTGATTGGTGATATGCTGATAGTGCCACCCATTGATTTGAACATACTTGGAGCTGGGTTGGGAAACGCTAAGCTGTCTTATTACATTGACCACCTTCCACCATCTTTGTGATATTCTGGGTATGCTGAATTAATTGAAAAAAAAAGCTAAATTAATCAACAAAGAATGAAGTGGGTATTAAAAAGGCATGGCCATGTACTATCGATACTACTAAACTTTAATGGGCACAGCTAGTACAGTCTTATTTGCAGAGTCAGTCTCCAGTGCTTGATAATGTGATATGAAGGCAGTGTTTTGGAAAGCAGATTGGAGATCGATGACAGATTGGAGAACAGGAGAAGTCGCTCTCTGTGTTTATACACCACTACTGTATTTAATCAGTAGCAATTCTCTCCTATAGCTTGCCTTGTGTCCTGTCTCTCTCTGCTTTCTTCTCTTTACCTCTTTACTTCCAAGTGTTTGCTTGGTGTCATGTGATTGATGCTGTAAGGTCTTTACCTTACAATATAAAGTGCCTTGAGGTGACTGTTGTTGTGAATTGATGCTTTATGAATTGAATTGAATCGAATTGTTCAGGTGTCTTGCTGTGTCTCTAAAACACTCAGTAATAGTTTTCTTTGCATTCTCCTTTTTAAATTAACCTCTTTCTGGGCCTCAGTTTGCATCTTTTTTCTCTCTCTCTCTCACACACACACACACACACACACACACACACCAGTACACAAACAAGCATGGTACATATTATGGGATAAATGCTAGTGGTTAACCAGACACTAACTCCAGCAGAGAAGTTATTTTGGCTTTGTGTCATGGTGTCTCCGGAGTGTGGTTGACTGAGATCAAAATGTTACCCTATGTGGAAGGTCCACAAAAAGAAGTGAAAGGCTGGTGTTGTATCTCTATTACTGATCAGGTCCTACATAAGAATCTTTACTTACTTGAGAGAAACCCAGCTTCCGTTTAGTATACAAAGATTGGATGACTGAAAAAGGGAATGGGTTTGCGGCAGCTCTCATAGCTTTAGTCTTATTGTTCCTCATAACTGGTGGCAGGTACACTTCACAGCTTATTACGAGATCATTTATTATGATCAACCAATGTGCTTTGCACTTGCTTCTTGAAAACAAATATACCTTAGTGACTTAGAAAAGAAATTTAGAAAAATAGCTTTTGCTACTAGAAGTGGGTAGCAACAAGTGCATTTATAAACCCAGTTCCAAACGTGTTGGGACGTGTCTCAACAAAATTTGGGACAGGACCATGTTTACCATTGTATAGTATCCCATTCCTTTTAACAACAGCCCATAAATTTCTGGGAACTGAGAAGACCAGCTGAGAAGAATGTTGTCCCATTCTTATCTGATATAGGATTCTAGCTTCTCAACAGTCCCAGTTGCTTCTGTTGCATTTTTGTCTCATGATGTGCCAAAGATTTAGAGTTGGTGAAAGGTCTGGACTGCAGGCAGTCCATTTCAGCATCTGGACTCTTCTTGTAAAACACTATGCTGTTGTAATAGATGTAGTACACGGCTGAGCATTGTCTTGCTAAAATACGCAAGTCCGTCTCTGAAAAATACATCATCTGAATGGGAGCATATATTGCTCTAAAATCTGTATATACAGTACATTTCAGCATTGATGGTTCCTTTCCATATGTGCAAAGTGCCAATTTCTGAGGTACTAATGAGCTTTGGCCCAGAGATGACAACAGCCTTTCTGGATCATGTTCACATATGGCTTCTTTTCATGATAGCCATTTGTAGAAGGCACAACAGACGGTGTTCACAGATGCTGATTTCTGCAAGTGTTCCTAAGCCCATGCAGTGATTTTTTTTTTTTTTTTATGACTGAATCATACCTGTTTTCAATCCAGTGCCACATAAACGCCTGAAGACCATGAGCATCCACTGCTAATTTTTGGCCTTGTCATTTGCACACAGAGATTTCTCCAGATTTCTCCACATTGAAGAACATTATTCTGAAGTTGTTCCACAATTTGTAGATGCAGCTTTTTGCAGATTGGTGAACCTCTGCTATCTTTACTTCTGATAAACTCTGTCGCTCTAAGATGCTCTCTTTATACCCAATCATGTTACTCTCCTTTTGCAAATTTAACTTAATTATTTGCAAATTGTTCCTCCAGTGGTTTCTTTTTAGTATCTCTCTTTTGTGCATAAAATATGGGTTTATGACTTTTTTATTTACACCTATTTACATATTCCATTACATATAGTAACTTCAGTCATTTTTACGTGTTGGAATAGTTTTAATTCTACTTACTATTCAATTGAGTTTATTTTTAAAGGAAATTAAAGTTTCCTTTCTTACCTCGGGATATCCTCATCGTGAGGGCTTCACTTTTTCTCTTAGTGTATTTTGGAATGGACAAGAGAAAGAAAAACAGTTATTAAAGATGATAAGAAAGAAAATAACTGCCAAGTGTGACCAAGGTAAAGGCCACAAGACTATAGCTGAGTAGTTAAATGGTCCTGTGGCCACACTGGGAGGCAATACACTGCTGTCAGCACTTCTGACACTTTTTGATCATAACCTTAAAGTTCAGTTTTGACAGCTTTTATGTACATATTTGCAATTTCACCTGAACAACAACATTCTTTGTAAAACTGACCCAACTTTCACCTTGATATTACAACTGGCGACTATAGTTGGGTTTTCAGCTCCATGGGCCAGTGATCAAGCAGCAGTCTTCAGTGGAATAGAAAACAAGGCAAATCACACCAGGAACACTACTGCTAACGTGCTATTACTGGGCCACACTGTCAGTGCTGCAGACTTTAACATCCTAGTATGTCCAAAAGAGAATATCTGGCTGAAAGAACCTGAACTGTAGCACATGTTATGGTCTACTATTTAACAGCAAAAAAGAAGGTTTTTTTCGACCACACCAACACTATTTGTCTTACTCAGCAGATCTGACTCCCTGCAACTTCACGCTCTTCTGCAAAATAAAGGGTCATTGCCTTTCAAAACAACGAGACAGCTAGAACAACTAAACAACTACACAAAGGAGTCAACTATAAGGGTAATGGTAAAATTTCATTCATGTTTTTTTTTGGGTGGGGGGGTGGGGGGGGGGGGTGGGGGGGGGGGGGGGGGGGTTATAAGTGCCGTTGTCAATCTTTTGGACACATTTCATTGATGACCGTCATCTCAAAGCTACCCAGAAAATGACACGAATACCCCAACAGCTTCCTGAGTCCAAAAGTTTTCCACCAGCAAATTTTCAAAGACAACGAATGAGATCCAGATGCCTGAAGAATGATTTGTGCACTCTATGGTAAATTGTTGTTTGGCATTAAGGGCAATTATGAATAAAAACAGCAATTAAAATACCAAATGGCTGGACATCGGAGAAAGTTCCTTCAGAATAGGTAAAATCTTCAAATGCAGTGTTTTGCAACTGATTAGGATATGAGTTGCTTTAAAGGTTGTTCTAAAGTGGTTACATTTAAGCTGTATGAACAAAGGGAGACCTATAGCCTGGTCTTCATCTCCACACCCAGGCTTCACATGCTTCATCTGTGGCATGAGCCTCCAGGACAGTCAGCAATGCCACACACATTCAATTGCACAACTGCTTGGTTCAGTTGTTTGAAGCTGCTATGTTATCTTTTTTTTTTTTTTTAAAGGCATTCCTGTTAGCAAATAATTGTGTACAATCACATATTTTAAGTTGTTTGTCTGCATATGCCTGAAATTAGGACACAAAATAATCAGAGTTAAAATTAATGTTAAATTAGAATTTGATAGATGGCATTTGACTCAGCTTTAATGCATGTTATGAAAGTGGAAAAATAAATACATGTGGTTACATCAATTTAAAACACCAGTGAGAGGAATACATAGGCTTTTAATCTTAAAACTTACTATATAAATTTATATAAAAGTTTCTGAGAATGTAATTGGGAGAGATGGACATGGAAGAGAGACAATGACAAGATTGTTGTTTTTTGTTAACCTGCCTTTGCCTATTTTCCACACGTGCATAGGCGCTTATAGTTCAGTGGCCTTATAATGAGGTGATGTCATCACATATAACCCTTGGGGAACAGTTTGTTCTTCACAGTAGAAATGTTTTTTTGAATGAACAATGTGTCTTTCACAGCAGAAATCCTTCCTCTATGGTTATATGGACATGTTCCACTGGTGTCTTGTTTCCCTCAGAAAATAAAACAGCTGCAATGTTGGTTGGAACAAACTCTTTTTTTTTTCAGTCAAACAGAGGCTGTGGTAGTATAAATATCAAATGCATTAACTGTCAGTTAAGTGATGGTTAATCTCCCACCCCTGCTTGAGCAAGGCACCTTAACACAGCTGTTCAGGAAAAACTAGTTCATTGGCCTTGTAAAATGCATCATCAGCAGTAAGAACAAGCGCTACCAACATCACACACTTTCAGCATTATACAACTCAGAAGAGAGAGCGCTGTCAGTGTAGAGGTGTAAAGTTTTGCAGTTTCAAGACAAAGCTTCTGCTTTGTAGGGTTGAAATATATATCAGCATAGCATTTAACAATAAAACTGATGTCACAAAAAAAAACTACTGAAGTGCAGTGCAGAATGTTTGTTTTGTTGAAAGAAAACTGACAAAATAATGACTTGAAATAATAAAACAGGGCTTTAAAAAAATAGTATAAATCAACAGCATGTCTTAGCTTTCACCATCCATATTAGGGAGAGGGGATTAAATAGGATTGAGGCTAATGCACTTGTGTGTTTGAAGCTTTGTGTGTGTGTGTGTGTGTGTGTGTGTGTGTGTGTGTGTGTGTGTGTGTGTGTGTGTGTGTGTGTGTGTGTGTGTGTGTGTGAGAGAGAGAGAGTATGTACTTGTATCACTTATGTTGCAGGGACATATATCTGTATGCACACTGTAAGGACCAACCTCCGTTTGGCCGCCATAAAGTAAATCATTCTATTTAGGCAGTCAGCCCCTTCCTGCCTCACTACAGAAACACATCAATGCAGCCAACAGACTTAAGTGAAGTCAGTGGCTTTGTCTGCTCTCTTCTATAAGCATTACTTTAATGAGAGCAGCAAACCCGTGCACCCACCCGGGGAGACATCTAATTAAAAGTCCCAATCTTACCCATTAGTCAGCAAAGAAAGCTATTTTGCAAATGTTTCAAAAATGCTGAGGATTGTTCTGCATTGTCGGTGTATTTAACAGTTACAAATGAGAATGCAACAGTCGAAAAAAATAATCACAGAATCAAAGACGACTCTTTTGCACAACGGATTGCCTGATATTTATAATCCTAAGACATTTAAATCATTGTCGTGTTTGATGACCTCAAGTGTTTGGTATTAAGTTACACTCTTCTGTTTATTTAAATGATGCCTATTTTAACTGGTACTGGTAGGACAAACTAGGTGTGGCCTTACCTTAGTAACAGCGGGATATCCAGCAGCCACTTCACCAGAACAGTAGGGCTTTTCTTCATGGGAAACTTCAACAGAGGAAGCCCACTGGTCCAGGAAACCATTGGGGGTGTAGAGGCCACAGTCTCTCACACCTGTCTGTTGCTCAAAATCCTCACATACTCCATCACCGTCGTAGTAGTAGCACATGCTTGGCTCCTCTGCATTTGAAAACACAACACACTTCTCATAAGTTACCTGAACATGACTTTTTTAAACAGAAGGGTTGAGTGCATCAAAAATATCAGTGTTGGTCATCTTTAATGTATCTCTCACCACCACACATCTCACTAGTGTAGCATGTCTTAATTTGGAATATGTAGAGGAAGGGAATCAGATAAAGGCAAGGGATGAACGTAGGGGATAAAAGGAGTAAAAATAAATTATAAGATTTATATGGGTAGAAGGGAGGAAATGTATAATGAAAGGACAAAAGACAGCATGAGAAGATGAGAGCAAAACAGGCAAACATGGAAAGTGGAGGGGGTGATGTGGGGCAAGGTCAACGGGTAAAGAAAGATACAGCGGTATTTTTTCCAGACATCCCACCCGGAGTTTGGGGCTCGGACTGAAAGCATATGGGCTGCAGGAGAGAGGAACTGAGCAGGGAGGTTTTTGCCTGGGCCTCACTGGTCTCAACTCTCAGCTAAAGCAGCGTCAGCCGGTGGGGTTCCAGTTGGGGGGAAAGGCGGCATTCTGTGCCAAGTTGGCCGGGGCCTTCTCCTCGAAATTCCAGCCATCTACAGCACAGCCAAAAGCTCAATTCAGTTCTGTGCTCTGGCAATGGTAAAACGAGGGGCTACTGAGGGGGCATATAGAACAGTCTCCTGCCACTCACTCAGCAGGAACAGAGGCAAAGAAGAAGGGAAGAAGTGAGACTGAGACAAGAGGAAGTTCAAACAGTGGCTTGTGAAAGGCAGAGGAATAATAGGTAGAATGTGAGTTAAGGAGAGGAGCAAAATGATGAAAAAGGTGTGAAAGGGTGTGTTTTAGTGTTGGAATTTGAAAAGAAACAGAATAAACAGATATGGGAAAACTGGAAAGTAGATTGACAGTAAATTAAATTAAATTAAAGAAAGATTGTGATGAGTTGAACAAAGAGACTAAATTGAAATTTTTGATTTTTGTGTGTGTGTTTGTTTTGTTGTTATTCTGATTGTGTCACAGTGGGCAAGAAGAGAAAAAGAAACAAATGAACTCTGACTTGGAATCCATCACTGGGGATAGAGTGAATATGTGGATATGGCTTAAGAAAATCACATGCATTTGGCTTGGAGTCCAACTGAGACATTGCCACTGGGATTGTAACACCAGGTGGGGTCGTGTGAAAAGAACTTGCGATTTTCATCAGTTCCAGATATAAACTGGCTGAATCATGATAGCCTATTAAAGCTCCTCCAGATTGTAACACCCTAGACCTGTTGTATACTTACTGTCAATTCTCCATCCAACTCTCTTACGCTATCCAACTCACTGACAAGCAGCCACTCTTTCGCACATACAGACAGATGGACAGAAGGTCCCTTCATTATAGTCTCAGATTTCTGTGCAAAACTTCAGCAGTGTTGAACACACACAAACGTGCACACACTTGCAAGCATCCCAAAGCACTGCAGTTGGTGGAAAAACAGCACAGCCAGTGCAGTGATCCAGCAATCTGACAGGGATTAAGTGGCCACTTCATAGAGGGTCACACATGTGTATCCATGTACTGTACATGTACAAGAGTGGAAGAAATAAGTAAATAAAGCAATTACTCTATTTATAAAACAACTTACAAAAGGAGATGTCTTTCATTCAACTATATACTAAAAAAAAAAGAAAGAAAGAAAAAGAAAATGGCATTTAAAAATAATGATTTCCAGATATATTTTTTCTTTATACAAGAAGTTGAAGTGATGATGATATCTCCTGGTATTTTATTTGTTTGGAAAAGGCATGAAGTACTTGAAGTACACCCAGATGATGTGCCAAATCTATTCATTCACAAAGCGAGTCTCATTGAAAAGTCTGCTGTCTCTTTTAATTGTGAAATAATAGCAGCAATAGTAGCAATCAGTGTCGGTGGAATCTGAACAGATAACAATAATATGACAAAAAAAAATAAATAAAACCCTTTTTTTTTTTTTTTTGAAAACTTAACAAAATGGTGTGTTTGTCACTTTTGGAAAGTAACAAAAAGTTTATCAGTCATTACTAATTAAATATTCCATAGTGAATTCATAGTGAATATTAAAGAAAGAATATTGAATTACTATGCATGTCCTGCTACACCTACCTGTCATACAGAGTTATTAATTCACAGCTACTGATAGAGGAAAAGATACCGATAGAGCAGTCTGTGATAAGACTTACCAAGACAGTTGAAGAAGGGCTCTTTTTTGCACTGACTAGAACAGCCATCCCCATTCATAGAGTTCATATCATCACATTCCTCTCCTTTGGAACTAAAAGAGCAGGAAACAAGTGCTTAGAAAAAATGCATAAATACACACTGCAAGTTTATATATATATATATATATATATATATAGCAGCTTGTTACCTTTGAATGCGTCCATCCCCACAATAGGGTGCCCCAAGTTCATGCACCAGAGGTGGTGAGGGCTCACTCTCACTCCGAATGGAGATTGTTTGCACCTGGTATGTATACATAACATGTGGTACCACATCCCTGCACAAAGATTGAGAAAAGCAACCTTAAGTTCATATTTCAGGACAATGTAAAGAAACACACGCAAAGAAAGCCAGTAGGTAAAAGATGGCATACCAAGAAACATACTGAGACCGGGCCAGTGGAAATCAAGTTGTTAAAAATGCTGTTATGTTTACTGGTGAGTTTGTGTGTGCTCTTATACAACTAGTCCGTGTCTTAGGTCATATTTTTGCACATCTATCTTTCTGCTCAAGAGATACATCTGCCTTTACCCACTTTGGGTCCACTTTCTTGTATTTCCTTATCACAGCGATTCAAGGAACCATCATGATGAATACGGGAGAAATATGGGGGACTACTCACTTTGCTGGTGTAAGTTGCCATAATGGTTTCTTGAGTCACCATGATAAGGATGTCTGAAACAAAAAGTCTGAAAGGAAAAGACATAAATAAGAAAATCAAACCCATAAACAAAAATAATCAAAGCTATGAAGGAGAAACCAAAAGCATAAGACAAGGAATTACTCTCAGGGAAAGAAAATAAGTAAACAATAAAAGTGCAAATGAGGATGCTTTTTGGAAGTCAGCTTTGCTGCTTTCAGTGTCATAAAATAGTTATTTATTCTCTGTAATTTGTTGTTTGCCTTTGCATTTATTGCAGGTTTCCTCTTTTAACTACTGGTTCCTGCAAATCGTTGAACAATACATCACAGGTCTCCTCATGTTCTTAAAAACCTGAGGTAAGTGTCTGCTTTAATGAATTCAGGCTCATTATAATTTAATTTTGACAGGAAATGGAACTAAGAACAAGGATAAATATATGTAAAGGCAACCAAAGAACACTGGAAGCATGCGATATAAACAAAATAACTGAATTTACATAAGCACCCTCATTTATATTGTTTAAACTTTTTTTCCTGTTTTGATACGTTTTTAAAATGATTTTGGTTTCTCACTTCTAGTTTTGATTTGCATTTGTTATGGTATGGCTTCTCATTCATGCTTCTCCTGTTAGGCTTTCATGTTTTTTGGTTTTGTGTGAGTACTTACATCACTCATGTGACACAAGGGATACTTAACATATATGTGTGTGTCTGTGTGCGTGCGTGCGTGCGTGCGTGTGTGTGTGTGTGTGTGTGTGTTTGTGCCTCTTCTTTCTTGGGTTTCTGCTGCCTGAGGTATTCACTAAGCACATGATCAGTTGTGGTCATCTTCCTGATATACTCATAGATCTTTCTAGTTTCATCCAGGATAGTAGTTCTGACAGTCGTTATTCCTCAGCCTCCTTCCGCTCAAGGTGTTCGATTTAGGGTGAAACCCTCCATGCATGGTAAGGAGCTTTCTTGTCTTGATGTCAGTGCCTTGTATCTTTCCCTTTGGCCAGTAGGGTATTTGATGACTTGCCGGATGTAGGACTTGATTACCCAGATTCTGTTTTTCCCATTCAGCTGACTCCTCAGGACTTGTCTTACTCTCTGCAGGTATTTGGCATTGGCAGATTTCCTAGTGGCCTCTTCATGGTTCCCATTTACCTGTGAGATTCCAAGGTACTTGTAGCTGTCCTCAATGTCTGCAATGTTGCCTTCTGGTAGTCCAGTCCCCTCAGTTCTGACTACCTTCCCTCTGTTTGTTACCATCCAACTGCACTTTTCCAGTCCAAATCTGATTGATGTATCTCAGTCTAGTTAAGTACATGCAACCACAATCATTGGGAAGACTGCCAACTTGACATTTGTCCAGATGATGATCATCAGTACCCTCAATACGGTACTCCATAAACCACAGACGGTCATTTCCGATAAGGCTGGCTGTTCACAGAGTGCTGTATCGAAGCATGTTAATGGAAGGGATATTATTGTAGGAAAAGGTGCACAAGCAACATGGATGACTGCAGCCTTGGGAGGATTGTCAAGAAAAGTTGATTCAAGAACTTGGGAGACGTTCACAAGGAGTGGACTCAGGAAAGGAGGTACAGCTATCATATTCCTAATATCAAGCCACTCCTGAATCAGAGACAATGTCAGAAGCGTCTTACCTGAGCTAAGAAAAAAAAAAAAAAAGCTCTGGACTGTTGTTCAGTGGTCCAAACTCCTCTTTTCAGATGAAAGTAAATTTTAGGTTTCATCAATCAAGGTCCTGGAGGCGGGAGGAAGAGTGGAGAGGCACCGAATCTGAGGTGTGTGTAGTTTCTGCAGTCTGTGATGATTTGGGGTGCCATGTCATCTGTTGGTGTTGGTGGTGGTTGTGTTTTATCACAGTCCTGGGTTTGAGTCCATTTTCTACATGTCACTCCCCTCACTCTCTCCTCCCAGTTTCCTGTCTACTGTTCACTGTCCTATCCAATAAGGGAAAAAAGTTGAAAAAAACAAAACAAAACAAAACTAACTTGGATTTCTAGCTAGCTTGGTAAGGTGAAGGCAATAGTGGCCAAAAGTTTGATGTTGAGGACAACACAAGATTTGTTACTTTTAATGCAGTCCGTGTGGAGAACATAACACAGAGAATGTGCTAAATGTGCTACACAGTGATTGTGTTCAAAACAAAGTGTTTTGTCCTTAACTGGACACGCAGATGTGTTAAAAATTAACACATGATGTGTTATTTTTTAACACATCTGTTTTGAGAGTGTGTACTTGATTGTCCAGGCAACTCGCCTGACCTGAACCCAATAGAGAATCTATGGGATGCTGTCAAGCGGAAGATGAGAAACACCTGACATAAAAATACAGACAAGGTGAAGGCCACTATCAAAGCAACCTGGGCTCCAATAATACTGCTGCGGTACTGCAAGCTGATTGCCTCTATGTCACCTTGCGCTGATATTATGCAATCATATGCAATAATTTGCGTCAAAGGAGCCCCAGTCATGTATTGGGTGTATAAATGAACATACCAGAAGCTGGACATTTCTGTTTTGTAAATCCTTTTTTTTTTTTTTTTTTTGATGGATCTCAGGAAATATCCTTATAATTTGAGATACTGGATTTCTAATTTGCAAGAGAAAGAGAAAATTAGTCAGTGCAGGAAGACATGCTGAGTGTGATCCAATGTTTTCCCATTCTTAAGGGAAAGGAAATGCATGAATGTTGTATGTGTGTGACAAAGTTTAGGTATATCAGTGAAAAACAGCATCTATAAACAGGGTTAAGTAGAAGCAATAGCTTAGCCATGGATTATTTCACATGGGCCATCAAGTATCATTGACCTTATTTTGGAATGTAGATAAATACACGTAACACAGAAATCACCTCACACATAGCACATAGCGATGCACAATGGGACACCATATACTGCCCAGCATGAATGCAAAGCATTCAAACACTTAACTTTCCCTGGTACAGTACCGCAAAATTTTAAACTAAGGCAAAAACCAGCTCATGCTAAAGAAGGATTTGAATGATATTCAGGAAAGTCTTTACCTTTTCTGGGTAATTTTTTTTATTTACTACTGAATAAGAATACCTGAATGTTTTCAATTACATCTTTAATTGTGAAGCATGTATTCCTCATGCCCCTGTGCGAATATCTTAAACACTGCAGGATATAAAGGTATAGGTTCATTTGATTCAAAGGAAAGAGTGTTTCATTATAGCATTTCTGACTATGTTCCATGGTTGTTGCTTTTTTCTGTTCTTCTTCCCTTTTTAATATCCTCCACGTTTGTTCATCCCATTTCCAATAGAAAGTCATAGACCAAGTACAAATTAACCATGAAGTACGAAATATAAAAAGTGACAAGCCTAAAGATCAAGCAACAAAATGAATTCTCTTACAGCAAAGTTCGTGCCTGAGATTAGTTATTTATGTTGGCTTTATTATTATCAACACAGAATGTTTGGCCTGACAGACTCTCATCTGTACAATGGTATGCCCTCTTCTGCAATGTTGATTCATGCTGGTGCAACTCTAGGTTACACTCAAACATGTCCCTTCTAATTGAATTAGTTTAGCCCCTGGAAAGTCAAGCTGTGGGAGACTTTATCTTTGAGGAAAGCAAGCACACAGAGTGGATGGAAAGAAGCGAGAAACCGATGCCATTTTTAAAAGGACAGCTTTTCCGGTATTTGAGCTGCTCAATTTTAGGCAATCCAGTGCACTCCAGTGCTGGTATTTTTTGATCAGGCCACACATGGGAGGCATGTTCATGCAATAACAAGCAGAAAGGATGAGTTTGTTGCTAGATTTAATAAGGTAATCTAGCTCTCATTAGCCTGAGGGTCAGTCCTTCTAGCTTTTCACTAACATTGCACAAATGCAGCTGAGTATAGGGCTGTAGTTTTGAATACGTTTGATTTAGGGACCAAAGTTGACATAAAAACAGCACTGCATGTTTATATTTCTCTGGCAGGTAATGTCTCTAGCAATTTTCACACGTGAACTCCAGAAAATCTCAAAACACCACCATTTTTACCTTGGTGCAGTTAGACTGTGTACTAGGGAGCTGGCAGGTTAAAAAACCATCTGATAATTCGAGCATCCATGATGAATGTGATTGTCGGAAAACGTGTGTATAAATGGCTTTTGACTCCTGAGAATCATGGAGGTATTCTTTTAGTAGCAAAGTTGGAGTGGCAGTTTATAGTCACGCTGAGATTAAAACTTTTAGCAAGGAAGCTGAGGTGATTGACTAAGCCAGAGACTGTGGTTTTGTCCGGCGCTTAGGTCCATATGAGCAAAAAACTGCAAACTAGTTACCAGTGTCAATACTGTAGCAGTCGATTGCAAACATTTTATTTAGCCACACTTCATACTTCAAATGCAAGAAAGCAATCCTATGTTTTTTGATACACGCATTGAAGGACATTTACTGGCTAAAAAAAAAATAAAAATACAATCCAAGATTCCTCACAGTATTACTGAAGGCCAAGGTAATGCCATCCAGAGTAAGTACCTGATTGAATGGGATGTTTCTAAGATATTTAGAGCAGAGTACAATAACCTCACTTTTACAGTATCTGAATTTAGAATCAGGAAGACAGAAGTCATCCAGGTCTTTATGTCCTTTAGACATTCCTGCAGTTTAACTAATTGGTGTGTGTCATTTGGTTTCATGGATAGATAAAGCTGGGTATCATCTGCATAGCAATTAAAATGTATGCTATGCCTTCTTATAAGAGCATGGCGACATGTATAGTGTAAACAGAATTGGTCCTAGCACAGAATCCTGTGGAACTCCATAATTAACCTTAGTGTGTGAAGAAGTTTCCCCATTTACATTAACAAACTGGAATCTATTAGATTACTATGATTCAAACCACTGCAGTACCTTTAATACCTGTGGCATGCTCTAAATCTCAGTAATATTATTGTCAAGAGTACCAAACGCTGCACTGAGGTCTAGCAGGACAAGCACAGAGATGAGTCCACTGTCAGAGGCCATAAGAAGATCATTTCACTAATGCTGTTTCTGTACTGTGATGAATTCTGAAACCTGACTGAAACTCTTCAAATAAACCATTTTTCTGCAGATGATCAGTCAGCTGGTTTACAATTCTTTCACGAAATTTTTAGATATAATGAAGGTTGGAGATTGGCCTATAATTAGCTAAGACAGCTGGGTCAAGTGATGGATTTTTAAGTAATGGTTTAATCAGTGCCACCTTAAAGGCCTGTGGTATGTAGCCCATTAATAGAGACAGACTGGTTATATTTAAGACTGAAGCATTAATTAATGGTAGGACTTCCTCAAGCAGTCTTGTAGGAATGGGGACTAATAGACAAATTGATGGTTTGGAGGAATTAGCTCCATCCATCCATTTTCTTCCACTTATCCAAAGCCAGGTCACGGGGGGAGCAGCCCTAGCAGAGAAGCCCAGAACCCCCTGTTCCCAGCCACCTCCTCCAGCTCATCCAGGGGGATGCCGAGGCATTCCCAGGCCAGCTGAGAGATATAATCTATAGATCTATAATGTATAGATATAATCCACCTGGGAAAGCAATTTGTCCCTGAGCCAGAGGGAGAACTCCACCCTTTTCCAAGTGAGGACCATGACCTCTGAATTAGAGGTACGAATTCTCATGCCAACCCCTTCACACTCAGCTGTGAACCATTCCACTGCAAGCTGGAGGCCACCACCTGATGAAGCCAACAGGACTGCATCATCCACAAAAAACAGAGATGAGATTCTGAGGCCACCATGGTGGAAGCCTTCCACCACTTGGCTATGCCTAAAAATACTATCCATAAAAATTATGAACAGAATTGGTGGCAAAGGGCAGCCCTGGTGGAGTCCAATACCCACAGGAAAATGAGTCTGATTTATTGCCAGCGGACCAAGCTCTCACTCTGGTTGTACAGGGACTGAATGGCCCGCAACAATGGGCCAGACACTCCATAATCCTGCAGCACCCCCACAGGATACCCCAAGGGATGTGGTTGAATGCTTTCTCCAAGTCCACAAAACACATGTCAGACTGGATGAGCAAACTCCCACGTGCACTCAAAAATCCTTGAGAGGATAAAGGGCTGGTCCAGTGTTCTGCAACCAGGACAAAAACTGCATTGTTCCTCTTGAATCCGAGGTTTGATTAACGGATGGGCCCTCATTTCCAGCACCCTGGCATAGACCTTAAGAGGAGGAATGTAATTTCCTGATAGTTGGAGCACACCTTCTAGTCCCCCCAGGGCGCAGATCTAATGATTACAAAATCAGTCATTGACCGGTGACCTAGGAGGGTGTTCTGGTGCCACATGCATTTATGGACATCTTTTTGTTCAAACAAGGTGTTTGTTATGGAAAAACTGTGGTTTGCACAGAAGTCCAATAACAAAACACCACTCAGGTTCAGATAAGGCAGGCCGTTCCTCGCAGTCACATGCCTCCAGGTCTCACTGTCGTTGCCCACGTGAGCACTGAAGTCTCCCAGAAGGATGATGGAGTCACTGGATAGCATACCCTTGAGCACCCCACACAGCGACTCTAAGTAGGATGGGTACTCTGAACTATCGTTTGGCGTGTAAGTGCAAACACCAGTCAGGACCTTTTACCCCAGCATGAAGGCGCAGGGAAGCAACCCTCTTGTCCACCGGGGAAAACTCGCCAAGGCGATACAATCCCAGCTTGCCACCTCTCACCAAGGTCAACTCCCGACTGGAACAGAGTCCAGACCCTCTCCAGGAGACTGGAGAGGGGCCATGCATTGTGGTGAGCCAGACTATATATATATTTATCTCTCAACTTGATGCACTACCAGAGGTGACATTCCATGTCAATAGCCGGGGACTGGTCCGCCAGGGCCTCTGCCCTTTGCCGCTGCCCAATACACATTGCACCCTACCCTACGACGCCTCCTGCTGGTGGTGGGCACTACAGGAGGGGAGGAAGTAACTATTGAAGTTAACTCAGAAAGATCAATTGTAGAGAAAGAGTATAAATAATTATCAGTGTAATTGAAAGTAGCCATACATAATGCATTTGTGAGTTATACCAGGGAGTCAAGCACTTCTGATTTTAGGGTTTCTTTTTTGGAGGAGCCACAATATCCAGAGTCATATGAATTGAAGAAGATAATAGTGGAGTAATTATATCCTTAAACTTAGTTACAGCACTTTCAGAAAGACATCCACTGTAACAAAATTTATTCCCTACTGCTGTGTGATCAATCCATCCATCGTATTATTGTAAATTTAAATGTCATTAAGAAATTATCAGACAAAAGAGGGTTTTCAGGAAATTCTGTAAAAGGTTCAGTTTCTATGTCAGAACAAGATCCAGAGTGTAATTAAAGTGGTGGGTGAGCGCATTTACAACCTGATGGATGTTACAATCACCCACTATAATTATTTTTATCTAAACAGAGATGCTCTAAATAAGGGCCAGGTGGACAATAGATAACAACAAATAAAACAGTTTTTTGTTTTGTTTTGTTGTTCCAATTAGGGTGTACAAAGCTAGGAGTCAGACTTTCAAGTGAATTAAAACTCTGTCTGGGTCTTTGATTGATTAATCAGCTTGAGTGGAAGACTGCTGCTACTCCTCCTCCTCGGTCTGTGCTTCAAGGATTTTGACAGTTCATATTCATCCTGCTGTATCAAGGTCTCAGTAAGACAGAATAAATCAATATGTTGATCAATTAATAAATCATTTACTAACAGTCCACATTTGACTATTAACCCATCTCTATGGGAATGGGGTTTTGGGGGGATAAAAGGAGGAGAGATACTGCAGAAAGGTATGTAAGACTGAAACTCTACTTCCTGGTCTTGAACATGGAAAGTCATGGGTTTTTTTGGGGGGCGCGGGGGGGGGGGGGGGGGGGGTTAAATTTTGCTAGGTTTCTAGAAATGAGAGCTGCTCCATCCAAAGTGAAATGGATGCTGTCCCTCTGAATAAGACCAGGTTTTCCCCAGAACATTTCCTAATTATATATAAAGCACACATCCCTTTTTTGGACATCGAACAGTGTTTTTGGTTTTTTTGTTAAGTGACTTCACACTGACCTAACTCAAGGGATGAAACTTGAGTTAGATCCTCAACACCCTTGGCTGCATTTCAGTGATTTAAGCTATTCAGCTATTCAGAATTTGTTAAGTGCCACATCTCTCCCTTACAATATCACTGTCATAATTCACCTTTGGTGCTCATAGATGAACAGTGTGATAATAATAAAACCAGTTTAAATGTGGCTTTCAAACGGTTCACTACTGAGTGCTTGACCTCACTGCTATGCATGTTAATTCTTCCCAGTGGCTCATGTTAATTCTGCCAGTGGCTGCACTAACAAGTAGTGTAGATCCACAATCCATCCATTCATTCATTCTCTTCTGCTTATCCTGTTCAGGGTCATGGGGGGGGGGGCTGGGATAGGCTGGAGCCTATCCCAGCTGTCATAAGGCGAGAGGCAGGGTACACCCTGTACAGGTCACCAGCCTGTCGCAGGGCCAACACAGAGAGACAGACAACCATTCACACTCACATTCACACCTATGGGTAATTTAGAATCACCAATTAACCTAACCCAGGGGTCGGCAACCCGCGGCTCCAGAGCCGCATGCGGCTCATTCAGGCTTAATCTGCAGCTTGCGGAAGTAAATTATAAGTATCCAAAAGTGCATTTTATTTTTGTCAGTTCAGTTTTTGTTGTAGTTTTAAATTGGAACATTATTGTGATCTTGAAATATTAAAATAAAATCATTTTATTTTATTTATTTATTTATTTTAGTTTCTCAATATATGCGTCACTCGCGGTAGCCGCTACCGGCTTCCGCTAGTATTTGCGGCTCTCACTGTTTTGTTTTCCGTCAAAACCGGGTTCAAATGGCTCTTTCCGGATTACAGGTTGCCGACCCCTGACCTAACCCCAGTAACTGCATGTCTTTGGACTGTGGGAGGAAACCAGAGTACCCGGAGGAAACCCACGCAGACGTGGGGAGAACATGCAAACTCCACACAGAAAGGCCCAGGCCAATGTGGAATCAAACCTAGGACCTTCTAGCTGTGAGGCAGCAGTACTAACCACCACACAACCGTGCTGCCTCCACAATAATATGTATTTTATATGTAATATATGACTACATGTTTTTGATGTATTTTTAAAAAAAATACACAATATGTATTTTTTTAATACATCAATAACATGTAGTTAAATTGTGAAAGAATTTATGACCAGCAACATATATAGGTTTCAGTTGATGTACTATGAGAATTTCCATCTAGTATTCATAAAACCACATTTATCTGTAACTAATTATAGCTATGTAAATTATCTGGTGTATAACTCATAGCTCAAAGGACTACAGTGACTACAGTCACTGTCAACATTTCATATGATAAGACTTCATCATTAGTGCTTTTTTGTTCTTCTCAAAACCCCAGAATAAAGTTTTTCATAATGCCTCACTTGTGAAGTCTTGAACAATATGCATTTCAAAGGTATTCTGATTCCACAGAGCCATGTGTTAACATACGTGCCTGCTATTAAGAGCAAAAAGACTGCTGGTGTGTGTCTGTGCTCATCTGTGTGTTCAAGCCTTTACTGATTCGTGCACGCTTATGTGTGAGTACGCACATGGATACATTTCCATTCTGTAGCTCTTTGTTGTTCTTGGCAGCAAGATTCCAGATGAGAAAAACAGATAAATATAAGGAAGCTGATAAAAAAAGGAAAATGAAAAAGAAAAAAACTACAAGATCACCAAACAAAGCCATACTTTTAAGGACTATTAATTACACACCCACACTAACAGTGCAATATGTATAGAATAAAAAGAAATGGTTAAAGCAGGACAGGAATGTTTTTTTTTTTAAATGGCAAATATATGGCTTTATAGAAGTCCTCTAGGTTGCTTGAGTCTATTTGGGTCCTATTTCCTTTTGCATAAACAGCTGCATTTTCCTGATGACAAATGATCAAATAAACTAAACACGGACAGAGAACTAACCTGGTTTTTCCTGAACCTTGAACCCTTCCCTGAGACCATATAAAGACCTTCTTGTTATCAAAAGAAGTCATTCTTAAAAAAATCTATCTTCCAGTGCTGTCAAACAATGAACATGACACTAAGGTAATATGGAAACACTGACTACTTTCAAATAACTATGAAGTGAGTATGAACATTGGATTGTCTCGCGGACAGAACTGCTGTTCCCTCCACTGAACCAGAACCTCTGCTAGAATATATGCATATCTACCTATGTCAGTCCTCAGTACTAACAGTGATGACTGCTTAAAGCCGCGTACACACCGGAAGCGATTCGCTCATCGCGCATCGCTTTGAAACTGACGGCTGGTCGCTTGCGGTCGTTCCAGGTTCCGGTTGTCTAGATGACCCAGGTCATATTTCAATCAACGGTATTCTTCACTCTCATTGGTAGCTGATTCAGTTGCTGACCTGGAAGTTGAGAAAAGTTTATCTTGGGTCTCGCCCACTTCACATCGTCAACGGGTATGTTGCCCATTTTCACTTGAAGCCACCTAAAATCATGCATTTTCTATGGTCTCTAGTCGCCACATCACTGTGATTCACTTCCAGTGTGTATGCAGCTTAAGGACAAACTTGCTTTCAGAATTATACCAAAAGACTGACACACATTATTTAAACAAGCAAACTGTATTTTCTCTGGAGACATAAGCAAGAGTCATAAAGTAGACTGAGTACCTAAATGGATAGATTGGCATGTAATGTGCAGAGGAGGAGGAGTTGTTTTCCCTTTCTTTTGCCTAGAACCTCGCCTAGCTTAGTTTTTCACACTTGCTTGACCTCCTATGACTGTCCCGCTTCACCATCCAAGCTTTGCAATATTTTACCCCTCAAGTAGTCCTAACGACCACTTTGCATCTCATTACTTTGACCAAACAATCCATCATCCATGGGTTGATACTCAGGAGCTATGGTTTCTGGCATTTCTTCTGCACAGTTTGCCTCTAAGATGAAGGCCAGTGGCCTGAAAGTGGAAGGTCAATCATCCGTGTCTGTCAAACCCGTGGAAACATACTGCAAGACGATGCAACTGTCTGTGTGGTCAAGAAAAGCATTTCAGCAACACGACTCAGATAGCCAAAGAGAGCACTTCACACTGGATTTGTGGCATGCCAAAACATCTGGGTGACCTTCACAATGTCAAAGGGTATGTTTGTTTTGCTACGCTTCGTGACAAGCTGATGGGCCTGCATTAGTATTCTAAATGACATGTCTAAATTAAAGTAAGTGAAAACATTATGCCTCCTCCTTCTGTGTTTTAGAGTCTGTACAGTATGTTTTTATTTTGTTTGTTCCAAAATGTTTCTAAATAAATGTGTCCTAAAAAACTCGTTGTTCTTCAATTGGATGAGTTACAGACTTTTATGGCTAGAACACACATACTTACTTGCTAGATCTTCGCTGACCATTTAACAGAAACAAGATCGCACATGCTCTCACAACAGAAAACAGACAGCCATTGCAACTGACCACTACCACTGGAATGCAACCGCAGCTAGTGAAATATACCACAGCAGTAAAACTACCTACAGTACATCAATAATAACTGAAGTGCACCAAAACCTCAAAATAAATACATTCCTTCTGTAGGCAGCCTTCCACAGATACTCACACTATACCAGGAAGTTATGTACAAACACTTTATGGAACTTAGATATCATCACTGCATCTTGCATAACATGCATGCTCACTCTTTTGCCACTTATCAAGCACTTTCCTTCTCATGGGAACTACACTGACAGCAAGATGGCACAACACAAAACACTGCCATGTATAGCAAAGGTTTTTCATGTCAGCACATTCCATGAAAGCAAAGCATTAAATTCTCACCACAGTGTGCAGATAATACCTTGAGCAAGCCATCTATTTGCCCTTTCGTGGAACATTGGGGGAAAAACAAATGTGGGCAATAACTGACCTATGGCTTATAGGAAACAAATGTTGGGCAACAGATTTGAAACTGCAGAACCAGAGGCAGCTTGCTAATTCCTGGGGGTATTGAAGAGGATATCTGGTATTACATGAACATATCTCTGTGAATAGTTTCCACAGATAAAAAAACAAAACAAAACACCTTTTACTGGCATGCCTTCTAATTACATCACACTAAAGCAGGAAGCTAAACAGTAACTGCTCAGCAATTCTCTTTTTTAACACAAAATCACCGTGTTCTGTTAAACAACAGTTTGCAGAAACACATTTCACACTGCTGCAAATTTATTGTATGATTTTTCAGCTCACACTAGTAAGAATAGTTTGTGTTGCATTTATTCCTCCACCCATCAACGTGGATCTGTTTTGTTTGTTTGTCTTTCTGTCCATCTGTCAGCCAGATTATGCAAAAAATATTCCAAGCTGAAGTACATGAGACTTGGCAGACCATGGGCAAAGGAATAACCCATCAATTTATGATGTAAATCTGGATCATTTTCTTTAAAACTGTGAGACACAGCATTGGCATTGACAGAGGATGCACTTGCCAAGTGTCCTTTTAGTTTCATATCATGCTAGAACATGGTGGGTTTCATCATACAAAAATATCCACCTACCAGGTCACTCACCTGTCTGTATATCTGCGAGTAGGTTCATTCAGCAGCAGGCCATTGGGTGCATGTGTGAAGGTTGGCTGGCGCAACAGGCGGTAGTGTAAAGGCTGGCAATGGCTGCAAAGTTTACAGTCTGGTTTGGATGTCAAAAGAGTGGCGTCGATCTCCAGATGTTGCTCCATGGTGTAAAACTGTACCCCATACACCTCTTCCTCAATGTTCAGCTTCAGAGTCAGTGGCGTATCACAGAAAACATTACTGGGACCCAATGAAATGTTGTTCCCACTGAGGGTCAGTAGCAAGATGTTATGGATTGCAGGCAGTGCCCTTTCCTCATGACTAAGGAATGTGACCCACACGGTCAAGGAGTCAGGTACCAGTGGGTAGGTGAACTCTAACTGAAGCATGCAGCCTTGTGAAGGGCATTCTGACAGGCCAACAACACCGTGCTCGATTCCCGAATTAGGGCTCCAGGTACGCACACTTGGCTCACAAGCCTGCTCCACATCAGGAGGACCTACGGGATAAAATTACAGAAAAGTCACACACATGTAGGCGACACAGAAACTTAAAATAATTCACAAACTTGTGATGACCATTTTATATACAACTATGACTGATTATGTAATGATGAATACAAATATACTATTGTACAGAACCTTTAACTCTTTTAAGATCCCTGAACAGGTAAATATTTAATATCAGCTAATTCTGAGGGCCCACAGATCAAGAATTTGCATCAACAATCTTTTTGGTATATCTGCAGTTCCTGCAACATCAAGGTGGAGGTGAAACTGAGAGTTCATTGTGAGTCCATCTGCAGAGGAAAGGCAGAGCTGAGGTGTGTACCTTCTGAGAGGGGCCCTGTGTAGGGTTCTCACTTCAGCACAGCCATTACAACCTCTAACAGTCACGCTCCAGCCATATTTGGAGTCCACACACAGCTAACTTGGATTATCCCAAGTGACGTACACTAACATTCATCAAGCACTTTTAGAAGCCAGCAAGCGGCAGACACTATGTTCTCCCTCAATTTCCTTTTGTGCATTTCCAAGCTGGCAACCAAAGAAGCCATTTGCTAACCTCATTTCTGGGCACCATGCAAAATTCCAGTGTTTAATCAACTGAAGACTGAATATGGTTTTCAAGCCACATTATCTCAACACATTTATTATTGTACTGTAAGTGTGTGTGTGTGGCCAGTGTGGAGGTGAATTAAAGAAAAGAGAAAGAGAGTAAGAAATAGAGAAGAGAGGGAGGGAGGAAAAGGGGGAGGTTGGAAGCGAATGGACTAAGGTACTCCAAGAGCTTGGCTTTGCTCGGCTCATGTAATCCTGGCTTTCTGGGTAAATTTTCATTGAGTTTGCAAGGAAAGGAGCTGTAGCCACTGAAAATATTTTGTAATGTCAGCTGTTATGGTGGGCCCCACTCCTGCTTTGGCACAGGAGCAATGTGGCTGAAGATTTAAGAGGCGACAGAGTAGAAGTGTCATCCATTGTGTAACCCAAGGCAGTGTAAACGTTAAAAAAACAAACCAAAACAAAGATGACTGACACTATCCATGCATCCAGGGGGTTGCATGGATATTTTATGTAAATATAATATATCAAATTAGATGTAATGTACATTTAATGTTGCTTTATTTGTAGATGAATCTGATACATTCAAATCCTATGCATTCCAAGAACTAGGTGCCATTTGGTTTCTTATGGCACAATTTGGGTAAAATGGGCTAATACTTGCTATTCTTGTTCTTGATACGTTTTTTGTTTTTTTTTTCTTGCTAAAAGTCTTTGTTGAGTGTCAAGTTTTAAACCCCAATTCTAAAAAAAAATTGGGAAGATGTGTGAAATGTAAATAAAAACAGAATGCAATGATTTGCAAATATCATGAACCCATATCTTCGTACACATTCATACACAGAAAACATCTCAAATGTCCATAAATGTCTGGGAACTGAGGAGAAGAGATGCTGGACTTTTGGGAGAGGAATGTTCTCCCATTCTTGTTTGATAGAGGATTCTAGCTGCTCAACAGCCCTGATTCATTTTTCGTTTCATGATGTGCCAAATACTTTCAGTTGGTGAAAGGTTTGGACTGCAGGCAGGCCATATCACCATCCAGACTCTCCGACTACAAAGCTGTTGTAATAGATGCAGTATGTGGTTTAGCATTGTCCTCCTGAAGTATGCAAGGCCTTCCCTGAAGAAGACATCATCTGGATGGGAGCATATGTTGCTCTAAGTCCTGTATACATCTTTCAGCACTGATGGTGCCTTTCCATATATGAGCAGTGATAAGTTAAATGGTTTCTCTCCTCTTTAGTCAGTTTTTTTATTTTTTTTTTTTGACCACAGAAAAGGTTTCCATTTTGTCCAGGGAATACAGTGGCTCATGTTGGATCATGTTCACATATGGCTTCTTCTTTGCTTCATAGATCTTTAACCATCAGTACCGGGTGGTATGGTGAGCTGTGTTCACAGAAAGTGATTTCTGGAAGTGTTCCTGAGCCTATGCAGTGATTTCCATGACAGAATCATACCTGTTTTTAATGCAGTGCCAACTGTGAGCATCCAATATTTGATTTTCAGTCTTGTCCCTTGCACACAGAGATTTCTCCAGATTACCAGAATCTTATGATGATATTATGTAGTCTAGATGATAAGATATTTAAAGTCTTTGCAGTTTTACATTGAAGATGATTATTCTGATAATGTTCAATAATTGCAGTTAATTTTTTTTTGCAGGCTGTGAACCTCTGCCCATCTTTGCTTCTGAGAACCTCTGCCTCTCCAAGATCCTCTTTTTATACCCAATCATGTTAATGATCTGTTGCCATTTAACCTAATTAGTTAGAAAATGTTCCTCCAGCTGTTTCTTTTTAGTACCACTTTTACAGCCTTTTGTTGCTCGGTGTGTTTTCAATGTTCTATTATGTAAAATGTGTTTATGAGATTTGCAAATTGGTGCATTCTGTTTGTATCTACATTTTACACAGCATCTCAACCTCTTGGGAATTGGAGTAATACTCTGGTGGAAGTTCCCCGATTGTTCCTATTTTAGGTTGAAATCATTTTTTGCTTATTAATTGTGGACACAAAGCTTTTGTAATTAAGAAAAGGAATCGTCTTTGTCGTATGTTTTCAGTTATTAACTTGTGAAACAATTCAAAATATAAAGGTTAAATTGCATTTTTGGTAATCCAGTGAAACATTATTATTATTACAAAAACATATGTATTTTATATATTCTGTCATCTTGTGAAAAAAAAATGGGGGGGGGGGGGGGGGGGGTAAGCAAGGCAAAATTGAATGCCATGATAATAACGTGGGTGGCACAGTAGTGAAGTGGTTAGCACTGCTACTTCACAGCAAGCAGGCCCAGGGTTTGAAACCACCAGTTGGCCAGCATTTTTCTGTGTGGATGTTACCCATTGTCACCCTCTTAAAATAATGGCCTAAGTCGTGTTTTTAACAAAAGTTTAATTATCATATTTTCAGTCTGGTTCAGTTTTTTGTATTTTCCTAAAAACCTGAAAAAATTATTTTAGCAGGGTGACAATATTGCATGGATATTCTGGCTTCTTTGCAAACATATACATATCAGGTGAACTGGTGATTATCAATTTGGTGTAGGTGTGAATGTCACTTGTCTCTCTGTGTAACCACTCTGATAGAATCATGTCTTTTATCCAATGGCAGCTGGCAGCCAAATATATTTCAGTGAAGGCTGAGCTAGGTTCAAATATTTTACTGGACACATTTTTCCCCATTTGTAGTAGGTTTTCTTTGTTTGTTTGTTTGTTTGTTTGTTTGTCTGTTTTATTTTGATATGAGGACAGATTTATTTTTATACTAAAGGTATTTTTGTTTCTTTGATTTATTACTCAAGCAAATCCTTCAACTGCAGGTTGATGCTCAAGTGTGAGAGAGTTGCACTCTGTAAGGATCACTTTTTTGCCACATTTACACCTAATTTAGTCTGTTAAAGTCATCTTATCGGCTCCTTGTCAACACAGAAAAAACAGAATTCCGTAGTCTGCACTGACACTGGCCAGGTAAGTTTAAGATCCTTCTTAAGCACAGGAAAAAATGCTGACATTCTGTTTCTTTCAAGCTAGGACAATTGATGCTTAGGATTACTGGTCAAGTACAACTCCAGGAAAGACGCTGGTTACTGCACATTATCCACTCATAATCTTTCTGCTCTGGACAATCATACTGATCCAGAAAAAGTCCATAGAGCTGGATGAATAAACAGACAGGGATATGTCCGGGCATGAACACTTTATGCTTTCTAAGAAGTGTCTGTCTCTGGCTTTCACTATTGATGACTCACTGTTACATGCTGCTACGCACTTCCTCACTAAGAAGGCATACATCAGCCCCACCCACACACCCCACCCCCACCCTCCAGTGCTTTTGCCCTGACACATGCAAACAGAGAGACAAGTTGCAGACACACTTAATATAGGCAATGGGCACTCTTGTCTTGGAAATATATATCAAATCATGTAGCATTCAGAAACCCCTTGTTAATAAACATATGGAGTAGATGGCACAGATACTTTTGTAAAAAGTAAAAAAAAAAAAAACTTTCAGGAACCAAAAATAGTTTACCAAAGGAAAATTTTAAAAGGGCCCTTGTGCTCTCTGTACGGTAAAGTCGCTAATAATTAGGGGTGAAGGTGTTAGAATTAAATATATATTAATTCAGCTCAAGCAGCCAATGTGTCATTTGATCAAAATGACCAATGCACTATGTGCGATCTTGGCAGGAGGGATAATAATAACCTCTTGCTCTGATACATTGTTTTGCATTTGTGTTCAAAAGTGCCAATTTGACAACAGTAATGGAAGATAGCAAGTGATAAATTAAATGCACAGAAGCCATCAAGCTGTCAAGAAAGACTACCAATGCCATCAGGCCTGGTCACTTCATTTTTCTCTTTTAGTCTCCAATCCATCCATTCATCTATCTATACATCCATCAACCCATACATGCATACATCCATACATATTCTTCCACTTATCCAATTCAGGGTTGTTTGAGGGGCTGGAGCCTATCCCAGATGCCATAAGGTGAGTAGGAGGGGTACACCCTGGACAGGTTGCCAGTCTGTCACAGGGCTAACACAGAGGGACAGACAACCATTCACACCTACAATTTAGCATCATCAATTAACCTAACAAGTGTGTCTTTGGGCTGTGAGAGGAAGCCAAAGTACCCAGAGACTCCACACAGGCACAGGGAGAACATACAAACTCTACCACATAAGGCCCCAGTTGGCCAGTGGATTCAAGCCCAGGACCTGCTTCTTGCTGTGAGATGGCAATGCTAATCCTTATTGTTTTTGTTTGCTTGTTTTGTTTTGTTTCATTTGTTTGTTTGTTTTTATCATGCGCTTGAGCATGATGCAAAATAGAAGTCTGTTCTTCAATAATGTCATTTTTGAAAATTTCTTTTAATGAGGTTTCTGCAATCTTGGATGTTTTCACAGATGCTTGCAGTTTAGCCTTAAGGAGCAAATCCATAGATATTTATAGAAAATTTGGTTTGTGCCTCAAGTTGCACAGGGCAGTTTAACACACACAGAAAAAAACATCTAAATGCAGTGAACAAACATACATATCTTGGACCTTTTCACTTAAATTCTGCACTGCTGTTTTCAATCAATCCAGAATCCTCCCTCACTAATGTCACTAACCACATGCAATTCTCTTAACTATCTTGGGTGGTTTCGATCCCACCCAATCTACTTTACCCCCTCCTGGAATCCATATCCATGTGTTTTTGTCCTTTTTTTTTTTTTTTTTTACAATTATTGCTTTTTTACGTCATCCAAATTTCTCCAGGGCTTAGAGTAGTAAAGATTTATGAGAAATATTCTGGCTCACTCTGTCCACACTAGTGTTTCCCAGTCAAGTAGTGTAAGGAGAAAGCCCTTGAATAACAGGTGCCATGTATGCATGCACACACATCAACATGCCCATCTTCTAAAATTTCTATATTATGCCAGTAATTTAATTTGTTCTATCTTAATGCCAGTAGTTTAATGTCTAATGTTCTAATGAGAATAAGTGACTGCTGGACACGTTTGCAACATTACAGAAGGACAGCAGCTGCAGCATTCTGAGTATCCAGTGAGAAGCCAGTCCAAGCAGAGTTAAGAGAGAACCAAACAAAGACCCATTCCAAGAGGGAAAATATAGTTTATACACACATCATATTAGACAAGCCCAGACTTGTCTCAGGTTCACACACTGTAACCAGAGTGAAGGCAAGGTTCAGGAACTGCTATAGAGCATCCACTCATACTGAAGCACGTATTCAGAATTTTGATCATGTTTGATTATGATTCATTACTAGTCTTCTGTAGTAGTTTGGCTGTTACCACAGGTACTGTATGGCTTTATTATTTACATTTGTTTTGGGCTTTAGTTTTACTGATGTTCACATGTAAAATATTTACTTTAAGAGTCAATTGTATATATATATATATATAGTCACCAGACACTTTATTAGGTACACCCTGCTAATAATGAGTTGGCCCCATTTTGCCATCAGAAATGCCTTCATTCTTTGTGACATAGATTCAACAAGGTGCTGGACACATTCATCAGAAATTTTGGTCCATATTGACAATTGCTGTAGAATTGTGGGCTGCATTCCATTATACAAATCTCCCATTCCTCTACTGAATTGAGAGCTGGTGACTGTGGAGGCCATTTGAGTACACTGACCTAATTGCCATGTCCAAACAATCAGTTTAAGATGATTTGAGCTTTGTGACATGGTGCATTATTCTGCTGGAAGCAGTCATCAGAAGGAAACTACACTTTGGTCATAAAGGGATGGACGTAGTCACCAACAAGACACAGGCAGGCTGTAGGTGTTAAACAATGCTCAGCTGGTACTAAGGGGACCAAAGTGGGCCAAGAAAATATCTCTCACACCATTACACCACCAGCAGCAGCCTCAACCGGATGGATCGATGCTTTCATGTTGTTCATGCCAAATCCGGACCCTACCATGCAAATATCATAGCAGAAACTGAGACTCGTCAGACCAGGAAATGTTTTTCCAGTTTTCTGTTGTTCAATTTTGCCTTGGTTTCCTGTTCTTGGCTGACAGGCGTGGCATCTGGTGTGGTCTTCTGCTGCTGTAGCCCATCTGCCTCAAGGTTTGACATGTCATGCATTTGGAGATGCTCTTCTGCATACATTCTTTGTAACAAGTGTTTATGTGAGTTACTTTTGCTGTACTGTCAGCTCAAAACAGTCTGGACATTTTCTTTTGACCATGGCATCAACAAAACATTTTTACCCAGAGAACTGCTGCTTACTGGATATTTTCTCTTTTTCAGCCCATTAAACCCTAAAGATAGTTCTGCAGGGAAATCCCAGTAGATCAGCAGTTTCTAAAATACTCAGATCAGCTTCTCTTCTTCTTCCTCATTATGTTATTCAGTTTGAACTTCAGCAGGCCTTCTTGACCATTGTCTCCATGCCTAAATGCAGTAAGTTGCTGCCATGAGATTTGCTGGTTAGACATTTGCACTAATGAAAGGGGAACAGGTGTACCTAATAAAGTGGCTGGTGACTATATGGACAGTAGCACACTCTATATGGGTATGTACTGTGTACGGGCAGATGCTAACACCTTTAGCACAATTTGTTTATGTAGGTGCATACAATTTATGTACAAATACAGTTATTTTGTAGGTTAGAAATTAAGCTCACATTTGAATAACTCTACTTAGATAAACATTTTTATATTATTTTATTGTGCTGACGAAACTCTTATAAAGATAAAATGGAAAGACAGCTTCACAGGGTAAAGACCAAAACAATTAAAGCCCTGACAGCCTCTTAAAGGTGTAATAATGACTGGAAAACAGATCTTGGTCACAGAAGCTGCAGGGTTGCCTGTCCCAGTTATGGATTCTAAGCTGACTGTGCACAGCCTTATTAGTATTTTTTTTTTTTCCCAGTTGCTAAGATACATTTTTTTGAAACCATCTCCTCTTTTCTCAAAACTGTAAATACAAAACCCAATTTTCAAACAACATTAACAAAACCTCTGACTCTACTGGCAAAAGCCAAACAATCACATCAAAACAATTTTATCTGTGCCCAAAACCACACAAAGTTTTCAGACAGAAAAGTCAAAATAATAACACTACAGAACTGCAGAGCGTTCCTTACACACTGCAGCAAAATAAATAAATACATGGGAAAAAATGAGGGAAAATGCAAAAGGAGACATTTTCATGAGTAAATCATAGACATATAAATCTCAAACTATATGTTATGAGCTGTCATTCCATGTATAAAAACACAATCTATCCCAATTGGCAAGTTTTCATCTGAAAATACAGATCTTCCATTTCCTCCTTTGCTTCTCACATTGTTTCTATTTGTTGTTGGTATCAACTATCCACTCATTCTTGCTGGCTGTGCACTCTGTACTGGCATTTGTTGGTTAACATCAGCAACAAGTCATTGTGTTTAAGCAGTGACATCTGTTTTGCAGTTGTGTTTAATGTCTGCCTCCTGTAGTTAGGATTATACAAGTGAATAACTGTTCAAAATGCATTTCAGTGAGTGTGAATATGTTTAGAGATTTGCAATAAGAGATCTGCAAATTGTGTCTAACTAGCTGAAAGCTGATTAAGGTTTTGCAGAAAGAGAGAGATTTAGTAAATTGGTAAATGGCTCTACTTACACCATATTGCCAAAAGTATTTGCTCGTCTGCTTTCACACATGTATGAACTTGAGTACCATCCCATTCTTAATTCACAGGGTTTAACATTATGTCAGCCCACCTGTTGCAGCCATAACAGCTTCAACTCTTCTGGGAATGCTTTCCACAAGGTTTAGGAGTGTGTTTATCAAATTTCTGACCATTCTTCCAGAAGTGCATTTGTGAGGTCAGACAGTGTTGAACAAGAAGGCCTCTTGTATCTCTGCTCTAATTCATCCCAAATGTGCTCTGTCGGGTTGAGGTCAGAACTCTGTGGAGGTCAGTCAAGTTCTTCCACACCAAACGCGCACATCCATGTCTTTATGGACCTTGCTTTGTCCACTGGCGCACGGTCATTTTGCAACAGGATGGAGCCATCCCCAAACTGCTGGGAGCATGAAATTGTCCAAAATGTCTTGGTATGCTGAAGCATTAAGAGAACCAAAACTCAAACATTAGCTAAATCTGCACTGCATGTTTGGAGAGGGGAATCCAGAAAATGTCCATCACCTAATTCAAAACTGTTAGACCCACTCTGCGCATTATGCGCCTCAGCATCTGCTGACCCTACTGTCTTTTTACATGACCTACCACTTTGTGGCTGAGTTGCCGTTGCTCCCAATTATTTCCATTTTGTTACAATATCACTAACAGTTGACTGTGGAAGATTTAGTAGCGGGGAAATTTTATGACTGGACTTGTTGCGCAGGTGGCATCCTATCACTGTACCACGCTGGAATTCACTGAGCTCCTGAGAGCAACCAATTCTTTCACAAATGTTTGTAGAAGCAGTCTGCGTGCCCAGGTGCTTGGTTTTATACATGGAAGTGATTAGAACACCGGAATTCAATGATTTGGATGGGTGAGTGAGTACTTGTGGCAATATAGTGTGCGCTATTTGAGCACTCAAAGCATTTTCTTTAGCTTTCAGACAGATGGCCTCACATCTGATTAGAGAATACTCTGGTATACAGAGCAGTTCATAGATGGCTCAGTGACTGCAAGGCACCCAGGTGCTTTGGCTGCAAAAAAAAGCCCAAATCATCACCCATCCACCACCATGCTTGACATTTATATGGAGTGTTTGGACAGATGGTGCTAAAGCACAGCACTATGTTTGGCAAAACCAACCACAGCACATCAGCACGAAGGAAATTGTTCTAGAAATCTTGCTATTTTTTTAGAAGTGACTTTGCGAACCTAAGCTGTGCTGCCATGTTCTATTTAGAAAAAAGAGGCTTTCTCCTGGCAACCCTTCTAATCAGTCTTGCTGTTCAGTCTTTTTTCTAATTGTACTGTCATGAATTTTTAACATTTAACATGTCCTGTAGAATCTGAGATGTAGCTCCTTTTTTTTTTTGTTTTTTGTTTTAGTTTCTCTAATCATTGCAAGCAGTTGACCAAACAGTCCACCTAACTAAGTGACCAGTGAGTGTTTATATAATTCAAAAGTTTACTAACAATAACACAACATATATATATAACATAGACATAGATGTGCACATAGCTGCACTTAGTCACACGCATTCGTAATATCTGAAGTATGTTTGATGCTGCCACTGCCAGAACAACAGAGTGATCAGAGGTACACAGATGGGACAGAAACTATTTTTATATCTTAAATACTTCATCTCTACTGCCTTATTTATGTCCCTGTGTAATTGCTCTTTTTTTAATTCACTACCAGGGCAAGACTAGAAAAGAGAGACACAACTCCTCCTCTTCTTAGAGGGTTAGAGCGAACACATGATCTTTGACCTTGGTTTTGGGCCTGAGTCTGCATATGGGAATTGTGGTACCATACAGCACCATCCATTGGGAAATGACCTCCTTGATCCTTTCATGTTGTCCCACGGCCCAAGTGTTATGAATCCACTGAGTCATTTGCATAGTTTGAGGTTGAGTCAGTCACCAACATTTTGTGCATATTGGGGTATTGACTCAGAAAACTAAACAAACAAACAAGCAACAAACTAGAAACCTCAAATTGTGTTTTTGTGCTGTAAACTGTGGATGTGATGTGATTTTTATATTTAAAAAAAAAAGATTTTAAGAGAAAGAGGTCACAATTCAAGAAAGTGACTATAAATTCTCATTCAGGGGCATATAAAGTTGATCCCAGAATGGGAATATTCAGTGACGGCAAGATGTATAGTATAAAGTATTGTACGGTACCTTCAGCCTCTCGAGGGGACCAGTGACCAGAAGGAGCACATGGTCGTGGAGAAGAAGAGTTTGATGCATACTGTAGTAGGACTCTCCCTTCAGTGCATCTGTCGCACACTGATCCCACTTCTCTAGGAAACCAACAGGCAGGCACAGCAACCAACTTAGATACATACCAAATACACGTAATTTATACATGTATAGATTACATATACAAATATAAGCAGTAAGGCAATTATAAATGTGGTAAAAAAAAAATAATAATAATAATGGGAGTTTAATAAGCTCTTTAGATTCTGACTCACTTTTATGTATGTGTAAACAAAGTATTTAGTATTAAATGCCCATCACAGTACATGATGTATCAGAACTATAACCTATCTAGTTCATTTCACCTGTCATAAAAGTGTCCAGAAATTGGTGGAAACCATTCCAGGCTGATGGAATTATGATGCTGCTCAACCACTTGTGGGGCCATCGGCACCAAAGGAGGTTTGGAAGCTGGTTGCCAAGTCTGATAGATGAGGTCCAGATAGCAATGCATCCTAGCTACCTGGTTCATTGTGAAAGAGTCCGTACAAGAATCATCTGCAGACAAAAGAGGTAGTTGATCAGGATAAGATTTGTACTGATTATTGTGCAGGTCCACATCTTATGCATAAAACAAGCTAACTGCACATATTTAGGAGTACTTTTGCATTCAAGCAAGTTTTTAAAAATTACTTTGGCACAAAATGAGTGGCACGAAAGTTTAAACCCCCTGTTGAGATTCCCTAATGCTTTTCCCCTGCAAAATTCCACATATGACTCACTATGTACACAGACTCCAAAAGTTCTCTCTGGTGATCTCTCTGCATTAGCTATTGCACACAAAAGGTGTAGCTGTAAAGTCTTACTGTGGCAAGTAGCAAAACATATGCAGAGGCCCAGTCTCACCTGCATAACTCATGTAATTTCTATAAGGTGTGTGAGTAAAGTGATGGATGCCACAAGTTTCGTTGCCTGGTTCGGGATCGCCACAGCCTTTGGATTTGGAAGTGGGGTTGGTATCTGCACACAAGTCTCCAGTCTCCATTGAGGGCTCAGTTTCCAAACATGCATCATTGCATGACTCAGTCTCAGATACACCACGAAACACATGGTAAAGGCCGAGGCTATGACCAATTTCATGGACCATTGTGTCAGTGTGACCAAATGTGCCATAGAAGGAAGGATTTAGCACAATTCCACCTGAAAAAACACAGTAAAAGAAGTCACTCATATACATTATGGAAGCACTCAATCACACACGACACAAATGTCTGTTCCTAATGTAGTGTAAAGTAATTGTGGCACAGGAGTATGATTCAGACAATACATTATTCATGGGCCTCCACAGCTTCATTATCACTTTCTTGCCTGTTAGAGCTGTGATGAAGACAGAAAATGCTTGGGGCTTGAACTGTAATTGCTCCAAATCAACAATCTGGGCTGCCAAAGAAGTTGAAGATGATGTGCGCACGTACTTAAGTGTCTGCGTGTGAGTTTGCATGCATGCATTTATTTATGTGCTTTGTCTTTTACCCAAATGTGTGAGAGCCTCTTTGTCCCAGGGCCACGTGGCAACCCCCGCCAGATCTTCATCAGAAGAATTGGCAAAGAAGACATTCAGGTGAGTTGAACCATCCAACTGCAAAATCTCTTTAAGCTCTTTCACATCTAAATAGGCTCTGTGAGAAGAAAAAAAGAAAGAAAGAAATACAAAACAACAAAAAGACAGTATTTCACATTAAGTTAATGGCTTAGCAATTAAGGCAATCATTTCCAAGTCACTCCAGATTTCACCAAGGCCAAGTTTTACAAATTAAAAAAAACACTGTTCCCAGCCAAAAGTGCTTATGCAGTGTCATCATTCAGGAAAACAAAACCAAGATTTAGGTCCCTAATGAACTGAAATATTTATTTAATGTGCTGGCGGTTGCAATAGCCTTTAAACCAAAGGAATTAAGTTCCAAGAAGAATAAATGATCCTGTTGAAACCAGTTAGTGTTCTAAACCATGTGTACAAATTAATAAGGATGCAATAAAATGTATCTTCTTGTGCTGGTTAGGAGTGAAGAAAGTTTTCCTCCCCCTACAAATGATCTGACACTGCCAACAAGTACTTACATAACAATAAAATTATGTTTTATGTTACTTACTTTTAATTTATTTAATTCATTTTGTGTCCATAAGCATTGGCACAGTAATTGTCAATTGCTCATTTACATTTTTGCAGTATAAGGGACAGTGCAGACCATGTTGTTGGTGTTATTATTTACGAAGTACAATAAACAGTACAATAATCCCAAATGTGCAATTATTAGCATTTGCACTGTTTGACTGGAACTATAGTACACGCTAAAAATCAAGCTACAATTTTTGTGTGCATGGCACGTGAATCACGGAATATCCAGTCCTTTTTCCCTTATAATTTCAACCTACAAGAAAAAATGTCATAGGAAGCCACATATACTTTACTGCTGAAAGTGAAAATACAGTAATTTTCGCAATAATTGCAACATCTTAAATTCTTTTCTTTTTTAGCATTCTATTGTAGATTTATTGGCGTATTTGGGATCATTGTACCATTTTGTCCAATTTCAGCCAAACTTTAGCTGTTGGACAGATGGCCTCACATTTAACTCTACAGTTTGGTATACAGAGGAGTTCATGGCTGACTGCAAGGCCCTGTGACTGCAAAAGGAGCCCAAATCTTCACCCTTCCACCACTGTGCTTAACAGCTGGTATTAGATGTTTGTCTCTGTATTATTGTAGGGCATTTCCTTACAATATAAAGCACCTTGAGGCAACTTTTATGATTTGGCACTAAAAAAAATTAAAAAATAAAATTTTATGATCATACACTCAATGAACTTTAACATTTAACATGTTAACTGAGGCCTGTAGAGTCTGAAATGTAGTTCTTGATTGGTTGGTTGGTTGGTTTTCCGTTCCTGGGATGATTGTGCTGCCGCAGACCACCAAAACTTCACCTTTTATAGAGGTGGACACACTGAGTGAAGACCCCAGGTGCAGGCTGTGCAGAGATGCCCCTGAGACAATCCAGCACATAACAGCAGGGTGCAAGATGCTAGCAGGCAGGGCATACATGGAACACCATAACCAAGTGGCCGGCATAGTATACTATACAGACAGACAAACTGGTGATGGCTAACCAATCGGACATCATAGTGGTGGACAAACAAAGGAAGAAGGTCATAGTGATAGACGCTGCAATACCAAGTGACAGCAACATCAAGAAGAAGGAACACGAGAAGCTCGATAAATACCAAGGGCTCAGAGAGGAGCTGGAAAGGATGTGGAAGATGAAGGTAACAGTGGTCCCTCAAGGCTGTTGAGGGACCACTGTTACCTGCAGTGACCCCCAAACTGGGAGAGTGGCTCCAGCAGATTCCTGGAATGACATCCAAGATCTCTGTCCAGAAGAGTGCAGTCCTGGGAACAGCTAAGATACTGCGAAGGACCCTCAAGCTCCCAGGCCTCTGGTAGAGGACCCGAGCATTGATGGCAAAAAAGACCACCCATAGGGGCGAGCTGGAATTTTTTTTTTTATATATAAAAAAACACTACGCCATCCAGCTGCCATATATATATACATGGATGTGGAAGATGTTTTATATATATATATATATATATATATATATATATATATATATATATTTGGGGTGGGACTCGATTAAAAAAATTAATCGAATTAATTACAAGCTTTGTAATTAATTAATCGAAATTAATCGCATTTTAATCGCATTTCAATATTTGACATGATAAATATTAATTTAAGTTTAGTTGATGAATGAATCAATATACATAAGCTTAAACTTCAAAATTTTGTTCATTTTCCCACCAGTCTACTGCACAGACCAATGAAGGGTGGAAGTGCTCCTGTGATAAGCAAACACCTGAAATTAAAGTTAAGCATCATAACTGGATAGTTTTATTCAACATTAATGTCTCACTTGTTATAGTTGGAAATTAATCATTAGCTCAGCTGTATGCCTTGATGTTGAAATGTGTTATGCTTGTTTTAACAGCTTATTTTGAATTAAAGACTTAAAATTAATCCACAAAAAGGAGAAAAAGTTCGTTCTCCGTTTAACAGCTGCTTTTACACAGCTGTGCTTCGCACTCACGGTTGCTAGGCGACATGAGCTACGCAGAGGTGACGGCAGCTGATATGAAGGCTAGCTGCTCACTTCCGGCCTTTGTGGTGTTCGTGGGCTGCGAAAGACGTGGGCCGGGTCCTTCGCAGGATGCGGCCCCTAATTTGGACATTGTGCGTCGATATAATCTGTATGCCGGGAACTCGTGCACTGAGGAACGTTCCACGGTGCAAAGTGCGATTAAAATGCGTTAAAATTTTTAACGCGTTAATTAATCGAAATTAACGCGTTAAAGTCCCACCCCTAATATATATATATATATATATATATATATATATATATATATATATATATATATATATATATATATATATATATAACAAATGCATTTTTCTTTTGATGTCTTATATACACTAATATTTTACACCACATCAAATCTTCACACTGGCCCTAAGTATACTGAGGAAGAAATTATACTTTATACGAGGAATTGTTAGCATGTTCGTAGAATGAACTAATTGTACTGTCCTACATGTACCAAAGGCAGATCAAAGAAGTGGCTGACAAGTGGTTCTCTTGACTCCATCATGAGTTTTCTACAGTAATCTGAGATCAGTCTGACTCATTTATGTCAGCCTGACACTTGAATTAATTGTTTCAGTATTCCAATGTCTCCCTTCCCAAGCTATAATGTTTTGTCTCAGGCTCTGTGAGCATTAACAGCACTACAAATGAGTGCAATCACTTAACACAACGAGATAGCTTTCCAACAGTGAAACTGTCATTGATTTTATGAACACGTTAAGCACAGTTTTCTCTATGAGCCTGGCTTGTGGTCCTGGCAAACACCATCAACAAGCTAAGTCATTTTTTGAAAGAGTCAGTAATCTGTTGCATATGCTGAAATTATCGTTTATTCTTTTCCTTTGGCCTGGGGAGACTTTTGAAATAGATATTCAGTGGATGTATAAACAAGAGTTTATCAGAAACAAAACAAGACACTGGCCATACTATAGCAAATTAGATCCTTGGATGTTTTGACCCATTTTGTGTGACCCACTTGCCTGCCTTATATTTTGAGCTCATATTTTGCATGTCCTCATAGGATTAAGTGAACTGAGGCTAAACTTGAGTCCTCTCAAATAAATAAAAATAAAGGGATTTCATTCAGTGTTGTTCTTCTTTGGTCAAATGTGTAGGGCAAAAGGCAGGTTACACCCTAGAGACCAGGCTGCCAGTCAATCAGAGGGTTAGCTGACAGACAACTACACACTATCATATCCACACCTACAACCACTTTAGAGGGGAGACAGGAGGTCTGAACCAGGACCTTACTGTGACGCAGAAGTGCTAAACAATTCATTAAAATTCAATGTCAATTTATTTACATGGTTCTCGGGGAAAGTTGAATTTTATTAAGATGCCATTTGAAAAACACAAATTGCTTGTAACATTGAACTACTAAGAATTATTTTGTGCTCCATCATTTTGTAGAAGCTAATATTTTTTTTTTCATTTTTTTCACTAAAGTTCCTATTACATTTGTCCCACTTAAGGGAACTCAGTTAAATATATAGATAAAAGGAAAGTGTTCAAAGACTCGTGAAGTCTGAAGCGCATAATCCTGGACTGTGCTATTTATATTTACTCTCCCGCTCAATACACAAAAATGATGGATATTTACACTACATTTTTAATCGCTGTGAAGTAAGGTGGTAAAGAGTTCCACTGAATAAAGACACTTGATTTGATTTCTTTACTATATCAGCTAAAGTAAGACAGCTGAGGTTATCGCTGATAGAACTGATAAAGTTTCACAAACTACTGTTATTTCATTAGTGTGTCAAAAAATATTGCATTCAGTGAGGACTTACTGGGCCATTCATCACACGACATAAGATGTAGTAATATAAAAGTGGAGGTGTCACATTTGACATCCTCTGATTCCAGATGGATGACAGTGGTGTAACTGTGCAAGTATTTTAGCATTAGGACTAGTTTTTCTTTACATGCCATTTTTCTGTTTAATGCATGAGGTACAGTAAATAGTAATTGCTGTTGCAGTATTTTGTTATGTTTTTGTTTTTAATCATTCTATTTTCCTTATCTTCTAGAGATCTTCTGAGTTAGGCATCTTATTGTCTAACTCAGTTGTTGAACTGCAATATTATACCTGCAGCATCTACTCTTCAGTACACACTCAAAGTACACTCACTGGCTACTTCAGTTGGTACAAATGTAACATTAATGAGCACATTAATGTAAATAATCAGCCAGTCACATGGCAGCAACTGTGCATTTAGGCATGCAGACAGCATCAAGATGACCTCCTGAAGTTCAATCAGCATGGGGAAGAAAGGTGATTTAAATGACTTTGAATGTGGCATGGTTATTGGTGCCAGACAGGCTGGTCTGAGTATTTTAGAAACTGCTGATCTACTGGGGTTTTCCCACACCACCATCTCCAGTTTTCACATGGAATGGTTGGAAAAAGAGAAAATATCCAGCAAGCAGTAATTTTTGTTGAGCCTTGTTGATGCCAGAGGTCAGAGGAAAATGGCCAAACTGCTTCAAGCTAATAGGAAGGCAACAGTAACTCAAACAACTACTCGTTACAACCAAGGCGTACAGAAGAGCAAGTCTGAAAGCACAGCACGTCGAACCTTGAAGCAGATGGGTTACAGAACCAGATGATCACACCAGGTGCCACACATGTCAGCTAAGAACAGGAAACCAAGCTCACCAATACGGGATAACAGATTGGTAAAATATTTCCTGGCTTGATGAATCTCGATTTCTGCTGCAACATTCAGATGGCAGGGTCAGAATTTGGAATAACAACATGAAAGTATGGATCTGTCTTATTCAGGCTGCTGCTGCTGCTGGTATAACGGTGTAGGGATATTTTCTTGGCACACTTTGGTCCCCAATTGAGCATTGTTTAAACACCACAACCTACCTGAATGTTGCTGCTGACCATGTCCATCCCTTTATGACCACAATATCATCTTCTGACGGCTGCTTCCAGCAGGATAACCCACCATGTCACAAAGCTCAAATCATCTGAAATTGGTTTCTTGAATATGACAGTGAGTTCACTGTACTCAGATGGTCTCCATGGCCACCATATCGCAATCCAATAGAGCACCTTTGGGATGTGGCTGAACGGGAGATTCACATCATGGATGTGCAGCCGGCAAATCTGCAGCAACTCTGTGATATCATGTCAGTATGGACCAAAATCTTTGAATGCAAAAGGACATCCACTCATCATTTAATACAGCAATATACCAACGTGCAAATTTTTTGTAAGGATATATTCTTTGTTAATACGTGGCTGAAAAAAACTCGTCTGTGTAAAAATTTTTAATTTACGATTAAAACTAAAATGCCTATTAGTATATGTTCTTATGGCCTAAACACAGCATTTTAAAAATCATTAACACTGCTGTTTGGCAGTGTTATGGAAGAATTTTGACCAGTGAGATAATTTCTTTTCCCTCACAGCAGCAATCCTACTAAGGTTACCACCAATGCGCATTTTATATGCAGCTACACAAAGTGCCTCATAAAATCTCTACAAGCTTTGCTGGACAAGTCTGCATCTACCTGAAATCACAAGTTAAATAAAGGCTGCTTAGTGAAGATTCAGTGCTCCCTTAAAACAGACGTTTTCGATAAAGGGTTTAGTGTACTACATGCTTTCTTCAAGCCTATGCGAGAGTAACAAAGGGCATTCAAAGGGGCCAGGTCTAAGGGGAGAGACAAAGCAAGAGAAAACAGATCATATAAGGTCCCTCTTCTAATAATTTCAGGAATTTCATTATTTCCTTAGAAAATATTTGGACATGCGTGTTGGGGGGAAAGGGGTCACAGGGTTTTGATGCTGAAATGAATGAGTCAGCAATGAATAAGAGCAGAAATTATTTAATAAATTTAATTTACAGTTTCATTTTTTAACCTTTAACCCTTTAATATGCAAAGAAGTTTTAGTTTTAGTATAATCAACTGACAAAAGAGGCTTTTGTCTCTCTGCATGTGCATGTGTGCATGTTTCTGATTTCACACTGTCGGACTATGTTGTTATAGGAGTCTTACGTTTTGGTTAGCTGCTGCTGTAAGAAGTCATTCCCCAGTGACCTTATCATAGGGGTGTAATCAGAACATCTATCTATTCATGTCTTACTCAAACCTCCCTGTCAATTAGCCTTTACCTCACTTTACACCACCCCCAATGTTCTCGTAGACCCCTCAACTATTTCCCCATCCAATAACCCATGTTTCCCACTCTTGCCTCTTATCGTGTTTTTTCAGCTTAGATGAGCCACTTGGGAGAGACAAGATTTTTCCATGCATTTAACCACAGTACTTTTGTCCTGGGAAAACAAGTTTCAAAGACTTACAAAGAGAGAAAAGAGGAGAGAAAACTGAAGGGGAAGGGGAAGAGGGGGGGGGGGGGGGTGCAAAAGGTAAGGTGAGTGAAGAAAATTGACCCTAGCTGTAATCAAGCATCACTGCAGGGCATCTCTACTGGGGAAATTCAGGGGTCCACAAGGCAGCTCAAACTGTCATGTTAATGCTTTTATATCTGATACATATTAAATAGGGGAATTTTGACTTTATCCATTTACATCCATATATAATTCATATAAAGCCATAAATTTGCCTCATATACATGTGACTAGGGCAGCAAAGTGTGAAAGCTGGGGCAAGCTGGCATGGCAATGACAGTTTCACAGCCAAAAACACTTTTGAAATTAGAGGGGGCCCTCAGCTCCCCTGTCATCAAGTCGGTCAACACCACAGCCCCATCATTCATCTCTGTCTTTATTACTATGCTTACACTCTCTTCTGTAACCTTCCAACAAAAATTTTACCCCTTCAAGGAAGACACATGCATAAGAACTGTTGCTGTGTTTAAAAAAAAAAATATTTAGAGACATATGAAACAGATGATTGGATAGCCCTGATGCTTTCTGACTTTCCAAGTTCTTATCTGAAATAAAAGCTCTTAATGGAGTGCTGAGCATAACGCTCTTCCTTTCTGGCAGAAATGTGTGAACCGCTTCATCAGAACCTTACTTGACTTCTGAACCACAGTTACCTTGCCAATGCTATATCAGCTGAATTCCCCAATGTGTCATATTTTTAAAGGACCACCAACAGAATCTGGCTATATATTATCCCGTCAAAGCCAGATGCGACCCTGCATTCCTACAATAGCCTACGTAAAGCCACCCACCTCCCACAATCCCTTCAGTCCTCTAGTTATGCGGAAAATCTACTTTTTGACTTCTACCAGCCCCCACGAGAGCACAGGTGAAACCTTAACAACAGGTGGTTTTATAAGTAGTCTACAGCTTTAAAGGGGAAGTGAAAAGTCCTGGTATTTACACCCAAGCACTCCATTATGTTTTATGGGATGGGGGCTTAAGGTTTAGACGACCAACTGTAAAACTCCCATGTCAAGAGCCCTGCACCCAGCTGGAATACAGCATGGAGAAGGAGTGAACGAAAGACATAAGATGGTCCATCCATTAACCTGCCACAGTGAGAGGTATTGACTCGAGAGGGAGGGGGTAGGGATGGGCAGAGGCCGAGTGAAAACAGATGACCTATGAGCCCTTGACAACGCCAAGCCAGAACTTCATTTACTAAAACCATACTGAGGTAACTCAGTAACTATTTTGCAAAGTTTGTGCATCTATCTTGCTTTAGTTTGTGTGGCATTTCCACAGGATTCACAGGATTTTTTTCCACCAGCTGATCTCAAAAACTTAATGGATTAAGTTCCTGTGTGACCTGTGATCTTGTATTCATTTACCCATGAATTCAATTAATCTCTAATTAGTAATAAAACACACACCTACATATCAGCTCCTCAAACAATGCATTCAAAGTGTTGTTTTCAGCTGTTCTGTACTCAAAATGTAGATTCTCATTGCATGTATTACAGCTAGTGTCAGATATACCAGGCTCCAGACATGAGAATGTTTAGCCTTAAAATAAATGCTGTCAGATAACATCAAATACCACCAAAACCAAAAGAAGTGTCAAAACTGAGGGCTGTGAAAACAATGCAAAATATTTTCTTCAGCCAAATGTGGAGGGGGGAGAGGAAGGGGGATTATTATCAGTGGTATTTTCAGAAGAGAGACTGATGCAGCACCACTGAGCTGCGTGTGTCCTATGTTAGCCAGATTTTTTTTTTTTTTTTTGAAAACACTACACGTAAGTGGTAACAGGCCCAAATGCTGCAAAAATAAATGCAGAACCTCACAACTGTTGTTCCCTTGCATACGCACTACATTGTTCATCCAGAATTCCATAATTAAGGAGGAATGTCAATTTGTTTGTAGTGCAGCTCTCTGCAAGTCTCTCCAGACATACCATAATCAAAACAAAAAAAAAAAAAAAAAAGCGACCATTTGGGGAGATTATATCTATATTTTAGGCTGAACTCTCTCGTGCTCCTTTTTGTTTTCACTTTAACTGGTATCCTTCCTTTCACAAACCCATCTTTCAAATGCCCACAGGGAGACTTGCACATTGCAAGAGCAAGCTTTTTGCCAATGGTTGATGTCTAAATGAAGTAGTTAGCCACCACTTGATTAATGGGTTTCTAATGATGACTAAGTTGGAAGAGATGTGGTGGGAACTGAGATATGGAAGCAATGACAAACCCACCTGCTTTACCCTCTGATGTTAATTAGATGTCATTATTCAGCTATTTAGCAGTCATTTTAAACAACAGGACAGTGCCAAATAGACAGCGCTTCCAGCTTTACTGTGATTGAAAACACCCTGATCTCCTTGATTCATGCTAACAGAAAAGAACCAAACAATCCCACACACTAAGTCTACTAGCTTCAGTCCCTTTCACTTGTCCTCACATGGCAGTGGCCAGAAATACTGACAAACATTGGCCTGTCTCTTTTTTCTGGCATACCATAAAGACCCCCTGCATTGTCCACAAAAATGTCTTGCTCTACTGTGTTGAGTTTCAGTGTACCAAGAAACAAACAATCCTGCTATTGGAGGTCTGGCTCAAACCATAATACAGCAAAATTCCAGAGATTTATTCTCCTTGCCAGCTTTTACTCATCATCTACAAACCGCAATGAAGTTACCACAAAAACAAAAATTTGCAGGCATTTCTGAACAACCTCTGTATTCTCCTGAAGTTATGAAATCACATAATCTTTTTCTTCCTATACAGCCTGCAATATGCCTTGGGAATTTTGCAACATAAGTGAAATGAACATTCTTGACATTTTTTTATGGATAATTCTTTAAGAGAATTTGTTTAAGCACTCATACCTGCCTCCTTGGGCCACATGAGAGTGGTATGTCATTGAAATGTATTCCCTTGCTATAAGAAAAGAAAATATACTGAGCTCTTTTTTTTTTTTTTACTCCTAATTGCCCTCACACTCTGTTTAGAATGTCACTCTTTCCAAACCAAATCTCCTTCTATAATCAAGCCAGTTTAATGAAGACCACTGGGTATAGGAGACACAGAGTAGAAAAAGGTGGGGAGAGTTGGTGAAAACTGGATACAAAAATGAGTGGTCTGGCCTGTGCATTTGCTACCAGGAAAGTCATCCGGTTGCGTTTGTTTTACCGTGTTTAAGTGTGGAACACTGATTGAACCAGTCCAAGGCTAGATTGGACTAGCTGCCCCCAGAGGTTTTCCTGGGCCACACAGGCTGGGAGTTGAGTTACACTCCGCCTTAGCCCAAATGCTCAGGAAACAGTAGGATTAGACTTTTTTTTTTTTTTTTTTTTTTAAAGGAAGCTTTCATCAGGGACACATGTATGGAAAGATTTTCTGTTTGAGTTACTCTTGGCATTTTAGGCAATAGCGCAGACTTGGTTTACCAAAATTACTCAATCATGTCAGAGTTTAAAAAAAAAAAAGAAAAGAAAAAAACACTATCAAATTACACTCAAAATGATGTGGTCAGTAAATGTTTTTTTTTTTTTTGAGAATTACAGTAAAATATGTTTATTAAAAAATACCAGAGAATTACCAGTGCTAAAAACCTTGTGTCATACAAAGTGTCAAGAAAGTAGTCTTACTTGTGTGGAGAGGAGCGGTTGAAGCATGTCTTGGTCACGTCTGTCACATTGGGGTTACAACAGTCGCCAAGATCATAGAACAAGTTATCCGAGTTACATTCAGGGTCACATATACCATTACCCTGCTTGTGTTCAGGGCAGCGGTTTCGATGTCCATACGTGCAGTCGCCTGCATCAAATCCTGTCAGGGGATGGTTGCATTCTGGATCACATGTGTCATCGCCAATTTTGCTTATATCACAATTAGCTAAAATCAGACGGTTACGTAGGGAGGAGTTGGTCACATTGTGAACGCTGAGCTCCCAGGTGATGTTATAGGGGCTAAAGGCGTCATTAAGCTGCTGGTGCTGCAGAATGATCTGGTGGTCTGATACAGTTGGCCTTGTCCTCGCATCATTCCAAATATTTATGACACGATATCGAACTTTCTTAGGCCGACGGAAGGTCCAAAGCTGGTTGTAGTTTTTAATGACCTGAACATTGTCGCAGACAGTTTGACCACAAGCTGGAGGCTCCAGGGTCGTGTCTAGTAGTCCCTCAGCATGTCCAATTCCACCACCACCCACAAGCCCCGACCTTCCACCTCCTCTGTGCTCAGGCTGAGGGAAACTGCCATCTTTTACAGTCAGCCACTTACGGCCAGGGTGCTCAAATGTTTCACGAATGACCAGCTGAGGTAGATCTTGGGGGTCCTCATGGCCTTGCATATCCCTGATGATATGTTTCTGCCCCCGGGCCTCCCTCCATAGACCCACCCTTTCCACTGCTCCCCTGTAATTATGATTTAGTGCATTGCCCCCAATCATCAGCACTTTGCATTTTTGGGTCAAATGACTGAAGACATCGCCCGATTGCTCTCGACTAACGGCGACCTGGGCCCCATTGACAAAGAGCTTCATGTACACACCATCATATGTGATTGCAACATGTGCCCATTGGTTTGGTATATAATGAGCATTAGCGTGGATTGAGGTCACTTTGTGGGCACGGTCAGTTTTAAGGGAGAAGAAGAACCGGGGATCACGGTCGTGGTATTAACAATACGCGTGGATGCCAAGTAGCCAGCCTCGGTCACTGGAGGCATAAAAGCATTTGTCGTATAGGCCTGCAAAAAGAATGAAAAAAAAATGAATCAACATATTAATGCCTTCATTTGCAGGTATTAAACAAAAAACAAAGTCAACACATTAGCTAAAAGTTAGCTGTCAGAGGAAATGACAAGGGAGCTAAAGTACAGGGCCTTGCGAAAGTATTCGGCACCCTTGAACTTTTCAACCTTTTGCCACATTTCAGGCTTCAAACATAAAGATATAAAATTTTAATTTTTTTGTGAGGAATCAACAACAAGTGGGACACAATCATGAAGTGGAATGAAATTTATTGGATGTGTCAAACTTTTTTAACAAATAAAAAACTGAAAAGTGGGGTGTGCAATATTATTTGGCCCCCTCGCGTTAATACTTTGTAGCACCACCTTTTGCTGCAATTACAGCTGCAAGTGGCTTGGGGTATGTCTCTATCAGTTTTGCACATTGAGAGAACGAAATTCTTGCCCATTCTTCCTTGCAAAACAGCTGGAGCTCAGTGAGGTTGGATGGAGAGCGTTTGTGAACAGCAGTCTTCATCTCTTTCCACAGATTCTCGATTGGATTCAGGTCTGGACTTTGATTTGGCCGTTCCAACACCTGGATACGTTTATTTGTGAACCATTCCATTGTAGATTTGGCTTTATGTTTTGGATCATTGTCTTGTAGGAAGATAAATCTCTGTCCCAGTCTCAGGTCTCTTGCAGACTCCAACAGGTTTTCTTCCAGAATGGTCCTGTATTTGGCCCCATCCATCTTCCCATCAATTTTGACCATCTTCCCTGTCCCTGCTGATGAAAAGCAGGCCCAAACCATGATGCTGCCACCACCATGTTTGACAGTGGGGATGGTGTGTTCAGGGTGATGAGCTGTGTTGCTTTTACACCAAACATATCGTTTTGCATTGTGGCCAAACAGTTCGATTTTGGTTTCATCTGACCAGAGCACCTTCTTCCACATGTTTGGTGTGTCTCCCAGGTGGCTTGTGGCAAACTTTAAACAAGACTTTTTATGGATATCTTTGAGAAATGGCTTTCTTCTTGCCACTCTTCCATAAAGGCCAGATTTGTGCAGTGTACAACTGATTGTTGTCCTATGGACAGACTCTCCCACCTCAGCTGTAGATCTCTGCAGTTCATCCAGAGTGATCATGGGCCTCTTGGCTGCATCTCTGATCAGTCTTCTCCTTGTTTGAGATGAAAGTTTAGAGGGACAGCCGGGTCTTGTTAGATTTGCAGTGGTCTGATACTCCTTCCATTTCAATATGCACAGTGCTCCTTGAGATGTTTAAAGCTTGGGAAATCTTTTTGTATCCAAATCCGGCTTTGAACTTCTCCACAACAGTATCTCAGACCTGCCTGGTGTGTTCCTTGGTCTTCATGATGCTCTCTGCCCTTTGAACAGAACCCTGAGACTATCACAGAGCAGGTGCATTTATACGGAGACTTGATTACACACAGGTGGATTCTATTTATCATCATCAGTCATTTGGGACAACACTGGATCATTCAGAGATCCTCACTGAACTTCTGGAGGGAGTTTGCTGCACTGAAAGTAAAGGGGCCGAATAATATTGCACGCCCCCCTTTTCAGTTTTTTATTTGTTAAAAAAGTTTGACACATCCAGTAAATTTCATTCCACTTCACGATTGTGTCCCACTTGTTGTTGATTCTTCACAAAAAATTAAAATTTTATATCTTTATGTTTGAACCCTGAAATGTGGCAAAAGGTTGAAAAGTACAAGGGGGCCGAATACTTTCACAAGGCACTGTATATAGAAGTGCAATATCAATATCAATTTCTCTATGATAATATTTCAGTATTATTTTCAATATATCAATTACATTTTTATGCATCTTTTGAACATCTTATGGAATATGTGTAAAAGTGGGATTTCTTGAGGGAAACAGGAAATGTAAGCAAAGTTAGTGAGCAAATATATTATTATTTTTTTTCCAATCTAAGGCCTGAATATTAGGTTGAAGAGCTTGTTTAACTAAGAGAGAACCCATGGAAATCTCTCAGTATAGGCTTTTTCATGAACACTGTGCACATTTAAAGTTGTTCATGTAAATGTCGCTTGCCAGTGAGTTAGCCAGAAAAGACTAGTTTTCTGCTAAAGCCTTGTTTTTGCAGAGGCACCAAAACACCTTTTTCCTGTTTCACTTGGACTGTGTATGCCAGTTTCAGCATTGTAATGTGTTTTCGCTTCTTAGGGGATCTCTGAATGCTAACTGTTTGTTTGTTTAGCACTTGTTGAGGTACATGTGTGCAGGCACACAAGTCCACATCTGTGCATACCGCATGTGTTTATTAATGCATTTCATGACTCTGAGCAGATATCCATGCAGTCCCAAGTGTGCAAATATTCCAAAGCAGGGGGAAATGCCTTACAAGGTCCATTTCAGCATGTGGAAATCTACTGTATGTGTTCACAGGTGGGGATAGACCTGGCCTCCATTCTTGTAATTTCTACAATTGCCAACATCATGAGTTTTCAGGTAATTATATCTACCCACAAAGAGACACTCAATCCGTGACCTGTAGACCCAGGCCATATACATATGAAGTATTCTTTGCAGTTGCTGTTGAGATGAGTGCTTCAAATTCCTGTAAATGCCCTTCATATTTTTTCCTCCGCTGCCTTTGTTATGGAGTGAAAGCTGATGATCACATCTTGGTCTTAACACACTTGTCAACTTGGATGCCTTTGTTACCCACTGATTAGGCTACCTGAGCCTGCAATAAGTGGCTGGCTAATGGTAACTGCACAGACCTCTTGCTAACTTTGACCTGTTTCTAATTAGATGTACACCACAGTATGCGTTCATTAACTTGGTATTTTCATGGAATAATGTTCAAAGGGCGAGGGTTGGGTTCAATGTCAAGGTCAGCCCTTCAGTGGATGACGTTTTCAGGCTTTCCACTACACTGGAAGGAAAAAGCGTTCCATCTGCCAGCTAGTGCACTCAAGGTAAAAAAAAAAAAGGTGTGCTAAAATGCTCATAGGGCTCCTAGTGTAAACAGCTGTCATAATTCTGCCATGGTCAATTTATCTAACATGCTATGCTTTTCCAGACCCAATATTGTGACCGCTGGGACTCACACAAACACACTTACGCACACATATGCACATGCTTATAAAGACATGTATATATACATTCTCATGAACAAATACACATGCCCATGGCCATATGCGCAGACAAAATGAAATAATGAAGTGCACATTTGTGTTCACGCATAAACACGCACAAAGAGGTTGGTGTGTGCTTCAGTCAACCACTGTTTCTGTCAGGTTCAAATGCAGCCCTCGTTGCACTTGCCATTTGTCTGCCTTCATGAAAACGCACTTGGGAAAAAAGGGAAAGTACAAAAACACATACCCTCACAAAGAAAAATGTCGCAAGGTCTTGATAAAAAAGCAGGGAGGAAGGGTACATTAAAGACTTTGCCTACTTTTGAACTGTTTTTGCTCTGAAAGGTCAAAGAAAGTCACTTTTCAGCTATTTGCCAGCTATTTCCCTATGCAGACAATGGAAAATTCCACTGACATTTAAAAACAAACTTGTTGAACAAAACAAGGATATCATTCATGAAAATATCATTGCACCACTTTAAAACACTTGGCTTTAAACTTTTGACTTAGTTGTCAAGTCTCACTCTAAGTTAATTCAGCTAAACAATATGCAGTCATTTGTAATTTGGGGTATTCAATAAACCCTTTTCCCAGCAGTCAGTTGAGGCACAACAAGGCACTGTAATAATGCTTAAGACTAATGAGAAGTTTAAGCTTCTAACTGAGGTAACAATTGCTAAAAATAAGTGTTACACTAATGTTGAGTTCTGCATTCTGGGGAGGCCAATCCACAGCTGATGGTGTTCCACTGTGTGTTTTTCGCTTCTACTATGTTGGCAGCATCAAATCAATTCATAATTCCATCAATGTTGACAAGATCCCGAACACCACTAGCTGAAATGTAGCCCCAAGGACCGAGCTGAGAGAAAAAGCAGCCAAGGTCCAAAGAAAAAATTTGAAAGACCTTCAGAAAGCCTGGAGAACTATTGCTGAAGACCACTTTAAAATTTTACAAGAAAGTTTGGCTCCTTGGAAGCAAAATATAAAGAAATGAGGGGTGACTCAAGGCTTTTGCACAGTACTGGATTACACTTACCTTTGACTGTAGTAAACCAATAAAATACTATTTTTGAGCACCCATAAAAAAATCCTAAACAAACAAACTTTATTTATGAGCATGATATCTAGCGTGTATCATCCCACTACGTGGGGCTACATCTGTTATCGACTTAATTATCTGCCAACGTCTGCACATAATTGTCTCCAGCAGGTTATGGAAGAGAGCCTGCACTTCTTTTGTGATTTATTTTCCCCTTTCTTTGATGTGGGAAAACCCAACATGACCCGGATACACGGGCTAATAGGGCACAACAAATTTGGATAACATTTGGACGCAGAACTTAATGTTCTGATTGTGTGCTTTGAAAAGTATGTGCGTATGCGAGTGGTACTCTCTAACAGTTCAAATGCTAAACCTGGGATTAATTCTGACCACATGTAACTGTCAAACGTGACCCCAAGGAGTCTTTTGATTGGACTTAAAGGGTCCAAAGCTATTCAAATGTTTATTTACCAGTTTTTTATTTAATCACCTGGACACAATGAAGCTACAGCTTGAATAGTTCTTATGCCATAAAAAATAGTTATTAAAAACTGTAGTGCACATATCTTGTCTACAAAAACTGATACACCTCTTTAAATGCTGAAAGTTTAATATTTTTTGCCAAACCAGGAAATCTATGAATGTAATTTCACCAGACAGTAACTTGAAACTAACCCAATCATACGTAATACATTAAAAGAAGACAGCTTTCTTTCATCTGTTTTTCCTTAATGAAGCTATTTTGGCCATCATCCCATTCAGAATAATCTTATTTGACACCAGAGACACAAAACTGTCACCACAACTGGTCAAAGAGTCACAAATAACATCCTAGTTTTCACAGCAGAGACTGTGTTCACTAACTAGACAACTGCACGGAAAACAGCACCAGACAGAAACATGTAAAGCTGAAACTGAAAACTGGCAAATAAGAAAGCATCAAAGGCTGAAAAAGACAGAAGTGATAATGAGAAACTGTGGTGGTCAAAAACAACACAATAGAAAAAAAAAAGCCAGTTGCTTCAACAACACTGTGCTTGGATCAAAACATGGGGATGGAGCATGTTAGGGGCACCAGGATTTTGAGGTCTCAGTTGGTTTTAAAAGATTAGGCTCAGTTGAAATTGTTAAACTGTCATATTTGTTATCTTTATGTCCCCTCTCTGACTCACTGATGGAAGGAAATCTTAAACCTGAATACACAAGATTATACAGGAATAGTAATCTCTAGAAGCCAGTGCAAGGTGGGGGCTGGGCACAACAACAACACCTGTAAAAAAAAAAAAAAGAGAGCGGAGAGAAGGAGAGAGAGAGAGAGAGAGAGATCCGATACCACATCTGTAAAGCCTGTAATGTTCATATTTTGTTAGGATTGTGTCAGAGATGTGTTTATTTAACTCCGTGGTCAATATAGAGGCAGTAGTTTGTGTTATTACTGTACTAAATTGCTTTATATTGCACAGATGTTCCTGTTATCATGTCCATCCTCTGCAAAAAATCAGGAGTCACTCAGGTCACAGCAGACCCTCTTACCCCCCCTTTTCTCCAGATTAAGACTCTTACAAGGAACTGGCTTTCCAGAGCATGTCCCTGCCAACTGGCTAGGGTTAGCTACTGTATGTGGACACAGCCAGACAAGTTATTTTTTTATGTGGTTCCAGGAGAGTGGATATTTTTATTTTTTTATTTATTGTTAGATTATGACACAGATAAAACAACGGAGCAAGTAAGCCAGTAAATATATTGATGCTGTTTAGTAAAATCCTCTAAACGTGCAGACTTGGAGTAAACTGAGGAGAACTGAGTTCAATTCAGTTCAGTTCAGTTCAGTTCAAAAGAAGCCATCTGCACAAGTACTGTGGTGGGCAATGAGTTGCGACGCTCCCTATCGGCAAAGAAAAGAAATAATAAAAAATAAATAAATAAAAATCCGATACTGTAATGCACAAAAGCACTGTTGGTCACAACAAACGTTGCAGTTTTAACGCTTTTTCGGGGCTTCTTTACGCATGGCTCGAGACCAGGCGGGACATAAAGCAGTGCAAATAGATGACACAGTGCTTTCCTCTTACGGCAGGGACTTACTGAAGTGACTGTGTATCCAACTATGCTCAGTCGGTGGATAGAGAGATGCGTTATCACTATCTGATTGTGCCTTAAATTAGAAACTCGCCGATGATGACGACGATGATTTCGCAGAACCGTCTGCGTTTTGGAGAGACTGTGCGCAACACCGTGAAAGCACATCAGTGCACAAACACAAGCAGTACATTTTCGCGCAAGAGGGGAAACCCTGGATCCCTCAGCCCTGTCTCGTAACTCCGGTGGCCAATCCAAAGGTGTCGATTTGGAGGGGCCGGGTGGGGGACACACATACACACACAAGCCTGCGGCTTGAGCTGCGAGCTTTGAGCGCCTCCACATACATCGAGTCTCTCCCGCTTTGTGCCTTACGTGACGTGCTCGCTCCCAAAGTTTTGGCCATTACATCATAGCTTTAAAATAGCCAAGTCCGTTGAGAGATTAGATTTTACGCACAGTGACATCAGCTGCCGGTCAAATGATGCAGTAGCCTAAATCTGCTGCTACTAATCCTCACTTACATTTCATGACTTATATTTTTATTACTCACATAAATTACCGTTATAAAGTGGAAAAATAGACCAAAAACACGTTTATGTTATAAAATTATACTGCAGCGATCATATCTCTGGCAAACTTAAATGTGATCAAAATCTTCAGTGACCCTATAGTTGCACTACCTAAAATATCCGCTGTACTTTTTAGAGCATTACATCATTGTCTAGTCTTTTAGATGAACTCATTTTCAACTCGCTGAAACTGCATGTTGCTTTGTTTGATAGACTGGGATAAATCGCTGAAGGTTTGCATGTTTATTTTCAATTCGTTCTTCAGTTTGGAGTTTGACTAATAAATGGAGTTGTGCAGATAATAGGATAGAGGATGTGCAAACTAGCCTACCTGCAATCACTGTAGGCGATCGTTGACCTCCCTCCGGTTTGATCCACATCTCCAGAGTGAAATTGCCTCTGGGTATCTCCACGCCAGGCTTCAGCCGTAGCTGATCTCCCCTGCCGGTAAAATAGACAGCTTTCCCTCGGTCTGGTGAGTTTCCCTCCGCTTGAGAGGAGCGCCGGCGCTGCCGAAGCACCCGTCGCTCCAAGCCGGGTAAAGAGCGTTTGCCCCGGGGCAGACGTGTGGCACAAGCCCCTGGGATGGTGGCTTTTGCCTCCCTAATGCGCACCAACTCCCTCTTGGATCTCCCCTTTTTCCGGACTATCCCGCACTCTGATCCAAAACACAAGATGAGAATCACCAGGCAAGACACCCAGGGTGATGTCCAAAGTTTCATTTTTCGGGAGAAGAAATGGCAAAAAAAAATTAAATAAATAAAAATAAAAATAAAAATAAAATATGAGGAAAAAAATAAAAGAAACAATGGAATAACTATAAAAATATGTCCAAAATGTTCTTCTCTTTGGGATCCTCTCGAGTTTTTCCTTCTCCCTTTTTACAGCGGTAGAATGTCAAACCGTAGAAACTGTCTAAATAAACCCATAAAGCTATGCTGTTTTTCCCTCTTTATAATGCTAAGCCACGACCCCCTCTCTTAAGCAAAACTACTCTGGAGACATTCAGGGGACACAGGAATATTTCATTCATGTATGTGTTCCACGGTGCCTTTTCAATGGGTCCCATTTAGCCAAAGGGATGACTAATAAGTAATCAATCAAGAGGGGGGTCCGGCCGATGCCCCCCGCATCCCCTTTGGACGGTAGGAGTTACTTGCAGAAATCCACAGTTGTCCGCCAAGCTCTTGTCACACCTTTTTGTTGTTTCCTTCCCTACCCGTAAAAGAGCATAAGTAATGACACATAGCCTATTAAATTCCAGAGGAAAGTGACAGCAAACCGACCTCTCATATTTATTACAGAAAACAAGAGGTGAATTGTCATTTAAAAAAAAAAATGAAATCCCAAACTTCCCTTTTCCTGTATGCCTGTACAAAAGTTGAAATGCACTATAATATCTGGTTAGGCAGAAGAGAGACAGAGGGACAGAGAGCTGCAGAAGTAACCATCGCGGTCCTCATTGATTGCCTGAAGCAGATACACTTGGGGGAGTCGGAGCTCGTTGTCAGCTTTAGAGGACTTCCAAAGTCTTTTAAAGAACAGGTCATGTTTCAAATGTTCAGGGGCTGTTTTTTTTTTTTTTTTCCTTCCATAGTGGGAAGTCACACAGGTAGGCAACTCTCACTGAGGGTAATTCTCTCTATGGCACATAGTGAAAGGATGATGTTTTCGCTGTTTGGAAAGCGTATATGTATCCCTCTAGCGGTTACAATTTAAACAATCCAGCCCTTCTACAAGTCCACAACACAGGACCTCAACCAAGCACTATGAAGTCATGAAAAACGATTTCAGTCTCTGTTGGTGAAAATCCCTCCAATCCGAAGCTGAAATGGTCCTTAGTGTAAATATTATTTACATTGTAGAAATACAATCATTTAGTTTGTAAGAAGGCAAACAAAATGTGTAACTGATAAAGAACAAAGGATGGCTACTCGCTGTCCTCTGGGAAAGTCCTCAGTTTTAAATGAAGGATGATGTATAATAGGTAATTGTCCTGTCCTGTCAAAGTCATGTTTCCCATTAAGGCAATTTTCTAAATGAAGTAAGCAGTAGATCAGAGAAGTAATGGGAGAACAATGGCAAAGCCATAGCAGCTTCAATCTCATATTTACTTAATTTGATGGATTATATGTTCATTTTTTTCTGATTTAAAAGCTGCAGTTTGTTGCTTTAAAAAAACAAGTCTACCTGAGCTAGTTTATTAAATCTGGCCAACTCTATTAAATTCAATCTATATTTATCCTACATAATATTCACCACACAAGGACTTTTATTTTTTTCAGAGTAAAGTGAAAAGAAAAAAAAAAGCAAGATATTTGTTTCAGGTTGACTCATGCTTAGTGGTGTTTACTGATCGTTGCTTTTGATGGATGTGAATTTCAAAACCACAAACTCCACTAAAATTTGTACGCCTTTAAGACTGTGGACAAAGAAGTTTCAAACTGTTGAGTGAGATGAAAACAGTCCTTTGGTCAGTGTTACTGTTACTCCGAGGATATTTTGACACAAAGAAAATGGAATGGCTTTACCTTTAATGGCTTTCCATAGAAACACGGAGCTGGAATGTCAGTGTTTCCTCTAAGTTTTCCTCTAGTTGTTTGTTGTAGATGTGTGTTTAGACAGCCAAAACTTACCACCTGCCATAAAGAGAAGACAGTGTAAACATCAAATATTTGCTTTCTTTCTCATATGGTGTTGTGACTTTGGGCCACATATTTCCTTTTGTGTCTCGACCAGGTTCTCACTTTAAAAAAAGGTGCTTAAAAACTCAAAGCTGCTTACAGCAGCTTTGCATGGATCAGTTTTTTTTTTTTTTTTTTTTTAATTCAGTTTGTTTGTTCTTTTGTGGAAGACAGCAGGTAGTAACTTTGTGTCCAAACCCTGATCGTTAACACGTATTCTTTTATTTGGTTGTGAGGCAACTTTTCCTTGTCTTTGAGAGTTTTTGTCTCACTTTCACAAGAGGTTGGGGGGGGGTGGAGGGGTTGTTTTTGAAGCACAGTTTGGTTTTTTTTTGTAATCAAAATGCAAGTTGTTATTTTCAATGTACTTAGATTTTCATAAAATATATGTAGTATCAGATGTTCACACTGTAGGAAAATTGAAATAAGGTATATCCTGAAACGAGATGAAAGACTTCTCCAGTCCTGTAATTACACTGTACATTTCTTCCCACCAAGATCAGACTGTCACTCTCTCTTTGTCTACCTCTCCTGCCTCACTTTAAATGAAAATGACTGCTGAAGAAAAGATGGCATAATGTCTTCCAGTCAGCATCCTTTCAGGTTGGTACACTATGTACAGACTGCAAGGATTTGGAGAAGGGGGGATGAGGGGGGGTGACCTTTATGTGTGAAACATGCTCACATAAAGGTCATTCACCATTGGTCTGTTATGCAAGGAGATTGAATTGAACTGTTTTAGTATAGTCTTGCACCAGCCATCCGAACCCTCGGGGAATGAACGAATCATCATGCTCAAAGTTCAAACTATGTGCCTTCCTGCCCCATTTGTCAGTAATGGAGCATTATAATAGCTTTTCTTTTCAAAAAAGGCCGATTCCCAGTTATTCCAGGATTTGATGGTGCAGGAAGGAAACACAGTGCCCTGCTATAGTTAATGTCAAAGTACCCCCTTTGAAATCCCCACTGCAAATTTGAGTTAGACCATAAAGCAGAAACCATAGTGTTGATTTCAGAAAACCATCAAGTTCCATGTGAACGAAGCAACTGGACAAACACAAACCTTTGACTTTGTTGTGGAGAATAGAGAAACAAAAAACATATATTAATTCTAACATCCCTCTTCCACCACTCCACCACCACCACTCACTTGATTCCATGGGAGATTACATCTGTGAGGTCAAAACAAAAAAAACAAAAAAAGTCAATTTGCAGTAGAAATATCTGCACGTGTGTAATGGCCATTTAAATGCTGCATTCACTACAATCACAAGAATTCTGCAACTTTAGCCTTTGCTTCTCATCCGCCATTGGTGATGTGACCATTGCTGGCCTCCCATCTCTTACACATAGATAAAAGTGGTTGCAGTTTTGGACAATAATCCTGTACGTCCTGCTACACATGGTACGTGACCACAGAGAAATGTGAGTCAAACAGGAAAAAACATTGTCCCATAATCCATTAATGCATCCGGCTTAATCTGTGACTGTGGCTGTTCTAAAGTACAAACCTAAATGCTTTTGCCTCAATTGTGTGGATGATCTGTACAATAAAATGATATACACTTGAGCAACAACAGTGTTAACACATAAAGGAACAATACAGATTAGGTTTTGGTAAATATGAGGGGGCAGGGAGAGTTCTGAAAGGTTGAGAGATGTGAAAAGAAAAGCTGCACTGACAATAGGATTCCACAATAGTGCCCGAACCTTGAAAGGTGGTGTCTTTTTCTAAATATAATGCCACTACAGAACACCCATTAAAGCCTTTAAGAGTATAATCCAGCGTTACCTACAAACACATGCAAGGCCAGATATTCAGTCAATGACTGCATGAAAACTAGCACGCACACACGCTCCGGTTTTAAAAAAAAAAGGAAAATCAAAAAATAGAAATATAGATGTTTGTTACTTTTAGGAAGAATGTTGCAAAGACAACAGAAAATGTATGTAATCACGAAAATGACTTTTAATGCTTATGTCATTTATATGCATGGGGCACTGAAGGGCAGCGAGTTTAGCTGGAAAGTGGCATATTATATATGGACACAAAACATTACAGACTGAGCATTTTTTGATGCTCAAAAAATAATCAGACTATGGGCCGATTGATGTGAAATGTTTTTCATAGTGGAGACTGGTCGGGTTACTGCCTTGTATAATATATAAAAATCAATACACTGGATTACTTTGTGGATAAAAACTGAAATGCCAATAATTGTGTGTTTAAGTCACATTAATTCAGGACAGCAAATCAAATTGCCCTATGTCATATCGCAGATCAGTATACATCGCAGTGTAGAGTCAAAAAATAACTCAGGCACATGGCTGTGAGCTTGTTTTATATCTTTAATTTAATAACAGCTTCTGAGAGTACTTGTATCGCTCTCCTATGACACATTACATCCTCGCTAACCTCCCACACTGGCCCTTCATCCTGCCTTATCAAAGTGCAAGATAATTTATTAGTCATACCTTCCTGCTACGGAAAGTGATAGGAAGACAGGATGTGACCGTAGACTGTACATAAAAGATGGTCGCAACCTCCAGGTCTGAAAAGCCAAGCCAATGTTAATTTTGTAAATTAGTAAAAAGGGATGGCATTTGCTGAAATGCAATCTTGGGTCCACAGGCTATCACAACACTGATGTTATTTCTGCTTAGCTGTTTGGAGTTGATTCATAGGCTCTTTTGACCATAGGACCACACAAACCTACAAACCATCAAGTTTTTTTCATGCCTTAGCATAAGAGGTGCATGCATTCATACACTGTGAGGGGACAATTCAGAGACACGCAGGTAATTAGTGCAAGTAATAGACTAATAAAATACAAATTCATCAACACTCACAGTAAAGAAGTCCAGTCCAGTGACTAGAATGTGACTAGTGGATGAGGCCTAGCAGACTATGACTGGGACACCTGTCAATCAAAATGACCACACCCCTAACTCAATTATTCAGGTGAATAAGTCATAAAAAAAAAATTAAATAAAATGACCCCACTCAAGGATGTTATCATCCATAGAGACCTAAAACATTTTTGTACCAGGTTATAAATATGCCTTGTAATGCTCTAAAGTTGTAGTAGGAGTCTGTGGAGCCTCAAGTGGCACTGCAATACATTGGCTTCACCTATGGAGGTTCACACTTGGCCTTGATACATGCCTTTATTGAAGATTGTGTCTTTATAGACGGATGTTTGGACCCTCTTGAAAATGAAGGATTTTTTTGTCTAATATGCGGAAAGAAACTGTTTAACGGGGCTTTTAAGGAAATACAGAATCATACTGAACCTTTTTATAGCCTCCATACATAAATGTGCACTAGCAGCATGTTCCTCATCTTAACATCCTGGATTTTAGCCACTGTTGTGAGCTGTGTGGTAAACAATAACCCATTACAGATCCCCAAGGGCAGCTAAGGCTTGCCCTTGGTTTAACTCTACTACTTGTGGGGAAAAATTATATGCGCAGGGGTGCAGAGTACGGCACAGTCAGCACACCATCGCTTACCACCACTACTGCCATTCCGTCTAGACTTTAGAGCACGTCCATATGGAGATGATTAAAAAGCTCATTAGCCTGCCTACTTGAAATACAGTTGCAGTGACGCTTGTCCATAAAAACACAAAGCAGACCGGTTTCTGCAGTGGTATTAACCAGGTTGAGGCATCAAGTCCCCAGGACTGACAACAATTTGGCACAAACTCCCTGTTCACCAAATGATGACTGAAACTGAGTGCTTTCCAAGAAAGGAATAAGGAAAGAAATTATTTCTTGGAAGACTTCTAAAACTATTTGCTTGAGGTAGTCTGAGCCATCTGGGTGAGGAAGACTGGAAAAATGTCTGGTAAGGTGAATGGGATATGGCCCATTAGAAGAAAAATGGCTTGGTCTTATTAAAAACATTTAGGGCGACCGAAGACTTGCTTTAAAGGCAAGCAGAGATTTGTGGAGAGTGCAAAAACTAAATCCATGCAACACCCATTCCTTGTTTCTCACTGGGGAGTTTGCAGCACTAGATTTAAAAGATTCGCTGAACGAAAAGTCAGATGCTTCGTGCACTGCAGGAAATGGGCTGCATGTTGCACAGGCATTCGTGTTGTAGTGCACATCACAGAAAGTTCTTTAAACACTTAGTGTACCATCAAGTAGAAGTTCCAACAGGCTTGGATCAGGCTCATCAGGAAACCTAAGGTAATGGCTTATTGTAGCTATTATGATACACTTTATGTGTATCTTTGGGGGTAGAGAAAAGATCTGTGAAGATAAGAACTTATATTGGGTGAACAGAGTGACCAGAAATAAATCAAATGCTATTCTGTATCTACATGTTGTGCAGATTCACTATATGCGACTGAGGAAAAAACAGGGACTACGGTCTCCTATTTTAGATGCAAACACGATTCTATGGTTCTATGAGCTGTTCACGCAAGAGTGACTAAGACCTGTCAAAAAATGGACAAGCTCTACGCAAAAACTTGTAAACAAAGTCAATATTCTTTCAAATATCCTTTGGGAGCACTTCACAAGATTCAGGTTTCATGGCTATTAAATTTTTCCCTTTATTAATATAGCCAAGCATAACTGCTAAACATCTAAGGTTTTGTGTTTCATGTGCAGGGCAATACCTGCACTAACATGAACAATAAAAGGAATAACTATGTGCCAAATGTTCATAAAGCATAGAGGTGCATAGAGTGGTGCCAGCAGTGTCATGGCCTTGTGCACGTTGCACACTATGGTTTATCTGAATGACTGTCTTTGAATAGATTGTACATGGCTGAATGGAAATAGTTGCATAGCGTGACTGGAAGCGCGTTGAATACAAAGGCTGGACATGAACAAATATTTTGTGCGTCAGTGTGAATGTGATAATAACAACTAATTTCACATTTACACAGGATACTGAGTACATCCTACTCTTTGTCTGAATTGCAACTTTTCAATCTGTTCTTGGCTTACATCAGGTGCTTTGATTGGGCAGTTGTGCTAACAATGAGATACAACTATTTTATCTAAAGGTGTAGTTCCTGGATGACATTAACAAGGAGAAAAACAAGTAGGACAAAAAAATAAAGCAGAATTTGTAAAGAACATACTTTGTGCTCTTTGTGTGCTTTTTAATTAGTGTGCTTTGTTGTAAACATCACGGCTGTACCGCAAATACTGTGTTGCTAAGAAAGGGAACTTAATGTGTTCAGTGAAATGCGTTCAGTACAATGCAAAAAGTCTGTAAGCAGAAAAACACACACTGCAGAATAAGTCAGCGGAGCATAATGCTACGTAGAGATGAGCAAACAATAGGCACGTGCTGATTTGGAGTCAACAATGCAACACTGCACCTTAATGTGTCTGGGCCAAACAATGCAAAAGCCGATTATGCAAATTGGGGTTATCGAGGGCAGTGCAATGTAACAATGGCACCAAGTTGATTGGGCTGTGTGAGTGTACACTACCCATCCCCATGGGTTTATTTTTTTTCCCCATAGATACCCTTCCGAAAACCCCCTACCCTGCGGTCGCTTTTGTGAGGCCTCATTATAGAGACCCCTGTCAATTGGAAGGTCAAGGGTCACGGCAGTGGATCAGATTTATCAATACCCCCCAGCATGATCAATCAAGTTCTCTTTTGGTTTCCACCAATAGGATACCAGCTTCTACCAAAACAAAGGAGCGAGAGGGAAAAAGAATGCCAGAAAGAATTAGGAGCATTAAGAACAGGCAGAATGTAAACAAGCCTGCCTCACTGAACAGATTCCAGAAGCCCCCCCACCCCCCAATTTAGAATGACATTGTTGAGGACAATGTCATTGATGAGTGGCGCCACTCATTGATGAGTGGCGTGCGTCATCATGATGCACCTGTAATGCCCTTGGGTCTTTCTGTGTTGCTCTAGATTTGATATATTTGTGGGAGATTTAGATCAGTGACTGCATAGAAATCACACACACACACACACACACACACACACACAGGCTATTTTCATCTTCTTTAGTGATAGGAACATTTTGGGGGTTAATATTAGGTTAATAGTGGTAAAAGTATACATTTATCTTTAATCATTACTGTGGAAAAACTCCACCTTTTTTTTTTTTTTAAGTCTGCTACATTTAATTATAAATCACCTCATTTCACATTTCCAAATTACAAGTCGCAAGCAGCCTTTTAGTATTTGCAGAGTTAAGAAAATTGAAATGATCCATTAGCTTTGATTATCAAACAGTCTTAACAAATGGATCTTTTTTGTTTTTTTAAAGAATCCTTTCAAATTAAAATTGCCCAGTGTGTATTTTCAGTAGAGTGCTTCTTATGAGCCAAGGAATTATTTTCCCTAAGGAATAATTCCAGCCACCAAGGAGTTACAAATCATGGAAATGGGATGATGGAATATAGAAGGGAAAGGCAATTAACTGCTAAATCATTAAAAACATACTTTCTTTACCTCAGTTCCAGAGCAACACTTTGCATGACATTAGCTGGCGGAGAGCCAAGCATATAGGTTGTGCCGGTGAGTTTGAGGTGAAAGATAATTCTTTTAAAACTAGGGGCTATACAACACAGTTCATGACATGCAGCAACACAATGGATTTAGAAGGTTTGCACGAACACACTACAGCTGAAAAAAAGGAAGAAGAAAAAAGAAAAATGTGAACCCTTTAGAATTACCAAGCTTTTTGCTTTGTCAGATTGTGGGGAGAGCTTCAGTTCTGTGTAAGCCTTGAGCCACTTGTTTCTTTATATTTTGTCAGGAAAATGGGAAAATGTGTGTAAACATACACGGAAACACAGTACATGAGGTAAAAACAAAGTTTGTACAATTCCAATGAGCTTGAAAGTCAATATTTGGAATGACCACCTTTATTCTTCAACACAGCCTGAACTCTCTGAGGCAAGCATTCTTGTAATTTCTTTAATTAGTCTTCAGGAATATAATACTTTATTCCTCACTGCTGTTTCAGCAGTTACATTTTTAAGAAGTTTGAGTGGTGCCGCAGACAGAGGAATTGCGAAACATAGGTGCAGGGCTAAGACGTAGCAAGTCAAGATAGAGGAGTCGATCATTTTTTTTTTTTTGTAGTAATTCTCAGATGATACAGTATTTTATATCAATGTGTAGTGTTATTTGTCAATCCTGAGGATCTCTTGGTGAAGATATACAAGATCATTAACAACAGCTCTAAGGACCAGTATCAGCATTCCTGAATATAGCAGTTCAACAAAAGGGCAATGATATCTTTACTCAAGATAAATAGGCCTGTTTCACTGAATCCCAAAATATATGGACTTCATTAAAAAGGTCTAAAATTCAGGTTAGCTAATTGTCTACCTCTTGTCATTGTCTACAGCTCTCTGAAACTGCACGGAGAGGCTGGATGTGCTCCCCAAGATCATGAAAATGATTAATAAATAATAATGGTGAGATCAGGGGGACATCACTGAAGGGCTAATTCTATCCCTTACAGCAAATTTAACCTTGACCTTCTTAGTGACCAAGCTTGCCTTCCTTAAGCCAAGGGTCAAACATCATATTTTCACTCTAATGTCTCACCTCAAAGCTGACTTAGTTACAGTTTCTACTGTTATAGACGGTGAAATGCTTCATCATACGTAGTAAAGACTTCAAGCATGTTGTTTCAGAAAGTATATTGCCTAATCCAGCTGAGGAGGTACATATGAGTACAGAAACCACCTTGATGCTTATCATGTGTGCTAGTGAAGGCATCTAGTTTGCAGTGTTTGTATCACATTATATCTCACATGGCTTTGGGAAGAACACAGCTGCTCTGAGAGTTCATGGGAGGCTACAACATCTTTCTGGACAACTACGGAAAGACTGCGCGCCAGCATATGCTGTGCGTGCCTGTATATACATGTGTGCCTGCACAGGTGTGTAGATGGAGCAAAGCAGGCAGGCGAACGGACAGGCGCACTGGGTACCTGTGAGGTCAGGGGCTAGGTGGAGTGTTAGCGGGAACGACACCTGACAGCAACTGGGTGGATGTGCCCTGGCAGTTCTGTACATTCATGTCACTGCTGATAAAAGTCAGCACCCGCTGAGCAGGAGAAACTACAGTGGTGGTGCCACCGGGTCCTCCATACAGGACAAGGAGAGGAGGATGAGAACACTTCCTTCCGCCTGTCCTTCCCTATCCCTCCAGTGCTCACTGAGCAGACGAGTTGCGACAGCTGTGATGGCTATTGGTTGGGCAGGGGTGAAGGTGCCAACCTTGTCAGTGGCAGAGGTTGGGAGCAAAGCTACATGCACCACCTGATTCGGGCTTGGAAAATGAAACCTGGATGCTTCTCTTGTTGTTGTGTAACAGCCAAGGGCAAAAGGAAGTCTACAGAACTTTCTCTGTTATTAGAAATGTTGCTGGATGGCTACGTGTGTATTACCGCCTAAAGTACAGTTATCCACTTAATGACCTCAATTTTTAAAAAGGGTCCGTGTGAAGAAGTTCAAATAAAAATGGAGCCAAAAAAAAGTCAAAGCAGTGAAGGTGGTAAACATAAGTGGGATATAACGAGGTTAATTGTTTTCCTGCAGTCGGGAGATTTATTTATTTTTTTTCAGGTTCACTGGATTCCTCTCGTTCTCCAAAATCACCCACATGGAACGTTCCAAATTACCCATAATTAGCAATATAAATGTCAGGTAACACTTTATAATACCCATGGTAAATAACTGGTAAATAAATAGTTAATTTAAGTTTAATGAATCATTATTTTGCTATTAACAGTGAAATTATAATTATACTGTAATGCACATGTGATGACAACAGTGCGGCTTACTTCCAAATAACAATTGTTTCCTTAACCTTACAAAAAAGCTAGCAAAAGCAATCAAAGTAAACAAAAAGTGAACAGGGCTCAAACCACAGTCTCTAAGTTTATAGTCTTTGGCAACACCACCCCTTTATAAAGACTTATAAATTGCATTTTCAACTTTACAAAAAAAAAAAACAGAAACATCCAGAACATTAATAACCAGCATTCTTATCATTGCATTGGACTGACATTTTTATTTTAGCCATGCATTCATACAGCACTTTTACTCTATCCACTTTGGATATGGATGTGAGGCTGAAAGGGGGCTTAATTTAACCTAACGTGCACGTCTTTGGACTGCTGGAGGAACCGGAGTAGCTGGAGGAAACCCACACAAGCACGGGGAGAACAGGCACACTCCAACAACAGAGAGGCCCCAGCTGAGCAGGGGATTTGAATTGGGAACCTTTTCACTATGAGGCAACAGTGCTAACCACTGCACCACTATGCCCCCAGTAGGTTATTTTGTGCGTGTTAGCGGTGAATATACTGTTCAAAAAAATTAAGGGAAAACTCACAGCTTAAAGCAAAGTCAGCTAAACTTCTGCCCCGTTAGGACGCATAAAACATTGTGAATCTATTTCAGCTGATTTTGTGGAAATCAAAGTGACAACAGGTGCACTGGAGAAGCAGCAAAAAGACAACCCCCCCCCCAAAAAGGGAATGGTTTTGCAGGTGGTGGCCACAGACTGATGTTCTCTTCTTCTCCCTGATTTTCTTCAAGTTTCCTTTATGTTAGTGTCCTTGTGACTGCTGGTAGCATGGTACCTGAAGCCCATTCAGGTTGCACAGGTACATCAGCTTCTCCGGGATGGCAGATCTGTACATGCTGTCATGAGAACGATTGCTGGGTCTCCCATCAGTCTCTAGAGTATGCAGTGAGATCGCAGGAGATGGGCTGTTACACGAGGAGAGCTGGACTACTGAAGTTTAACTAGTGCGCCATTACTCATTAATTAATCCTTATTGCCATTACCATCCAGCTATACATTTTCTTCTTTTATCCAATTAAGGGTCACAGGGGGTGGGGTGGGGTGGAGCCTATCCCAGCTGCCATACGATGAGAGGCAGATTACACACTGGACAGGTCACCAGCTTGTCACAGTTCTAACACAGAGAAAAAAACAATCACATTCACACCTATGGGCAATTTAGAATCCCCAATTAACCCATCTTCATTAACACTAATGGCATGTCTTTGGACTATGGGAGCTGGAGTACACAGAGAGAATCCACATAGACACGGGAGAACATATAAACTCCACACAGACGGTGGATTTGAAACCAGGACCTTCTTGCTGTGAGGCAACAGTGCTAACTACCACGTTACCAAATGCATCACAACCCACATCATGCAAAAGTCTCTAACCTTAACCTTTCAAGGAAAACATTTGCAGAGAGAGCAGTGTTTGGCTCAAGAGGACTAAGTAAGTAGAGATATTGCTTACATCTTTAAGCTTGCAGCAAACATGGAAGCAAGTTTTTTTTTTTTGTTCTCTCTTTGTATAGTTATTTGTGTTTCAAAGTATTCAGACTATATACAGACGTGGACAAATGGTACCCTACCATTAAAAAGAAAGAAAACCCCACAATGATCACTGAAATAACTTGACAAAAGACTGACAAAAGCATTTGTAGTAAATAAAAACTTTTTTTCTGAAAATTAACTAATGAAAAGCAGACGTTGCTTTTGAATTGTGGTTCAACAGAATTTTAAAATTTAACAAAAACAAAAAGCAAATGAAACTGGCCTCGATAAAAATGATGGTACCCTTAACTTAATCTTTTGTTGCGCAACCTTTTGAGGCAGTCACTGCAATCAAGTGATTTCTGCAACTCTCAGTGAGACTTCTGCACCTGTTAACAGGTTTTAAGAGTGCCTTCTCCAGACTGTTTGTGCTCCACAGGTGTTGAGTAGGATTTGGATCAGGGCTCATAGAACGGCCACTTCAGAATAGTCCAATAATTTGCTTTTAGCCGTTCCTGGGTGTTTCTAGCTGTGTTTTGGGTCATTATCCTGTTGGAGGACCCGTGACCTGCAACTGAAAATTCCTCAATAGTCTTGAGTTTTTATTGCACCCCTGCACAGATTCAAAGCAGCACCAGAGCATAGCCGAGTCTCTTCCATGTTTCACAGTAGGTACAATGTTTTTTTTTGTATGCTTTATTTGTGCGTGTGTGAACATAGAGCTGATGTGAATTTTACCAAAGCTCCAGTTTTGTCTCATCTGTCCAAAGGACATTCTCCCAGAAGCTTCGGGCTTGTCAATATGAATTTTGGCAAATTCCAGTTTCGCTTTTTTATTATTTGCTTTCAGCAGTGGTGGTGGTGTCCTCCTAGGTCATTTTCCATTAAGTCCACTTTGGCTCAAACAGTGCCGGATAGTGCAATCTGACACTGATATAGCTTGACCTTGGAGGTCTCCTAATCTCTTTGGAAATTGTTCTGGGCTCTTTGGTTACCATTTCTATTCTCCATCTCTTCAATTTGTCATCAATTTTCCTCTTGCAGCCACATCCAGGGAGGTTAGCTACAGTATCATGGACCTTAAACCTCTGAATAATTACACTATATTGCCAGAAGTATTCACTCACCCATCATTGAATTCAGGTGTTCCGATCACTTCCATGGCCATGGGTATATAAAACCAAGCACATAGGCATGCAGACTGCTTCTACAAACATTTGTGACAGAATGAGTCGCTTTCAGGAGCTCAGTGAATTCCAGCGTGGTACAGTGATAGGATGCCACCTGTGCAACAACTCCAGTCGTGAAATTTCCTCACTACTAAATATTACACAGTCAGCTGTTAGTGGTATTGTAACAATGTAGAAGTGATTGGGAACAACAGCAACTCAGCCACGAGGTGGTAGGCCACATAAAATCACAGAGTGGGGTCAGCGGATGCTGAGGGTCATCGTGCACCGAGTGGGTGTAACAGTTTTGAGTTAGGTGATGGACATTTGGTCATTATGTGTGGAAATCCTCAGCATCATACCAGAACATCTTCTGGGTTTAGCTAATGTTTGATTTTGGCTCAAATGCATGGTCATTTCTGAGGCCTCTGTAACATTAAATGCTGGTTTGCACCGTACTATTCATATGATTTATGCATTTCATGCACTCTGTGGTTGATAAAAAGCCACATTCTGCCACCTAGTGTTCACGTTCTTGTAGACAGAGAGGGGACCCCCCCCCACGCCTTTTATATTCATCTGCTGCTACATTTATCATATTCACATTACGTTTAAATTCACAATTTTAGAACTTGGCAGCAGTGAATAAACGAGTCGTTTTCTTTCTATATGAGTTTTGTGCGTGTGTCCCACATATACCCCTCTTTACTTCAGAAAGAGCTGATCTGCAACTTCTCTGTAACCCAGAACAAAACGGAAGCAATTGTCCAATGGGCGGGTTGTTTTCTACATTTTTCTTCTCTAAATGACTGAAAATGAGAGCCGGCTCTGGAGCAATTGGTGCTGTAAGCAAAAACAAACTTAGCAAGTCAAAGTAGTAATAGCTTGTGGAAAAATATCACCCTCAGCAGAGGGGTGTTGAAAAAAGGAGGTTAGGTTGCAGTGAGAATGTGTGTGTGTATGTGTGTGTGTGTGTGTGTGGTGGGTGAGGGGGATGGTGAGGCACAAGAGTAAAGAGCGGGGGAGGCAAACTTGGATGCATGTGCTGCAGATTAGGCAGGCAGTCCCTCATGCTGGTAGCAGCAGAGGAGACAAGAGCGCGGGTGTTTCTGCATGGCTGCAGTCTGCTGCACCTTGGGGGATGACTGACCCGGGTGGGAATAGAAGGAAGCCAATACAGGCTATGACGAACACTTGCTCCCCCCCCTGCTCGCTCTTTTTGCCCTATACGTAGCCCCTGGAGAACCCTTGCACGCACTTAAGCAGCCTCTGCATTTTCACTCCCTGTATGAGGCTTCAGTCACTCTTCTTTAAACAAGACCTCTTTCCCCTCTACATGTGTTTGAGCCCCCCCCAACTCCCTGAGCCACTGCGAAAAAGCTGTGCTTCATTTCTTTCTGGATGGGAGTCTACATTTGTTCTGAAAATAAGCAAATAGACCTATTTTACAGGAATATGCACAAATATCTTCAAGGTTTCATGCCTGATAAACACAGAGGCAGTGTAATATTTTACTGCAACACTTGAATACACACTTCCACAAAAGGTAGAAATAAATGAATAAATACTATCCAGGTAATCTCTCTCTAGTCACATTCATACGTAGACAAAAAAAACATTTCTGCACCACAGTTTGACACAGATTTGGAGTTTATTCACACATAACGTACTACAGTGGGTAATGTATTCAAGAAACATTGAACAGCGCTGTCATATGACACAAGAAAAAAACAAAAACAAACAAAAAAAAAAAAGACACCGAACCCTTTCTTTGCCATTATATAAAAATAGTGTTGCTACAAAAGTATAAATTAGGTTTACTAATAAGACAACTCAGATCTGAATCTACACAGGAATATGCTGCCAAAGTGCGATAAAAAGACAAAATGAATAGAATCAAAAACATATTTTTTGCGTTTTAGCAGAGTATAAAAAGGAAGAAATACCTGTAAAATAGGATGAAAGCAACACTAGTTTCTTAACCTGAATTGATAATGCAGACTATAATCCATAGTTAAAACAGAACAGAGCTCCATGTTAGCATTCTTATACCACATTTTACAACTGAACTTTTTTTTTTTTTTTTTTTTAAATCTGAATAAGTTAAAATCCTGAAACAAAATAAAACTTACAGCTGATTTCAGTTTTCTAGTAACAGTATCTAAGTTGAGTTTTCTATTATATCAAAACCTTCTGAAATGCTACTGTAGAAAAAGAGGTATAATGTTATTGGTGCTCCCTACTTTTATCTCTGAAATGAAGGTGCCCCCTTGTGGCATAAAAACAGCAGTTCTCTTGTATTTACATAATACATCCTCTGAAAATGGATGATGTCAACCCATAAACACCAATCCATGATCAGCACAGCTACTCCCACCTTGAAAGGTTAAAATTCAGTCCGGGGTTGCTTATCCAACTCCTAATGAGTGTCTTAAACATCAACTGAGACCCAGTATGATTCATTTCCATCTGATGAGAGACACTGGCTTATAACGTTATATATCAGAACTCTTATTAAAAGCATGCATATCTTAGATATACTCGTTTAAATCAACAAAAGAATGCTATTTCTACATAAAATTAAGTTGACATCATTACGTCAACAATGGCATTTTGTCCCAGAGCATATCCTATTGAAAATACTTATTTAAAAACTCTAAGAAAAAATCCCTTCATCAGTTCAGTTGAGGATAACTTGAAACCACAAACCAATGTACAGTATTTTGACTATATCTTTGAGGAGCCTAAATTTTGTATGAACATCTGATTTCCAATCTTTAAATTACAACACTACCTTCTGAGTACTGAGGTAAAACATTGGATTGGTAATTAAAAAATTAAATACAATTTACAGCAATTTTTCCTCTTCTTCTTCTTCTTTTTTTTTTTTTTTTTACCAAAATATATAAATATATATTAAAAAAAACACATTAGATATATTAAGAAAACCACTATGGGGAAAAAAGCATTTATGAAATACTAAAATCAAAGCTTGGAGGTAAGGAGGGCTACAGTCTATTAAAAAACATTGTGTGTAGTTATGAACAGTTTGTAATGCAGAGCCTTTGACCTTTAATTGACATAAGTGTTTTATACTTTTAATGCCACTAAAACAAAGATGACAAATGTTATTACATAATAAAAAGAATCAGATGTCAAACCATAATCTGATAGTTCCCTCTCATTTCTTGCATGTCTTCTTCCCAGTATTATTCTTCACAAACTAAAGGTTACAGTCACGTTAACCTTACGTTTAATCAAACTGTCCCTTCACCAGGCCTTGAAAAAAAGGATGTGATCTTTAGATTCACAAGTGGATGATTAGTAATTATCGCTACGAGGACGACGTGGCAGCCTTTCCATCAATAAACGTGATATGCAGAAGTATCAGAGTAGTGACATCATTTCCAAGTACAGTGCGTCAGTGTTTTTATTGGCCGAGCAATGAACCACTGCAAGGTCAAAAGTGACACTGAAACCGGAAATGAATGTTTGAATGAACCTGTTGTATACAAGCAGCAGCTGAAATGAACAAGATAGAAAATACTGAGAGGGAACAAATGTAATATGTCTGTACCTGAAGGTGCCCAAGGGCTTAAAGCTGGGCAAAAAAAAAGAAAAGAAAAAGAAAAAAAACTTTTTTTTTTAGGGTGTCTTAGTGTTTAAATAAGGGGCAGGTGATGTAGCCTGAGGCCCCAAAATAAAATAAAATCAAACATCAATTTTCCAAAAGACTCTCATATCACAATATGAGCACTGATATCTACCACTGAGTCACTTCAGTACATGTTTATACAGTGGATACTTATCGTTACATGTGGATACTGTGCTACTGTAACGATTATTACTGACCTTTTGGGAACTAAAAAGATGAAAGCATGCATGCTCAGTTAAGCTGACCTTTTGAAAACAAGCACTTTTAAAATACAGTGGTTGTCCATGAGTCATTTGGGCACTGGGACGCCGCTTTGTTTCCCTTTGAGTCTACATGAGTAAAAGAAAAAAAAGGAAATAAAATGTCTACAAGCCATATAAGGGATGGTCAAAAGAAGGCCATTAAACAGTAATATAAAGGCATGATGTCGGCTCTGAATAGAGGATTTAAGGTGGTTGCATGAAAGAGACTTAAGGCCCAAAAACAGAGATAACAAACTAGTACTCAACTAATTAGTACCAGAAGCAACAAACCAGATTTACAGCATAGCTTCCATTCATCCAAGTCATTTTCGGAGGTAAAAGCTCAAGTAGATGTATACTAGGATCCATAAAAAAATAAATAACTTGACATATGCATGCGTTGACTTTAGTAAATGCACAAGCAGAATTTGTTTTGTCCTGTAAAAAATAAACCCTCAGTGTTTCTCCTCTCGTTTGTTGCGAATGGCACTAACTGCATTTGGGGTGGAACGTTTCACAAAAGTCACGGTTCAGTACATACCTCGGCATTGAGGTCACAGTTTGGTTTCTTTTCGGTACAGTGAGGAAAAGTGGCGGTGCCTTCGTGGATATGGTCGTTCCTGAGAAAATCCCATTGATTTTACAAACAAATAATTGAAATAGTTGATCCTTGATATTTAACTGTAGGAGTGTGATGAGAACAGTCCGAGAAAGTTGGAAACTATGGCCCGAGATAAAGCTTATTGCCTTGAAAATGGAAATGTGTAGCTCACATGAGGAAGACAGCGTTTATATACGAAATTATAAATGCAAAAAGCATAAATATAACTTCCCTATTGACAAGTCTTTTCTAATTGAGCTTAAAAAAAATACATATAAGCGCAAACTAAGATTTATGCAAGCATCAATTAAAACTTTCCTTACAAGCGACGGCTTTTCATCTGCGGGAAACGCAAAGGCAAAATGTCTTCAGTGTAAAAACAACTCGTGTGAATTATAATCAGCTACAGAGCTGACTCATTCCTAAATTACCAGAACTAACATTAAGCAAGTCAAAAGGGTCAAAAATAATACTATCATTGCTTTTTGTTTTCTTTTCTTCCAACACGCGTCTGTACCGATATAATGTAAAGGATTAATGACGTAACGTGTTTTTTAGCTGCTTGTTGATGCAAACCAGTTACAATACGGTAAGGCTGAATGAACTCTATAAAAACTAACCACGAGCAGGTTTCTAATGTGCCGGTTTCCTCTTTGCAGATGTAGCAAAATCATTTGTAAAGAAAAGTCCACCAGAAGCTGAAGTGTATCATTTCGTCTCTTCTGTGCAAGTCAATAAGTTTGACTTCTATATCTAGCAGCATACTTCTTAAGTTATTTCTAGAAAGAAAACAAAATGCTGGGTGACTTTCCTTTACAATTTGTAACATAAAAATGTGTCATACTTGTTTTATCCATGTTTTTATCTGCTACTTTTTATCTTGTTGAATGAAAAAGTTGCATGCACTGCATGCAAATCATTTGCAGCTACACTTTAGCCCACTGATGCAACCATCAAAGTAACTGCAATGATTAAGTTAACTGCCCATGGCTGAATATACTGAAAAATAAACATTTCTGTGATTAGTGATAGTAAATGATAAACCTAGTACACCTAATTGTCAGAGGTGCAATGGCAGTGAAGATGCCCTGCTTGATTATTTGTGTCATACACCAATGAATATTACTTTACATACTGTAAAGACCTGGTCAACTTTGACAGTCAATTTTCAGAGGTCTATGACAGCAACTTCAAGCAACGAATGCTAACTTTACCTGAAAATGTTGTCATCCAGTGAGAATAACAGCATTATAGCCTTGTAGTAGTTTAGTTATTAGGCTGGAGTAAATCAAATCACTGGCTGTGACAAGACTAAACTCATCCTGCTTATGTGTGCATCCCAAACCGAGGACAGAGTACCAAACAGGACAATCTTTTGAGAGTTACTGTTCCACCCCTACATTTTGTCCACAGTACTTAACAACTCCATTCAAAATAAGTAACACGCCGTATTATTTTATGGGTGTTGGTAACCTTAACAATGTGACTTTATCTTTAAATATTTGTCTTGAGAAGTATTTAATGTCCATACACATTTATGTTTACAGTTAGTCTAAACCTAAAGTATATAAATAATAGTCTTGAGTCATTGGTTGGAGGTGAAGGTTTGGTTGATTAGGTTAGTTAGGTTTTCTTCTAGCCCATGTTAGAGTGAAGGAAAATTAGCTTGTTCATTTCCTCAGCAGTTACCTGCTGCTTCCTCTTCATAGCCAGGCTCTGCTCACACACAGTCACACACTCTCTACGTATGCCCACAGCAGGCACTGCAAGTAGCCACAGTGCCAGGCGAGCAAGCCTGGGGAACTTCTCACCCACTGTTGAGCTCCAGTACTGGAAGAGATCAGGTGCACCTTGGAGAAGAGGCTCAGCCAGGTATTGAAAAATCTCTTGTCTAACTTGGCTTTGACTGTCATCACTACCAGACACTGTGCAAGATGAGGAGGACCCCCTTGAGGGGCCACCGTTGTTTCCACTTCCCTCTACTCGGCTTATTTTAGGAGTGGGTGGGCCATCGGTGTCCCTCTCGTCGCCACCTGAACCTCCACCGCCAGTGATACCACCATCCCTGGTTTCAGCAGCCATTTCGCATGCACGAGAAATGATGTCTTCATGCTGGTAGGCTGGCACTGAACGCAGCTTGAGCTGTGGGTCCAGGACCATAGCAACCTGGTGAGCTCGTTCAACCTGGTGAGAGGGAAAAATGATACTGTCAGTTCTTCCTGTTAGAAAATATTCAATTTATCACATAAAAGGGTTTCTATCAATACAGTTAAGGTGCAAATATATGTTCCAAATGTTAGATGAAATGAAATAAAAACTCAGAAACTGCACATGTAACCATCTACCAGCTCTAATCCAACTTAACTGAACTTAGATAAGAAAAAAAAATTGTTTAGCAAAATGGGTATTTAAGTAATTGAATGTATGCAATACTAGTTTGATACCTTGAAATTTTCCTTGAGTGCCTCTAGGAAATAGTGGCAGAGTTTGCTAGCTGTGCCGGTTCCAGCCTCTCCAGCTTTGGATGTGAAAAACTTCTCCAGGCGTAGGTAGACGGGCAGCACCTGCTGTAAAGTTGGTCTCCTCTGGCTGCTCAGCTCCAGAGCTGCCAGGCGTAGAGGTGCCAGCAGACAAGCCAGGGTGCCTAGCAGATGCTTGTTGAGACCTTGGAGGAGTGGGGCTGTGGCCTTACTGCGGCCATAAGCCTCACAAATCTGTTCAAAGTGGGCATGGACCTGCAGAAGAGCTTCGGCCATACGATCCCAGCAAGGAGGGGTGGGGCATTGTGCAGGATTGCCCTGTGTACCTTCCTCGGTTGTGCTTGTGGATGTATTGGTACACTGTTCCTCACGAAGAACAAGTGTAGTAGAGGAAGTGATATCTCTGCATGTGGAGAGAAGCTCAGCCAGCTCATGAAGCCCTCGAGCCTGGAGGCTGCGCTTCCCAAGAACAGCCTGAACAACTGCACCAAGTGAGCATCCTGCGCAGCGTAAACATATCCTCCCCCGACCCCCACCACCCAGTGGTGAGCCTGCAAATCCTGCTGCCCACACTCTGGGCTCAGAGACATACACAGTGCGGATGTCTGACATCACAAACTCAGAAAGCACATTCTGCACCCAGTGGTGAACCTGTTCGGGCCCTTCCCTCAGCTCAGCCTCCCTTACACCAAGCACATAACGTTTCAGTCTTGAGCCCTCCACCTGGTAGGCTGTAAGAACATAGCAAGCATCTGGGCCAGATGTCTGGGAGTGGCAGGTGACAGCGATGCCAAGCGAAGCATTGGAGCCTAGAGCACACGTGACCTTGACTTTTACTTGGTTGTACATGCGGGGCAGCTGGCGCAGTGCCAAGGCACTCATGTTGCCAAGAGCATCACGGGTGGAGTAGGCACCATGACGAGCACCCGTATCCACTAGGGTCTGTGCCAACTTCAGGAAGTCCTTGCTGTTAAGCACATTTAGCATGCTCAGGTCTGAACACATTACCCGTAATAGGCGTTCAGCCACCTGCTGTCGCTCCTTCTCAGGTAGTCCATTATTCTCTGCCAGGTGAGACAGCAGATAGATGGATAGGAAAGCAGAACAAAAGATAAGAAAGACAATTAGTGCTACTGCTTCTGTCGTTATGCTGGCAGAAACATAAAAATAACAAAAAGGAAATAAAAAAAAAAAAAATCAGAGAGGGATTACAGCATGGCATAAAGTCATTGCAACAACAGGGGAAAGCTATGAAGCCTTTTTCAGACATGTGATACATTGCTGTCTTTATCAATCACAGTGTCATCCAGATGTAGATGTTCCTAGTAGGTTTATTTAATGAACCAATGACAGTGATGAAAACTACACCACACACAACATCAAAGTACTTGCTGGCATAATGCTCTAGTGCTGTACTCGAGGGGTCAAAGAAAACAATCCAAATGTCCAAAATGTTTTATTTCTGTTTATTCTGACCTATTCAGTAGATATAAAGGGAGAAAATATGAAAAAAATAGATAAGGTATGCAACAAAATTGCCCAGTGGGACATTACATATGGGAAGCCTCTGAATCACCAGGCTTAACGAAGTTGCAGTACTTACGGGTGAGAGCATGGTTTCTCTGGGAGATACTTTGAGGCTGGATTTGTAGTTTAACTGAGGAATGGGCCTGAGCCTGAGAGCCTCTCCACAGCTGCTCCTGAGGACCCGAAACTGAAGAGGTTTTGGGAGAGTCCCCTTTGGTGTGGTTCTCATTATCAGCTGTTGACAGAGAGATGGAAGATCTGGCTGAGTTGCCCTCAGTGTTTTGAGTTAATGGAAAAAGTGCGTGTTAATTGCATCAAGTGGAGGAAAATGTAAATATTAAAACCCATACACAAAATGACAGAAAATAAAAGAATCAATAACTTGGCCTTCCTGTGGCTGACAAATTGCACCTTCAAAACAAAAACAAGAATTATTTTCCTAGTTGTTTTCCATTATAAGATCATGCAGAGTTCTTCCGTTGTAATTAATTTACCAAAGTCAATCTCACCAATATTTAAAAAAAATATACATAAATCTCACCAACTGATATATAATTTGTTTCACAGTTGAATCTGAATAATATTCACGCAATTCCAGTTAAAGACAAGGACAGGAAACACAGATGCATGCAACAGGATAACTATACTAAAGCCATTATATAAATCAGACTTATGGTAATCACAGCTCAAAGATGAGCACTTTCTTGCCTTCCTTGTTTGCTTTTTGGTGGGGTTTTTTGTGTGTGCGTTGGCAAGACCATCCAGTTTTGTCAAAACACTTGGCATATTCGCTTGAAAACTGATTTTCTTCAGAAATGATTTTCATTTTTGACAATTTATGATCAATTGGGGGAAAAAAGCAGACAATGCAAGTGCTGAAAGAGAAAGTTATCACACAATTCTAAGTAGTCCTGTTAAACTAAGTATACCCCATGATTCAGTAGCTTGTAGAACCACCTTTAGCAGCAATAACTTTAGGTAATCGTTTTCTGTATGATTATCAGTCTCTCACATCATTGTGGAGAACCTTTGGCCCCTTGTTCTTTAAAATGTTGCTTCAGTTCATTGAGGTTTGAGGAACTTTGTTCGTGCACAGCTCTCTTAAGGCCTGCTACAACATTTCAATCAGGTTGAGGTCTGGATTTTGACTGGGCCATTGTAACACCTTGATTCTTTTGTTTTTTTGCCCTTTTTGTTGCAGATTTGCTGCAGTGGTTGGGATCATTGTCCTGTTACATGACCCAGTTTGGGCCAAGCTTTAGCTGTCAGACAGATGACCTCACATTTGAGGCTAAAATACTTTGGTATATAAAGGAGCTCATAGGCAACTCAATGACTAAAGTGACCTGGTCCTGTGAAAACTTTTTTCACATGAACGAACAAGCGCGCGCACGCGCGCACGCACTTACACACACACACACACACACACACACACACACACACACACACACACACACACACACACACACACACACAGAGTGACATAACCAAAGCTTTACAACCAAACACTATTTCCAGCAAACTCAGATCCAGATCTGCAACAACCCTGATAACAACAAACTATTTATTGGCACATACACTATTGCCAAAAGCATTTGCTTGTCTGCCTTCACCACTTACGAACTACAGTGACATCCCACTCTTAATTCATAGGGTTTACTATGACCAAAATGTTTTGGTATGCTGAAGCATTAAGAGTTCCTTTCACTGGAACTAAGGGGTTGAACCCAACTCCTGAAAAACAACCCCACACCATAATCCCCCCCTCCACCAAACTCAGACTCGTGCATCGGCTTGCCAGATGGAGAAGCGTGATTCATCACTTCAGAGAACATGTCTCCACTGCTCTAGAGTCCAGTGGCGGGTTGCTTGATACCACTGCATCCGACACTTTGCATTGCGCTTGGTGATGTAAGACTTGGATGCAACTGCTCAACCATGTAAACTCATTCCATGAAGCTATCCACGCACTGTTCTCAAGCCAATCTGAAGGCCACGTGAAGTTTGGAGGTCTAGCAATTGACTCTGCAGAAAGTTGGCAACCTCTGCGCACTATGCACCTCAGCATCTGCTGAGCTCACTCTGTCATTTTACGTGGCCTACCACTTCATGGCTGCTGCCGTTCGCAATCGCTTCCACTTTTTTATAATACCATCAACAGTTGACTGTGGAATATTTATTAGTGATGAAGTTTCACAACTGGACTCGTTGCACAGGTGGCATCCTATCACGGTACCACGCTGAAACTCACTGAGCTCCTGAGAGCCACCCATTCATTCTGCATGCCTAAGAGTTGATTTTATACACTTGTGGCCATGGAAGTGATTGGCACACCTGAATTCAGTGGTTTAAATGGGTGAGTGAATACTTTTGGCAATATAGTGTATGTACAATAATGCCCACTATTCAATAAACAGGGGTTACATGTGATGACTGAGAGTTTTCGATGTATTGCAGCCACTAATGGTGTGTTCATGTTATGTACTTTATTCTCTGTTGTGCTTTACATGCATTTGTAGTCATGAACTCACCAGCATGGGACTGCATGTGCTCCAGCAGGTTGTTGTAGAACTGGAACTGGATGCCACAGGCACCACAAGTGTACGGTTCTAAAGAAAAAATTACAAGGCCCAGAAGAGTGTTGACTCTTTGTCAGATGAAAAAAATGAAAATATTGTGTGTCCACCGAGAGTGAAAATCCCTGATCAGTACTGGATCTACAAAATAAAGCAGCTCTGAAAATCTGGAATGCCAGTATGTGGCAAAAGTGATGCCTTTTGCAGAAGTACTTATGAAAAACAGATTTAACCCTAACAGCTTACCTAACAACCTTTGTCCATCAAAAGAAAATCTTGCAACAGCCCAAATCAGGCAATGCCCAAGTTGTCAGTTGTCATTACACAATTGTATCTGACCCCAGTATAAAGACTAATGATGACCATCTTGATCAGACTTATTACAATGAAGCCAAAAGAAGAAAATATATTACAGAGAAACTGTTTTCAATAAATAATTGATTAACAAAAATTCAAGCACAACAGGAAAAAAAAAGAAAGAGTGACATGAGCGAGGTGCATGCTTGCATGCGTATTTTTATTTGTTTAAGGCAAAGAGGTGGGGCTGGACTTACTCTGTGCTGTAGAGAAAGAACTGGCCACCAGAGGGCTTGGAGTTCCTGTTAAGAGGACAGGAGGGGGGAGGAATTTAAAACTACAGAGAGTGGGCCAATCTGTATCACTCATTTCCCTTCCTTATTCTATCAGTGTATTATTTATTTCTTTTTGACTAGAAATGCAATCATTTTGCATTTACTTTGAATATAATGGAACACAACAGCAATAACACTGCAACAAAGAGCAATCTACAAGACCTTAAAAAAGGTGGATATTTTATTGAAGCTTTAAGATGCAACTAAAATCCCCCATTTCCACACCTAAAAGTACAAAAAAGCATACCAGATTTACATATAGCCCTTAAATTCTTTGATATAGTCTTCTTGTGTAAGGATATAAAGTACCACTCCTGCCATGCTTACAGTACATGTCAACACAAGTGTTTTTACATGTGAGGAATTGCGTTGTGAGCCACCAAACTGAGACAAAATAGATGACTGACAGGTGCTCTCCCCTTTTTCAGCCTCCTACTGCAGTGCAAACACTGAGCTGCACCTGATTGGATAAAACCTGACTGTTCCTGGAATTTAAATAGAAACGAACATAGCAGCTTGTTTGCAAGTGTGCTTTTTATATATGAAAATGGTCCAGCAAAAAATGAAAAACATCTGAGGCGAGAAATAAGCTATGCAGTTGCTTAGACGGATTTTAGATTGACAATGGCTACTTTTAATGCTTCTCAAGAATTTTCAGAGCTGTTGTCTCTCACTGGAAGCCTTGTATTTGCATAAAGTAGCCTAGTTTAACTTAAGCAAATCTGCAGCAGTCAACTCAATTTTTTGTCACCCCAAACAACTCTGCACTACCAGAAAGCACTGCTTTCTGGTAGTACAAGACTAAGGACTATAAGAGCATCAAGTACCACTTGTGATACTCACTGAAACTCATCCACTGTATCAAAACAGCAACCCTTCAACATGAATTTCATCCTAGAAAAGAAAAAGAAGCCTCGAGGACCCAAATCTAAAACGGGATGGGTGGAGAGTGGAAATTGTGTTGGTATAGCCCAAAAATGCATGCATTTTCAATGTGAGGTCGTGCATGCTGACATGTGCTGTGGTTCAGGTCATTTGTGCTGCATTTTTCCCTGACTCCTCAAGACATTACAGTCTGACCCCGCAAGATGAAGTCACAATGCACAATGCAGTGAATGCTGCAGAAAACAATGAGCATATTCTTGTAACAAAGCTGACGTGATGCATCTTATTTGGGCTTGGATTATTCACTAAAGATTTCTGTTTGGGCTCTACTCTAAATATCTTCTCAACATAAAGCTAGGTCACTTTGACACAAAAATTTATGTTTCCTCTCTACACAGGGTTTTGTGACCTCAATGCGGTCACAAAAATAAGTGTAACACAAGACCCAGTGTTGATCACATGACATCGTGTGGAATTTTGTCTCAGAAAATTTACCACTTGCACTTTTTGTATTTGCATTACCATGCCTTACTCCTTTTGTGCACAGCAGAACAGTCTGAAAACTGTCTGATCACACCTCACAGAACCCATCAAGTGAAGTTAATGGTGTACAATTTATACTAGTATGCAGGTAGATTACACAAAACCTCTTGACATTCCCTCCTCCATCTCCATTTTCAGCCCAGGCATGAGTAGCAAAACAGAAATAGTTTCTACTTCCATTCATTCATATACCTGCACTGTAGCATAACTAAAAATCGTTTTCATTGTTTGAACAATAATACAGTTCCACAAAAAACACACATTCAAAAAAAAAAAAAAAGGGACTTGTGCTCACCACTCGAGTTCTGCGAACTGTTTGTGTCAACCAGACTAGACTGAATTGCACTTTCCAGTTTCCGCCTGAATGGACTGTCTGTAAGTGAAAACACAGCAAAAACAATGAGTGACATGGTCAAGCTAAACACTGTGGATAACAGTTTTAATTTAAACCATGAATCCGCACAACAGTTGTGGGGAAGCAAAGTTAATGACATGCAATTTATACTTGATTTTACTTTGCAGCATGCAAATCAATCATGATAACAGCATTGAAAATGATCCAAACGTTCAAATTATATTTAAATATGGGTTTAATTCCTCCTCTTCATTCCATCTTTTTGACCCACTTTTAAGATGTGTGTGTGTGTGTGTGTGTGTGTGTGTGTGTGTGTCATGCTTTAAATAGTTCTTTATGGCACAGAGCTTGTTAGCAGAATTATTTATTTATTTATTTATTTTAAGGGGAGGAGTGGGGACCGTTGAAAAATAAAAATTAAATGTGTAATTTTGTGTGTTTAGAGGCTTCTGTTTAGGTGCTTTAGGCAATTAAAAAAAGATCACATTTATTATCATTTAAATTGTTCAACTAAGCATTCAACAAAGGTTAATTTCCTGCAAGGATACCATACATACAGCAGCACGATTACCCAAAACCTTACACACAATTCCGTGAGATTCTCATATTCCTTTGCTAAAACGCTTCAGTCAAAGTGAGGCATACCTGTACGCATTTCCACCACACTGTCAAGGAACACTAATATTACCATCCCAGCCCTCAAATCCAGCAATGTCAGTATAATGGAAAACCTCCTGGCTGCGCTTCTATGGTCATGTGGGCAGTAGACAAACTGACATTTTAAAAAGACTTTATTCCACAGTACAAGCAGTAGGTGTTTTGTTTCTGTCAATGTTCACTGGGCTGGTTTCCGTTTTATCAGCAGTAATTTCTGCCATACTTTGACAGTACTTATTTCCAACAAGAGTGCAGTTTTTCCATACTCACACCAACAGCCAATAACTGAGCATTTAGGTTCTACATTAACAAATACAGAAACGACACTGCTCAAAAAAATTAAAAGAACATTTAATCAGAGTATAGCATCAAGTCAATTAAACTTCTGGGATACTGATCTGGTTCATTAAGTAGCAGAGGGGGCTGTTAATCAGTTCCAGCTGCTTTGGTGTTGAATGACTGAAATTAACAACAGGTACACTGGATGGGCAACAATGAGACAACCCTCAAAACAGGAATTGGTTTTACAGGTGGAGGCCACTGACATTTTCCCTCCCCTCGTCATCTTTTCTGACTGTTTTTCACTAATTTTGTATTTGGCTAGGGTCAGTGTTACTGCTGGTAGCATGAGGCGACACCTGGACCCTACAGAGGTTGCACAGGTGGTCCTTCAGGATGGCACATCAATATGTGCCATTGCCATAAGGTTTGCTGTCTCCAGATTCCAGGAGACAGTTACTCTAGGAGAGCTAGACAGAGCTGTAGAAGGTCCTTAACCTATCAGCAGGACCGGCATCTGTCCTTTGTGCAAGGAAGAACAGAATGAGGACTGCTAGAGCCCTAAAAAAAACGACCTGCTGCAGTGAATGTCTCTGACAAACAATCAGAAACTGACTTCATGAGGGTGGCCCGATTGCTCAATTTCCTCTAGTGGGGTATTTGCTCACTGTTCAATACCGTAGACCCCGATTGGCATTTACCATAGAATACCAGAATTGGCAGGTCCACCACTGGCACCCTGTGCTTTTCACAAATGAGAGCAGGTTCACCCTGAGCACATGTGACAGACATGAAAGGGTCTGGGGAAGCCATGGAGAACATTAGGCAGCCTGTAACATCACTCAGCATGACTAGTTTTGGTGGTGGCTCAGTCTGGTCTGGGGAGGCATATCCATTAAGGGACGCACAGACCTCTACATGCTAGGCAACGGCACCCTGACTGCCATTAGGTATCGGGATGAAATCCTTGGACCCATTGTCAGGCCCTATGCTGGTTCAGTGGGTCCTGGGTTCCTCCTGGTGCACAACAATGCCCGCCTTCATGTGGTTAGAATACACAGCCAGTTCCTGGAGGAAGAAAGAGCTGATGCCACATGACTTGACTTTAAATCTAATAGAACACTTCTGGGACATTATGTATCAGTCCATCAGACACTTCCAGGTTGTACCTCAGACTGTCCAGGAGCTCAATGATGCCCTGGTCCAGATCTGAGAGGAGATTCACCATACCATCGCCTCACTAATAGCATTCCCTGACATTGTCACACATGCATACGAGCACGTGGGGCCATACAAACTACTGAGTACCATTTTGAGTTGCTGCAGCGAAATTTCGGTAAAATGGACTGGCCTGATTTTTTTCATTTTGATTTTTGGAGTGTCTTTGAATTCAGCCCTTTGTAGGTTGATAATTTTCATTTCCATCAAATGCCATGCCATCATTTCGTTCCTAACACATTACTGAATCCATATCAGTGTAGATTTCCAGCATGATTTTTATTCCCATTGAGATCTGATGTGTTTTTGAAGTGTTCCTTTAATTTTCTGAGCAATGTGTACACTGATGAGCCAAAACATTATTACTTCCCCTCCCTAATATGCTTCTGGTCCTTTATGTGCCATCAACATAACGTCAACCGACCAAAGCATGACCTCCAGAATCCCTGAAGCTTCCCTGTGGTATCTGGCACTGATTTGTCAGTAACAGTCTTTTAATTAAAAGCTGTGAATTGGAGCTGCCAAGTATCACAACCAAACACCCTCTTCGTGGTATGTTCCTCCTCAGACCACAGTAACTAGGTACTTATCACTGCTGACTTGGGGTATTTTTGTTTCAGAGATACTTTAGCCGAGTCTTTGGATCATCAAAATTTCAGTCAAAATCTATCAGAATACCTCAGGTCTTTGAACGTTTCTTCTACTTCAAACAGTTTTCCACACAAATTCACTTCAGTTAAATAAAAGTTAATAGTTAAATATATCACAAACATAATCAAATTATCTGCTTCATATGGATGCAGTTATAATATTTTGGATAATCAGTTTATGTGACCTGCAAATATTATTTCTATGAAAAAGGTAGAAGATAACTTGGTGCTCTGGGGCTTTACACACTGCTACCAAGGTGCAGAAGGCATTAGATAACCAAATTTCAGCCATCATCCAAAAAAATGCACAACTATGTGTGTGTTTGTGTCCATGGTGTTTTAAAAAAAAAAAAACACACAATTATCCAGTTTAAGGGGTTACAAGGCATGCAACTTTTCTTATGCATCCTATAACAATCAACAAAATGTAGGAGAAAAAAAGTTATTCTTAGTTATTCTTACTTTTTATCTTTCCAGTTTGGCTGTGGCCAAATTTACTCATGTCCATGCTACCACATTCCTGTACCCGCGAGGTCTTCAAATCAAATGAACCTACGTGACAAAGGAGACTCTCAGATTGCATCCATTGTAAAACTTTACAAGCAAATTAGATGATATTGGTCCTTTCCGAGCTGTATAAGAGATTTCATATGCACAAAAATAAAATGACTAAAAACAAATGGCCCATTATTAATCTAAATTCAGAATGTTAGAAAAGATCAAATTCTAAGCACAGTAAATAAAGCACAAAAAATAAATGAACTCACCCATTGGTGTGTGAAGAGCAACGTGTTCCTGGTACGGGTTAAAATACTTATACTGCTTTCCACAGAACTCACAAACATAGCTCCCAGTTTCTGGAGACAAGAAAACACAAACAAACCTTTGTCCTTGTCTGCATCCACGATGGTTATACAAAGGAGTTAAGATTAAGTCTGTTGGATTAGTTGTATCCAGTTAAAACAAAGGCAAGAGTACTTTTGTTAAACTTGCCTTACTTCACTAGGGAGAAGCAGAAAACAAGAAGTCCATATAGAGCAGAAAAGAGGAAGAAGCAGTGGTTCTGACTGCATGTTTTTTTTTCAGAATGAACAGTCCTATTTTACAATTAGCAGTGCCTCAACATCAGTGAACAGAAACAAAAGGGTTTCCTTGTCTTGTGCATGGAGGATCACACTATCACCCATAAAAGTCATTAATGCAGTGATAAGTGCAGGATTCCCACCTGCAAACACTGCCAATAGTGTTTTTAGGGACACGCGCTGCTGTCTGCTGAACCCGCCGTCTCTGTAGAGGTGGGTGAGTGCTTTTTCTCCTGCGAAAAAGGACTTATGGACTTATGTTTTGAAACCTTACCAGTCTATAGTTAACTCATATCCTTAGTGCTACTTTTTCTAACATTGAGTATCACAGTGACTTAACCCCTTTTCACTATACTGTGTTCAATACCTTTCACTGGACAGAAGTACACCAAAGCTATGAGGCTGCAAATGGGGGTGACAATGCCCAGTCACATCCCCTAAGAAGTCACTGAATTTTATGAAAAATCTTTCTAAATATTAGATTACAGTGACAAAATCATCCTGATCTAATGTCCTTCTTCTGCAGGGTAACACAAAGGCCAAGGTACAAAATGAAGCTACTTTAAAGTGAATTTTGTAATCCTGCTGTGGTATTTCTTCACTATGATTAAAAAAAAAAAAAAAATCACTACGTACAGACATCTACAGACTAACTTTAAACTAGAGCTATATTAGTACATGCATTTGTCCTGATGGTTCAGTACACAACTCTCAGTTCAGTATTAGAATTCTTTGTTTTCGTGTGGCTCCTCAGTGTTAACAAAGACAGAGCCATTCTAAACCTGAATAATTTGCACTTATTTTAATGTCCAGTGCTCTATTGGACCACGTCCAATGTAAGGTTTATCCCTAAATGAACAGTAATGGTAATTAACTAAAATCATTTTTTTTTGTGTTTCTGTAATGGCTAATACACCAGTATGGGTAAGCTCATTAACCAAAATATTTTTAATGCCAAAGTATAATTAATGCTGTTATCCATTCATTTTAATTTACTGTTATATTAAAAAAAAAAAAGATGGAAAAAAATATCAAAGCACATTATTATTTTTTGATTAAGATGCCAAATTACAATTATTTCCTTGCTTTCCTGAACAGAAAAATTAGTTTTAATGGTTACAGGTTATGCTTGATTAATTTCTGACTTCTCAGAGAAGCCCAGTGTGATGTCTCAAATTTGGATATAAAAATGTGAATTCAGTTTGTTATTTGCCTAATGAATAATTTAATTTTTTAGTTTTAAACAAGTTTTGACAGTCTTCAAAAATATCTATGTTTTCTTGTTTTTATGACAGGTGGTCTAATAAATTTGTTAAGCACTGCACAGTTTTTGTTCATTTAATGCATTTTATGCAGCATTTCAGTACCTTAACTGTATCATTAAGAATAACTGCCAATCAAACACTTTTGTCTGCTAAACTGAAATCAATCAAGCAATATACCAAACTGTGAATTTTGTGTACTGACACATCTGTACTTAAAGTACACCAAACAGTCTTACTTGGTCCAATTTTCTGATACGGTTCCACTGGCTCCTCTTCTTTAAGGCCATCCACAGGTAACACTACCTGTTCATATGGATCTGAGAGGAGGAGGATGGAGAGGAGCAAGCAGTTGGCAATTATTTTCTCAGCCAATACTCATCACAAAACTTGAGCCCTTTGAAATATGTAATACTGGAATAATTACAAAACTTTAATTCTTAAATGCATCTCCTATGTCACTTAAATTAAAATTAAATCATTTTCAACACTATATAAATGAGTAGGGTCTTCTTATTTCGGCTTCTCCCTTTTGGGGCGCCACAGTGGATCATCTGCCTCCATCTCACCCTATCCCCTATCTGTCACTCCAACCCTCTGCATGTCCTCCTTCATTATATACCCTCTATGGTCTCTCTCTATGTCTCTTCCTCCTGCCTGGCAGCTCCATATTCAATACTCTTTGCCCAATATATCTACTATCCCTCTTCTGCACATGTCCAAACCACCTCAGCCTCACCTCTCTAACTTTGTCTCCAAACTGCTCAACCTGAGCTGTCCCTCTGATATACTCATTTCTAATCTTGTACATTCTGGTCACTCAGGTAAAAAAAGGTAAAAGTCTTAATTTCTTCAACTCTGCTGCCTCCAGCTCCGCCCTCCTGTCTTTTTGTTAGTACCAATGTCTCCAAACCATACATGACAGCAGGTCTCACTACCATCTTATAAACCTTCCCTTTCACTCTTGCTGCTATCTTTCTGTCACTACTGACACTCGTCTCCAACCACCCCACCCTGCCTGCACTCTTTTCTTCAGCTCTTCTGTGCACTGTCCGTTGCTTTGGATGGTTGACATCAGGTATTTAAACTCATTCACCTTCACCTTTCCACCTGCCTCCCTCTCATTTACACATATGTAGGCTGCCTGCTACTACTTTCATTCTTCTAAAGTCTAATTCCCTTGACCTGTAGGCTATAATTAGACACTAGCAATTCATTCTGTTTTTTGTCCTTGCAAAAAATTAAAAGGTTTTCATTCCCCTTCAACAGTTTGTTTAGATTTTGCAGTTACTGCAGAAACTATAGATTCACAGCATACTGCATAGTGTGAAATGTGCAGTCCATTTCACGCTCAGATTCAGAGAGGGGGGAAAAAAATAGACTGAAAATTGTGCAAAAACTCCTGCTTACCATCAACTGCATGCAGGTCACGGTGCTCCTGGAAGCAGCTATAGTATTTATACTTCTTCCCACAGATGTCACAGGAGTAACGGAAGCTACCTGTAGATAAGATAAAAGACCAACACAGTTTATATCAGAAAATGAATAATACTGATACTACAAACTCTAATTTTTACCAAATCCAGGTAAGCCTGGTTAGAAAATAACCTCAGGAAAGCAAATTAACCATTTAATTTCTTTGAGACTTTAAAAAAAAAAATAAAAAAATTATGAAATTAATTTAAAAGGGACTAACTTAAAAAATAAATCATAAATAAATAAATAAAATCATAAATAAAAAAGCAACTGGAGTAGAAGTCACAAAGCTTTTTTCTCAATAAAATCCATTACATGATCAAAATCACAACACAAACAGAATTTACAGAATTAAACAGATTAAATTCATATATCAGTTGATGTTGCCCCTGTGAAAGGCCCCTCATCACACACCCATGTGAAATGTTTTATTATTTAGCAGCAGAGTGACAACTTCGAAACATTCTCTAGGGGGACGTAATCCAATCAGCTGTGTTCTTGGCTGATTTCCTGAGGTATTCAAGGATGTAAATACTTGGATTGTTAAATTCTACATTTCACTTTATAAATCAAAGTATAAATAAAAGAAAACACATTCAAATATGGAAAAAATAAAGCTGCACTACTGGCAGGTGTCTGTCTCACAAGCTGCATACAACACAAAGGTGGATTTCTGACAGGAAAGTTGTGTAATCCAGTGTCTGCAACTCTTAATGTAGCACTTTGCCACATGGTAAGCTGTACTTGGGGTACAAAAATCAGAACAGAGATCTGTAGGTTATAACATGGTAATAACAGGTAATATGTCATTTTTGCCCATGTTTGACAGACCTGGTAAATACTATACAAAATATGCTAAAAAATAAGTGTTATGTAAACAAAGCAAATGGCTGTTTTAGAAATGTGATACATGTGGACACAAAAGTTATCACCTGATCTAAAACATGTTTCTTTTATTTTACAGTTACAACAGCAATTATTAGTATGACTGCATTTATAACACTGTTTGGCTGCAGTGTTGTGTATATTTCAACAATTCACCCACTAATTAACACAATTAAAAGTATTTTTTCATAAATTTGTGAATTCCTGGCATTTGTCAGCATAATCACAACTTACATTAAATCATTGCTGAAAAGCCTTATAATTTAGAAACTGTGATTCTTATAAGGGTGGTGTGCATTGTGCACATAGAAAGGACTGCATAAAACTTAAAATGTGTTACATTTGGTCTCTAATCTCTCCTTCAAGCTCAACTGATTGATCTGAAGTGATAATAATGCTATACAGTCCTATTTATGATTTTCTTACTGCTTTGTTTCTATTGACAACATATAGGCATATAGGGAATGATGCACTATATTGCCAAAAGTATTGTTTGCCTTCACACACATATGAACTTGAGTGACATCCCATTCTTAATCCATAGAGTTTAACGTGATGTCTGCCCACCTTTTGCAGCTATAACAGCTTCAACTCTTCTGGAAAGGCTTTCCACAAGGTTTGGGAGTGTGTTCATTGGAATTTTTGACCATTCTTCCAGAAGTGCATTTGTGAGGTCAGACATCGATGTCAGACGAGAAGGTCTGGCTCACAGTCTCTGCTCTAATGCATCCCAAAGGTGCTCTATCAGGTTGAGGTCAGAACTCTGCAGGCCAGTCAAGTTCTTCCACACCAAACTCGATCATCAATGTATGGTGTGCAGTCATGTTGGAACAGGAAGGGTCAATCCCCAAACTGTTCTCACAAAGCTGGGAGCATGAAACTGTTCAAAATGTCTTGGTATGCTGAAACATTAAGAGTTCCTTTCACTAGAACTAAGGCGTCAAGCATAACTCTTGAAAAAACAACCCCACACCAAACTTTACACTTGGCACAATGCAGTCAGACAGCCAGTCAGACTTTCCTGGGAAATCATCACTCCAGAGAACACGTCTCCACTACTCTAGAGTGCCATGCTGGTGCGCTTTACACCACTGCATCTGATGCTTTGCATTGCGTTCAGTGATGTAAGGCTTGGATGCAGGAGACATCCTATCACAGTACCACGCTGGAATTCACTGAGCTCCTAAGAGCGACCCATTTTTTCACAAAAGTTTGTAGAAGCAGTGTACATGCCAAGGTGCTTGGTTTTATACACCTGTGGCCATGGAAGAGATTGGAAAACCTGAATTCAATGATTTGGGCAGGTGAGTGAATACTTTTGGCAATATAGTTTGCCTCCAAACATGTTACATTTGACCTCTGATCTTTTACACTTTGCATGTGCCTTTCTTTTAAGCTGACCCAAAAGTGTGTTATAAGACAGTATTATCAAGAAAAGCTATTCATGTCCAGTTATTTACAATTAAATAACCTATTGTCCATTACCTACTCCTGCATAATGTTTGTGTAATTAAAGTAAGCACAGGTAATGCTACCCTTATCTGATTTTTAACTGTACTACAATTGCTTAAATTTGGATACTAGTATCAAAGTCTTAGAGGCTTGGTATAACATTACTTACGAAATTTTTGTAATAGGAAGAATCACCTTCTCCATGAGATTACAGGTGGATAAATTTGAAGAAATCTGGGTGGAAAGTGGGAAGAGTACATAAAATGTCCTTCCTTTGTTTAACCTAGTTTTATTTTATTATTGCAACTTCTTTACTTGTGGCAGTATATTTATCTCCTTTGACATCTCACCCAAATGTACTTTTCCATTATTTTCTGTACCTTATTTATTTTCTGTTAATTTACCTGCATTCATTTTGTCCTGTCAATTTTTTTTTTTTTTTACTGTGTTCAATAATTCTTTTTTTTTTTCCTTTCCTCCAATGAAAAACTTTCAGAAAGCTATGAAACTATAGCTCAAGAACATTTTAAAAACAAGAACATCTGGCTTTTTGGAAGCAAAATGCAGAGAAACAAGGGGTGGCTCAAGACTTTGCACAGTACTGTATATTATAAAAACTTTTTTGAAAATACAGGTCCAAGTACAAATTTGCTTATGGTATAGCCTAATACCATGAACAAAACAGAACCCATGGGTTGTGTCTATCTGAAAGCCTACACTATGGTTCCAGACAGTAAAGACTTTAAGAGCTAAATCAAAAAGAAGTCAGAAGTGGCACAAAAAAATAAAAATAGAGGAAGACTGATGTTCAACACAAATCTGTCATTAATGCTAGCTGTAGCATTAATCAGGAGGTATAAAAGTCACAGTATTACTAACCAGAGCTGCAGCGGCCTTCATGTTATAGACATGAACAATGAGAAGGACACCGCTAGAGATCACGCAAGGGCTTTTTTTTTTTTGGTGCTGACCATTGAGGTTGCTACTTTAAATAGCTTAATCTTGCTGTTGTGACAAAGAACACGTAAAACAGCCTGACACAAATATTTAGAGTACACTCTTCAGATGAAACCAAGATAAATTTGTTCAGCTCAGATGGAGTCCAGCATGTCGGCTGTGAAAACGGAGAATGTAAAGACTCGAAAGTGAAGCACAGAGCTGGAAGTGTGAAAGTGTTGGGCACGTGACATTTATAAATGGCAACATCAGTGCTTATGAACATATTAAAATACTAATTAACTGACTCCAAGCCAGAGGTTGCATCAACTGAATATTTTCAGTCACTGACCGTAGTTGTTTACACATTTGCCTAGCAAGTGAAAGATCCCCGGTTTGATCCCCGGAGGAGACACAAATCCCTTAAGGGCAGCCAGCATTTACAAAAAAAAAAACCCAAAAAAACAAAAATGCAGAGCTACCTGCTGTGGCGACCCCCTTGTGAATAAGGAAGCAACAAAAAGTAACTTTCATTACTGATGCAGTGATGAAAATTAAAATATCTGATGGTTGTATGTTGTTTGTAAAATTAAGTAAGCAATGCTAAGAATTAGTCTATTTCTTTCGTAACATGAAACATACATTCCATAATCCTCCGTCAACATCTTGGATCACAGGTGCTCCCTGTTATAGAAAGAGTCCACACTGCTGGATTTCTTCTCAATGAAGTGAGCGCTCACAGGATCTTGCAGTAGATTTTTTTTTTTTTGACTTGTGATCACTTCCCCAAGAGAACAGTTTCACTAATGATCAAATTTTGGTTTAGATGATAGTGGTTAATTCCAGTGTCCAGTGTACCAGCAGAGTACACTACAGAATACTTCTGGGGTGGGAAAAGTAGAACACCACAACCCCTCAAGCAGCCATGTCTCTGAAAAATGGCAGAACATCTCCCAAAAAAATCTGTTCAACACTGGTATCCTTCACACCAAGGAGGATTGAGTCTTATCGAAAATTAAAGGTAAAAAAAACACTCACCAGTCACTTCATTAGGTACAACTGTTCATTAACACAAATATCTGATCAGCCAATCGCATGGCAGCAACTCAGTGCATTTAGGCATGTAGACATAGTCTACTGACGTTCAAAGTGAGCATCAAAATGGGGAAGAAAGATGATTTAAGTGACTTTGAATGTGGCATGGTTGTTGGTACTAGACTGACTGATCTGAGAATTTCAAAAACAGCTGATCCAGTGGGATTTTTCCACACAACCATCTCTAGGGTTTACAGAGAACGGTCTGAAATAGAGAAAATACTCAGCGAGCAGCAGCTCTTTGGGTGAAAATGCCCTCTTAGTGGCAGAGGAGAATCGCCAGACTTCTAGAATCTGATAGGAAGGCAACAGTAACTCAAGTAAGAGCTGAGTGAGTGCCAATGCTCGTCTGTTTTGGATTCGTAATGGGGGGGGGGGGGGGGGGGGGGGGGTGTCAAAGTGCTGTTATTGGCAAAAATGTTGCTTGATCTGATGAGTCTCGATTTCTGCAGTGACATTCAAATGGTAGGGTCAGAATTTGCATTTCCCCTTAACAGCCGTGTCCGGCCGGCGTGTTTCTACTACTGTTTGCTTCTAAAAATGTTTTTTGTACACACTATATTTTGACATATTTTAATAAAATCAACAACTATCAATAAATCAGGAATAAAAACTGATATGTGTTAATTAAATATTTTACATTTTTACTCCTAAGTCACCTCAAACACTGGCTGGCGTTTACCTAGTAAGTGTAGACTGTAAGATCACGGTTTACCTTATGAAGCATCCATGTCTATTTACTCTGTTGGAGGTTCCAGAAAAGAGTCCGAAACAAGTCGAGCAGTCAGAGAAGCTCGCTTCTGTCCAATGACAGCCAATAAGAGCAATGTCATAATGACATCACTGTTTTGAGCCAATAACAGCGCTCAAAAATATGTAAGCAATTTCTCCCTTGTTGCTAAGAACATCTCGTAAACCCAGAAATGACCCACAATACAGTGCATTAATTGCACACGAACTAACAAGTGCTATGTATTTGGCTTAAAGGGAAGAATGGCTGCTAACAAGCCATTATTTGAGTATCATGAACAAGAAGGTCTACCACTAGATCTTGGTGCATAACAGAATCCCTTCTGGACTCTGAAGACAATGACCCCAAGTATACTTCAAAGTTGTGTAGAGACTATTTAACCAAGAAAAAGAAATCTGAAGTACTTAAATTGATGGACTGGCCAAGTCAAAGTCAGGACTCGAATCCTGTTGAACAGATTTGGGATTTAGTGGACTCAAAGACAGACAGAGCCAGCAAGAATGCAAGCTGATATCAATGCTGAAGGAGGCCACACAAAATATTAGGTTTTTTTGGTTAGTATGTGTGAATAAAAACTATTGTTTAGCTGTTAATAAATTTGTTAAGATTTTTTAACATTTGATCATTTATCTTTCGACAATTTTAAATTAAAAGATAATATTTACATTATTTGCAAATCATCATCACTCCTTTTATTTTCATTTCCAAGTTTTTGTAAATGGGATTGGAGCTGTTAAAGCCTAACTCACAGTACAAGTCTGCATTGGTATGCAAGTATTTAAAACCATCCTGTTAAAACTAGACTTCCTAAATGTCATTTTAGTGTCTCTTCGGTATCTGAGGCAACACACCCCCACCAAACTCTGCATGATTTCTTTAAAATGCAGGGCGGCTTTTGGCTGAACACCATTTAATCAGAACTATGCAAAGTTTGTTCTAGCAGTGCTCCTGAAATACTCTTAAACTTCAGCAACTCCTCCGCAGTCTTCAAGCCTGTGTTGTCTTTTGCTTATTAAAACACTCTTGTGTAAACATTTGTTCAATACAGGGCATTTTACAAAGCACACTGACAGGAAATCCAGACTTATAAGCTGGCCTGGTTTCAATTTCCACAAACTGCTGTGGATTTGTTATTAAGCAGACTTAAAGTCACAATAATGCCACACCTTCACTGTGCCGTCCAAAACTTTAGGTTCAAACTTCTTTTTGATCATTGACATGTGAATCTATTTTTTTCTATTCTAAGGGAACCACTCTGAATTTATCATTAAACATTTATTTTTATCATCAGCTCCTGCCAATTTCTTTTGGGGCCACCAGCACTGCTCAGAGAAGCAAGTTATATTTAAAAATGCACTTTTAAATTGATATGCCAGTCATTATCAAGTATAAAGTCTAAATCTCCGGCATCAAATAAAATGCTTTACAGCATGTTTCATCCTCTTAAGAATTTAATCTAATAGCAACTCCTTTGCCTAGCAGCCTCACTGGCCTACTTATTAACAGTGTCACAGACCTTGTGGTTCCACTGTGTTCATATTCTTCTTATAGCTTAAAAAAAAAAAAAAAACTTGTGATCTACATGCCTAAAGATTGTTCTTTCTTTTCTCTCTACTGCTCTAAAGTGATGTGCACATTCATGTAATGATTGCCAAGAGTGTGTGTAGGAAGATTTATAAATAACTCAAGTATTACTCTGAGGTACGAGTATTTTTAGCCCTAATCAAACTTTTTCTGTGATGTTGGACACCTGATAAATGCAGGTCCTGGCGCCTGTTCTATACTGCCATTCAAAGAGTAAAACCTTACTACCTTCAGGCTAACATTCAGTTTTATATTTTCATGTTTCCTAGTTAAATGGAAGTGGTGATGTGAGACAATGAGGGACGAGAACATGTTAGGTCATCCTATCTAAAAAGGACGTAGTACAAGTCTGAAGCAAACAGCTTGTGCTTGGTGGTAATAAAGGTTAGTTTTGTGTTTGTTTGTTTTTTAAGCAAATGGAGTGCAGAAATATACTCACTGTTGGGTGTTTGGGGTAGACCATCTCCAACCATGCTCTCTGATTCTACAGTCAAACAGGAAAATTAATTTTAAAAAATTTGGAGTTCAATTTAAAAAAAAAAAAAAAAAAAGAAAAAGCTGTTTGTGTGTTCACACTGATGTCTTTCACATTAAAATAACTAGAGGATAGGATTTTTAAGACTGACACCAACATTTGCTGATTTAAAAATCTGATATATCAGCTGATTTCTTTCCTCTTTCAGACACATGAAACAAATAGATTTCCCTAACAGTTATTTATGAATCCGTACTAAAATAATACGACAATGGAGTTTAAAAATAATATTGTTTTACTGTCAGAAAAAGTCATGAATTATTCATTTTACACTGCCCGACTGCTCAGATCAGCTGGTTGTTGTGTTTGTGGCATTCCAAACACGTGTTGCCAACAAGAAAGTTGCAGAGTACAGCCCAACCAACATTAGATTTCAAGATCGATACCGATACCAATATTTTGTGATGTAAAAAGCCAATATTTTTCTTTCAGACATATGAAACATAAACAAAATTCCTTAACATTTTTTTCTGTGCAGTTATTTGAGTTCTTACTAAGATAATACAGCAACAGCGTTTAAAAATAATCTTGTCACATTTGCTCTGCCCGACTCTGCTGGTTGTTGCATCTGTGACATGCCAAACATGTATTGCCAACAAGAAAGTTGAAGAGTATCCTCTGGTTGACAGACTAATGCAACATCAACAGTCATAACATGGTTGAACGGTGTTTCTTCTGTCTCTCCTTTACTTTCTTAATTTCCGATATCAAAGTATATCGCCCCCACCAATACATTGGTTGAGCTCTAAAAATAACTAAATCAAATCATCAATTTGAATAGAATTCCTGGTCAAACCAGGACATGCATGACTCTTGTTGAGGAAGTGAATACTTTTAGGACTCTGTTTTTAGAAGGAAAAGCACAGTAATCAGTTATTATTTGGTTTCACATAAATGACCGAACAGATTTTTTGAAAAAACAGCAGCTTCTTACCTCTGTGCGCCCTGACATGTGTCTGAAAGCAGTTATAATACTTGTACTTCTTCCCACATACTCCACATACATATGAACCTGCAAGAAAATTCAAAAAGTGTCAGGAAAAACATAGATTCCTATCAAGGACACATATATACTTGCAAGAAAAAGGTTAGAACCATTTGGAATTTACCAGGATTTCTGAATTGATTGCTTATTAAAAAATATATGGTCTGACCTTCATCCAACTAACAATTATAGAAAAAAAACATACCAAAAATTGCAATTTTCATGACTCTATTAAAACACATTGAGAAATGACTCACAATCCAAACTGGAAAAAGTAATCTTTTTTTTCCTGTACCAATAACCTCTCCAGAAGCTACCTGCAATTAGGTTTTCTATAAATGGAGGGAATGGATTGCACCAAGGAAATAATGTGAATGTTATTAATGGAAGGACAACCTCAAAGGAAACATGTACTACTGCACATCTTAACCTTCCAAATGGACCACTTGGATATTTCACAACACTTCTAGGACATGTGTCGTAAATATATGAGACAGAAGGGAGCAATAGTTTGTGGATACTCCAAACCCTCTTCATCTGGAAGCCTTGCAATCATTAAGGGAACAATGAATTTAAAATTGTGTAAAAAAAAAAAAAAAAGGAGAAAACATTTCATAATCCCATGTTTGAAAAGGTCAAGTGACACAACAAGACAATGACTAAAAGCACAGATAAGTCTACAACTGAATAGTTGAAATAGAAACAAAATGTTTTGGATTAGCCAACTCAGAGTTTCTGTATGTTAGGCATTTGTCTAATAGCTGTGACTTAGATGAAGATCTGAACAAAGATCTGATGAAGATCAATGTAGAAATCTGGGTAACAGCTTCACAAACCTTTTCTTGTAATTCTACATAAGGGGCTAGCCCCACAGGCATAGTGACCAGTTGTCATCCCCCTGCCAACCACTGGTTACTGACAGTTGCCAGATGAAATTGGTCACAGAGCGGTATACGATGCTGCACCGAAAACCTCCTTGCAATTACTCTGGTCGCTAGCAGCTGTGGCTTGCTTGCAGACATCCAGCAACTACTCACGGGTCAGTAGTAAAACTGAAAAGTTCAACGCAAACTGGAAGCAGAGAATGTTCACCTTCAAAGTGTAAGTTGCCAGAGGTTGCCAGGGAGGTCACCAGCTGGTTGGCCTGTGTAGCTAAGGCCTAACATGTATGGTTGTCTTCTGCTCCGTCTAATCATTTCTACTTGCCATTTCCTTCTTGAATATTCACCAAGAATCCATAAAAATCTAAATATTCTCTTAATTTTAGTTTATCCTACACCTTGAAATTTATTCTGATTTTTTTTTTACCTTCTTCTGTTGCTTAAAGAGGAATACAAATTACAGCAAAGACTGATATTAGGGCCAGTGAGGGAGGCTGTATTTAAACTGGCCAGTATCAGTAATATGTGGTCAACTTCCATTTCTAAGCCTTTTTTGTTTTTTTGCTTCATCAAAGAGCTCCATCATGCCCAGGTGTACCTTGAGAGTACCATTGTGTTTTACAGAAATATTAAATGCTTATTAGTGACAACATCTGTACATGTCGTTACTAAATAACCATGCATTTTATCCCTCTGCCAAGGTGGATACTTGTTTTCAGTGCCAATTGGCTGCTAGGAAGAATGTACAAAAACATCATGACAAAGAAAAAAAAAGTTAAATTCCGATGAGGATCAACTCACTTTCTTCAAAAAGTGCAAAATAAGCTATTGTATCAATGCAGAATTCCCTCTCCAAGTGTCTTAACTATAGGTGATAATATACCAGTTTAATAAGTACAGCTTGCTAACAGAAAATATCAGAAATTTTACCTTTAAAGTTAATTTGTACACCTCTAATTTGTTGTGCTGTTGAATTGTTGAACTGAGAGGAATCTTTAATATTTGGTCCAGCTCAAACTTCCTTAAAAATCAGGATTTACTGAAAGAATTTGTCAGTGTTCTAAGAACAATAATCATAACCATCATCATGTGACAGTTTCCTGTTTACAAGAGTGGGAGGCAAACATGAGCAAAACTCAGACTACCTCTTTTTATATTGTCTTGTAGAAGTAATTTCCCCTGTACTGTTACAAGTGCTAGCCATGTTAAGAAGTCTAGTCACCCCCCCCCACACACACACACCCTAAAGCTCTTGAGACATGTAAAGTGGTGTTATCCAACCAGTTTGAGATATCTACCTCTTAGATTTCAGATGCCACCTCAACACATGGAAGTGAAAGCAATGTTACAACTTATATAATCCTTAGGAGCCACTGAATTATCTTGAGTAACCAGAAAATAGCTTATGAAATGTGAGACAGATGGGGTTTTTGTCATTTTTAAATGCTTTGCTGTTTTTGACAGCCAGGAGGTAAGGTCAGGGTCAAAAGACACCAGACATGACTGCTGTCACCAAATGCACGACATGTCCACATGTACATTCACACACCTATGCATGAGTCTGTGCTCTTCGTTGGAGGAGGAGTACCAAGGGCAAACATACCCTCGGACTGAGCTCGACGGGATCCACCGCCACTTGCTCCCCCATTTCCTCCAATGACAACACAGATCTCAGCAGGATTGGGATCACCAACTTTTCCGTTGCTCGTCTCTGAGGTCCCAGGCTCTTTCTTTACAGTGACAGATGGTGAACTAGTAGCCTTCGTCGCTGGGGCATCTGCGGCTGCACTCCCACCGTCTGCCTGCTCCTTTCCAGGATTGGGTGACTCTTTTGCACTCATGACTCCACCTCCTCTGAGCCTGTGTTTCTGTATGAGGAACAGAAACAGAGAGTCAAATAATTTACTGCCCCAAATGAATACACAAGCCTTAGTGTGGTATGATCTAAAGCCCAGTATATAGTATCAAAGCGTAACACTAGCTCTACCAGGTTAAGCTTAAATGATACCATGGCAACACACACTATAAAACACAAAGCCTGCATAGATGTCAGATTTTATTTGATTAAAAGGTGTATATGAAAAATCTGCCCAAAATCAGTAGCATTTGGCAAATACACAACTCAAAAAAGCCCCAAATTATGAAACCCCCCCCTAATTTTCTAAAAACAGTCAAGAGCTACATTAACTCAAAAGGTATACAGGTAATATTTCTGTGGCTGTGAAATGGAAAACAGTCCATTTTATTTTAGCCATGAGGAATAAAGTGGCTTAACTGTTCATAAGTGACCTTTGATGGTATAAATTCCACAGCCTTGTGGCACCCAAATGCTCTAATTTCAAAAATATCTAAATTGCACAACTTGCCACTTCAGCACATTGCCATAAAAGGCCTTGTCAAGAGAATGTGCTCCAAATGCAACCAAGCAAAACAGAGTTATGCCAGGATGAGTGATATTACGGAAAGGGGGAAAATTGGTCTTCTAATAATAGCACACCAATACAGCAACAACAAGCCTTTTCATAGTCCAAATACACCTCTCTTTGAATATGACACACTGCTAACAAGCTTCAGCAAACAAATGTACGAACTGGGTAACAAAACATTTGATATTTGCATTTCAAATAGTATACCATCAACCATAATTTAAAAAATAATAATAAAAATCAGTGTTAAAATCAAACTATAAGACTAAACTTGAGGGTGCATGCCCTGTCGACACCCTGCAATCTTTATATAAAACGAGTTTTTTTTCCCCTGTTAAAAGGGTGTTTTTCCTTCCCGCTGTTGCCAAGTGCTTCCTCATAGTCATCTGATTGTTGGGGTTTACTCTGTATAATTGTAGGGTCTTTACCTTACAATATGAAGCACCTTGAAGTGACTGATGTTGTGATTTGGTGCTATTTAAATAAAATTGTATTGAACTGGGTTGCTTTCACTCAGTTGGGAACAGTTCAGGTGCACTTTAGCCAAGTGTAAGCAATATTTAGTATATATCCATCAAACTTTCCTGACAATAACAATAAATACTTCCCAAAACACTTGTTTACTATTTCATTAGGTTACCATTCATTCACATTAAAATGCAAAGAAAAACCTCCAACTCCCAATAAGCTAAAGGTTTAAAAAAAATATATCTCAGATTTTGTCACCACCAGACTGGTGACTTTGAAAAGAAAAATTTCAGTCTTTGTATGCTGTTTTCCATATACTGTATATAAAAGATGGACATCATGACAGGGCCAACACAGAGTGCAATGGTTAGGACTGGTGCCTCACAGCAAAATTATTAGAATCAAAGGTCAACCTTCTGGAGACTGGTGGTCTCCTTCCTACTTAAGTCTGTGGTGTCATCATGTCAAGATTTATACAGCTTTCTAAACCCTTAAAAAGAAAACAAAACCAAAAAAAAGGCTGCAGGCACACTATTTTGGGAAGGGATCCATTTGACAACTGTCCCAACTGTCAATCAAACAGTTGCAATAAACAGCAAAAGCTATGAGTCACATGAAAGTCGATGTGCAGAAAAAGTCGTTAAGGGGGACCTTCCAAGATATGGTGGTCTGGCGGTTAGTGAAGTGTGTTGTGTGATGTCAAGATTCTCTGTAAGGCACGTCAAACAACTCAATTTTTTTCAAAGGTACAACAGTGGAAGTTGAAATACAACCGTGGAAGTTGCTCAAAACATTGTTCTGAGGGAAAGGTTTTAGAACTTGTTGCATATGGGACTGCACAGCTAGAGCAGTTAGAGAACCCCATGCACACCACCACAAAAAGCACCTACATGGGGCATGTGATTGTCAGAACTGGGCCACAGAGCAATAAAAGAAGGTGGCCTAGTCTGATGAGTTACATTTTCATCATTTTGACAGGTAGGTGTTTGAGTGACATTAATCTGGGGAAGAGATGGCAGTGCTATGAACTATAGGAAGAAGCCAAACCAGAAGAGGCAGTGTCATGCCAATGTTACTTTGACACATACTGTCTATATTGAGAACAACCTTTCAGAATATCCTAATTACAGAGGCATCATTCATCAGGATTATGATCCTTTTCACACAGCAAAAAAAAAAAAAAAAAAAGATCAGGAACTGTTTCAGGATGATCTCCAAATTCCCCAGATCTCAATGTGACTAAGCAAATGTGAGATATGCTAATCTATGGAAATAAGATTTTCTGCTCGACAAAGTTCTGGTGAAGTCCACGCCTCGATTAGTCAAAGCTGTTTCGGTGGAACAAGGGGACCTACTGAATATTAGGAAGGATATGTCATTTGAGAATAATGTGCATATAGAGGAATCAAAGTTTTCTGGAAGCAGTAACAGAAAACATGTTTGGGACAGACTAAAAACAACTGGTTATTTAAGAAAAGAACATTATAGTGACTCTAAAACATGGTGGTGAAAATATTATGGTTTGGGACTGCTTTGGTGCCTTGCAACTGGGCAACATGCAGTCATTAATTCAAGTATGAACTCTACCTCATATGAAAATTGGGGCCATCTGTGCAAAAGTTGAAGTTGAAACAGAAGGGAACCTAAAGAGGATAATGACACATAGCATACTAGAAAAGCAAAGGGGTCAGGAAGAAAAAAGAAAAAAATGGTCATGCTAAGGAAAGGCCAAATCAAAGACCTGTATTAAATACCTGTTTTAGTTCCCCTCTACACCATATGGGAATTGGAAATGGGCAGTAAAATATTTTCAAGTGGATGTCAGGGACTAGTGGAAATTCAGGACAATTATTTCTTGATAGTTTTGTTGACTATAGGTTTACTTCTCTGACAATACATCAAAGAGGATCAAATATTGTTAAAGAGGTAAAAAAAATTTTTTTTCTAAACTCCATGTGTATGAGATTGTCCTCGCTTTCTGAATCTGCCAAAGCACTCTTTACATTACAATTTATTTAATAGGGACGTTAATGACAAGGCATCAGGATCTACAGTATCGTGTTTACTGTACAGTTGATATGCACCTGGAAAATGATTAGTCCCTCTTTGGGCAAAGTTAAAACCTATACAAATAGCGGTGGTGCTGTTTATTTTCAGTTCAATTCACTTTATATTGTTAATTTCACAGTTCTTAACATCGATTTGCCTTTCACCAAGCACTTGGCAACAGTGGAGAGGAAAAATTCCTTTTTAACAAGAAGGTCCCACATTTCACACTATCAGGACAAAAACCGAGCCATCAAATCCACTCTGCTAAGACAAGAAAACAGTACAGTACAGTTACAGTAGCCTCTGAAATGGAGGATGTAGAGAAATCACCAGGACTCTTCCTAAAGCTGAAGACCAGTCAAAGTGATAGCTAGAAAAGGTCATTCTCACAGAGCTTCAGACATCATCCGCAGAGATGGGATAACCTTCAGGAAGGATGGCCGTGTCAGCAGCACATCAATCACAGCTATATGGTGAGGTGAAGCCACCCCATAATAAAATGGTATATGACAGCCCAGTTTGCCAAATGGCATTTAAAGAAGCATGAGAGGAAACTACAATTACTGCCTGGTGGTTCTGCCTCTGACAACAAGTCAAAGTGCATTTTACATCCATGTCCTGACTTGACAATTGACCTTTTGGATATAAAAATTTATCTTATTATTTTATCTCATTAGGCATTGGTGTGAAATTTTGTTGTAACTACCGTATGAATTCTTTACTTCTGGTCAAAAACAGAAGATCAGTGATGTTGATCTTTTATGACCTCTAAACTGTAATCGTTTAATCCTTGATTCCAAGTAGACATTTAAACCAGATGAAATTAAATTTCTTTCAGACATTATTGTTATACTCGCTTCACGAGAATGTGACGGACATGGGATGAAAGTAACCTTGACACTTGGCTAGGAAAATCCAATCGAGTCATCCTTTGGTTCAAGTGAGTGTATCTGCCCAGTTTGAGGAAACCCCTTCCTGGTGTTCCTCAGGATTTCTTGTTCACAAGAATGGGACAGAGCCAGAAAACACACAAACATAAGGATTCTGGTGAGCGCAAAAATAAATGCTGCGAAAGAAGCACAAAGGTCTTGGGTGAGTTCTAAACAGTTCTCTATCAAAGCCCAAATTCACACAGACATCTCTCCCCCAGGTGTGCAAAGCTGCAACGACTCACCCCAGAAGACTGTAAATGCTGCCTAATAGGCTACTGGCATAACAGCATGATTTCTTCTGTGAAATATTTCAGCTGCTCTTGTTTTTAAAAAAATCATTTTAAATAGCTAATTTTAATTATTTAAAATTCATTTTACAACACAATCAAATATGAATCAGATGAAGAGGTATGAGCACTACTGAATTCACTATATCTAACTAAATCAACAATTCCAAAGAGAAAAAAACCCCTCCCAAAGCAGTCAAAATTAAGCACAAGTTAATGTACAAGTTCAAATATTACCCATACAAATATTATGTATTTAAGGCTGCAGGCCTTTCAAGCAATGGGTGGCAGCTAACTGGAGTTTAATAAAATCTAAATGATTAGTTCAACCAGCTAGTATTTCTGTTGCCTACTAGACAGGGCAGCAATATTTCATCTTCTAGTAAACTAATTGGATACATCCCTAACTAATGACTTTAGAGATTAAGTTAGGTGACTCCTAGGAGGCCCACTGCCCCTAGGCTGGATACCTGCACAAGTGTATCTAAAAACCAGTGCCATTACAAGCAGCTAAAACGGCTGCATTTTAGCAGTTATTGTCAGGGTCTAGTGGAAAGCACGCTTTCGAGGTAATTCTCTGTTGCCACCGTTTGTTCATAGTATATCAACAGCTAACAACAGCCCCAGTTCAAACAGTAAAATCAAGTCTTTACTTGACCATTATTTTTAATTTAATTAACAGAGCTAATATTTTTTTCCTTTATTTAGATGGGTAATGACTAAAACTGCCTGGCTTGTGATTGAGATGGGTTTACCCTACTGTGGTGGACATTAAGCAATTTGGTCAAAGTGAAATAAAATTTTAACTGACTTTTGTCATCTGCAATCAAATGAATCAATGGCAAGTATACATCTATTATTAGATCAGTCCCTTAGTCATGCATGGCATATTTCCTGTCCAGCATTTTTAATGCATACCCTGAATATGTAAAATGCCTGTTGTGGCGGTGTTTTCTTCTAATTAAAGTCAAAATGCAAAATTAGCCATCTGGCCTTATGTTTCTGACTTCCATCGTCCGAGGCTTCTGATATACTGTAACCTACAGACTCATGGCAGGACAAAAATCTAAACCAGATGCAGATTTGCTTGATGTTTCACACAGACAGAGCACCACCTAAACCAACTGAACTGAAAAGCTAGCAGATAAAGACAAACAGCAAAAGACCAGGAAATGCAGCTGGATCAAAATGCCATTTGGATATCAAGAAAGTGTTGCAGTGGTGCAACAGACAATGAAGTAAGAAGGGATGCATGGCTTGTAAATTTATTAAAGTAGCTTTCACTTTGTTATTTGCGTCAGCTAGGTTTTTAAAGGTCAGTGTGTAGAGATTAACCATTCTATCACCATACTACCTTCATCTAGGGCTACAAAAAAAACAAGGTTAGGCAGACAAGGAAAACATTGCTAGGACATACTTCTGTTCAGAATTCAGCACTTAGTGGAGGTACTTAAAATAATTGGCCTATATTTGGGCAGTACAGTATCTGCCTCTGCACAGTAATGTAGCAAATCAATCACTGCGCTTTGTTAAAGCAAACAAATCTTGTGCTTCTAAACTAGGGAGATTTACTTTGAATTGTACCTTGCTTTTCTTGCCAAAAATCACTATGCTCTGCATGTTAAGCAGACTGGAAGAGAGATTCCAAATATAAAATACAAATTTGTTTAAGGCTCATGAAAATGTTTCCACTCTGGAGGGATTAAAAATAGGAATCAGCTAAAATGGGGAATGAAGGGTGGGAAGAGGATTCGGGGGGGAGGGAGGGGGGTCACTTCAATCACTGCTTTGACTGCCATGTTTGTATTATCCAGAGTAGTCAGTGACCAAGCGCAAGGGTTGACCAAAACCTGTTTCACACTAAAGGCTTTGCTTCCCACGATTCTTTAATCAAAAGCACATTTTTCTGTCCTCTGTAATAAATGTCTTCCAAGACGGTGTATGACCAATGTTTCGAAAAAGCAATAATGCAGAGAAATGGATAAACCCCCCCTCCCTACCTCTCTTACACACACACACACACACACACACACACACACAGGATGCTCTGGAAAAAGAAACTGTGTCGTCTAGTAAAATTCCATCAGCATACACTCAAAAAAAAAAATAAAAAACCATAAAAACCTTTTCAATCTATATGTTAATGCCACGAATTAAAATTTAATAACATGAGATATTGAAAAGCAGACTTGAATTATACAAAAATAAATCCTGAAAGATCAGGCCCCTAAAATTAGAAATTCAGGGCTGCATCCGGACCGCTGCTAAACCCTTGTAGGCTGGCAGATTAAATTTTTGATGAAAATCAAAATTACACTGCACACTGACGCAGGCGCAGCAAACCTGGCACTATTGTGATTTATGGATTCATTAAACCCACCAGAGTTTCACCCCCTCCCCTTTTCACTCAAAGAAATGAGATTTGCTTTGCTGAAAATTTGTATTTTGAGAAAAGCTACTCAGGCTCTGCTCTACCTTCAGAAATGGTCAAGGAAACAAAAAAAAAAAGAGAGAGAGAGAGAGAAGCTTCTGTGTATATAACCACTGCACGTAAACAGGCCTAATTTTCATTGCTGCAGCAATTGAACATCCCTATGCATTATTCATGAAACCAATAAGGTTCATTTTTACAAAGGAAGAGGCAGGAAAAATATGTGCAGAATGCACAGAATTTTTTTTAATGCAGCACTCCAACCCCTGAAAAGCCATTCCCTGGAGACTAATTTAACTGAAGCCATTTTCAGACATTTTCAACATGCCACTAAGAAGACGGGAGAACATAAGGTGTTCTAAAAAAGAGATGCATGTTTTTTTTTTTTTCTTTCCCAGACACATTAAAAAAAACAAAACAAACGTGCATCTGCAAGGAAAGAAATGGACATCAAAGACAGAATCAGAGTAACACTGCTTGAATAGCAAGTGAAACCTCTGTACCAACTTAATGACAATCAGAGCAGCAAGTATATTTCAAACGGTGTAACCCCACAGGCTGTGATATGATCCCTCACCATCTTGTGTTCATCAGAGCCTGAAGGGACAAGTTTCACCTCTCCATCCAAAGTATTCACTCTCAATGAAACAAAGCTTTTGTTCATTAAAAGTGCTCACAGACCAGCATTCCTCCCACCTTACTTAAAATGAGAACACTCCTAGAATACAATCCCCAATAACCAAATCATTTTCTTTCCCTTTTTTGCAACAGTGCACCATTATTCCTGAGAGTTTTATAGCTTATTACTTAGTCCTTTAGGTATTCTGCAAATAAAACATTCCCATCACTCAAGAAAGAGAGCGATCCAACCCTATTAAACTTCTGACACTGGCTGCCCCTCTTCCATTCTCTACCTTCACTGAAACTCTTGCATTGTGATTAGACTTTTGCAGGAAAAGGTCAGAATTTACACCCAGATTTTGCATACCACCCATACAATTTCCGCCAGCTCGCTGAATCGAATGAATGCAGATTTGAAGGTCAGCATTAAAATTACCCACAGCAAAATGGCCTCTGCAGTTTCCCTTACATTAAAATAAAATTAAAAAAAAGCAAGCCACGCAGGATGGGAAACTGTTTGGCGTCTGCAGGATTAATATAAACAGTAGAGGCACTGGTTGTGATTGTTTTTCCTGCCCTCAAATTATGCTGACATGCTCTTTCTTCTTCCAGTGCTGTTCAGTTCACTGTGGATAGCTATCCCCCCCATCACCACTTACACATTTCCAGTCTTTAGAAATAATAGTACAAATTGTTCCTTATTATTAAATCATATTAGAAAGGGACTAACACACACAGGGCAACAGGAAAAGTGGAGTTAGTTGCTACTTGTGTGCAGAATTTCCAAACTTAAATGCAAGAAGACTCACTGCACAGCAAAAACGTCTTAAAAAAATCATTTTGCAAAAATTAGACAGAGTTAGCACACTAAACGCGTTGTGTTTTTCATCTTAATGTGACTCAAACGCACTCTAATCCCTTCTGTTGATTTCAAAAGCATGTAATCGTTCACCCCCATTTGGATAAACTAACACACAATTCAATAAACAAGTCTCATATCTTAGTCTCGTTACAATTTCTAATTTCTCAAAATGACTACCTACAGGTGGCGCCAACTGCACCCGATTCACCCCCCCTCAAATCCCCCCTCCCAAAAAAAAATATAAATAAAAAAAGTCGAAATGTATTTTGACATGACGACACTTTGGCGTTTTCTCCCGATTACCCACAGCGAACAGGGAACCGTCAAAATGCGACACAAAGTAACGCCGGCGTTATGCGAGCGCCAGGGAAGCAACTCCGGAGCTCTGCTCAAATTTGCAGGAAAAAATTCACAAAACATGGCTGCAGGAGGTTTTTGTGTTTCAGATTGTTCCTCCCCTCATCGTCCTTCATGTTGCCACTATCGCCCGGTCCTCCTCGCTCTACCCGAATAAACAGTGTTTAACACGGGTGGTGTATATTATACATGCGAGCAAACTGGGTGTACACACGGCGAGGCAGCAGTTCAACAACAAACTTCATTGCTAAAAATTTAGTCCAAAACAAAAAAAAAAAAAAAGGGAAAAAAAACATCAACAGATTAGGTCTATTTCTGATGGCTTCAAAGCTTGCACCCCGGTTTAGTGGCAGGCAGCTCTCGTTTGCTAATGTAGAGGGAGCTGAAACTTAACACCCGCTACTGAAATTTCTAAAAAATTTAGGATTTTCTGAATCAGGGGAGGAAAGAGGGGGGAAAAAAAGAAAACAGCGGTTTGACATACCTCCAAAAACGATGCAGCTCATGCGAAACAGGCTGGCGCTCCAGAAAGCTTCCCTCCCCGACCAGAGGTGACTGCACAACTGCTTCCTCAAAAAAAAAAAAAAAATTGTGAATTAGTTATGAGAAATTCAAAATGATAAAAAAAAAAAAAATTACCTCCGCGTTTTTCCCCCCCTCCGCGATTCGCTACGTTACATTTTAGTAAAGTGTAATGGCGTAATGAGTCATGAATTTGCCGAGCTTTGGTCGGTCCGTGCAAGCTCTCGGTTTCTGCCTTGCACAGGGGGGTTTGCGTTGCGGTTCCTCCTGTGGAAATTTTCGTCCGCCATATACAAGGGCAGATTCCGAAATTGCAGTGCCGGCCTGTATAATAGCCCACATGAAAAAAAGAAAAAAAGAAAAAAGAAAAAAGGAAAAAAAAAAGTCTGGGATGAAGACAGAAAAAAAAGAGTTGGCCGACTGTGAAGTTACACAGGGAAAAAGCGACTAGAAATTACGCAGAGGAAAATATTCTCATGTGAGCGCAAGTTTTATAACAGCACATTCCTTCTGCTGCTGAACTGTGTAATAGTGGTTTTATTTGCAGAATTATCTTATAATTAGTTAAGTGTATAAGCCTGTTTTGCTGTCTGTAACTTCCTTATCACATAAATGCTCCAATTTTCAGATGCTTCAATTAATACTAATGGACAGAAAAGTAGGGGCCATCAGTGGTTTGCCCCCACCCCCAACCTGTAAAGATGTATGTTCTTTGATTGTTTGGAGTGCACAATTAAACCAAGTATTTTTTTTTAAGTCAGTGTTGACAAAGAATGACAACAACGTCAGCAAATTCCCCAAATCCTCCACGTTTGCTGCAGGGCTTCAGCACGGTTTGTTTAAATAGTATTTGTAGAGAGAAAGGTTTTGGTTGGCCAACATTTTTTGTTCTCAAAACCTTGCATTGAGAATTTTTTTCTGTTTAAAATAGTTTTTGTTTCTAGAAAAAAATGTTTTTGTGCCAAGATGTTAAAAGAACCGGTCTGTGCTGTCAAGTAATGGCAGTCTAATACATCTGTCATGCAGATATGTGCTGTAAAAACTAGATAATTCAAAACACACAATAATAATCTTGGTAATAGCCACATGTTCACACCACTCTAAGGAATAACTGAATGTCTTTTTTTCTGACAAAGTTTGACAGCTGTACATAATATCTTATCTATTATTGTATGTTATCAGCTGTCAATTTGTTTGTTTTTATTTTTATTTTTTTTTTGCTTGTTTTTTAAACAAAAAAGCTGAAATTACAAATCATTGAAAGGAGAAGGAGGAACATATCCCTCAGACTACAGTGAGGTCAACCAAAAATATAAGGTGGCTGCAGATATGTTATGAAAAAGCTTTTTTAGAGGGGATGCAAAACTCTGCAGGAGGTTTGCAGGTGTCTGAGCACCTGTCCAGTCTCTCTCTTTTACAGCAGTGTGGCAAAGAGAAAGCAACAGTGCTCCTGAAGTTCCAATAAGATTGATAATAATAGTCAGATGATATCAAAAATGTGGTGCGGGGGAAGGGGGGGGGGGGGGGGGGGGGGGGTTAAAAACTTAATTCTAATCATTTTGCATATCAGCAGAAAAATTGCTTCCTTATGATTCTTGATGTAGGCGGCATCATGCTGATACTTCTCTACTGATGCTTCTCTGCTGCAGCAGGATGGCTCGTGAGGGCAGGGGGTCAAGTGAATGCAGCAAAACACGGAGAAATCCTGCAGGAAATCTTGCTGTGGTCTGCAAAAGAGTTGCAACTTGAGCGAAGCCAACAAGCCTCAACATTGGAGCCATAGCTACAATAGTAATGGCTGAAAAGGAGCGAATGAATGTCAACTTGTGCTCCATGTGCAGCATGGGAAAAGATGTGAAAAGCAGATACAGAACAAAGGCTGTGAGTGCTGTCCAAAATAGGCGCCTTTGCAAAAGCATTGACTTGAAGTATCTGAGTGATTATGCACCACTTACTTTGTGTTGTGTTACTGTGGTACATTTGTACTAAATCAATTTGTAGATCGTTTTCCCTAATTACCCTAACCCTAATTATGTTCACTGATTTTATGATTTATTATTGTAAAACAACGCAAGAAACAGTGCGAGTGGGTGGGGTGAGCGGGGTCCGATATGACAATTCATTTTCCTGTCCTCATGGGTGTATAGCATAATATAATATCAATTAAAATCAGAGTTTTTTTTTTGTTGGTTTTTTTTCCCCAGCATGAAGATTACACTGTTTTCATTACTCAGAAGTGAAATTGACACTCCTTTATAATCAGAAAGTAATTATTTAATGTAAGTCCATGAATCCTTCTGCATATTTTACTTTTCTCTCATTACTGAGATGCTATCATTTTCATCAGGCACAGAGGTGTTTTGTATGCGTATTTTATCCAGCACACACATAGTAGGAATTAGTGTGCGTGTGTGTGTGTGTGTTCGTGCGCGCGCGCGTGTTTAGTATAAAGTATGTACTAGTACTATGTACATTAAAAGCTTTGAATTTTGCCTTTCAAGAACTCTATCCCCACTTTCTCGCTATTACTGCATTTATCACCTCTGTCCAGCAGAGGGCACCAGCATACCAATGATAGTCCCTTCCATCGATGCCATGCAGTATCCCGTCAGTACAACATGTATGTGTGAAAGTAGCTGCTCCCATTTGTTTTGCTCTCTGTCTCCCTCTGCTGTTTGCGTTGCATCCACTGCTGAGAGATGTGTGCTCTTCAGCATTCTGAGGATGGAATGATTTTGTGGCCCTTCCATCACATTTAAGGGTTTTCCTCATTAAAAAAAAAAAAAGAAAACACTCAGCCACATGTAATGTATTTCAATTTATACTGTGCTTTTCTTCTTAGACTACAAGAAGGCACCACAGTGCCACCCATAACATGGTGTCCGGGATACTGATTGTCTGTCACTGGTCTGAAGGAATTTAAATCCACTCATCTTAATATGGAATATCTATTTTGTGAGTTTCCAGTTTATTTGAGAACAATGAGCTACATTACATGGTGATACCTTTGAAAACAACTGTGACATGCACCACACATACAATGAATCCAAAGCTACAGTATGTGTTAAATCACTCAGTGTTGTTACAACAGGTTTCTCTTTTTCTTCCACAACAATGACATCATAGGCACTTGATGAGGTCAGTCTGTCAAGACCGAGCGGTGTTTTGGGAAATGGAAAAGGAATGAGAGGGCTCTTTGCAGCAGCGGAGGAAAAAAATAATCAGTCGTCTACGTCTGTGTGCTGAAAAAACATTATAAATCAGAAATTTGGGATGAAACCTACTGTAGCAACTGCTGTGCCCTAAATATTACAAAACGCACTGTATCTTTCCTCTGTCAGCACTCAAGGTTGGCCTGACCTCCTCCTAACCTAGTTTTTGAGAAAAATATTCTTTTAAGTTACAGCGGAACCAACAGGTGAGAGTAGCTGACAACAATGATGCTATTTTTTCCCAGTGACCTACTTGGGTTTGAAAGCCACCAGACCTTTGCTGCATGCTCAAAAGCTTTGCATAAATTAAGAGACAGTTCCCACAACTCTGATACTACAATCTAGGTCTTACGAAATTTTTACAAAAAATGACGCACATGAAGAGTAACAACTTAAAGAAAATGTGCTTTTGTGCCACAGAAAGAATTGATGAGATACTCAGAAACTCAATAAACTGCCGCTATTCTGACGGGGAGCTCTTTTATGTGTGCAGGATCCATTAATCATTCAAGACTCCAAGAATACTTTTGTTTTATGAATATATTTACATATATTTATGTATAAAAGCAAAGATCCAAAAAAAAAATTTACACTATTTTAGGTATGTCCACAAACATTGTGGCCAATTTTGGACACATTTCCATATAAAAGTATTATTTCCAAGTGTTCTTTGGGTGAGTTGAATTGTGACTACAGGACTATTAAGTATTTTATGTCAATAACAAAAATCACTCTTTACAGTTCATGCCTTATTTTAGTTAAAGTTCAGTGTCTGAATTCCTTTGAAGTTAAAGAAGCGTTGTTTTAACTCGTGATGAAATACATATTTTCATCATCAGTTGTTGATCATTCAGTGATGGGATTCTTAACTAGTACCTAGTATTGTTATCAGCTGGAAATAGCATGGTAGGTTTTGCTTTGACCTGTCTGTCTGCCTGTGTCATTGTAGCAAAATGGGGTCATGGTGGCATCTGTTATTACATGAACTATTGCTGAGGAGGTGTTTCTACAGTATGTTTGTCTGTCTGTGGACAGATGTTGTCAGCTAGACAACAAACAGTGCAAAAACATCAAGAAATTTTACATACATTTTACAAAAAGTTGAATTTTGAGAGGAGGGGATGGTCAGATCAGCAGGAGTCAAGAGGTTGCCTGTGGCCACTTACAACTTCATGCTTAAATATTATTTACATCTGTCGGAGCCAGAAAGTCGCATACCTCGAAGAACACTGGAAGGCAAATAATATTTTTTGACAGCTGATGCAAAAACTGTGCAAACACACAAAGGGGTGTAGAGCAAGTAAAAGCAAAAAATAGCAAAAAATCATCCTCAGACAGGATGAACTCAATGTGACATTATTATGTTCTACTACACACTAATTACTGTTTTGAGGGTATTTTCATCCATGAGCAGATGACCTAATTTAAAGAATAGAACTGAATGGCAACAATGTTAATTTAGACAACAGTTATTACACTGCAGCATGATCAGTAAACAAAATGATACAACCTCATCCCTATTGTCACTTAAAATATCAAATGCCTCACTGGGTCCATTTATTACAGTGTAAAAGTTCATACTTCATGTAATACGTATTGTTGGCTCAAGAAAACAGTAGTTTTTGGTTGACCACAGGCAAACACAGGTAGAAATCCTTGCTGTTGTTCCTTAGCTTGCCACATGTAATTGTAGGTTTTTCTCAAGGGCAGTCTGTATCCACGTGTAGCGTTGTTTATGATCACGGAATCTGTTTGTGCCCAATGTAAGCCCAAATAGGATATTTTTGTTTGTCTTCAGTGTCTGATAAAAAAACAAGCTGGGCTGGGCCTCAGTCACACCATATTTAAAGGAGCAGTTACTATCTTAAGTTTGAATCGGGTTAAAGGATCAGAATAAATTGACTATATGACTCTCATACAGTGAGCAGTCACCTTAGCTTACTATAGTGACTGAAAACACAGGGAAACACTTCCCCATCAAACCAAAAAAATGCTATCAATAAATAAGAGAAAACACTCAGTTTCATTAGTGTTTCACACTGCTGGTAATAAGTACAGCATGTTTACATGCAACTGTGTTTTTCAGTGTATTTAATTTCATAGGCATTTCAATAGTTACTTTTACATAATAAGGTTAATTAAATATGTCAATTCAGTAAATCTGTATTCATGATCAAACCAGAAAAATAAAGATGGTGTGAAAAAAAAACACACACATTGGATTTGTTGCCAAGCTGAGCCCTGCTAGCCCAGAATAATCATGTGGCTACTGACAATGACAGCTTAATATAAGACATACTGTGGACATGGACATGTAAACTGCAAATATAAATTATCGTTTTAGTAGAAAAACTGAAAAACAGCCTCAAAGCAAAACGCGTGTGCTTGACTATAGGGATGGTGTTATTTGAGTCGTACTAAAGGAGCAAACTTACAAATTCAGCAAATAATTCTTTCCCCCACTGTAAGTTTGCATGTTTTGCAGGATGTATGTTTTTGCTAAGTTATTTGCATTGTCATTGTTCCATATAAATTACTACACTGAGCTGTGTAGGTGCAACATCTAACTTACTGTAGTCTAACAAAAACATTACACAATAGCATAAGCAGAGTTTCAAAGCTATTTTGGTCACCTTCTTTCAGCGTCAGCCTGCAGTTAGTCAAAGGCTGTTTTGCTCTTTGCTGTACATGATTGCAAACTATGAGAAGAACACAAAGCAAATTTTTAAAAAAGGCCATTATATCTTTAACTGCATCTCTTCACTTACACTGTAAACACCTGATAAGAAAAGGAGAAGTAAGTGTTGTAATTATGGTTATGACAGGGTAGTTACTGACTGAAATCGCCTACGCTTTCAGATGCACGGGAAGTCAAAAAAAAAAAAAAAAAAAGGCTGAGGAAGACACTAAAAATAAAATACAGAATGATAGTGCAGTAAACGTCTATGGCCTAAAATATACCTGACACTAGTGCCCTTTACAAAGCTAATTATAGTGATGCATTGTGTGTACATGGATGTTGTTTTTATGTTTGGTCACGATTGCATCAAAGCCACCACTTAAAATCATGAGAATCATTAGGAAATGATCAGGAAGCATCCAAACCTAAATAATCTATAATTATATAAAATGACAACACAGTGGGCAGTGGGCAGCACTCACAGCAAAAAAGCTCTGGGTCTGGATCCACAGCCTGAGCCTTTCTTTTATAAAAGAACCCCCATTCAAGCATTACACTTGGAAACACTGTTTGTGGGAAATAAAGCTTCCAACTCGAATTAATAGGATAAAATTTGATTTTGAAAGTTGAAAAGGGCTCACACATGACCTACTCCACCACCAGAACTGATTTAATCTCTTTCAGTTCTCATCACTGGTATGAACTTCCTATTTGGCTGATGAATGCTAGTCCAAAAATAAAATGACCGTGGGGATGAAAGCAAGTCAAGAGGCACTGTGAGGCCACAGTGCATGCTAACACTTGCCATGTTCACAGCTTAATTTAGGTAAGCATGCCAGCATTTGCTAATTATAACTATACATGAAATATAGCTGAGTCCAATGAGAAATAATAGATTTTTTAAAAATACATTACGTAGTATAACAGTGTAAGGCTTGACCTCAGCAGTTACAATTCATCGTGTAGGAGACGTGAATGTCTGCCAAGTCGTCTAAATAGGTTGAGATATTTTTGCTAAAAACCACTGTGATGTCATGCTTTCTCTTAGGTCATGTCACTTTGGGCCACTTCCTGTTTTATTTTGTCTACTTACCACTACTCTGAATTCCCATTCACCACTTACTGTCGGTGTGTTTAGTCTGTGTCCTACCCTCTCTAGGTGCCAGATCATCTTACCACATGTTAAGCATTAGAGCCCTTTGTTATTCTGTTCTCCACATGTACCCATGTCTATTCTTGGTTTCTGCCTTTGCTTTCTGCTACTGGATTCATTTGCCAGAGTTGACCACTGCGCTGTGTAAGCAAACTTTGTTCAAAGTGAAGTCCTGATTTGAGTCCTGTATTAAGGGAACAGGACATCATAGAAGATCATCAGTCAGTTTTATGCACAGTCTGTGCATTCATGCTTTTGGGATATTTCTTTATGCATTTATCCAGTGGGCATTACAGGGATGGTTTAGAACACATTAATTTGTCACTGCTTCCACTTAACATTCCCACTTAATTTGCCTTTTAAAATCCATTTTTATTGCATGATGATGTTGCAACAGTGTCATAATATGAAGCTGGCTGGACCCACAAAGCAGACTTGAAAAATAGGTTATCTTTAGTTAAGTAAACTTTATTGAAAAGGTGGTGAGTAAAAGAGGGACTGAAACTGGGAATGAGTCTCAGCTTCGAAGTGGAGGTGAAAGAGGGAGCTCTGCTGGAGAAGAGAAAGAGAGTTAAATCATAGTCGGGGGGGGGTGCAAGTGAATGAGTATAATCTGTTTTTTTCTTTACTCAGAAATGTGGATGACCTGAGCTCAGAGGGAGTACTGAGCATACTGAGCAAGTTGGCGGATGTCCACGGAGAAGTGGTGGAGAGCGGTTGGGCAGGCTGGGCAGGAGTCACAGGAGTCCGGAGGTCCAGTCGAGAAAAAGGGAAGGAGAGCGAAACAGCCAGGTTGCAAATCTGTGGATCCTGGTGCCAGTGGTTTCCAGGCGAGGCTTTTAGAGCTGTAACTAAGATGAGCACAGGGAGACAATGATGTAAATAAGAAAGGCTTTACGTAGGTTACTAGCTGTGTGAAATGTCGCGTCACCATGGTGAGCGAAACGGTCTGGCAGGAAACTGCAGCACCACCTATCCCTTTTATCCCTGCGACCTGATGAAACAACTACTCACAGGTGAGAAGGGGTAGAACGACTCCGCCCAGCAAGCCCAGCAACTCCACCTGCAGAAAATAAAAAACAAACGGAGAACACAGAAACACAATGCCCCAGTCTTGCTGAACCATAACAACATGTAATGTATGTAATTTTTAATAAAATTTTCAAATACACTGCTATAGTTACAGTTGCTGTAATTAATGTCTCCTTCAGACAGAAATAATAAAACTTTAAAAATCTTCCCCCAAATCAAGCATTCATTTGTCTTTCAACAGATATTTTATGTATCTCTTTTGATGTGTAACATTCTCATTTACTGAGAAGACTTATTACAAAGTAATATTATTAAATACTGTGTATTTAATAGTTTTTCTTAATGTTCCTTTATAATTAGAAGTGTTCTTGTCAGCTTAATTTAAGTGAGGAATTTAATATTATAGAAAGTTGGGAGCATAGTTGTCTTTTCTTTTCACCTTTGAGGTATTCGGAGCTATAATTAACTTTTCCTACTGCTGCATAAGTGTGCTTATCACAACACTTAACAGCACCTTATCACAAAATATGTCACCTTCAGAAAGAGCACCTCATCTTAAAATCAAACCCTATTGTTGTTCCTATGGGAGAAAGACAAAAAAAAAAGGCAAATGAAGATTTCCTGACAAACATATGTTATTTCTAAAGTTGAAGCTTGTCCAGCAATATTTGCGCTGTTGTAATGGTGAGACAAAACAACCAAATATGAAAAATCCATGCTAACTCCACACAGAAAGGCCCTGGCCAGATGGTGGATTTGAACCCAAGCCCTTATTGATGTGAGGCAACAGTGCTAACCACCACACCACCTTGCCAAAAAAAAAAAAAAGTTTAAAAAAAAAAAAATCTATTATTATGAAGGGGTGCTTAGTTCATTTGCACATAAAATAAGAACCTGACAGATTAATTGACTTCAGTGTCATTGAAAACAGTGACAGTGACCTAAATACACCATCTGTCATGACTTGTGAGAGAACAAAACCAGGAAGCCAGCCAAGTAAGAATACCATATGATTACAAAGCACCCCAAGTATGAAGAAAAACAACCATTTTCCATCTGCAGAGAGCATATTATTCTTGCCAGAAATTGCAGATGGTGACAAAGTTTCATTTAAAAAAAAGCAATCGATGGCTTCTTTTCAAGATGTGGACAAATGCAACTGCACAATAAATGGCCTTCTGTTAAAGTGGTTACACGTGAACATTATAGCAGATGATTCAAGCTGCAATGTGTGTGTGTGTGTGCGTGTGTGTGTGCGTGTGTGTGTGTGTGTGACTGCAAATAAAGTTAAATATTTCTCACTAGAATATAATATATTTTTATGACTTCTTTATTGCTCCTTTATTCTGCTTTATTCTGCTTTAATGATTACAGTGTATTATTATCTTGTCATGCATTCATGTTTTAATTTATTATTTCTTCCGTTAAGTTTTTCATATTATAATTAGTAAATTATTGCTATCATTATTAAGTATTACTTGTTATCAGAAGTCAAATAAAAAAATGCTATCCAGTGAGGTTTAACAGTGAAGACTGGTTGTTCAGTGGTTTCTTAATCACACTAAAAGCCAATAAATGTTAACAAATGTCAATAAAGTTTCAGATCTGAATATAACCAAGACTGTACGGTGTTACCCTAATAACAAACCATGGGTAACGCAGGAAGTCAAAGCTGTCCTCAGCAGGAAGACGGCCACCTTCAGGAGCAGGGATAGGGAGGCGATGAAAGCAGCACAGCAGGAGGTGAAACGATGGGTGAGGGAAGCAAAGGACAGCTACAGGAGAAAGGTGGAGCAGAAGCTGAAGGAGAACAACATGAGGGAGGTCTGGAAACGTGTGAAAACCATCACACACACATACACACTTCCCCTCACGGCAGCCATCTCTCCTTCCCTCAAAACACCTCCCTCCAGACAACACAGCACCCCTTTCCCTCCCCCTCCTCCTACTCCTCCTCCCGCACCACAACACAATCTCCTCCAAGCATTAATGTGGACCAGGTCAGGGGTCAGCTGAGGAAGCTTCATCCCAGGAAAGCAGTGGGCCTGAACAACGTGTGCCCCCAACTGCTGAAGATCTGCACTGCTGAACTGGGTGAACCACTCCAACGCATCTTCAGTCTCAGTCTGCAACTGGGGAGAGTGCCCACCCTCTGGAAGACATCCTCTGGAAGACATTTCAGTTCGAAGAAGGAATGGCCTAGCAAGCTGAATGACTTCCAATCGATGGCATTCACATCTAATGAAGACTTTGGAGTGGTTCTTCCTCAGCCTCCTTAGACACCAGGTGCAACACACCCAGGACTATCTACAGTTTGCATACCAGGCAGTTGTCGGTGTGGAGGACGCCATCCTGTCCCTGTCACACCGAGCACACTCTCATCTTGATACGGGAATAATGATTCACACTAGAACATACAAAACATTTTTTTTTTAATTTTTTAAAATTAAATTAGACCTTTTATTATTTCATGAATGATATTAGCTCATTTTGAATTTGATGGCTGTCACACATCTCAAAAAATCTGGGATGAGGGAAAAGAAGGCTGGAAAAGTAAGTGTCACTAAAAAGAAAGAGCTGGAGGAATATTTTGTAACTAATTAGGTTATAATTAGTAATAACTGGCAACAGGTCAGTAACATGATTGGGCATAAAAAGAGCATCTTAGAGAGGCAGAGTTTCTCAGATGTAAAGATGGGCAGAGGTTCACCAGTCCACAGTAACTGCATCTACAAGTTGAAGAACAATTTCAGAATGATGTTCCTCAACATAAAATTGCTAACACTTTGAATATATCATCATTAACAGTGCATATTTTCAAAAGATCCAGAGACTCTGGAGAAATCTCTGTGTACAAAATCAGTATTGATCTTCCGTGATCTTCAGGCTTTCAGGTAGTACTTCTGGAAATTACTGTCTGTGAACACAGTTCACCGTGCCATCCACAAATGCAGGTAAAAGCTCTGTCATGCACAAGAAGCCATACGACTGAGGCAAAGTGGAAAAGTCTTCTGTGGTTAGAAAAACTGAAATTTGAAATTCTTTTGGAAAGCATGGACTCAACATCCTCCAGACTAAAGAGTAGAGAGTCTGGTTTGTTATCAGAGGTCAGTTCAAAAACCTGCAGATTTGATGGTATGGGGGTTCATCAGTGCCTATGGAATTGACAGCTTGCACATTTAGAAAAGCACCATCAATGCTGAAAGGTATATATAGTTAGAGCAACATATGCTCCTTTCCAGATGATGTGTTTTTCAGGGAAGGACTTGCATAGTTCAGCAAGACAATGCTAAACTTGTCTCTTGCTAAAAGAAGAGGGGATGCTACATAATGGTAAACATGGCTGAACTTTTTTTAAAGTTTCACCCTTTTTTTGTTCTAGTGTGGATAAAATATGGGTCTATGAGATTTGCAAATCACTGTATTCTGTTTTGATTTACATTTCACACATCGCGCCAACCTTTTTGAGACTATAGGATTATAAATGGGAAAGGACATAAAGTATTTGTACATTTATCCATTAGGATGAGCTCCTCTGAGACTCAGATATGGAGATATGCTGGTGTGTGTGTGTGTGCATGCGTGTGTGTGTGTGTGTGTGTGTGTGTGTGTGTGTGTGTGTGTGTGTGTGTGTGTGTGTGTGTGTGTGTGTGTGTGTGTGTGTGTGTGTTGCCTTGACCTGAGCACTGACATCATATAAATTGACTGTCTATAAATGGAACCTCATTAGTGGGCTTTTATAATAGAGACGGGGCATCTCAAGAATCCGGTGAGGTTTAAAATCAACCAGTGACGCAACAGTTATGAGCCATCAGAGTTCATGTCTGACTTGTTATGTCCTGTCTGATTTGTCACACGGAAGTCTTCTTGATGAACATTTATTGATGTCTTATCCGTTTATCTTGTTTACTGTAAAGCTATTTTTTTAAACACAATTTTTGCTGAACTGCATCTTCTGCAGTACAAGTGGCTTGTCTATATGTAACATACAGAATAATGGACCACTGAATTTCCTTCAATTCCCCAAGACTTGAGTGTAAATGCATTTCAGTTCATTTCATTCATAAAAACCCTTCCCACCATGTCCACAGACTGTATACCTGTGCTGTGATGGACTAAAACAAGGCTCTCTTTCTTCCCTTCTTCTACAAATCCCAGAAAAGCTGGTTTTGTTTTTTCCGCTTGATTCACACAACCCACTCCTGCCACGCAGGACAAATGCACTCTTTGTGCTTAAGCTAGAGGACAGACTGCAAAGACTGCAGGAGCTACGTTTGTGGGCAGAGTGTGAAACAGGGATCAGAAGACATCTTATTCAGTACCGGGAAGGTTTAGAGACAACCAAGTAATTTATGTTCCCTTGAGTTGACTGAACTTTTACATTGTGATAATTCAAACCAAACCAAATCAGTCCTGTTTGCTGTATAGTTTAAATAAACCTGAAAGCACAACTGCTACAGAAGATCATGTAGACTGCAAACTCAGGAGAAGCCATAAAACTGTTTAATTTCATATTTTGGTAATCATAATAATTTAAATCTCACAAATCTTTACATACAGAGGCTAGCACTACAATAGCCTTTTATTCTATATTTGTAAGACTGGATCACATAGTTCTGATTTACATCTAATCAGAGCTTTTCATTTGTGGAGTTCAGACAAATGAACTGTACATACGTCACCTTGCTTGTTTCAGATGACTAATTCCATTTATCCATCATCTCTTCCCTCTTGACCCTGTGGGAGATAAGCTGGTGCAAGACAGATAGGGTTTCCTCAACAGCTTCTTTCTTCTTCTTTTGGTTTCTCCCTTATTGACCATAGTGCATAGACTGATCCTTAACAGCTAATGCTGAAAATGATTGAAATCATTTTAGCATAGAATAGCTTTTTAGCTACAATTCTTCACTAAAACATTTATATTAATTGCTAATATACACTCCATTACATTTCAGGGTGTTATATTGCAGTTTTCCTTTATCTTGTCCATCCATTCATTTTCTTCCAGTTACCCAGTTCAGGGTCATGGGGGTACTGGAGCCTATCCCAGCTGTCATAGCGCGAGAGGAGGGGTACTCCACTGACAGGTTGCCAATCTGTCACGAGGCTAACACAGAAAGACAGACTACTATTCATACTTGTGTTTAATTTAGAATCACTGAATAACCTAAGCCCATGTGTGGGGGGAAGCCAGAGAACAGTCCTAACCACTGCACCACCGTGCCACCCAGAGCCATTTTTATGGTATCGCTACTTTATCATCATCCGCCACTTTAGCAGTCAATATTTTTCATAGGTTAAAAAAAAGAGAATTTTCCTCCTTATTGCCACCAAGTGTGTATTCATTTTTGGATTTCTCAGTGCTATACTGTTTGCCCTGAATATTTAAAATCTCCTGAAATGATACAGTATATAGTATATATAAATAAAATGAGATTTAAATATATGAGTTGAATCTGCAATCTGAAGCAGCTGTTTTTTGAACTAATGTGATTTCCTCCTCCCATAATAAATGGAAATAATATTTAATGTGTAACAGTTTTTTTGTTTGTTTGTTTTTTTTAGTATTAGTTCTGTGTTATGTACTCAGCCATCACCTCATTTGTCCTTCTCTGTTTGTAACCCTTTGTTGCCTCTAATATTGTGACAGCTTGCATAACAAATTGCTTGCGTGACCATTCACTGCTCAGAGGAGTACTGTATACTACTCTTTGAAGCTGCTGCTATTATGTTAAGAGCCGGCTTCATTTTCCATATTCATCGGCTTCTGTGTGAGCAGAACTCGTGATCCTCTTGTGCAGCTTGGTTTTGTCTTCTGTGTTTTGAATGTAAGATGACAAACAACTAAAGATATATGTATACAGACAGAGACTTAAAAGAGATGCTTAGTTATTCTTGATTTGTAGGTGGAGCCCATATTAGCTGTAGCAGTGACCTGTAAGAGGAAAACAGACTCTTTTTTTTTGTATTTGCTTTTCGTGTGATTCTCGTTTAAGAACTGCTTAATGACTTTATTCGATTCTCTCATCATCTGACCTATCTGCTGCTATTTTGAGCATGTTCTTCATCTTGCTCTCCTTGGTGAGTGTGTGACCTTTATGTTGTCCTCAGTCCTCTTCAGTCTCTCTCAGATCTTTTTTTGTCTCGTTTCCACTTTAATCATATCTCCCTCCCACTTTCAGTTTGTCTGGCTGTTTCTCTTGTGAATGGAGAGACAGAGATTGAGTCTTAGAATGGGAGCCAGCAGCCTACACAGCAATGTTACAAAACACTGCAGCATTTGTAGTTCACAATGCTGCCCTGTTTTCATCCTGCCTACATAGAATGGATTGATTCACAAGTTGTTAATAAAAGTTCTAAATTCTGATACAACTGATTTGAGATGTGGTTATAAATATACCTGCTGATCCACTGGGCTGGGCCCCCTCGAGCTGCGCTCAGTGTCTCAGTTTCTAGGAGCCATTTTTCCTTTTTTCTCTTGATCTTTTTTCTCTGTTTGTCTTCTTTCGTTCTTCTTCCATTTCAAGAGTTTCCCAACACCCCCCCCCCCCCTTACTAGTATATGCATCTATTTACTTTACTAGAAAAATTATTTAACTATATACATATAGATATCTATTAATTTATGTTGCTACAATTACTTGTTTATGCTCGTGTGTGTGTTTATCTACAGATAGATAGATAGATAGATAGATAGATAGATAGATAGATAGATAGATAGACAAAATATAAAAGTACATCTGATTCAGAGTTGGATTTGATGTTGGTTACTCCTACATTTACATTTATCCTGTGCGTCATAGATTTATTTATGCATGTAAAGCATGGGCATCCCATTACTTAACTCCAGTTTTAAGTGCATATTGTGCCCAATGGTGGTGATTTATTTGGAAAGCGTAGGCCACTGTAGAGATAGACAGAAAGTAAATGGTAACTGGCACATCTACAGCCCACATACTGCATGATACATAAGGTTAGAGTAATCAGGCCAGATCTAGAGAGCTTTCCCTTCTAGCTTTTTTAAAATTCTTTCTAATATCGCCCTTCAAAAGAAGACTCTTGAAGCGTACGTCACACTTTTCTGTATACTGTGTCTCTCAAAACATTTCTTCTCAATCATAAACATGATGGACATAAATAGTGACATTTCTGTCTTCTCACTTTGTTTCTCAGAGGCACGCTGTTGCACAGGTACCTCAAAACAAGCAACCAAAGCAGCTAATTTGCAACGTTTATAACAAAACCAGAAACCAAGTTATTTCTCTCTTTTCGACTTTTTTTTTTTTCCTTAATGGTGAATACAGTATGCTGTTAAAACCATACACACATTGTGTGAGTGACTGAACAGAGGTTGGAACCTGTGCTGTCATTCAAGAGTGAGTCACGAACAGGAGGACACTGCCAAAGCACAGTTACCATCAACTCAAGTGTTGACGTCCCACAAAGGGTCTTCCTATGTAAATATAAAAAATACCACTTTCATAATAATGTCATGTCATCCAAGTACTGTGGAAAAAAAAAACTGCATAATGTGGGAAATGCTGGAGTTACAATATTTTCAGGAGCAGTGATAGGAGTGATATAATGTGCTGAAGCAACATAACAGGTGTTTAGCTTGTGCATTCACTAGTCCATCATTTGTAAAATTGCCAGAATTGTTCTCACTGAAAAGGGTAATTGATGGGTTCACCTACTTGCCAAAGAGACGTCTTTTTATCATAAAGGCAAAGGCAAACTTTTATTGATGTGTGCTCAGAAACAAATATTGGGCATGTGGTGAACCAGCAGGAGCAGAGAACTGACAGAGGACTGATTCTAAAATGCTTCAGCTAAAGCCTTATTTAAATACACTTAAATACACTTAACTTTTATGTATAGTGCAAATAGTAATGGGGGAAAAAAAGTCACTGAACAGAAAGAAACCTTAGAGGAACACATACACTCACACAGGAACAGGTGGATGATGCAGTAATAAATAAAACATTTTTCTCTTTTACAATTTGTGTTCAAAGGGCCTAACATGAAGCTTTTCAGTTGGTTCTAAATCCATTCATCCAGTTCACAACTGCGAGGGGCTAGAGCCTATCCTATCAGTCACAGGGTGAAAGGGGGGAGCCAGTCTGTCAGGGCTAACACAGACAGCCAATTTAGAATCATCAATCAACCTAACAAGCATGTCTTTGGACTATGAGAAGAAGCCACAGGCAGGCAACGTGCACACGCCGCCAGTAGATTTGAACCCAGGACTGTCTTGTAATGAGGCAACAATGTTAACCACCATGCCACATTCGGGCTTAATTTATTATTATTATTACTAACACAGACTTAAACAACAGTCATTTAATGTTTAATAATTCAATAATTTGTTTCTTGGTTCAGCAGTTGTATTAATTTTCAATAGGGGTGCTTATGAACTGTAACGCAAGAGGTGAAATGCACTTACAGATTGCAACAAACAAGGCTGGAGCTTATGTGTGTTTGTGTGGGTGCAGTTGTCTAAATTTATTCCTCTTGAAAGCTATTTCAAAACATGTGGTGTGCAAATGTTACACAATCCTCATGGAGAAAATTAGCTATCCCATACACCATCCTTTCTAATGCCCTTCCTTCCTTTTGGGGATTGTGTCAGTCCTTTTTTTCTGTCTTTACATTAGTCAGAAATGGAGCCACTCAAGCACATGTTCTAATTGTGCGAAATTACATAACTGACCTACAGGTATAACCGACTTGGAGAGCAGGGGAATAGACTGTTCTTTGCCTTTATTTTGTCATTGTACAGGGGATGGTTTTCATGCAGTTTAAAGTGCTCATACATACTTAAAAGCTCCACTCTTTCACTACTAGAACCACTGCTGTAGCATAGTGAACAGTGCAAATACAGAAAATTCTAGCTTACTATATTTATTTATTTAAAGAAAAGTTAAGTAAGCATTAAAACGATCACGTGATGCTCTAAATGTCACGTCTTAATCACACAGGTGAGTTCCTTAACAAAGACTTTCCCTTTCATATAATAACCAACACAACATCAAGCTGCATGTTTTTCACTGTGTGCTTGTGAGTATTACCGTGATGTCATCCATCCTTTTGTTTTGTCATGGTGTACGCAGCTAAAAACAGACATCAAATAATCTTAATGGATGAATCCTCTTCATGTGACATTGGGAGGTACAAATCCAGCTGTGCACACACGCTCATGTGAATGTGAGCTTTCATTTGTGCATCAGTACTTGTCATAGCACCTGCTGATGATGCCAGAGTAGAGGATTGTGTTAAACCAAACGTGAGCTTGAATCTGGATGAGTTTCCGGCAGCTTCTATCTCATTATGTTATTGGGTATGAGTGGCACTGATGACCTAGATGCTTTATTTCAGCCTACCAGTTGTGGCATTACTCTTGAATGAATGAGGTCCAATTAGGACTATTTTTAGACTGCTCCCACCTTTTGTTTCATAAGCCAGTGACTTACAATGCATTTGTATTATTCATTATTCAAACAAAAACAAGTATTTATCTCTATCTTAAAGTACATATAAACTATGTGTACACAATATTCCACAGTTTGGTTAAAATGAAACATTCATTTTTACAGTATACAGATTCATTATAAGATTCACAATTGAACTCTGGTGCCCCCCCCCCCCCCCCCCCCCCCCCCCAAAAAAAAAAAAACCAAAAAAAAAAACACTCGCCTCCCCTATCACAGATCCTTAACAGATCAAAATTGTCTGGAGACTAGATTGTCTCTGGACACCTGTGGAGCATTCAAAGCACCCAAGAGCACAGTAGCTTCAATTACTACCAAATGGATGAAGCTTGTAAACTCCAGCAGTTTTCTTAGATCTCTATAATCAGGATGGAAAAGCCTTGGTCAGACAGGTAACCAATAGCCAGTGGCTCTCTAATGGGCAGAAAGCTATTCCTCATTAAAAACCCACACATCTATCTATCTATCTATCTATCTATCTATCTATCTATCTATCTATCTATCTATCTATCTATCTATCTATCTATCTATCTATCTATCTATCTATCTATCTATCTATCTATCTATCTATCTATCTATCTATCTATCTATGACTTAAATTGGTGGTGGCAGGCTCATGCTGTGGAGATGTTTTTCTCCATGAGGAACTGGGAGTCTACAGGAAAAGATGTACATGATAAAGGACTCGGTGTGTCAGCAAGGACTAAAGACCTTGCATGACCCTACAGATTCCGACTGAGGACTTGAATCCAATGGATCATCTCAATGAGACCTCGAAACATGCACCAACACTCTCCCTTCAAACCAGCTGTAAATACTTAGATGAATGGGGCATTTCAGTTTTTACTATTTGATAAATGTTTTTGCTTTGTCACTGAAGAGTGTTGTGTGAGGAGATAATAAGATGTGGAAAATTTGCACTGTATCTGTTCTTATTGAGTTCTGCGAGCACCCCAGGGTCAGGTTGGTGACTTTACTGTCATTTGAGAGTGAGTCATGAGCAGGAGGACACTGTCCAAGCGCATTTACTAAAGTGTTCCCATAGTAATATATAAAATAGCATTCAAGAGGCAATCTTTTATAAAATCACCAAAATCTTTCTCTCTGAAGAAAGTCATTAACGGTTCCATCTATTTGTCAAAGAGATAGCTTTTTATCATTTAGACACAGGGGACTTTTTTATATCAGCTTTTGCTCAAAAAACAAAGATATGGAACCTGGTGGATAAAAGGCAATAGAGTAAAGAAAGAAATAAGGGGTAGGAAAGAAAAATTGTTGTGAGTTAAAAGATTATTTTAGGAGCAGAACTGATTGCTAAACCTCGCAGCTGGAGCCTGGCTGTCACGAGGACGTGGGCTGCTTGCATCTGACGGTTAATCTACCGACACATTTTTGCATCAGTTCACTGCTCGTTCTTGATTTGAAAACTACGTCTAAGAACGTAACAGCACTGAATGACAGAAGGTTAAGATCATTTCATTTCACTTGGCATGAAGGAGCATTAAAATGAAGGAATGGAGTACTATTCTGATCATTACTGGGTGTTTTCAGTTTTATTATGAATGGAAAATAGTTTGTATAGAATGATTTGATCTTTCAGAGTTTATTTAAGTGCAGGCTGTTATTTTCTTTTTTCCTATGAGATAAGAGTTGAGACATTTCAGTGACGCCAGGAAATGGTGCAAAACATCAATTTCACTCTCTCAGCATTCTTAACCTTTTGGATTTGTGGTCCGGACATTAATCTGTTGATATTTAGTTGCAGTGTGTTTTGCAGTGGAAGTGAAAATGTGAGTAGGTGTTACCAGGCAAAACTGGCATTATGATTTTTACATAAAAGTCACTCTGGTGGTTTCTCAGACGTGAGGCTGATATATTGAATTGCCATCAGAGTAACGGTTGTAAGGGTTAAATGTTTTCAATACTGTGAAGAAAGTCTTCATATTTTGAAAGCCTCGCGTCCCCTCCTATTTCAGCCTCTTTCCTTATCATACTGCCACAGTTTTGATGTCTTCAGAAAGTCCTGAGCAAGAAAAGATTCAAAGACTAAATGAGAGTTTGCTGAAATAGGTCACACACTTCAAAGACAAAAATTACTTTGTTTTACTGGTTTTTAATTATTATTATTATTATTTGTGGGGAACTTTTTCTTCAGCACGTTGTAATTTTACTTAAAGTTTCAAGAGCCCTGGCATTTAGAGCACCAGAACACGCTTTTTACAGGAAACTAAGATTTTTAAATCTGGGCACTCTTGTGGGTGAACATGCTGAGTTATTTACCATAACAAAAACTGTATATATATATGTTTTCCTTTCCTGTGTCTCATTTCTCTTAGGACCAGAGAGAATGGCGTCATTCTGATGTTTGGTTATGTTCTCTGGAAGTATTTCCTGTAGGGGTCCAGGACGTAATATACATTGCAACATTTTACCTTCGTCCCCACCCAGCAGAATTTCTTTTTTTACTCTCAAAGCCTCCTGCAACCAGCTACTTAAGCCTGTTAGTCACAATGTGATGTAAAACTGCGTCATTAGTGAGCCAACAGCTTTTACGGTCGTTTGTCTGGTATAAATACTGACGTATGGCGTCTATGTTTACATGAGCGTTGAAGTCAACAAGACTGACTTCCTGTGTTGATTCCATCATTCCCATGCCAGCTGAATTTCTGCTTAATTTTATGCTCCACTGAATTATGGGTTTATTTATGCTCTGCCCATCTACTCATCCACACCGCCCATTTAGTCATCCAATCACTTCTAAGTGGGGGTTGATTTAAGCGGCACTATCACAGCCCCTGCTACAACATCAGCTGAGCAAAAGAGAAAAAAAAAAATCTATAAAATATAAAAAATATAAAGTTTTTTTAGATTAGTTGTTATTTCCTGACACCCCCATCTGATATTGATTTTTAAAAAGCACAGAGTGCATATAAGATGTAAGCAGGATAACTTGGCACAAACCGCAACACTGTGGGACGATTACGTACTTTAAGGTATACATATTTTGCAATTTAAAAGTAAAAATAAGACTGAGTCACTGTGTTAAGAAATTACAGTCATGTGTAAAGAATAAAGGGTGAGGTGGTCTTCTCGGTAAAACCTCCACTTTAATTTTGTTTGGTTTATTTTTGGTCTCAGAGAGTTCAGCAAAATGTGTTTTATCATCCAGCCTATCCTGGGGGAGGAAAAGAAAGCTCGCCAGTTAAAATATTGCTGTTGTCACAATGAGGGGAGGAAAAATTATTTATAGCTCTAACTGGAAAACGAGTTACATTAAAAATCAACATGTGGCGCGTTGTTGAAATGAAACTGATAATATTAGAACAGTCCCACGTCAAAGTGTGGAGGCACTGACAGGCAGTGGTTTGTGTTTTCACTGCTTCACACCGAGAATATTGGAGAAGGCATTTTATTTGAAAGGCATCTCGGATAGCAGACGTTACTGTTCTTAAACATGTGGTTCCCATTAAAAATTTTGTGCCACAATGAAGGTTTTGGAATTCCTTGGTCCTTGGATGCATTTCCTCATTCCGGAAATATCTCTCAGAAGCCTTCCAATTATGATAACATATTTTCCTTCAAGTCTATAAATAATTAGATTAATTTTAAATAACTAGGTTCTTTTTTTTGCTTTCTGTTTTTCCAATAGCATCGTCATGTTGTCTCTGCCTTACCATTGGTAGCTTTTATTTGCACAGTTTTATGATCTGTTGACACATGCTAGCTCTTGAACCAGTAGGGAAAACAATGAGGGATGTTTTTAAAAGCCAGGCCCTGGTTCCTGTTTTCTAATTTTAAATCAGACAAAAAAGAAATGAAGAATTTCCTGACTGCTTCCTGAGGGATCAATCCCTGGTTGCTAAGAGACTAATGGAAAGTCTTGGGCTTAAGGAATGGCAGGAGTGAGTCACTGACCAATGAAAACTGAGGGTATGAGTTAATGAAAGAGCAAATAAAAAGAAGAAAGGATTGTCATGGTGGAAAAAACAATAACTGCAATCATTACGCCTTTTGGTCTCATTTTTTATCCAAACATCTGAGTGTGTCTCAGTATGTGTGTGTGGATGTGACACATTACTCCATTACTGCATTTATTTTGTCTGTTTTTATTCAGTAACATTTTGCATTTTACAGACTCCACAAAATAGCTATAATAATCTAAATTCATGACAAAACTCCAGTGTGTGGAGGTTCATGTAATGGGAAACCACGAAGCAAGGCGTTCCATCTATGAAAACCAGTTTAAGGAACCTTCTTTTAGTTGTATAAAGCTGTGCTGCCTCCATATATGTGCAACATGTCTTTAATCAGAGCACAGAAATGAGAGGGATACACAGGTTAGCAGTGTTTGTTAAGCAGCACTTGGCCCTCCCAGTGCTATTAATGCCCTATTAATGCCACAAAGATGAGACGGGATTTGTGCAGGGATTAACTGCTTTATGGGCAGAAACTAATAAACCGGATAGCAACACCGCTTTGAAGTTATGCTACCGCTTGTCAAAACATCCATACGTGCTAATTGTGATTCATTCAAAATGGCAATAGAAAACTTGCCATTAGCAATTTATTAAAGAAGGTGCGAAGAAAGATTCAGCAATGATGCAGCAGCACCATGAGGCTGTACTCAGGTACAGTTATACCTTGTTGATCAGAACTGCAGCGCTAACTAACCATGTAGAATTTAAGGTTTAGCATGGCAGTTTTAGTTTAGTATATTAGCAGACGCATTCTGACATGTTAATGATGTACTGTTGCAGTATGTTTCATCCCCTGGGGATGTTTATTTTTCCATTGTTGAGAAACATGGTGACGCACCAGTTTGAAATACCAGTATTGTAATCTGTGTAGGTAGTTCTCAGAAAAACTCCTGGTTTAGAGGATTTTCTGGCTTGTTACCAGTTCTACTGATGGAATAATTCTGAATATATGCTCACTAACCACTTTATTAGGTACACCCTGCTAGTACTGGATTGGACACCCTTTTGATTTCAGAACTGCTTTAATACTTCATAGCATACATTCAGCACGGTGCTGGAAACATTCCTCTAAGATTTTGATCCAAATTGACATAATATCATCACACAGTTGCTGCAGATTTGTTGGCTGCACATCCACAGTGTGAATCTCCAGTTCCACCACATTCCTGAGGGGCTCTTTTTAGGTGCTCCCTGATGTCTGTCTCTGTCCCAGCTGCTTTCAAACAGCCCCTCGTCAAAAAGAGCAATTTGGATTCCTCTGTTCTCTCTAATTTCAGGCCCATTTCTAAGCTCCCTTTTCTGTCAAAGGTCTTAGAGAAAGTAGTTTATAACCATACCTGGATTTAAACAGCTTCTCTGAGAAGTTCCAGTCTTGTTTCAAATCATGACATAGCACAGAAACAGCCCTTCTAAGAGTCTTTAATGAACTGCTTTTAACTGGCCCCATGTTCTTTGACCCGACTGCACCCTTTGAGACTGTAGATCATAGCATACTTCTGTCACATCTTGAAATGTGTATGGGTATTAAAAGTAAAACCCTTAAATGGTTCCAGTCATATTTGTCATATAAGTGTTTCTCTGTCCACATAGGACAGTATTTGTCATCTGTCCCAGTTTAGTTGAGGGCTATCTCAAGGTTCTCTATTTGGTCGAATCCTCTTCTCTTTATACATGCTTCCCTTGGGGTCCATTTTTAGAAAGCTTAACATCTCCTTTTCATTGCTTTGCAGATGACATAGATATATCTGCCTATAGAAACAGCCACCCTTTTAGATAAGTATAACAGTGCCATTGGCCTTTTAGCTTCTTACTGTCACCTTGTTGTTGTCTTGTTAAAATGAGCTTCTTTCAACCTCCATATGGTGAAGGCCTATCTCCCACTACATAACTTTGAGAGCATAATTCACGCTTTTATTACCTCTCGTTCAGACTATTGTAATTCTTTATATGTTGGCTCTGATTAGTCATTACTTCATCACCTGTAGGCTGTACAAAATGCTCGTGTTCTGACAGGAAAGAATCAGTGTCATCACATTGCTCCTATATTGGCCATTTTACACTGGTTTCCAGTCCATTTCAGGATCCAGTTTAAAATTTTATTACTTGTTTTTAAGAGTCTCAGTGGTTTAGCGCCACCTTACTTAACTGAACTTTTGCAACACAAAACTCCTACCACAGCGCTGAGGTCTACGAACCAATTGCTCTTGAATATTCCTTGATCGGGGCTTCAAACCAGAGGTGATAGAGCCTTTTCAATGGCGACTCCTGGTCTTTTGGAACAACCTGCCCAGTCCCTAAATCATTTTAAAACACTGTTAAAAATCTACTTATTCTTCCTTGCTTTCAGTTCTAGTTGAGCAGGGTATGCTGGCTTTTGGCTGTTATGTTTTATTTGATGATTTTTAGTGTATATTTATTGTTGATTTAGTGACTGTTATCTATAGTGTACATTTTTATAACCTGTGCAGCACTTTGGTCAATAGAGGTTGTTTAAAATGTGCTATAGAAATAAACTTTCACTTGACTTGACTACTGGATTGAGATCTGGTGACTGAGGAGGCCATTTGAGTACAATGAGCTCATTGTTATGTTCAGCAACATAACAGTTTGGGATGATATCAGCTTTGTGACCTGTTATGTTATGCTGCTGAAAGCAGCCATCAGAAGATGGGTACTCTGTGATTATAAAGGGACATAATCAGCAATAATACTCAGGTAGGCTGTGGGTGTTAAACAATGCTCAGCTGGTACTAAGGGGCCCAAAATGTGCCAAGAAAATATCACCCACACTATTACACCACTAGCAGCAGCCTGAATTGATACAAGGCAGGATGGATCCATGCTTTAATGTTGTTGACACCAAATTCTGGCCACTTAATGTCACAGCAGAAATCAAGACTCATCAGACCAGGAAACCTTTTTTCAATCTTCTATTTACTAATGTTGGTGATTCTGCATGTCTCAGTTTCCTGTTCTTAGCTAACAGGAGTGGCACTCAGTGTGGGTTTCTGTTGCTGATAACATTACATAAAAGTGCAAAGATTCTTCTTGTTACAATTTTGCTACATAAAAAAAATAAGATAGAGAAATATTAGTTTTTGGTTCTGTTGCTTCCTTCCAGAGCTGGTCAGTTTAGGTCACAAATTCAAAAGTGGGCAGTACACATCGACATTATCCACTGTGTGAATGGGTAACAAAGGCATGAAGAGGACATGTTCCTGCCAATGAACCTGGAAGGTTTTCCTTTGACATTTTCACTACAGGGGAATGAGTGAGATTTTGTGTTACAGAGCTGCTTTTGTGAAATAACATTTTATGTAGCTAGCTCCTAATACATCAGTATTACAGATCAATAAAACATTTTTCTGGAGTCACACACAAAAAGACAAAATGACGGTTAAATATTGTTGAAGGTGTTCATTCAGCAAACAATAAAATATATTAACTGCTAAAAGGTTTTGATAGAAAATATTTATAAACCTTTCTGCAAGGTGGAGGAGCTCTGACAGCTTGATTTATGTGCATGCTGTATATACACCAGCTTTTAATGAGGCATTTCAGCAAACACACCAGCACTGTGCTAGTTGCAAAACAGTTTCACTGTGCAGCTGTAACCAAATTCACTGAAATAAAGCATCCTTACACGTATAAAAACATATACATGTTGCAGCAAAAGACAGATTTTTTACTTAGTTTAAGATTATATTTTCCCTATTGTATGAAGTGATTCACACAAAAGGATGTAGATACCGCTGCCAACAGTGTATGTGGGACACAATGTCTGAGACAGGAATAGATCCAGAAGGAAGTGAAAGCAGTCACACAGTGGAAAAAGCTAATTTGTCATCAGCAAGGTTTTTACTAAGCCTTTGTGGTCGTTGCTGCGCATCCAAATCCAGTTATTCCATCCTTGTCTAACCACCAACCGAATAAACTATTTAAAGTCCTTTTAACAGGAGATGCTTTTAAAGAAAAGACAACCTCAGAGTGGAAAGAAAAAAAAAAAAAAAACTGCACCACCATCTAAAATCATCCAAAGTCTCACCATCCACATGTGTTTGCTTCTGGTAAATAAAACACAGAGGATACAGAATGTGGATTTCACCTGAAAGGAGCCGTAATCAACCAAGAATACACAAACAGATCAAAATAATAAACAAATCTTGGATTTGTGTGTGTGTGTGTGTGTGTGTGTGTGTGTGTGTGTGTGTGTGTGTGTGTGTGTGTGTGTGTGTGTGTGTGTGTGTGTGTGTGTGTGTGTGTGAGAGTAAGTATCAGGTGTGCATTATAACAGATTAGACAATCATCCCATGAGCATGATCATGACTACCAAACTGAATATCACTGGTTGCAGGTGACTTGCAGGCCTTGGGATGTGCTGAAGTAATCCTGGAACTAAGGCATGGAAATTACTGCCTCTGACAGTGGTCTTCCTTTTTGTATTAATTTCTTGTCACTATGATATGTTGTGTTTACTGAGTGACATTTTCCAAAACATTCCAATCCACACAATGAGGAACTGCAGGGCAGGGATAAACCCATCACCCCTCAGTGTATTCCTGCACAAACTAACGCTTGTCTGCTTGTTTACATATAGCCAAAGTGTGTTGTTTTCCTTTATGTTAGCTGTGGAAGTTCTGCTTCTTGGACAAGCTACTTTAGCTAGCCTACTACTGCTTCTAAATTGAAGATTGTTGTGTAAGTGATGTGCTGATAGCCATCCACACAATCACACTGAGCAGACGGTTTGCGGAGTAACTGATTTATTGGAGTTTTGCTACTAAAAAGAAGAAAATGTCTTTATTTGAATAAACTCCAGCACCATCAGAAGCATTTAAAGAAAGTTTTCACAGGGCTGTCTGCGGTACTGTGAAAAACTAAGAACACCCTTACTGCTTCCATAGGAATTAACAGGGCAAGTAGCAGCCAGGCGCTGCTAATGAAATGCACTTGATTAATTGATCATCGGCAGGTGTGAGCACCTCTATAAAAGTTGATGTTTTGGCAGATTGGTGGTCTGGAGTATTCAGCCACAAGGTCAGACCGTACAATGCTTAGAGAAATTGCCAATAAAAAAGAAAACCTGAGGACCAAATCTCAGACTCTCAGCATGTTAAATGTTAAAGTTCATGATGATATAAAAAGACAGAACTACCATGGTTTGCTCAGAAGGGATGCCAGGAAAAAGTCTCTTCTCTCTGTAAAAAATGTGGCATTGCATGACTTAGGTTTGCAAAGTTGCATCTAAACAAACCACGGATGAGATCAAAGTGGAGATATTTGGCACAGCACTATGTTTGGTGACAAGCAAACACAGCATCTCAGCACAAACACCTCATACCAACTGTCAGGCATGGTTGTTGAGGAGGTGATGATTTGGGGCTGTTTTGCAGCCACAGGTCCTGGGCACTTTTCAGTCACTAAGCCAACCGTGAACTCATCTGTTTACCAAAGTACTCTAGAGTCAGATGTGAGGCCATCTGTCCAACAGCTAAGGCTTGGTCCAAACTGGGTCATGTAACAGGACCAGTAAATGATCCCAAGCATAGCAGCAAATCTACAACAGAATTGCTGAAAATGAAACGAATCGAGGTGTTGCAATGGTCCAGTTAAAGTCCAGACCTCAACCTGATTTAAATGCTTTTACAGCGCCTTAAGAGAGCTGTGCATAAATGTATATCCACAAACTTTAATGAACTGAAGCATGCTTTAAAGAAGAGTGGACCGAAATTCCTTCACAACGATGCTAGAGGCTGATAAAATCACACAGGAAATGATTACATCAAGTCACTGCCTGCTAAAGGAGCTACAAGTTACTGAATCATGGGGTGTACTCAGCTTTTCACAGCAGTCTATGCAGTCCTTTGACATGACTAATGATAAATACAAGCAGAAACAGGTACAGGCAACACAGTAGCCCCAAGTTTAAAGTGTTGTAACAGAGCAGCTGTAGGCACAGCGTAGCTCCTTAATACAGAACACAGTTTCCCATTCTAAATATCACAGCTTACAGCAATAAACTAAAATTCCCGTAAGAAAAGGGAACAGAACAAATTTCCAGTTCCACATTCTGCCAAATCAGATTCCCTTCGGGATAAATAGTGACTGTAGCAACGGTCCATTTATCATGAGCACCAAATGGGCAACATCAAAGAATAAGACAACACTAGGAAAAAACAATTATATAAAAGGAGGTGATAGCTTGCAATTCCTGTAAGCAAAGTTTCCAGCGCAACATAATGTGCCACATTATCTGCTGCTGTTCTGTATTAAGGAGCTACTCTGTGCACAAGTCATTTGCAACACACGCAGAGAAATGAGAGCACTATAAGTACATTTTTCACTTTCATTTAAAAGCATGAAAACAGAAAATGATGTGGTCCAAGATATAAGGCTCATCATGAAAATAAGCTCAGTCATACAATATAAACTTGCAATAACATGTTTGTGTTCTTGCATTACTGTTCAGCGCAAACATTTTTCCCTTGCGAGTGTAACAGTTACATATGCTACATTTTGATTTTCCTATCCTCGTCCTTGGGCTCTCATTTTCTATTTCACCAATTTCCCAGCTCCTCCTTTGTTTTATTTTTGCCCCAAGTTTTATGATCCACTTTTATAGGCAGCCTATAAATGTACATCCACGAAGGAATTAATGGTCTGCAATCACCAGATATGGCCTGAAGCCAACAGAGAACAGCTGTTGACGTGTCAGTCTGTGTGACAGCGCCACTCCCCAAAGGCCCCCACCACCACCACCCACCTCATGCTAAGTAATCAGACCTTGCCAGACAGGAGAGGAAACAAGTCATTTAAATGTCAGATGGTAACCTGCCTCAACAAATCCACAGCTGCTCCAAATGGATGTTATCAGTCAGAGGTTTAACCTCCCCGCCTTGTTTTTGTTTGTTTGTTTGTTTGTTTTTTGGGGGGGTGGCTCTTAAAAATGTGTAGGTGTCTAATGGAAATACTTGCTAATGCCTAAGTTTGTTGTTTAGGATTTCACAAACCTGAAAGGGTGATGAAGTATTTTAACAGGGGGGGGGGGGGGTTGGAGTCAATCTGTAAAAAAAAAAACTTGGAGAGCATCAAGCTGTGGTTAAGCTCATAGTTAATATTTTTCCATTCTGTAGCCATCCACAGACACACACACACACACAGACTATAATAGCTTTTCAATAGATGTTTGTAAGGTCCTTCGAGGGAATGCGTAAATGGGTTTGACTGTGAAGTAAGAGCGCTGTGTGAAATTTCTAAAGAAGCATTTGCATTAATACAGAACAGTTAAATATATGGATGTATAAATACAGATAAATGGAAAATAGAGAGAAATTAATTCGTTGTGAAAGACTTCACGTCATTCAAATTCCTAATCCTCTTTAATCCCTGTTTGCTTATTTATTCTTGTCACAATACCCTTTGTTACTTTTCTATTAAATTGTGTTTTTATTATCATAAATATTCCAGTTTATTCTGAAAACCCAGCAATCATATCTCTGTTCATCTGCCATTATCATTATACTTACTCATGCTCTGCTCTCTTTGGGGGTTTTCTTGTGTTAACTTGCACAGGCTTGGCTGACACATGAATCCTCAAGGAGATCTAGTTTGCAGATGTATGACTCACAGCCAAGATGGAAACTACTATAAACCCCCTTTAGTTCATCATTCTTAGTGATGGAGGACAAACTTTATACAGCTCAACTCAGATTCAAGTGCGCTGCCAACATGTTTCTATTTCTGCAAATGAGGCTATTGTATAAGTGGGTGAGATTTTTCCAAATGCATCTTAGATGCATGTTATATAATAGTTGTTTGCAGTCAGTCATACTTCATAGAGGAAGTGATGCAGATTTTGTTCTACTTTCCACGTGCCTGGCGAAGCCATTTTCTGTTATTTCTGAAATCTTATTTATGTTGTTTCTCTAAGGAGAAACAAAAATACAACTTGGGTTCGGCTGAGATTTTATCAGACGCTGCCTCATTACTGCATTATATGAACAAACACAGCTGCATGTTTTTCACTGTGTGTTGTTTTATTTGGCACCTTTTGGTTCTTGCTGGATATGCTCCTCCAAGAAAAAAATCAAAAATTATTTGCAATAAAAAAATTATCCAAAGTTGCTATTTCTGCATAAATAAAATATCGTGGCAGCTTACAGTTTGTATTTACAGCACAGAAAGGACAGACAAGATAACTCAAGAAATGGAAAGAAAAGCAGAAAGACTGTCTGGTTAGTGTTAAATTGTTGCATAACCAAATGACTGTGACAGAGAAACGGAAAATGGATAAATCATGCAGCTGTGGTAACCACCTGCAGATACAGCTCGGTACACTTAATCCACGTGTAAACCTTGTATTGATTGGTATGTGTATGCTAAGTTTACATGTGTGCCAGGGAGTGTCTCATATGTGTGTTTGTGTTTTGGTTTGTTAGGCAGGAAATGTATGGGATCCAATTTGTGTCATAATACATAAAGCAAGAAAAAAATTGTAAAATGAGTACAAATAAATTTGAAAAAATTAAAGGTTAAAGGAAGGACTTGGAAGTGTTATGATTGATAATGATGTGCTAGAATTTGACTGATTATGATTTTTTTTTTATTTCTTAGTTTCAGTTTTCTTAGGCCCAATTCAGAATTTTTTCAAAGTGCCCCCCCACCCCCACCCCCCCAAAAAAACAGAAAAACTTTGAATCTTTATTTTGTGTGTGTGTGTGTGTGTGTGTGTTAAATCTGTAGGTATGGCAGATCTACACTCACTGGACACCTTTTTAGGAATGCCTTGCTAATACCAAGCTGGGCATCCATCTGATGATTTAGGAGGCCATCTGAATACACTGAACCAGTTTGAGATGATTTAAGCTTTGTGAGATGGTGTGTTATCCTGCTGGAAGCAGCCATCAGGTTGTAAAGGGATGGACATGGTCAGCAACAATATTCAGGTAGGCTGTGGTGTTTAAATGATTCTCAGTTGGTACTAAGGGGCCCAAAGTGTGCCAAGAAACTATCATCCATACCCTCACACCACCAGAAGTAGCCTGAACCACTCATACATGATGGGATGGATCCATTTTTAATCTTGTTGACACCAAATTCTGACCATCCTAACGTCACAGCAGAAATCAAGACCAGGCAACATTTAACAATGCAGCCCAATGCTGTTTTCTACCTTAGCTCAGTTAATATACCTACTGCCGTTAGTTTGCAGCCATTGGTCAAAACATATAAGCACAGTTATTTAGAAGACAGTTTGGTGAATACTACTAACAAGTCAGAACTGACACATGCTGAAACCCATCAAATGACTTTGTGAATGGGGGCTAATATGATTTAATCGAATCAGATTACATGGAAATTACATGAGTGAATGCAGAATGTTAAATAGTGTGACTTCTGCTCCCTATAAATAGCAGCCACAAATCAAATCATAGGATTTCAAAAATACCCCTCTAAAGTGAATCTGTCTTTTCAGAGAAGTCAGCTGATGGTCAGCTGATACAAGCTGGCTAAATGAATTCACATTATGCCTAAAAATACACTTTGATCTCCATTAAAGGATAAGGCTTTTACACTGTCTTGGACTTTTGTTACCCATAGTAACAATGATAGTTTCCATGTCCTCACTTTCCACTTCTGTTGGATCATAAATTAAATCAGCAGTAAAATACACTCCACATTTGGAAAACTTGCTGGAAATCCCATCCAGTAATTCCGTGTCTTATTGCAACTGCACTACCACTGCCCAAATCCTTTTGCTTCCAGCTTCCCTCGATTTTGCCCCAGCTTCTCCTTATGTTCCGAGCCGTGGCCTTAAGATAATCCAAAGCCACATGGCAGCAGAGGACAGATGAGTAGTTTGACCTTATCTGGCAAGGTTAGGAGGAGTTGAGGAGCCGGCTGTACTATACAGTGGTAAACAAAGCTGGGTGAAAAGTACAGCAGTGAATGCAATGACAAGTGATTGAACATGTTCTCATTAGATTTGCTGTGTATCTGGTGATCAGATCAAAAGAAGGGAAAAAGAGAGATAAATTCAGGGTGTCAGTTCCTGATGTGGTTCCTGTCTTCTTGTGAGGAAAATTTCATTTTCATATGCTCTGATTATAGTTGGGCCCACTCCACATCAGCATCATGTTTAATCTACTGCACAAACCTTCTGCTACAAGCACTGGCCTTTATTTTTATCTTGAAAGCGCTCACAAGAAAATATGAGCCTGAGTTGTGGCATTATCAGTGATGTGTGTTGCAAAACGCAACCACTGGGCACGTATCTGATTGTTGCCAAAGGCTGACTAAGGTGATGAGTTGGTAAGGGTGTTTCATCAATGCATGAAGAAAGCGATACCATTTGTTTTGGGGGGTTTTGGTGGGGAATGCAGGATTTTCTTATCACAAGAATGGTAAAGGTTAGCAAATGATTCTTTTATGCAAAGTTGCATTTGTACAAATCTGTTTCTTCTTGGAGTATAGTCAAGGAAATTTAAATAACAACAATAACAACAACAACAGCAGCAGCTGACCGAAATTGCTTTACTGACACACTAATTTGAAATCCAGGTCTCCAAGAACCTGATTACAAAGCACAGCGCTCACATAAAAGACAGCGTGACATAGATAATTACTAAGTTATACCAACAGTAAAAATAGAGGGATATTATGCATCCCGCGTTTGGATTTACTGCAGCAATATTGCTGATGAAACATCTGAATCTACCCACGAGTTAAACTAGATTTAGGAACAATGAGTTGGGCAGGACGCGCCCCGGTGACTTCATGAGCTTGATGCATCACATCCCCACTTTGAATGACACACACAGACTAACACCAGCTCCCTACAGTAGGCTCATTAATTTGAATTATGGTGAAAATCAACTGTAAAGCACAGGGGAGGAATACGAGTTGTGTAATGGGTGGTGAGGATCTACGTGGGTTGAGAATAAAACTCAAGGCACAAATGAACGAGAATTTTTTTGTTACCCTTTCCTTGTGATCCACACACTCACTGTGACCTTTATGAATATAACATACCCAAATAAGGCAGGCCCCTTTACTCCTAACAAGCACCAGTCTGTGCTGCTTAAGATATGAGAAACCTCCTTTCTGATCCATGTTTTGACCGCTGCGCATTCATGCTATTCAACCGTAACCCAAAGGTGTTCGGTTGGACTCATAACTAGTGATTATGCTGCCCAAGTATTCCAAGAAAACATGTATCAGCAATTTGAGAAATACTGGCGTCAACAATCCTGCCACAGTGGTAGTTTTTTGATGTAAACATTAACTGAAGCCCTGAGTATCTACAGTACAGCACTGTGAAAACGTCTTTAGCCACCTCTCATTTCTGTATATTTTTTTTTTCCAAGGAGCCAGACTTTCTAGTAATTTTTAAAATGGTCTTGATCAGTAGTTTTTTTCCACTCATTCAATCCAGTCCTTATACCTGACCATTTTAAGAGGAATGATTTTTGTTTGTTAAACCACTTAATGCTGACCTATGAATCATTTGAGCATAAAAACGGCACCAAACTACAGAGATGAATCAGTGCAGTGTCTGCACATAACAGACAACTTATCAAAGAAACCATTTTAAATTGTACCTTAAGGCACTTAAATATTAGCAGTCTGTTACAAAAACATATACTTGTTCCAATTTCTTTGGGTGATTCCCAAAGAGCTATGAGCCAAAAACTTGGCATATCTCATGGTGTGCAGTGCATCCTTAAAAATCTGAGGAAACTGCTGGCTCTCTTCCTCCGGGGGGTAGTCCTCTGCCTCCCGGTCATATTTATCTGGGCCCCTCCCCTCCTCCCACTCAGTTTAACATCACATTATGCACACATAGGTTCTCGGGGGAGGGGGGCTCGTGCTGCAGTGAGTAGGGCCATCACCTCGGCTCTGCTCGCTGTGCTGCGTGATGTCCCACTCCTCCTTTTTTAATTGCATTATACAGCTCACAACACATCATAGTACATATAGGGCCTTGGGGGGCAGGTGTGTCACACAGTGGTTAGTGGGTGGCACTGCTGAGGTGGCCCCACTTGTCTGTTCACTGCTGCCTGCACCTCAATTTTATTTACATTTTAGACATTGAGGGCCTTGGGGGGACGGTGTGGATGGGCGCTGTTATTCAGTGCTCATATTACATCTGTCCCTCCAATTTTAAAAGCACTGTAGTTTTCACACAGCCATACACATTCTTCTCAGTACATACACTCACATCACCCCCCCAACACGCTGAGTGGGAGGAGGGGGCGGGCGGGCCTTCTCACACCCCAGTTCCATGCACCCCGCCTGGGATGGGGACTGGCTCATTGTTCGGGGCTGGGTTGGCTGCTTCCCTGGGTTGCCGCTGGCTTGGTGCTGGTACCCGCTCTCCCACATTAGGTGTCCATGTATGTTACATGTGCGTATGCATGAGTGTGTGACTGGTGCATGCGAATGTGCGTGCGTGTGTATGTGCGTGTGTGTACATGAGGGAACGACTGGTACGTGTGTGTGTGTGTACGTGCGTGCTTGTGAGAGTGTGTGTGTGTGGACAGCTGGGCCTGGGTTGGTGGCTTGCCAAGCCTTGGCACCTGTGGGACACGGAGGGTGGGAGTTACCCCTCCCTACCGCTCCACGCTGCTCCCCACTGGTCGTCACTGCCGCCCCTGGGGTGTGGGTGCCCGTGGGTCCAGGGGGTGTGTGGCCGGATGTCTCGGCATGGTCTTTGGCCTGCTCCCTTGGCGGCCGTGGCCTGGGGGTGGCTTGGGCCTCTTTGGCGCGTGGGGGGGCTCTGCCGGGTGTCGGGCTGCTCTCGGGCGCTTGGGGCCTCGGGGGCCGCATGCCTGGCTCGTGCTGGGGGTGCCGGCCTGCCGGGGGGGGTGGGCTGCCCGTCGCCTCTGGCTCTCTGGACTCTAGCCCCTGGATTGTGGGGGTTCCGTCTGTAGCCCCCCTCCTTCCTCTTCTGGGGAGTGTACGCGGTTGCCATCGGGATGTGTGGCCCCAAGTCTTCTGAGCTCCTGTGCTGTGGATGGCCTGGTTCCCCTGGGTCCTTCCCTATCTGCCTCTGGATCGCGGGGGGCATGGTTGCAGTTTCTCGCCCTCATTATCGAATACATTGCATGACAAAGGCGCATACACACACATTACTACAAACAATAAACTTGTGTGTGTGTGTGTGTGTGTGTATATATGTAGGTGCATATGGGTGTGTGTATGGATGTGTGTGTGTGTGTGTGTGTGTGTGTGAGTATATCAACCCCTTTTATTTATTTATTTATTTATTTATTTTTCTCTCTATCTCCTTTCTTCCTTTTCTCCCCCCCCCCCCTTCCTTTTCTCCCCCCCACCTCTTGTTCTTGCCCCTTCCTTGTTGCCTGTCAGACTTGGCATGAATAACTAAATAAAAAGATAAATAAATAAAAATAAAATTGCAAACATTAACAAGAAGAGCCTATAGGAAACATATAGAGCTGTTCTTGTCAAAGCAAATATGTTTGGTACATCAGTGCATTCGGATCATCATTCCGATTGTGAAAGATGCCAGACATGACAGGCTAAAAAAAAAAAAAAAAAAAAAAAAAAAATCTGAGGAAACTGGACAAGTGGAGGATGGTGACGGCTCTGTCATGGTTTGGGGCTGGAATTCAGCCAGTGCTGTTGGGTATCTTGACAGAATCAGAATGAACACAGAAATGTACAGTCAGATTTTGATCCACCATACAATACCATCTGGAAAGCATTTGATTGACAAGAGATTCATTTTTCAGCATTTCAGTGATCCCAAACACACTGCCAAAGCAGTAATAGAAGGGCACAGAAAGGAACACTGCCAGTCATGGATTGGCCTCCCCAGAGTCTGGACCTCAAAATTATTAAAGCAGTGTGGGATCATCAGACTTTAGCTCAGTGATGTATCCATTCCCCTGTTTTTCACACTGTCTTGTGATTGGATCAGTGAATAAGCACGTAAAAGCAGTGTGCTCCAACACAAAGTGCTGGCTGAGTGTTTTTATATAAAAGCATATTTGTATTTGCATAATACAAGGTAGTATCATCAATATTCATAATAAGTAGGTAGCAACCCAGCACCACCTAGAAAAACCATAAACTTTGAATAGCAAACCGCATTAGCTTTCCTGCTAAAATTCCCATCTAAGATTCAAATATCACATTTTTCACGCTCCTACCGGCAAATAAGCCAGCAAACAAAAATCAGCATTAGAACGTGCACTGCTTACTTCAGTTTGCAGACTAGTTTGCCATTGACCGCTGCAGCACATTAAACAGATGCTAGTATGGTGTCTTCTCTTCAATACAGTTTGTCCATCCATCCATTTTCTTAACTTCTTTTCCAGTTTAGGTTTGCAGAGGGGCTGGAGTCTCCCCCAGCTGTCATAGGGTGGGGTGTTTTACACCCTGAACAGTTTGTCAGTCCATCACAGGGCTAACACAGAAAGACAGACAACCACACTGTCACAGTCCATGGCTTTTGTCCCAGGATTTTGAGTTGTGTATTTTGGTGTATTACTTGGTATTTTCAGTTTGGTTTCATTGATTGGTTCTGATTGATGTTAGTTAGAAGTCTCATTATTGTTTATAGGGTTTGTATTTCTTTTTCATTTGCTTAGTCGTTTCGCGTAGTATTTCTGTATTCATTTGTTTACTCCCCTTGTCTGGCTCTGTTTGGTGCTCCTGTTTTATTGTTTCTACACTTTCTGGAAATATTGAAGACTCATCTTTTGTTTACTGAAGTCTGCAAGCCTATATCCTCTCAATAAGCAAGAAATGACACACACGATTACTATAATCTATACAGTTGATTTAAAATCTATTCAAGAAGTAGGTTTGGGTAACAACATTGTGTCTGTAGGATTTTACTGGCTTGTAATCTGATGAAGTCAGTGGGTTTTCAGTTGATTGCAATCCTATTAATGAAGTGTATTTAGGATTAGTGTTACTTCACTCACAGCATTCATCATTTAAAGTGTTTCGCTGTGGAACACCTGTCTTTTCTCCTCTTTACCTCCAGGGGTTACCTTAAATCTTTCCTTTTGTCTGCTTTACTCGTGGCCATCACTGCTCTCTATCCTATTAGCTTTGTTTGGACAATAAACTGGGTTCATGTGAAGACAGTTCAGTGAGGATTAAAACCTTAAAGGAAAAACATTGGGGAAATTAAATAAGATTTAAAGGAAACATTTGAAAATATGCTGAGACTATTTTAATGTAGTTTGAAACAATTTGTTGAAACATTTTCAAGAAATTTATATGTGCATCATCATTCTAAAATGGGTGCTGGAACTTGGGCTAATGGTGTTAACATAACAGGCTTGTGTATTGAAGTATGCACGCACTGGAGTAGACAAACGCAGATTAAAGTCCCTCAACAACATCCCGGATTGAGGGGTTTGCTGAGTCATCGAGGGCAGAAGGGAAGATATGATGTTTCTTTTGTAAATGTGCCAAGAGCTGAAAGGATCGGCTGATCTGAGAATTAAGGATTAATCAAGGCTTAAGCCCCTGTGACTGCTGCACAAATACATGAGAGACAAGGAGGGAAGCTCCACTGAATCCAGCAAGATGGCATGTTATGAGTCTTTTTAGTTCAGGAGTTTTGTCTACACTCTGCAAAATATCTGAAAGTTGAAAAAATTACTGCCTAGTAAAAAAAAAAAGTATTTTAATATTTCTGACATAAATTATAAAAATTGGAAACACTCTTCAAAATGCTATTATGCAGTGTATGTCAACTCTCAATCCTATGTAGATTTCAGCTGTTTGAAGCAGTAAAGGCAATCCAAGTTTAAACCAAGTCAAAAAAAACCCCCCAAACTTCTTTGAATGGCTGAAACAAACAGATACTCTAAACTTTACAGCAACAACATGCAGCATTATGTCTGTGTAGGTTACCAGTCATCCAGGTCACAGCAGTCTCTGGAGCTTGAAAGAGACAAGTTGAAAAAAAGGCAACTAGATTTCTTTACGTTTTTGAAGATGTTTTATCGCTCATCCAAGACACTTATTCAGTTCTAAAGCCAAAAGGTGAAGAGTCTCAGGCATTTAAACCCTAGAGGGGGTTGTCTCCTTTGGCGGTGGACATTGACCCACTATTTATCATGTGCATCGTCACATGAGCCAAGGTGTGAAAAAAGGCGTGGGTCATTACCACCAGGGGTTTCAGGCAAAACCACTGTCAGACTTTGCTCCAACCTGTCATGTGACCTGTTGATGTCACCTAAAGTAAGGTGTGAGTTGGGGGTTGAGATGCCTGGGAAGGGCTCTTAAGATAGCATTGTAGGTGGCTGTTATAAGCCACCACCTCTGTCCAGTGATGGCCGTTCATAGTGGACACACATGTTTCGTTTACTCCTCTTTCAAACCAGCTGTGTTCCTGGTCCAAAATGTGATCATTGGCATCCTTGAAAGAGTTTCCTTTATCCGTTAGGTCCTGTCCTGGCAAGGTGGCTCTTCTATGTTGTGCCATGCATTTGTGGAGTGGCTGTTTAGTTTCTCCAATGTGGAGGTCTGAGCAGTCCTGCACTGCACACACTCTGTTGCTTAGCTTGTTTGGGAGTTTTGCCCTTGGGATGAAGCAGTTTTTGTCTTAGTGCTGAGATAACATGCTTGGAGAAGATTCTCCTGAGTTTCTCTGTGAAACCTGCTACATAGGGGATGACAGTGTTCTTCCATTTGTCATTCTCACTCTCCTTGGTTAGTGTCTGACCTTCTTTCCTGTGCATCTTCTTTGATTTGATAAAAGCCCAGCTGGGACAACCACATGTTTAAGAGCTATCTTTACATGTGTGTTCCTTGTCTTTCCCTTCTGCCTTAGAGGGAACGTTTTCCGCTCAGTGTTGTAGGGTCCTGATCATCCCAAGTTTATGTTCTAGTGAGTGGTGGGAGTCAAAGAGAAGGTACTCATCTGTGTGTGGGATTCCAGTAAACTTCAATGTTAAGGCTTCCATGTTCATCAGTGAGCACAGCACAGTCCAGGAACAGTAACCTATTATCCTTGGTATCGCTGGAGAACTTTGTTTTTATCCATTGAGTTGATGTGGCCAGTGAAGGCTTCTACTTCCTGGTCTCTGGAGCTTTAAAAAAAGCGACTGGACTTTTTAAAATTTTCTTAAAGACGTTTCACCTCTCATCCGAAACGCTTCTTCAGTTGTCAAACCAGAAGGTGGAGAGACCAAGGTATTTACATAACCTCCCCTGGAGGTGGTTGTGACTCACTATTGTTCGTGCACATAATCACATACACCAAGGTGTGAAAGAAGGCGTGGGTCACCACAATATGTGGTTTCAGGTGAAACCAATTTGGGACCAGAGCCAAAGATAAGTGTCATGGCCGGGGAGGAAACAGGCGAGGAATGGCTGACACGAAGGACTCCAGAAGTCAGCGTAACTTAAAAGGGATTTATTTAAGCAGGGGAAAAACAAATACAAAAATCTTGGAAGGGAGACGACGGTCAAACACAGGGAACACACGGGCACACAACATCAACGACGCGACAAGGAACATATGGAAACTGAGGGCTTAAATACACACTGGGTAATCAGGGCAAGAGGAAACAGCAGGGAACAACAGGTGAGGCAAATGAAACTAATTACACAGGGGAAGCAAAGCTGAACACAAAGCACAGGAAAACCAGACTGTCAAAATAAACAGGAAGTGACAAACCAAGGAACATACTGACTAAACAGGCACAGACTCAGGACAGAGACGCAGACATATCACAACACATCAACCTACTGGGAGGACACACTCAGGAAATTAACACAAAACGCTGGGCCAACAGCCCAGGACATGACAATAAGGGTATAACCAGAAACAAAGAAAGACAATATAGACACATGAGGTAATCAGGGAGATAAGACACACCAGGGAGCACAGATGAAAATAATCACTGAAGACAAGACAAGGGAAATAAAACTAAACACAAAACAGAGAATAGACAAGACTATCAGTATAAGACAAGAAACAACACAGAGTCTCAAGACATACAAACTTGACAGAGAGACAGAAGATAAATAATACAATGAAGGAATGACTTAACACAGGATGCACAAAGGACAAAAACCCAGAAAAGAGACTCTTGTGGGTTCACAAGACAAAGAGACGGCCAACAGGGAGCGCTTCAGAGAGGAAACACTTCTGGAAAAAAAAAAGAAGCTGTGTCTGTCAAAACAGATGGCAACTGGTAAAGAAGATTAGATGCTGTTACTACTGTCTCCAGCACGACTTCAGTCTGATCAACCCCCCCTCCCCCCAAAAAAATCACAGACAAACACACACTGGCTGGCACACGCACACACACAACTCTGACAGACCTACGACTGTTTCTGTCATTCCAGGCCAAAAACCCAGCCAGCACTCGACCCTGTGTCACATTTAAACACTCTTCTTATTAGAAAGCAAGACAGCTGGGATCAGGACAAGTCTCGATGCTAGACATCATCATCCCAAATTATTTACCAAAGCCACAAAACTGTTTTAAAGAGTTGACAAAGTATGAAAAAAACACCTTTTTATTATTTTATGTTTGGGAGTTTATAGATTCTTTATAAAAATGTAAAAAAAAATCTTTAATAAGTAGGATATTTCTTTCAAGGTGTTAAACAAGGTGTGGGTCATTATGGCCACAGTGGCCAAGACATTAACCCACCCCGCCATCATGTCAGTTATTAAGGTCACACGCGTCATGGTGTGAGTGGGGGTTGAATCACCTGGGAATGGATTTTAAGACTGCGTTATAGGTGGCTGACAGCTGGGGTCATAGGCCACCACCTCTGTTCAGTGATGGTCATTCACAGTGGACATAGATGGCCTCCTTTACTCCTGTCTCAGTCTGTCTTCTGCGTTCCACTGTTAATGATTAACAGTGGGTTAAAGACCCTCAGGACCACCTCCAAGTGGACAACCCCACTAAATACCTGGGAGTCTCCATCAGTGATTTTTAGAAGTGAAGATGCTCTTGGTTGAGAGGTGAAGCATCTTTGCAAATACTTGCTTTCAATTCAAGCACTCAAGACTTGTTATGTATCAAAAATTGGAGTGCAAGAGCACCGAGTTGTGGTTTGATGGGTGTGTGCGGAATGAAATTCATCTAACACAGCAATATCCCTCAAAAATTACAACTTGTTTTCAAAAGATTTTAATTAATATGTCATAATGTGTGCCGGTGGGCCACTTGGACTAAGTTGGACTAAATGTCATTCAGATTTTATGCTAAGCTAATATAATTATGTGCTGAGTCTAGCGTCAAAAAGGCAAATTAGTACATTTTCCCAAAATGTCAACACTTCCTTCAGGCAGCTTCATGCTTACGTGTGTCTTTTGTTTCCCCTGAATCGTGTGTGGGAGCTCATTGACCACCTGAAAGCGGTCTCGGCACATTTGTGACCAACACAGAAAGAATAAAAAAGAATCCAAAGACGAGACATCTTACATCATCAGTTGGTTGGTTTATTTATCATTAGCAATGACACCAAATGTACGCTACTGTTTTCACTTGCTATTATCGGAGATGCATTTTGAATTGTAAACAGTGATAATGATACTCCTTACAAGCAGTGTATGACCAGGGAACAGAGCAGACCGTACCTGCCCTCACTCACCTATTTTTTTTTTTTTTCAACAATACATGTCATCTTATAGTTTTGAGTCTCTCATATTTACATAGATACAGCCGGGTCCCACGTTCATCGCCAGCAGAGACCTGTTGGCTTTTTTTGTTTTTTGTTTCTTTTTAATGTGTTATCACATATTTTTCTTAAAGAATTATATTTACAACCATAATGCACCCCCCCCCAGCTGCCTGCTGCCAGAGGGGTTAACACACAGTTAGAATCACTTGCTTAAACTACTTATGCTTCTTGAAAGTTTACGCTGTAAGTCAACCTTATAGCTCTAAGTATTTTTCTCTTAACGAATAAAGTTAATACAGAGCTCAAGCTGTTCCGTCTTCCACGTTAAAAATGAAAAATTGTTCCAAATAAACAAACAAACCAAACATGATAATAAAATAAAGTAAGAAATTAAAAAAAAATAATATATTGCACTTAAAGTTCAGGACAGCACTGGACCTGTTTGGTGGTTAAGAGAACAGTGAGAGCTTTCAGCTGAGTGCTTTGGAGGACGTGAGGGTGTCTGCAGAAGCATCCAGCAAGTTAGTCTAAATAAATAGCAAACCTTTGTACACATGAAGCCTTATTTTTTCTCTCTCTCTCTCTCTCTGTGAAACGAGCAACCTCTCATATATTGCTCAGTAAGAACAGGGGAGTGCATGTTGGGACCCTAAAGCATATAAAAAAAAAAAAAACAATGAGTGTGTAGAAAACAGAAACAGTGAAATAGATAAACCGAGCTGTAACCTGTCATAGCAATGTCCTGAGAATGGTTCCTTGATTAGTCCATAATAAGCTACAATGTTAAAGGAGATGTTTTTATCTTCTTCCTCTTGGATTTTCCTTCCTTGTTGCAAACAGTCTTTGGAGACGGGAAGCAAGTCAGCAAGTCGTCTTTTTCTTTTTTTCCACCTCTGGCTTTGAATGTAGATTTTAATGTCTTTTAATGTGAGAGGGACACATATCTGTGTTTCATCACAGCTTCAGTCCATCCACTATTTACGCGTTGGTGTTCTTTGCTCGTCTCTGTCTTTGTTCCCACTGAACACTCACATTATCTTTCCACAGTCTTGAACGGACTAAGATGAAAGCCATTTATAGAAGCTTCGAGTGGAAGCAGGGTTTAAACGGATGCGTGTGAAACAGAGCCACGGCAGCAGCTTTTCACTCAGACGTCAGCTCGATTGTCCCCCTCCGTCACAAAGTCTGATGGAAAAAACGTGAAGGAAGAGGACGTCGTGTCGTACCAACAGCTTTGAAGTTGCTTCACAGAGAGACGTGATGGAGCAAAGGAGGGGATTCTCAAAAGAAACGGAACGGGGAAAAAAACAGTACCGGACTGTCTTCATGTCACAGGGTTTGTTTTTGTTTGTTTGTTTGTTTTTGTGTTTTAATGATGCAGCTCCTCCTTTACTCCAGTACAATTGGACAAAAACACAAAAAATGATTTTTTTTTTCCTAACAATATGAAAACAAAAAAATCAGTGATGAGACAAGCTTCTAGCTCCTTCTCCAGCCCTTGCTCATGGGCGTCTGCATCCATCCATCCACTCATCAGTCCAGCCATTCATCCATCCACCCATAACTATGTAAACTACATTCCTTTGCAGTGCCATAAGTTTGCCGTGACCTCTCACACCATAACAGCAAATCATGAACAGACTGAAAGAAAAGAAGAAAAAAAAAGTCAAAATAAAAAAATAAAGGCAGACAAAGAAGCGCGTATCCCACCCACAAATTTTTTTTCAAGTCTGCCCCTTTTCTCCTCTCATCATCTTGCTCTTCTCCTTTTTTTTCTAGTCTCTTATGATGAAGATGAAGTTGAAGTGGAGCTAGGCTTTTTTTGGTTGATTAAGTCCAAGTAGAGTTCTGAGCGCAGGAATCGGGGGTATGAGTCCTTCTCCATCAGCCCATATATCCGCCTTTGAGCTAGGTCAAAGCAGGAGCGTGTCACATTCTGCAGGTTGTCCTTAGTGTGATCTCTAGTGTACGAATCCAGATTTACCTGCAGAGACAAAGCAACAATGAAGTGAGAGAAGTCCAAGAATAAATGCATGTTTCCTTTACTGTTTTGAAGCAGTTTTTTTTTCCAGGATCAGTACAAAGTTCAGTCTTACTCACCTCTTTACACGACTGGATAGCGATGTATTCTGCAAAGATTTTCTTGGCTTTTGAGGCCATCTTGGACTGCGACTTGATCTTCTTGTATTCCTCGCATGCTAGCCAGAATTCCAGATTCTCCTCGCTGAACTCTGTGCGCAGGAAAGCTCTGAACGCTGCCAGACCATCTGAGGAAAAGCAGATGGGAGGAGGGGAAGGAGGAGAATAAACAAGAGGAGTTTACTAAAGTGCCATGGCAACCTCAAAGCTGAAGCCCTCCTCGGAGTTTCAGTGCCGAAAATAGCTCCGTGACGGCCTTTTTGAGTCATGTGGTTGGAATAAAGTGAATGGTGAAAAAAAAAGAGAACCTGAATACAGCAGCGCATATTCAACCGCTGAACGGCTTTTTAAGTGACATCACCCCTCTGACTCTATAATTCCTTAATATTTTAGCATGATGGCAACGCTGTTCCTGTGCACAAGCTGTGAATGAACAAAGAGGTGACTGTATTAGTGTAAGGAGCGGAAAAAAAGACTAACTCTGGGACTTTTAAAGTTCTGGTTCAGTTAATGATTTAAGGAAGAAGGCATCCAGGAGAGAGAATAGCAGGAAACCTTGTCCACCCACTGCTCCTGTCTGCACCTTTCCGTTCCCATGATTCACTCATGCTGATAAGCAGAGCCAATGCACGCAGTCATCTCTTACCTCATTCTGGTAAGCAGGAGTGAGGTAAGAAGTGGAAGAGAGGAAATTAAAAGAGAGCGAATAAAGAGGCCAGCAAAGCTGAATGAGTAACAGATGTAGTGCTGGCATTCTGTCAGGTTTTTTTGCTTTGAAAAAAAAGAATCGGGAGCGGATTGTGGGTGATGAATTGTGGAAAACCTCAAAATAGCAGCACATAAGCAGGCGATCTGTGTTAGTCTCACCTTGTCATTCAAAGAAAATTATGGACTGTGTCTGTTGGGATTAGGGAGACTTACTGAAAGCTGCCTGTTTACATCAGCAATGTGTGTGTGTGTGTGTGTGTATGTGTGTGTGTGTGTGTGTAAAGGGGAGGTGAAAAATGCTTATATATATATATCAGTGAGTGCATTTTTTCAGTGCTCATCTCCTTCCCCCACCACTTTCAGCATGCACTCTATGTCCAAAACCATACTGCGCTGAACAGTATCACAAGAAGGTAAAACACATAAGACAATGTCAAGAAAAGAAAAAAAAAACTGTAACTTACATTTGTGAGTCAGCAGCTTGTCAAGCGAGTCCCCCCATTTCAGTGCTTCCTCTGGGGTGGGCCTGCAGATAAAAGCAGAGCGATTCTTTAACAAGCCCATTTCAGCCAGGTTTCTCATTGTGTGACCCATCCGCAGAACTTTGTCTATGCTGAACAGGTGAGTGGAAATGCAGATGCAGACACTTCCTCTCTCACTGCTTGCGTCCACTCTCGTCTGTCTCTAGTCTCTCACATTCGATTCTATCGTGTGAGTGGTTACAGCACCGAGAGCCATGAATCTGCTCTGCTGTGGTGGGGGGAGGCTTTTATAATCCCACTCAATGCAACTTGGAAGGCAGGGTGGGGGTGGCTTCAGCCAGCCAATCAGGATATGCTGTCGGGTTTAGAGACCTCCTACCCATATGAGTGTCTGTCTGCCCCCTGCTGCCTCTCATCCTGCATGGATCCTGCAATGAAGTATGCCTCTTTAATGGCCCATCTTAGCCTGCTGCAGTCTGTATGTCAGGCCTTATTTTGAGACAATATGCACTATGTACATCAACAAAGTTTACTGTGTATTGTGCTTTTTCTTATTCTTCTGTCTTTTATATAATGATATACAAACAAAGATTGTATTGCTGTGTATAACACTATCATGTAACTTTTTTAAACAGACCAGACTATCTGATTTAAAAAGAATAATAATAATAATAATAGGAAGAATATATATATATATACATATATGTATATATTTATAATAATTTATATATTTACTGTGCATACTTGATGCCAAAATATACAAACAAATAAATATGAATCTACTAATTTGAAAACTATATTTCATAAATAATTTAAAGAGCTGTATCCAAACATTACACCATCCTTCCTTCTGGCATGGCATTCTTACTCAGACATTCTACCATTCATTTAATTAGTGCCAAACTACAAGAACAGTCTTATGTCTGCCCACATGTCTGTCTTCCAAGAGCCAGGTCATCACCAGTTGTGGTGAGATCCAGAATGCCGTCTGACACACACCCACAAGCACACGCTGTCAGGAAGTGGCCACTTACTTGACTGACTTCATAGATTTGTCTAACTTCCCGGCTGGGTTGCTTCCTGGGGACTCATTCCTCCTTCGCAGGAAAGCCAGCCGATTCTTCATGTCTTTGGCCCTGAGTGAAGGACAGGTAGAAAAGAGAAGGAAGTGCAGGAAGGGAAATGTTGGGGTAAGAAAATGAGGGGCAAAATATGCAATTACAGGAAGTGGACAGAGAAGGAAGACAAAAAAGAGATATGGGAAAAAAGTTTGTTGAGTTTCCAAGTCCAGAGTCCATAACTGAAACAATCCAAGGCATGGAATCAGCAATTAAGCTCCACAGTGCTGTAAATCCAATCCCTGCAATAGCAAACCAATAAAAAGAAAAACAAGGTAAACATTGTGTACATTCTAGTCTTCTGCCGGATATGTTGGTATGATGGCACAGAATTCTCCAAAAGCAGATGTCAGTTTCCTTTTCCCCGCTTCTTGTCAGCGCCTCTCCTGTCAATCTATTTTCTCTAACAGCCTTTCCTGTAGATGTGTCCCTGGCAGGTTCCTCGGTAGGGACTAAACGAATGTGGCAGAGAAGGAGGAGAGAGACTCAGTCCTCACTCCTCTGTTTCATCACGCCATTCTCCTTGTGCCTTGAGGGGTTTCTGAGAGAAAACTGACCTAGGGCGTAAGGTGACATGTACCCAATCCTCTACCGCTTTCATCCAGAAGCAGTACCCAATACCCTCCTGACTGCCCACCTCACCTGTTTCACCTTTCTCCAACCATCTTACATACAGAGATACCCTGCTACGCATGTGCCACATTGCGTTGAATCTCGAATAAGGTAATACACCAGCCCTCAGTACCCACGGGCCCCCAACAGGATTCTGCGCATTCCCATAATCCCATGGTGCGCGTCCTGGCTTTTCCCGACCTGGAGCACGTGCCGCCTCATTGGGATGTGACCTCACTCAACACCCATTTCCTGAGTCCCTGCTTTTGATTTCCACTGTGGTTTGACTGGCCTGCTAATAACGCAGCACACCGTTGTGCGCTGGCTGGCTCTAATCACTGCAAGCTGTCCCCCTGCCAACTGACAGCCCCCAGAGAGCATGTACACCCCAAATTAAGGAATAGAGCTTCCAGTTATAGATAGCTATCATTTAAACATGCACACACAGGAGGATGGAAGAGCCCGGCACTTGCGGATTAGCACAAATATAGTACATGAATATTCATGAACAGCAATAAAAGAATGGCCACACAACCATTTCAAAGAACCCCTCTGCACCTGTGCCAGCTTCTGCCCACTTCACTGGAGCTTTCATGCCAGACAGGTGTTGGAAAACTCAGAAGTCTCCACCAGTGTGTTTGTACGTGCATGTGACGGGATGAGAGAGTGAATTTTTGCAATGCTCAAAAGTAGCATTGAAGAGAGAACAGCCAGCTGCTGATTTGAGTTTTTTCCAAAGGTTGCAGGACAGAAGAGAGGAGAAACGTGTTTGTACACATGTAACGACATGAGTGCATAAACTGTTGGCAGCTGCTCAGTAGCTCCTTTAAAATCAGGATGAGTGTGACCACAAAATTTCTAAAAGGAGAATTCGCACTCTATATGGGCTTCTTGTGGGACAGTCCAGAACGAATGGCACTTGAAGGAGCTGTAGCCTGAAAAAGGAAATGTTTTCTTTTTCTCACCACCTTCATTATGTGTCAGATGGAAGTTTTGAGACAGGAGATATATTTCTGTTTTGGATTACTTTTATGGGGTCTCATTGTGGCTAAATAACTTTATGCAAGAAGAAAAACTAACAACATTAGCAGTGATTAATTTTAGTTTGGCTAGATTATCAATACTATATTTTTAAAAAGTGATAAAAGTTATCTTTTCTCAACTAAAATCAGATGTAAATGAATATTTTTGCTACTTTGCTACATTCCCTCCTATTCATTCCTAACTACATCATAGGTGCAGCCAGTTTTGCTACAGTAGAACTAACAGGAACCAACAGGCTCTCCGTATATCACACTGGTGTTACTTTGTACTTCCTTTTATGCTAAAAAAAACCCTCAAAAATGCAAATGTTCCATGAAAAAAGTAAAAGCACTGTAGCCTAGATATAGATCTAGAAAAATCCATGTGAGAGCTTTTTTCTTCTGTCAGGCCAGGTAACAGAGAAAATGGAAATATCTTTAAGAGAAGATGACTCATCTATTGATTGAAATAGCATAAGCGCGCTGCATGAAACAGACTCAAATCCAGATGTTTAACTGCTGAACAGGCCTCTGGTTCCTGGAAACAACAGGGTGCTCTAACACGGTACTCTTGTGAATAGCTCAAGCCTGAAGGATATTACTGCTGAGAAAAAAAGCCTTGTGCTGTTAAATAAACTCATAACATCAGGGCAGGGTTTATTAGATTGTTCTATATTTAGGTTGTACCCAAGGCAATTTACGTTTGAGCTGGGCATGTGTTAACATAAAGGAAACCTCTGTCTTGCCAGTGCATGTGAGTAAAAAAAAAAAGAGTATTTTATAAGAGCAAAAAAATGCACTCTTCCCATCACAAAGCCGCTTTATGTACTTACGCCTGGTTTTATACAAGCTGAGCCCATGTGTCAATAATGTGACAATGATGTCACAACAGTTTTAAAGTAAATGTATGTTTCTCTCCTGCCACCAAGTGGGTGCCACAGGATATTGCAGCTTACATCATCTTATTAAATGATCTTTCCATCTCTTTTCAAAAACTCAAATGTAACGCCAGCTGTGGAACAAGTGGCACGTATTTAGGTTCTTCACTTGAATCAACACAACCTGGAGGGCATTAGCACGTTGCTTCTGTGTATGCCATTCAATACGTGCAGCAACTCAACTGCTGCGGCCACAAAATAAATTCCCTGTGTAATTATTTGCTCAGTGGAAGTAAACACCGTTTCCAATTTGAAAAAGGGTTTCATAGTCCTGTTTGTCACCATCATACAAAGGTATACAGTCATGCCTATTCCCTTTAGATTCAGTGAGTCATACCAGGGGCTCTTCACAATCACATACATTAATGTAGCTTATCACTCAAACAAAAGAAAAACTTCCTGTTAAAAGCTCCCTTAACTATTAGCACACTTAAACAGGAGAGGAAAAAAAAAGGGGAAGCAGCATAAAGAGATGAAGCAGTGGTAAGGCCAACAAAAGCTGCTGCTTTTGACATAAAAAGGCAGAAAAAAGTGCAGTTACATAATTTTTATGTATCATTTTGTTCAGTACCAGAGACAGAAAGTGTTCCTGTACTTGACAAGTCACTTAACCATAATAGTGAACCGTTATCTACCCAGTGCTCTTCATACCTCTGCTCTTTGTGTGTTAATGGTACATGCACAGATGCAGTCTCATAGTCCCTGACCTTGAGCACCTGTCTAAGTCCTTCTTTACTGCCTCTCTTGAGCTGCAAATCATCCTCTAGCCCTAATACTGTTACATATATATGCTGCTACATTTGCTGTATTAAACACAGTGACCACTACAAGAAGTGAGGCACCGGTATAATGTGTACACACACTATGCTCTTGCTTGTGTCTCTACAAGAGAGACCACATTTATGTGCTCGAGTGAAGGAGCAAGAGGTCTTTTGCTCTGCAATTATCTGCAGGTTTCCATGCTCTTTATTCCCTCTTTGCTTGGCTCACATTAGTCGGACTAATAGCACCCCCCTGGCTATTCCTGGTGTTCTTGAAAGTAGGCCGCACTCTCTGGGAAAGGCTCTTGTAGCACATGGGGAGGCAGCTGTAGACAGACATACTGCAGATCACAGTATACCACACAAGCGCAAGAAAAATCCAGCGCTCCACTTCATTGCAGTATTCTGTTCACTACATTTATCATAATGACTGCTCTTAAATTTTGTTAAGGCCATATCTGTGAGATCGGGAATGCAGCAGATGTCACAGATTCTTTATTTACAGAAGGCTGTGTCCCTGTGAATTAGATGCTGGACATGACACAGAAATAACACTGTCCCTTTTGTGTCTGTGTCAGTATAATGAGTTAAGGATTGTGTCAAAATAACTGTGAGATTTATACTGTATATTCTTCACTGACAAAAGAGTTGTATCTAGAAACACGAGGCACATTCAGGAACATAATAATCACGAGACTCATAACTAAGAAGGAAGTAGCCCTTAAATATTCCTAGAAGAACAATGAAAAAGGGAATTGTCCTAAATTCTGTCTATAAATATATCACCATCATGTCCACCGTCCCCGTCAATCAAGACTAAAAAAAAAAAAAAAGCTCTATTTCTGCGAAACTCACCTTCCTAGCCACAAAGACCACATGAGCAATCCTATTTCTGAAATCCAGGCTGCGTATATTAAGAAAAAGGGGCAGCCTCAAGTTAGAAGTAAAAGCTGTTTCTTCCAAAATAGTTTCAGTCCTTCAGCCTCACGGGGGATTCTTTTCCCTCATTGTGACTGTCAAATGAGATCCATGTAGAGGTCAGATAGCTTCCTACCAGCCTAAGAGCAAAAATCCATGTGGGACTCATACCAGCCCCTACTCACACTTTTTTCAATCTCCCTGCTGATATTTCTAATTCCTGTTAACAACATTCAAACCACAGTTAAATCCGCACACACTCGCCACAGTTGCCCTTACCTTTCCAGGTATTTCTCCGAGAAATCAACCATAGTGTGAAGCATGGGTGCCAGCATGAAAGTAGTATGTACTGCATGTAAGTGTGTGTCAAAAGTCCAGGGCTCTGTTTGGCAATCACATTCCTCTAACCCCTGAGAGGCTCTGGTGGAGCTTTATATAGCCCTAAGGGTCTGGAGAAGGCGGACTCTGGGCTCACTCGATCCACATGGACTGTCCAGAGGACAGATTCCTTCTATTAGGGTTTGAGAGGTTTGGACTACATTGGAAGAAGCTCTTCTCTCCTAGGTGACAAGCAGCATCAGTGCAGCTTATAGATTTCATATTTTCTCTTAGCATGGAGTTACAGTGGCTTCTGAGACAGTGTCAGTTGGACCTAAAAGCTAAAATAACAATGTACAGAATTTGAGGCTAGGATATTAGAAATGAGTTGCACTCTAGTTGTTCTCTGTACTGAGCAATTTAGACAAAATCAGGACAAAAAAGAAGAATGCGTAAAATCCCACAATGTTGTCTGCAGTGCTATATCAGTGCAGGATTCATATAGCGTAGCACTGACTGGTCATGTACAACTAACAAGTGTTCAGCATTGCAGTAGCGCCATCACTGCCTGAACGCAAAACCTATAAACTCTAAATATGGTTTCAAAGGTAATGGAAAGTTGAGGCTTCATCACTTTAATGGACTACAAAGGAGTCCCAGACATATAAACCTCCATTAAATGTCTTTTTTCATGGTATTTGATGTGATTCATTACGCTAAAAAAAAGAGTTTTTTGCAATAATATATATCATCTGTATAACTGAGGCCTTTCTTCAAAACAGTAGCTTTAAGTGGTTCACTTAATCTCAGCAGTAATTTTGCAAGAGTGTCAGTGCACACTATTCCAACTACATAAAGAACACTGATCTTGGCCAATTCTCACACCACAAAAAATGACTTACTTTTTGTACCTTGGCAGTAAATACAGGGACACTAATCATTTGGCTGGAAACCTCTTCTAGAAACCTCTTCTTCAGTATTATATTTCAGTGATCTCCATCTAGCAATACTAATGAGAATACTGCATATTTTCAGTGTGAAAGCCATACATAAGTCAGACAGAAAGGCAAAAATGTGCAGATGATCATTTGCAATAAATACCCCACAGTTATTGAGTATTTTTCTTCCTTTTTGTGCCTCTTCCATATGCCTCTCTGAATTGAAGTTGGATTACCAATTTAACGTATTGGTATTCTGATCTTGAACTGATTAACGCTTGTCAGATTTATAGTTTTATTGCTACTTGTATGAAGCCACCAGTTGTGCAAAAGTGGAGTGTCAGCATGCAGGGATCCACTGCCTGAGGAAGCAGAACACCTGGACTGACTAAAAACAAAATGGTGGTAATGGCGGGTGAGGCAGCGGACAATGCCAGGAAAACAGCTGCACTGGATCCAGAAAACTAAACACATGATGTAAAACGTGTGTAAATAAGAGGAGGAAAAGAGAGAGACCGAGTACATGAAAAAGAAACAGAAGACAATAGCAAGAATGCTTATTAAGAGGAAGACCCCATTTGCATCTTTTTTGTTGTAAATAATGCCTGAGCTAATTTACTGTGTTATTACCGTGCATTGTAGCAGTGAATACAGGGAGTTTCAAAGAAGATAAAGTTGTATGGAACAAAAGCCAAAGTATTAGGAACACCTTTGCTTAATATGATCCTGACCAGCCAAGGCATGGACTCTGCAAGACCTTTAAAGTTCCCCTGTGGTATCTAGCACCAAGACGTTAGTAGCAGACACTTCAAATCCTGTGAATTGCGACTGAGAGTCGCTGCAATTTAGACCACTTGCTGCACATCCCTCCAACTGTCTCTTCTCCTGGTTCTTAGCCCAAAGAGAGCCTTCTTAAAATGATAAATGTCTATATCTTGGCATGATTTTGGCCATATCAGATGTATTTTTCTGCTCTACACTCAGCTACGTCTACTTGCTCCAATAGCTCTCATGTTATAAATCAGTCTCCTACCTCTGAAAGAAATTGTTTTATATTTAATCACTTAATTTCCTTCATGTTTTATTACGTAATAAAGCCTGGGATTTTAATCTACAGCACAGAGATATTTTGGTGAATCCTTACAAATGAGCAGATATTCCCCCTGCTGCTAGTTTACAGTGTGGCATAATGGGAAATGGTTGGAAGCAGGTGAAAACTGCATATGCCACAAGAGCCCCTGGAAATTTAATGGACACAAGGACTGTAAATACAGATACTCATTGTGTAAACATATAGCTTTCGTCATGTTCTGACAGCTTTGCGTGACATCCTTATTATATTGGCAGATGGTGACAGAAGAGAGTTACATCACTAACTGAAATATAAAGTTCATTAACAAAAGACAAACCACGTTTCCATGCAACCTTCATCAGTGTCAACTATGCAGCAGCAATACTACTTGCTTAGCGTCTAACACATATGAACCCATTTAAGCTGAAGGCCATGGCACCTGTTGAGGTAATTAGCTGTTCATATAAGAACAACCAACATCCAGAATTAGGGCAAGGACAAAAGTTCACTGTGATTAGTATAGAAGAGCTGAAATTGAAAACAAATGCCACACTATAGGTCTAGTTCTATATATTATAATTTGAACTGTAAATAAATGAAGAGTGCATCATTCCTTATTGATAAAAAAAAATTGTAATGCATTATCATTGGCTTCTATGCTTCATGAACCTTGGCTGTGCAGAAAGAGGGCATGTGTGGTATTCGATGACAAAAGCTCTTTCTATCTCTTGTCCTCAATCAAGCTATCAAATGTTTGCTGACCAACCTGTTCAGGCACACATTACACAGTGTCATCAGTACATCACATTTGTTCTGTGCCTGAGGTTTTGAAATGTAAAAATAGGCACACATTTTATACTTAGGACTGCATTAAAATTATAGAAAGAACACATTCTCCCTACGGTGTGACTTATGTGTTCTTCTCATGCCTGTTTTATTAAGGCAATTGAAGAGAAGCTGAAGTGGTTTGCAGCTGCTGACAAACAGGCAACATACTCCAGCCTGCTGAAAAAAAAAAAAATAGCTGTGGAATTTAAATCGCTTAATCTGCTGTTTAACTAAACAGCAGAAAAAAGTAACAGGCTCCATCACAGCCACTGTTTCATTGTATCCAATGTAAGAAATGTGCTTTCATCTTTACGAAGAAGCGAATGACCAGCCAGGGAATCGCTGAGCCTTCAGCAAACACATTTCCAGGATACACACCTTACTTCTCACCTCAAAGAGAATTTGAAACACACATATGGTCCCATACACCTCATTTACCACTTCATTAAGGAGATGATGAGCAGCATCACACTATTAGCTTTGACTTTCCCATTTGTCTTTCAAAGCCTGTCATACCTGTACTTGCAGGCCTGTGAACATGTAGATATTATGCATGCAACATTAATTCATTACATTTATAGCCAGAAAGTGCATCCACAGTTTTCCTATCTGCCTTAATTCATCTAAATTAAATTTTTAAATGACACTTGGCATCTACTGGGTATTTGTCCTAACACTCTCAGTCGTCAATCCATCAGTCCAGTCACACCCGTTGTGTGACTGGATTGATGGATTGTTTATTACATTCCATGCTACAGAGGGGTGTGAAATTGTACACACTGTTGATTAAATTAGCATTAAAAGGCTGATGAATGAACAAGAGGGTTACCAGATTTGCTGCTTTCCTGCTGAATTGGGCAACTTTCAAAGTGTGGCCATGTGCTGAATTTCTTTTTCTTGTTTTCCTTTCTTTTATTTATTTATTTTTTGTTTTCTTTCTTTTTTTCTTTCTTTCTTTTTTTTGGGGGGGGGGGCGTGGGCATATTTGGCATGGAATTTACATATACATCTATAAAACATCCATATTTTGATTGAAATTATTTATAGCCAAATGTTACCAGACTGATCCATGTCAGCACATGCATACAGTACTGTGCAAAGGTTTTGAGGTACCACTCATTTCTTTATGTTTTACTGGGAAAATGGCAAACATTCATGGAAATAAGGCAAATATATAAGGCTTTTGTTTCATTCTCTGTTGAAATGATCCCACACTGCTTCAATAATGTTGAGGTTTAGGCTCTGGGCAGGCCAATCCATGACTCATAGTGTTTTACTCTCTGTTTTTCTATCCAGGTATGCTTTTACTGCAATGTTGCCAAAATCTGATGGTACTTTTCTACATGCATAACTCCACCAATTTTAATAAGATCTCAAACACCACTGGCTGAAAGGCAGCCCCAAACCATCACACAGCCTCCACCGTGTTTTGCAGATACTGCTGGTGTAGACATTCACTGTTGTACCGCTCTCCTGATTTCCTCTGTTCAAAATGATGATGCTTTGAACATCACTCCATGAGACCTGTTGCCACTGATTTTCTGCATTTAATACAGGTGTCACATCATTGAATTACCACTCACTCACTTAGTCCCATCCCTGCTCCTTCTCACAAATAAATAAAGTCTGCATTTAAGGTCTTAATAGCAATGCTCTATTTTTCTAAGTATTGTCTTCATGTTGCTACAAGGTAATTCACAAGAAAGCGAGTAAACAGCAAAAGGGACAAAATACATGGAACACAACACACATATCCATTTATGATTTGAATACTCACAGGTTCTTGGATTTCTTCTTCTTGGTTCCTCCGGGGCTGACCTCACAGCTACAGGGGGATCCGGCACTCAACTGAGGGGAGAGGAAGGAGAGGACACACTGCATCATCCACCCTCCACACAGAAAGAGGGCCCTGCAGGCTCATGCAGAGACTATAGCAAGCTCTGGCTACCTCCAGTAGACAATGGTAATCCAATTGGCTAGCAAGCAAGTAAGTCCATGGAGTGTCCACCTTATCCAAAGTGAGGCTAGTTCAGGTAATATACACAGCCAGCCTCCACAATGGTTATTCCACAGCAGCAGTCCACATTGTAAATCCCACAGTTCCCTCTGAGGTGTGTGTCTGTATCTTAGTGTTTGTCTGGGCATAACAAAGAAAGGAAATCTGTGAGAGTGAGAGAGTGTGAAAGACTACAGCTGTTGTTTCTGTTGGCCTCCAACTGTGCCCTAGGTTTGAAGTGTTGAGCCAAGACCCCAGGTTTCACATTACACTTTCTGCCAACCCACCATTTTGATTGGTTAAGGGAAAAGGGAAGTTGCTTCAGGGTGGAGAAGGGGTCAATCTCCACTAATCTGATGGTCTGAAACTGCCCCCATTGTATGTGTGAGCCCAGGCTTTAAATAATGAGCCATTGTATTACAGCAATACACATCTGAGCTAGATACTGGCCAGCTGGTAACACATGGTGTGTGTTTTCTATCTTTGAGGACCCCAGCTTGAGTTTCAACCTTGAGAGTGAGGACATTTGTTGCAAATTTTTTGGCAGACCTACAGTTCTTCAATGTGTTGTGAAGCTTTTACTTTAGAGACATAGTAACAAAACTAAAGAATGAATTCTTTTGAGCCCATATTAGCTGCCTGACCTACCACAGCAGCTGTTTCCCATCAATCAAGGAAGCTACACATTTTTTAGTCACCTTCAAGCCTGTGCTAGATCAAAAGTTACAGTTTAAGAGAAATAGCTTACCATATCCTTAAACTCTTCATTCAAGGTCAGTTAAAGGTTGAAAATGCATTGCACCAATTGGGCTCTTTTTTTTTTTTTATATATGACTTAAAATTTATTGATTTTCTATAAAGAAAAATATACTGCAGTTCCACACTTAACATAGCACAGACTAAACAGTAGTTAAGTCTTGTGGACATTCCAGAACAAATGCTTAAAAAAAAAATATGGTTACAAAAAAGACTATTTATTAAACAAAACACCCCCCCCACACACACACACACACACAAAATTAATTAATTAATGTAAACAGAAAATTTACCCAAATAAAATAAAGTAATAATGCCCTAAAGCCCAAATGATTATATTGTATTATATTATATTAATTATATTACTATATTTTTAGAAAATTATATTATTACAGTAAATTCAAACAGATTAAGTTTGAGCTGGAGATGCTCATATAGGAAAAGTAGTGGAACCACTTTCTGTTGTACTCCTCTACCCTATTTAGCAATCTATAAGATAATCTTTCTAGGGCAGCAAGTTGGCCCAGGAAGCTATACCATTGGGTTAGAGAGGGGACAGGTGGACCCTTCCACTCCCGTATTAATAACTTCCTCCCCAACATGATAGCTGTCTGCACCCATTGCGAAAGAGATGAACGTAAATGGCACAATGATGAAGGGTCCCTGAGAATATAGAGCCTGCTGCAAAAGATATATTCTGGCCAACTATTTTCTCTAAAATTTTGGGGCACTCCTAAAGCACATGCACTAGTGTGCCTTTATCCTCCTGACATTTCCAACAAGCCGGAGTATCTAACAGACCCACCCTGTACAGTCTGTATGGTGTCCAATATACTCTGTGTAGAATCTTAAATTGCACCAGTCTTGTCTTTAGTTCCCTTGACATTTTCTTCCCATTCTTAAGAATTATGTACCACTCCTCATCTGCGAAACTATGGTTTAGATCTGTTTCCCAGGATCTCTTAATAGACATAATATTGGGGTCTGAAGCTGTCAACAACATTCTATAATAAACTGAGGCTTCATGCCCATGACCAAACACCTCTTTTATATCTTCCAGTGTACTACAGTTTACAGCAGTAGAAGTGGAGGAGCCAAAAGTCTTAACCAATAAATGTCATAATTGTAGATATTTCCAAAAATCCAACTGGGTTCTTCAGTAGTATAATACAAATATACTGTTGTTATATTACATGATTCATTTCCAACAGTCTGTCAAGTTGTGTGCATACAGCTAGAATAGCTACATTGTATTTGTGTGGTTATTATTCTATCTAACAATAATGCTTGTCTCATGGGAAAACACTTCCTGTTTTATGCATCCTTCCAAACTGAACCACCCTACATGTACCAGCTGCACAAACTATATCCTGTCGTGCTTTTGCATTATTGTTGTAGCCGGAGGTTGAGTACTAATCTGCTGAAGTGACTGACAGCTTTAAAGACTGCCAAAAAAAAAAGGCAGAGAAATGTTTTTGATTTGTTTGTTGACCGCTATTGTATTTCAGTCTGATCTACCTCTTGATACTACAGATTGCATTTTTTAGTCTTTTTTTTTGGTCATCTTTAGTACCTGTGAGTGGATTTGTCTCCTTAAAGCCCCAGTTACAGATAGAACATGTCTGCTACACTCTTTTTATAACTCCTTCCTTTAACCAAGATTAAGGTTGTCAGTGTGTGCAGTGCACACTGATGCACTCCAAGCATTCAGATTAAAGTCACAGTTGAATGCGAAAGGTGAGCGAGAATATGTTGTAGGAGCTGACTGAAAATAAGTACAACCCAAGAGCAGAAGCAAAATCGGGATGGAGTCGGGTGGGTAGAGTGACTGCAGGTATAGTATGTGCATCACTTTGAGAGATTCAGTATACATTATGTTTGCAAGCTAATGCTTCATTTTCCAGGCAAAATGAGAATAGTAAATTTGGTTTGGTTGCTGACTGGTGCTGACTGGTGCTGACTGGTGCAAAAAAATGTTCTTTTTTTGAAATAATGTACTGACACTGAGTCACGGTCTAGCTTGACTGAAAACTGCATCACTTTGTTAAATGCCATTCAATATCTAATACCAGTAAGCACCAGTGATAACTACTCTGTGATAAGCAAAACACAGCAGAGTCAAGCTAGAAACACAGTCCATGTTTTATTTATCTGCTTAGTTTTGAAAGAGATTATGTCACGGAGGGGCATGAGAGAAACCAGAATTTAATCATTAATTTCAGAATAACAGAACAACAGGGGGGCCATCAACAATATCTTCCCCTGAAACTACAGGAAACAACTGGGAAAAGACACAGACTTTGCCCTCTTCAAAAAAACTTGTCCTGATGCCAGGTGATGTTTAACTACTATTTCAGCTGAATGAGCACAGGGGGATACATGTGTGATCTATTGCTGCAGTCTGGATTTTTCATCCAAATACATGCAAATGCTTTAAATTAATTAGCACCTACTACTGAACAAATCTGCAGAGGACCCAAAACACGAGTGTGGACAGCATCCAAACTGAAACTGTGAAAAAAAAAAATGGCCAAAGATATATCACAAAATAGAATATTTTCTGACACCTGAAAATGAAAAGCATTTTTCACCTCCCCTTTACACACACACACACACACACACACACACACACACACACACACACACACACACACACACACACACACTAAGTGCCAAACCTCCAGTCCAATAGCACACCACAAATCAAGATGCATTGCTGCAAAATGTCAGTGGAAAGTTAGTTAGAAGGGAGGAGTGTCCTTAAACACAACACCATAATTTCCTACAGAAATAAATGGCCTTCCACCTTCCACTTCATTTCTATTCATAAGGGTGAGGGTGCAATCTACAGGAACACACTGATTAAACTATAAGAGGGAGTCATTATGGGTTTCAACAAATTACTACTTGTCTACCTGAATAGCAGCCTTTTATAGGAAATAGCTTCAACAGAAGATAGATGTGATCCTTTAAATAAATGAGATTTAAATATTTTTATTAGGGCATGCTTCTACTGTCCAGTGAAAAAATATTATTAAAAAATATTATTGTTGATATAAGCCACTTGAAAACTTGAAAACCACTTGAAATCCTGTGGAGCTTTCTATACAACCTTCATTAAGCCAGCAGATAGGCTGCAATTTTGCATACAAGCAATGAAAATATTAGCGTCTACATTTTTTTAGACATGCACCACCTGCAGAAAACATGCGCAAATAACTACACCTTTTTATGGATAATACCCAGAGCCTCAAATTTTGAGTTGTAGCAAACTGGATAGCACTGTTAACACAAAGAATTCAGTTTTGTGTTTTAAAAAGTACAGTTATTATTTCTGTGCTTCTTCTGTTTTTCTCTTTTTCCTCTTTGTTCCTTTTGATAGCCAAAGCCCAACTTCACACCCACGCACACAAGACACACAGCACACACATATACACACACCCATGTGCGCCAAGTAATGGTCAGTAGAGCATAATAAAAGTATGAGCCTTTTCTAAAAATAACCTTGGTGTGCGAGTTTGTGTGAGTGCAAACTTAAACATGCCTAACTGAAGACAGCAAGAAAACACAGAATCAGCCAAAGACCACACGGCGACGTAGCCCCTCTGACGCATGGGATGCAGATGTTGGAATGCTGTTAAGGACTGCAGGATATTTGTGCAGATACACAAACTTTAACAGACTTTATAACACACATGCCTTTGAAGGCAGTTGTGAGTACCTATGTATGCATCCACGTAACACAGGCAAATGTGTTCTGGACAGCTTGAAATTAAGCTTCAAATGTTCATAAAGAGACACCCATGCTTGTGGCATGTCTGTTAAGTCAACATCAAAGGAGAATATGTGTGTGCCACACTGGGATAGGGCAAATCTGTTTGCCTTCAGTTCAATAAACTGTTTATTTTTCAGCTTTGCAGCACCAACAAACACGTTGTAGGAACAATATTATAAACACAGATCAGAAACGTTCCTGACCCAGACTCAACCCAGACTCCAAATCCGCCCCCAATCTAAAACCCTAGAGGTGAATAACTGAATCTTGGTCTTTATGCATTTAAACTTCTTTTCACCATTTCAGGCCCTTCTGCTGCATGAGTGCTTATGTCCCTTTCACAGTGATCTAATGACACTGTAAAACCTGGCATCACGACCCTGCTCGGAACATGGTTTTCTAGGAGTTGTGATGCGAGCCAGCTTTGATATGTTTTTTTTCCTGACTGTATGGCTACTAAAACATTAACGCATTATCAGCTTTGCCAGAGAGAAATATTTGTTGGTGTAGGCTTTAGGCTAAGACAAAAAAAGAAAGATCCCCTGAAGATTAAAGAGTTATTTTTAAGCACAAGAAAGCCACAGAGTTCAGAAAAAGAGGATTTTTTTTTTTTTTCACATGACTGCCTGATACCAGACCAGTGTGTGCCGCTTTCAATCTGGGCTGAGTTTTCTTGGACTAATCCTACTTGTGTATTCAGGACTTGTCATAAGAACACTAAAATACACATGAATATAACAACACATCTTACACCTTCACCTAAAATCACTCCATGAGTTAATTATAAGCTAGAAGCAAATAAAAATACATTAATTCATTAGACTTCCTCATCTGGCAAGCACAGTACTTGCTTCAGGGAACAGGAAAACTGGAAAAATTGGTTTATGCAACTGGATAAAATTGCATCATTAAGAGATTGGTTTTGTGGGTTTTGGTCTCCTGTGTTTCTTTGCTAAATGTCAGCATGTGCCTTTATTTAATGCTTTTTTTTTTTCTTTTCTTCTTTATATAGTGTTGTATTTTCTGGCTGCTATAAAGAATCCATTGTTCCTTCAGTGGCCCTTGGAGAGAGAAGAATTTTCTGTTTTTTTTGTCTCTCATCACCTATTTTCTTTCAAGTCTTGGCATAAATCTGTGCAGATACTTTCAAGGGCAAAAAATGTCATCAAACAAGCAGGCTGTGTCTAGTGATTTGCCTGGGTTATGAAAACCCGTTATGCAAATGGACTGCTATTATTTTTCAAAATGGATCTTGTGACGCACAATTATATGCATGCAAGTATATTAAAAATAGACATGTTGTTGGCCATTTTGAAAATAGTTTCACATAACGGTCCCTGCTTTGTTGAACAATGTATTTTCTAAGTGAAATGAGCACACAGCCTGTATTTATCAAGGATCAGCCCTACGAAGTTGAACTCCAGGACAAATAAAATACTTCTATATCAATGTGCTGCCCAAGAATTTGCTTTACTTGATTTGAAGCAAACATTCTCATTTTATGCTGACTGACATCATGACCATTTTTTTCAATCATGTCTTGTGATTTTTCTCAGTAATTATAGTGTAATGTCAACACACACTGAAAACTATTTAAACCTACTCTAAATTCAATTAGAGAAATTATACTTGTTGTTGATGTTGCTGTAAAAAGTGTTGTGTTTCAGTGGAAGAACTTTGATTTTCTGTCAGTTTAACTCAGTAGGGGTTATCAACATATCAACAGGAATGGGATGGATTCTTCACCCTCTGGTCTAAATGTCCCTAAATCATTTTTGCCTGATTGTTGACTTCAGAATTCCCTACAAAGGTGAGTTGTGCAGCTTCTTCTTTCAACTTGTTTAATTGCAACTGTGTACCAGGGCAGCTGTCTGTCCCATCCTGCACTTTTGAAGGGCGTCTGTGAAGAAATTACACACATGGTTTGTTGGATTTCCACGTAATGGTGCAGCTGCTGTGATGGGCTGATAGAGAGGAGCAGCCGTTTTCCTGAGTAATCAACCTTAATCAGACTGTAATGCACTGCATTATTCACAAGTTAGAGCTTGTGGTCCATGATGCTGTAGATACATTGCAGAGCTGAGTCATTTTCACATATTTATTAACTCTTCAACTCCACAAGTCTGCTTCTGATCTCTGTAAATCTAACAAAGTTGCTTCATTCCCTGCACAGAGATTTACAGGTCAAAGAGGGGCGACACACTGCAGATAACGATGTGCAGGGATGCAGAAACAGCCCATCATCAAAGTTTTCTAATTCTAGATAGACAGGAATCTCCTGTAGTAGAATATTTATCTATTATTTTAAGTTAAATGTCACAAGTGGAAAAATAGTGCTAGATTGAACATAATTCCAGTATGTTTAACCATTTGACTGGATCACCTGTTTGTGAGGAAAACAGGAGAGGAGGAATATTGTGTGTATCAAGTTTATTAATAAACACTTTACAATATTCTTGTAAATGCTGTGGTTATAGGTTTCACTTAAGGAACTTGTTTAGGTGATGTCCATTATTAGTCTATAAAGACCTCACTGAAAGCCGTACAGTAATAAATACTCTAAAAGGCTTCACAGTAGATGGGACCATTCTGGTACATAAATTATTTTTCGGGGAAAAAAAGATGATACTTTTAGTCCTTCTTTTGGTATGAAAATTTTATTCCCACACTTCTTTTATGGCTTTGTGCTAAAAGCCCTAAGAAAACATTTTTTAGATGCCTCTATAATTTTTTATGCGTTACATAACTGCTTAAATTAGTTTTTTACAGCTTTCTTTACAAATGAAAGGAAATAAACTTGTGGTCTTAGCAGTGGCTGTACGATGGTTATGTGCATTCATCTGTCAGAATGTGTACACTTGATGGTGTAACTGAACATACAGGCTAACACTCACGCACCCATACAGTACAATGGGACAACTGCAATAATCAGAAATATCTCAAAATAAGTTCAGTGACCCACAGACAGGATACTGACTCATTCCTACTCCAGCTACATTATGAAACTGGTTACAATGGGTGCATTGTCTGAGTGTGTGCTTGTGCATGTGTGTGTGAGGATGTCTGGGTCTGTTGTGTGCTTGATCTGATTCTCCTCTGCCTCCTGTTCAGCACCTCTCAGGAGATGGCTGCTTCCTGCATTACTGCTTCCCATGTCATGGTATGTTAATGAACAATGCTGGTACAACGTCACTCCTTTGAGCCGCTCTGACAACATGTCAGGTTACTGAGGCCCGGGACTAGTGCTCTCCATTAAAATTTTATTGACATTTTCTGACCAACGGATGACCTTTCTGTATGGAATTCTAAATGGCTGCAGCTACATAATTCTCTCCAAAGTTGGCTGAAAAAAGTAGGTCAGGGATTCCTAATCAGAAGCAGACATTACAGAAACTCATAGAATTTAAAAAAGCACACACACAGAGACACACACATCTCTCTCACTCATATATTCTACACTGGTTATTGAAGTCGCTTTGAAGTAACTAGGCCTTTAGTGCACCCAAATGCTGCAAAACTGACATCGCTTTACAGTGCAAGTTGATAATGACTGAAATTATACTGCAAAAGCAACCCAAGAGTTTCTCAAGTCAGAGAAATGGGATATTCATTTCAAGTCAGTCACCTGATCTCAGCCTAATAGTGCATGCATTTCAGTTATTACATATGAAACTGAAAGTAGAGAGAGAGAGACAAAAAAACAAGCGGCAACTGAAGGTGGCTGCAGTGAAGGCCTAGCAGAACATTTAGTGTTTTCTACACTTCAGGCAAAGGATTTTGCTTTATTCAGTATTAAAAGCAATCCTTATATTTAAAATTATGTTACTTTGCACAATTAAATTTGACCCTCTGAAAATGGGGGGGGCTTCAGTCACATATTGATTGTTTGATTGAACGTGTAGCTACAGAGTCGTTAATTACAAGTTACTTACAGTGTGCATGTGGTCAGGTATATTGGTATTTTAAATGAGTGCTGACAGGGAAATTTAGATATGAAAAAGTTACCTTCTGTGATTTGCTGGCATGCAACCCTTCACTGTGTCACTGTGGCGGCTTATCTAATCATTTTTGCAAAAGCACACCGCACACGTCCAAATCATCATTTAAATTTTGTGTCCCCTTGACAGGACTGAAAAACTTTTTTTTTCTTTTTGTTGAGCGTTTGATGCTTTACAAATTAAATAGATTAAATACTGTCCTACTCTCAGCCTTTCGTTGTCAGCAAACACAATTTTTTAAAAAAAGTAATTAGCACTGATGGCTTTGTCACTTATAATTAACGGCTTACGCTCCCTGAATGTTATTTCAGGATATCAAATGCACATTATCTCCAGGTGCGTAGAAAAGTTTAACGATGTGTCTTATAAAATCAGTTTCTCTTGTAATGGATTTAAAATGTAGTAAGGAAAAATAATTAGTCATCGTGCTGACCGTGTGTGGTCAGATTACTTTTTTTTTTTTCATCATTCCTTGGTCGATGAACGTCCAGGCATCTTTATTATTCAACGTTCACAGCCAGGGTCAATATGGCAGATACAGACTGTTCAGACCATACTAAAGTGCAGTTTGTACAGATAAGCTGCACTTCACACTTCCATTCTTCACTGTTTCCTATCTATAAGAGGACATACTGCATTGGTGCAAATGAATTAGTTTCAGTATAGTGTTTCATCATCTACTGTATATGAGGAACACCCATAACACTTCTACTGGCTTTATGTTCCATCACGGGGCCAGTGGTCAGCCTTTTTGATCATTACAGTCCTGAGCTCAGTGCACCTAGAGCAAGAGTTTTAGTGCTGTGAGTAGCAGGTGCTGCCTTGAATCAGTTATTAGCATTTTGTATCTTATTCACAGCCAAGAGGAAGGGCTGATTGCCAGCAAAACTAAAGTGATTACCAGGAAAGTAACAGGTCAGGAAGAGACGTATGGCATTCAGGAAGGAAGGAAGGAATGCTACAAATGGGATTCCAACTGCAGAAGCAGGAAAATGATGTGGGTCACACACCCGCTCGCATAAATGTCATGCTTCACCTCCCAAGGGAAGTAAACAACACACAACAGTCATGGAATAGCTGACAATACTGTTGGCCCCAATTTGTAGAGTGACAGAGAACTTAAAGCATCTGTTCCCAGTAATTTTTAGGTCACAAGATCCAAACCTTATTTACTTTGGAATATTTTGCAAACCAGCAGCTTTGAAAAAGTATGTTTTATTTTAATGGTGCCATTCAATTTTATGTACAAATACTCCCTTAAAATGTAATCCATGCGTTTCATTGCAAACTAAATGTACTTTATGGTTAATTATATTAGGACCACTGCTTAGTTGTGAGGCACACTACACTTTGGTATAATCATAATAGAAAATAGCCAGCAGAAAGCAAAAAAAAAACCTCCATGGAAAATACATGAAAAGGTTAGGAATAAAAAAAGGTTATTCATTAGCCAAATGAGATCTTTTATTCCATGATGAACACTCAGAGTGAACTGTCATTATCCTGTCTTTACCCTCCAGGGCTGATTGCACCATTGACTTTGTTCCCATCTTGTGAGGACAGCATGTGTTCCTATCATCCCACCAGCATTGTTCTGCCTGACTTCTGCTCCCCAGGGAGTACAACAGAGTGTACATCTTTGTCCTATTTCTGAGCATGCTAGGACACACTTACATGTTTCTAGAATGCATATCAAGGCAGGTTTAGGTGCTGATAGCACAAGTTGTACACAGATGATTTCTATCTCCATGCATGTACCTCTTTTACTTGAGGCAAAACACAAACGGGCTTAAAGATTTAGTCCTTCAAAACGTATCCATGATAATGTGGAGCAAGTGCAAACTGATGCTGAGATTTGGGATTTACATACAATTTCACAAAATCTGAAATATACCAACAATATTACCAACTGTAATAACAGTGACTTTAAAGAGTATTTTTCCATCTGTCAAAGAGCACTATGCAGCAGGTTTGATGTATTGAATGAATTGTCCTTTACAGCCTATGAAATGATTTCTATGCAGAGGAGTTGGAAGTTACAGTAAAAATCCAAAGGACTTGGTTTTACAGAAGCGCATCTGGCTGATTGATATAGATAAACTGCAATCTGTCACAGCAAAATACTACCTTGAGTAGATAAAGTCAGTTAATTCATCCAAAACTCTGAGACTGATATGACTGGCAACAGAACTTGCTGTTTTCAAATGACTTGTTGACTTGACTTGTTGACAAAAGAATGAAACAAATTCCGAGCATCATTACTCAGAAAAATATCCCAGAAATATTCCTTCAGGGTGTCAACCACTTGCTTGATTATGAATAACAGAATTCCCTACAGAGGTGAATTATGCAGCTTCTTTCAACTTTTTATATTGCAGCTATGCACCAGGGGCTACTGTCTGCAACATCCTCCAGTAATAAAGGGAATCTCTGATAAAAATTACACACGCAGTTTGTTGGCTTTGAATAATGAATATGGTCCATGATGTTAAAGGGCCAAGTCACAGTCACATATTTATCTCCCTGTTCGGAGATTTGCATATGTGAGTAAAAGAGGAGCAATGCACTGCAGATGATGCTCTGCAGGAAAGCAGAAAAAGTCCACCATCAAAGCAGACTGTTTTCTAAGGGAGTATAGAGGAATATTTACTCATTATCTTTAAATTGACAGCATGTTGTGCTGGTGGATTTAGAGATTATTTCATATTAAATATTGAAGTTAAATGACACAGCTGGCTAAATAGTGCTAAGTGGAAGGGGGGGTCTAATTCTTGTATGTTAAAGCAGTTGTACTGTTTGACTGAATTGAATGTGTGTGAAAACAAAAACTTGTGACTGAAAATATTAATTTAATTTAAAAAATATCTTGTTTAGTTGAAGTTTATAATTATTCTATACGACAAACAGTACATGTAAAAGTGCAAAAGAGAACTACCTCGTCTAAGCCCCATTGTGGAAAGCTGACGCACACCAACGTGAACAACAGGCTGCTGACTGCAGTTCACTAAAAGGCTACGGGTGTCATTAATAATAATAGCTTTACACAGGTTACTTATGGAACCATCTATCTGCATTAATTAAACTAAATATTTTGCCATAGTAGTATTTTTGGCTGACTCAGCCAACACACTGCTGTGGCAACGAGCGCTGTAAACACCTCAGTTCAAACACACGGAGGACGCAGCTATGAAACAGTAGGCCTTCTGGAGTCTGTCTTGAGTCAGCTGAATGTCAGGAGAGGGGCTTTGTTGTGCCAGTGACAGCATCCAAAGTCCCAACATTTAACCACTGAAGTGGATACACTGCAAGACACTGAGGTGAGCAGAGCGCGTGGGTTTGCTGAAATGAGCTTTGCTCTTAAGTGCTATGACATCAGGGACTCATGTCTTACGACAGAAAAGCATCATCAAAACTCAATAATTAGTTTTAAGGTCGCTGAGGAAATGTAGATTATTGTTCATATTGTTGGAAGACTTGCACGATCCTGAGATTCAATCGATACCCCGTTATTGTATTAGTCATGTTCACCATTGAGCCAGCTGATGATAACTGAAGCATTGCTCTCTGATGATTTCCAAGCTCTCAGTCTGGACTGCATTGTAAGGCGTCCATGTTGGTTCTTCAAACTGTAGCATTTTCACTAACTTTGTTAAATGTCAGAACTGTAAGCAGGTGTCAGGCAAGCTGTTACAATGTGGATACAGTTACATTTACTGAGCCAGACTTATCTGTGTGTCGACATGGGAAAAGTATGTTCCCACACCCCTTCGTACACAGATCAGAAGAACATCTATTCATGAAGCCCATTAAAGCCCAGGCAGAGTCACAAACAGGCAAACAATTGATAACAAGGGGAATGCAAGCTTAATTACTCAGGATTAGCCAGCATTTGTCATGGAGGTTTTGTGAAAGCATGCAAATCCATGTGGAGCTGACTGAGCGGTGACTAACATGGGGAAAGAGCACAGAACAGAAAGAAACTAAATATAAAAGTTGTGATCTTTAAGTAAAATGAAATGTTTTAATCAGAAAGCAGAAGGTTTAATTTGTTTGTAAATGATGGCTCTTTATACATGTCTGTATTCTACTAGTTTAAATCAATGTACATGTATGAATTAGGTACAGTTCTTCTGTGATGTCAGCACAGAACACAGCAGGCATCAGTGAAGGCAGACTTGATATTGACTGAGTAAATCAAAACATGGAAAGAAGGAGCTGAGGTGGAGGTGGTTTTCATCCATCCATCTTCTTCCACTTATCCTCTTCAGGTGGTTTTTCACAGTAAAGGAATTCTAGGGAGGCTATGGGTAGAGAGCAGATAAATAATAACTGGGCTAACAGGCTCTGTCCTGCAAGACAAACATAATATTCATTTCTCTAAAACACTTCATCAGCTGGTCTGGATACAGACATTTTGCATGGGACCTGCAGCTTCAGCCAAAATATTTAATTCTACATTAAGCAATAAAGTGACCACATGGGATCCTGCATTATAAGATGTTAAAATTCAGCTTGAGAAACAAATCACAGCTTTAACCAGTGCGCAGTAGGAAAACCACTGGCATTGTGTGCGGGGAGGGTGTCTGCGTGTATGTGATTTACAAATGCCATAACTTCTCATGATATGCCAAAACAGTTGAGGGCAATGTTGTAAATAAAACGAATGGAAACTGTTGTGTGGAGAAAAAAAATGGAAAGAGAATACAAGAGGACCATTTGGCTGTGTGTAGTCCTGTAATGTATCCTAGTTACAATATGTCTGAGCGTGCACATGAATCACTGAAATGTCAGTAAGAAATAAAACACAGCGTGTGCTTCTGTTTGCATACTGATTAAAGATAAGAGATTTGATTGATGCAGAAATATGTGCATAGACTTATATGTATATATGTGCCACCTCAGGTTTGTTGGATTGTGCTCTTACACTCTCCCCTACTGTGCATTCCTCTTCCTTTTTAAGCAAAAGTAAAAACACAAACACAGACACACACACACACACACACACACACACACACACACACACACACACACACACACAGAGACAGAGAGATAGGGGAGAATAAAGTACAATCTGGAACCTTCCAGACAACACACAAGCATTTCATCCGCAGACAAAGGGAGATGTCCCTTATTTCACAATAAGGGACAAAAATTCTTTCCTAAAAATAAATAAATAAATAATTAAGACATTTTAAGAAGCCCCATTCAGTCTTACATAACTACTTTTTCCCTTTGTCACAAGCTTTCATACCACATTATGCTTCCCCTAATGTCTGTTGTTAACTGTGGGGTAACACAGCATAACCTAAAACAAAAAAACAAAAAACATTACATTCAGTTCATTCACATTTTTGTCAATAAACAGGAGGTGACTGGATGCCGTGTTGACTGTTCTGAAAGTTTGCTCAGTCTCAGTAAATATTTACATGTTGCTCGTTTAGCACTGCAGTGGACATATCCAGGCTGGCTGCACCCTGCATGGATTTGAACTGCGAAGACCTTTTGTCCCGTCCAGGCCATCTACTGTACAGCGAAATCGAGGAAAACTCACGTTTATCTGCAACGCCGTCTGCGTTCAGTGGGTCGTAGTGCTCTCTGATAATACGTGCTGATTGTGATGTACACCTTGGCCCCTACTTGTTGCATCTGTTTCGTTTTATATTGAGACAAAGCACTTGAGATGAGCCTGGCACTCATCAATGCATAGTATTTTTAAACTGTTTCCATGAACCACTTATTTAGTTCATTCAGTAAAAAAAACAAAAAAGACAACTCTCTACTGAGGCCCAGTCACGCGCTGACCCATGTGAGATACACACAGCAGTCTTGATATGAAGTACTCTAACCTTTGAGATAAAAATGAACAAACATGAAACTTAGGGCCCGGGGAATAATGAGAGACAAGAATTAATAGAATAGTTCTTCTAGTGGAAAACTACTGGGGTTTTACTAATATTTTTCTATGTGTGCCTAAAATAGAATGTTTAGGTTCCTGTAAATGTTTGTCTTGCTTATTACAGCACAGTAAGTATTAGGTGGAGGTCAGAGAAAGAGAAGCCAATCTTCTCTCTGAAGGTACATTACTCCAAACATGTTCTGTGCTGTTCTGTTGTTCTAACCTCTTTTATGTGTGCCTAACCCTATTTTTTTAGTGTTCAACCTGTTTAACCTAATATGTTTTTTTTTTGTTTTGTACTTTTCTCTACTTTTTTTTTTTTTTTAACGAGCAGGCTAAGAGCAGCAACATCCAATTCACTTTACAACATTAAATTAGAAGCGCAGGAGCCAACAGGTCTGCTTTCAGACAGAAACATGGACAGGCTGATTGTGTGCATAGCGCACGAACACTGAGGAAAATATCTGCATATGTATCGAATTTTCAAGTGTTATTCAGATCAAACGAGAGTATTTCTTTCTCCTATAACAAACGTTAAATAATGTTGAAAAAACGAGTAAAAGCTTTTATTATTTCACATAAAAATGAGGGAGGGGGAGATGCTATTATGTAATAACGATAGGCAACAGAAGTACTCTTGTAAGAGAGAAAATTGCAAGTTGGCCTCAGTGATTTGGCTCGAAGTACCTGAGACCATTTTTACAACCATTAGAGGTGTCCATTTCATCATGCCTAACTAAAATTTGAATACATAATAATCTGTTTTCATCAGTTTTCATTCACTACTATCTGCCTCAGTGTATGCTTCAGACAACGCAAGAATGTAAGCGTTACACAACATCAGTAAACACACTGTAATAGTTTCCCCACCCAAGATCTGTAAAGAGACACGATATTTATCCAAAATCCAAACAAACATCTAAGTGCTGTTTTTTTCTCTGACCCGTCTAATCCTAAAGCGCTGGGTTAGAGTCACACGTGCCGGATGTAGCAATGTCTGGGGGTGGGGTGGGGGGTGGGGGTGGGGGTGTCTGTACAGCAAGAGGACAGTTCAAAGTAATGGTCTGCTTGAAAAAAAAAAAAAACATTTATTGGTTTAGACTCATATGGCTACTTCTTCTGCTGGATATTGGCATTTTTATTCTACAAGTTCTAATGTGGCCACACACTGTAAAAAATGTTACAGTGTTCTTTTGGTGTTTAAGTAGAACAATTTTAGCTGTTCTAATTCATCAACAAAAAATTCCATTTTAGTAGCTTTCATGATGCTCTTATGGTGCCTGTTGAAACAATTTTACAAATATAACTAACAATTATTTGAAACTATTTTATGAGGATAGAACATTTGCCGGTTTGTATTTTCTTGCTGTGCCTGAGTGGGTTTTCTCAAGGTACTACAGCTTCCTCCCACATTCCTGAGACGTGATTGTTAATTTAGTTAATGATTTTAAATTAGGTGGTAATGTGAGTGTGACTAATGGTGTGACTGTTGCTCCCCCAATTATACATCATAACACTGTACCTTTATTGAACCAGGAAGTTCCTTCAGATTATTGTCTCTTTTTAAGGACAAGAAGGCACACATTGCAATGTTACAAGTCAAAATCAAAAATAACATCAAAACACATAAACAGAATAAGACAAGGTCCAGCTTATGAACAGCAGTTACACTCTTCAGTTACAGAAATCCTTCGAAAAGCTCTAAACTGTCCCAGAGAGGCAAAAGCATTCAGCTTTAATGTGCTCTGAAGGATGTTCCATAACCAAGGTACAAAATAAGAGAACGCTGTTCTACCAAGTTCAGAAACAAATCCTGGGTACTCTGAAGAAGAGCCAACTAAAAAGTTTACACAGTTGTTTCCTTAAACTTAATGAAGACCACGAGACCAAATTATAAACTGCACAGTGATGTGTTTGGGACAATGAATTTGATATGAAACAAAGAACTTTGAAACAGACACACATCCTGCGCCTGGAGATGTCACAAGATTTATTAAAGAGTGGATTTGGCATGTCATTTTAAATAATGGAAACAAAAGCCTCAAAGGAGCTGTATCCATGACGCCAAGAGGTAGTAAAATTACCCTTCAATCTGCCAAGACCAATAGGCCACAGCTCTGTCTGCTGCATTCCTTCCCTCCACAGTGTACACACCTTGCCATTTAAGGCTGCTGAGTGTGCTGACAGACTTGTGGAAGGAGAGGCTGATAAAGAGGAGAAGTGTTTCTGATAAAGCTAGCACTTGATTGGTTCTGTTACTGGTATATAGTAGAGTCTGGGGGAACTCTACTGAGCTTTGATTTCACTGACTTCTTTTCCTTTCATTTTTCATTTTTGATTGTTCTTTCGTTCTTTGCAGGTGTGCAGTTCAGCACTATAAATAGTTTTGGAAGAATCATAGCACAGATGATGAATCGTCTGTGTGCAAAATATAAAACCCATTACTCCATAGTAAACAGGAACATGAGACAGTAGCATTTCTGTTATCATTACTCAACACTGACATGCGCAAAGTGAAATGTATTACTGTTACTGTATCTGAGCATGTGAGACTGTGATGCATGCTACCCTCTGCTGGACAGCTAAGACAACATTTACCAGAACCAATATTAATTGCATCCTCACTGCAGAAAGCCCAAAAAGTAATTATTTAATTATTGCAGTATCCTCTTTTATTTGTGACCTTTACTGATAAGCCTAAGACAGTTTCTAACAGATATTGACATCCACTCATGCTACAGTTTTTTACTTTTAAAACTTATACAGGTTAATATGACATGTTGGAAACACACTGCTATTAAATATACCTATAATTTCACAGTATTCTTGGATCTTTTGCAGATGCAGATGCTTTCTACATAACATTAGTGAGTCAATGGGACAATCATTTTTAATTTATGGAATTAATTAAAAGTCAGCATTTTATTTGCTAAATCAGTGTTTTGTATGTAAATGTGAATGATTTGTGAATAATTAGAAGTGTTAATTATAAGTTAATGTAATTGTAATGCCCAGATTAGAGTGCATTTGCTCAATTTTACCACTTGATGTCACCCTTTTCACTAAAACCACTGCACAGAAACTGGGCCGAGCTGTTGGATCACTCAAGCATTGCTGATGCAATAGTTAGAGAGATGCAGACATAGGGATGCAGAGTTTTACCTAGCACATGAGTTCAGAAGGAATAACTAAAACACCCTGACCACTACTATACACCAATGCCAATATAATTGTGCGTATGTACCTGTTTGTTTGTGTGTGTGTTTCTTGTTGCTTGCATTTCGTGACCTTTTCTCTGTGTGCCTCAGTGTTATTTCACAGTGAGGTTGCTTACCTTCCTTCCAGAAAACAGCATACACAGCTGATGCATGGATCCTCCATTCTTGGTCAGCTCTTTCTTCAAGGTTTTAGGTGATGGGAGTGTCCAGCCACCTTTGTGGGGTCCCCCTCCAGTTTCCAGGCAGTTGATGGCATTGTCAGAAGTGAAGCAAGGCGTGCGGGGGTCCTGCAGGAGGCTGCCTTCACTGTGTGTGCGCCTGCGGAGGGAATTTTGCACACTAAGCCCCCCTCCACCATGTTTCTCACACGTGGCGCCCTCTACCATGCTTCGGCGCTTGCTGTCAGTGCGTTGTAGGTAGGCGTCGTCACTGTCATCTTCATCATCTTCCTCTTCTGACTCCTCATCTTCATCATCCTCGTACTCTTCTTCATCTGTGTTGGGTGAAGAAAGGGCATCGGCACTAAAGGAGCGATCAAGGCGCAGCTCGGGAATGACAAACGAAGATGAGGAGGAGGAAGGGGGAGCGTTGGTGTCGGGCGGCTCTGAGACATTGTCCTCGTCTGTGTTTGACACCACCAGGTTTAAGTTCACCTCCTCCTCATTCCTCTCGCCTTCCTCCTCCCCTCCATCTTCTTTCTCACACCCTTCACTCCCAGCACTCTTTCTGCTGGCCTCCTCCTCATCTTCCTCTTCTTCTCTCTTGTTCTCCTCATCCTTCATCTCTTTCCAGATTTCCATCTCGTTCCCCTCTATACTCTTGCAATCCTCACCCTCCGTGGAAGGTGGTGGCGTTGGGGGCACCTTATGTCCCTCGTCAGATCCCACCAGACCCCCAAGGGGCATGTAGACTTCATCCAAAGGGGTGAGTGGCTCTGAGGGGTGAGGACTGCCTAGTGTTGGGGGCTCAGAGGGACTGGAGGGATACAGGCTGCTTTCCTCGCCCTCTGAGCTGCGCGTTGGCAGGTGCAGGCATACACCTCCTCGATCTCCTCCTACTCCAGCCAGCTCACATGAAGGGGCATCCAACTTAGGCTCCAACATCTAGAAAGAGGGGAAAAGAGAAACACAGAGAGGAAATAATCAGCTGAGGCTGTTTGGACAATTAATTCAAAGGCCATACAGGTATATGTAAATAACAGAAGGCAGAGACAGAAGGAGTTATCCCAGATCTGGAGTCCCTACAACCATGGTATCACAGAGCGCAACATGGACCTAGATGAAGTGAAGGAAATCTCAGATACTCATCTTCAATTTGGGCTTCCAAGGTATGAAAACAGACATACAAAACAACTTCAGTGGTAATATTTGTCCCCAACACTGCATCAATCGATAAAATGCCAGACACTATACTGTACACTAATATTGGTGCGAGTGAGTTCATATTGTGAAATACTACTATACAGCTCACCAGTGCTGCTGGCTGCTGTACTACACTAGAGCTTGCTGCAGTGATTCATTCAAATTAAACTGGTACTGTGCCCTCGAGGCTGTGGAATAGAAAACAAACCAAACCTCTTACAGAAACTGATGAGATTACTCCTACATTAAAAAAAAAAAAAAAACAGTAACCCATCTTTTCACCCATCTATCCCCCCTGTGATGTTTCAAAACATCTGAAAGTACTTTAAATTTGAAATAAAAATTAAAACTAGATTGTTTTTCTCCAGCTCAAATGACCACGCACACATACAAGCCCTCCACTGCCCCCACCCACTTCCCAAGGCCTAACATAATAACCCTGTCACATACTAATGTGACTGTGTGTATAACAGCATAATGCTTGTCCTCCCCTCTTGCACTTGGAAATCTATCTCTATTTATACTCTTCCAAAATCTGCTAGTTTTAAATGCTGCTTTAACCAGCCCTCAGTGGATGGTTTATTACAAATGCATTTTGAGTGGGCCAACATCATTCATGCCCACAGTATTTTATTTTAAATTTAAAGGTCACAGAGTTTTCAGTGATTTTAAACACATCAGTCCGAGTGAAGGAAACATTTATAAAGTTATACCTACAATTTTTAAGTATGATGTCATGATGCTACATTTTTTCTGTAGCATTCTCATCAGGAATGTGTAGATGTTCAACACCTAACATGTGTTAGGTGTCTGATTTTTGGTCCAAAAAAAAAAAAAAAAGAGGTCCAAAAATAAAATCTACTTCTTAAATAAGCAGAAGGTTCTCTCTAGCATATTTGTGAAATCCCAGATCTCTAAGCTAAGTTTACAAAATCACTTTTACCTTGTTTAAGTCTCCATCAAGTCTAGTGAAGGGCCTCATTGTGCTGGCCAAGTTAACTCATGATGACGAGCTGCAGTCACAAGACGCATTGCTCTAATTGGAGATAATGTTGCCTCTTCTCAGGCAGCTCTCATGATACTTCACAAGACATTTGTGTATTTTTGCAGCTCAAATTAGTTTCTCCAGATTGGACTTGCCTGGTTGTACTTGTATCTAAACTTTTGACCTGTATTCACAAAAAAAAAAAAAAAATGTGATTCAAGACCAAATAAGCACAGTCCTTAAACTTCTGATGTCTTCCATCAGAAGGAGCCAACAGAAATCAGCCATTGTTGCTTTTATTTCTTAGCGCAGTTTGTATTATAAGCCTTGCATCGCCAGTCACTGTAAAAAAGAAAACCAATCCTTTTTCAAATCCTTTTTGATAAAGTTTTATTTATTAGGGCATAATCAGAATAATCTGGATCTGAAAATTGAGTAAATACAACCTCAGATGAACTAAAGACATGACATATTGCACCATGTCCTTATTTATTTAACAAAAACAAAGTCAGAAATGCAGAAGCAGTGTGTGAAAATTAAGGAGAGCCTTAATGCTTCCATAGAAATTAAGAAGATAAATAGCAACCGGGTGCTGTTAATCAAACACACCTGATTATCAGCAAGTGTGACCACCTTCATGAAAGCAGACGTTTTGGCAGTTTCCAGGTTCTACAACCTACTGAATGATGGGATGTACTTAATCTTTCACACATGGCTTCTGTATTTTCGCTTAGTATTTGTTTAATAAATGACACTGTGATACATCATATTTTGTAGTTCACTGGAGGTTGCATTTACCTTATTTTAAGACCTATTAAAGATTTTTTTTATTATTATGTCCTGATATGTAAAACCTTAGAATTGAAAGAGGGTTTACTTTAGTTTTTACTATGACCATATAAAGGCAAAATCTATACAGTCCTTAGTACAATTAAAGTTACTCCTACAACATTATGAAGTCTTTACTCTCCATGTGATCCTGCCTAAATGGTCCACAGTAGCCTAGTGGTAAAATCAAGACACCAATACCTGCTGTATACCATCTGGTGAGGCAGAGGGTGTATATTGAAGGTATTTTTAGAATGAAATGCACTTTAATAAAAGCAGCCATGGAGGAAAGTGGAAATAAAGCTTATCACTTTATCCTTTCTGCCCCTCATTGCTTTCCCTCTGTTCATTTTTTTTCTTCATGTGGTCCAAGTCAGTAACAGTGAGTCACTGGCAGTAACTGATGAGTTTTAATTGTTTTACAAGGCTTGTTATAGCATAAATATGATGATTTTAAAGGAATCGCTTTAAGATGTTGTGGGATATACATAATTTTTTGTGTATCCTTCACATATTTAGACCTGAGATTTACACAGTTTCTCTTTTTGCACCTTGCTGACCCCATCTCTCTCTCTCTCTCTCTCCCTCCCTCTTGCTCTCTCTCCCTCTCTCTCTCTGTCTTGCACACACAAACCCCTGGCTGTTGAAGATATGGCTAGAGAAACAATGGAGCCACCTGTCCTGTCAGATAGACTTGTTCCTTTTCACATTCTCCACAGTGAACACACACATACACACACGTACATGCAAGCACAGAAACAAACCAAGGAGCTTTGCATTAACCCCTTTTAAGGAACATTTTACACTGAAGATGAAGAACAAGCATTTCAGTAAATTTCAAGATAGCAACCTCTTTGCAGACTTTTTAACGTTGTCTATTCAGTGAATCTGCCTTAAAAGATAAATGAAACACACAGGCTAATGGGCAACGAGACATCTGCGGTGTGTAAACCTTTTGTGTCTATGCTCACGTTTGTGTGTGGTGCTTGCATATAGCGCATGTACACGTGTTCTCAAATGTGTTTCAAAGTCATCAATGATTCAACAGAATATAATCTCCGCCATTGCCTCATTAAGGAAGGAAACAAAACCAGTCCTAAAAGGCAGAGAGAGTGAGATACAGGGTATGAGAGTGAATAGATGGAGGAGACAAAGTAGATAAACACAAGCAGAAAGAGGGAAGGAGGAGGGGAGTCAGTGAATGGCAACAGCACAGAAAAGAGATGAGTGAGTGGAAAAGGGGAGAAGAGAGGAGAGGAGAGGAGAGGAGAGGAGAGGAGAGGAGAGGAGAGGAGAGGAGAGGAGAGGAGAGGAGAGGAGAGGAGAGGAGAGGAGAGGAGAGGAGAGGAGAGACATATTTGAGTCTGAATCTTACATCTTTCCTTTTTATAAAGCTTATCGTTAAGGTTAGATCAGGTGACCCTGAATCCCTTAATTATTGCTGTGATAGGCTCAAAATGCTGCAGGACTTAATGTGATGAAATGAGCATATGTTTATATAATACAGCAGCATGCCATTACATTTTTGTCAGTAGTGGCTTTACCTTACAGAATAAAGTGCCTCCAGGTGACTGTTCTTCTGATTTGGCACTATATAAATAAACCTGATTTGAACTGAACTGAATCTTATAAAGCTCACTTGTGACATGTATATGACCCCTTACGGTAAAACTGATTTATTATCAGGAGAAACCACATATTCAAATGAGCTTCCAACAGCAATAAAAGAGTTATACTGATCTGAGTTCGTAAAAAGGAAAAAAAAACTGGACTCCGCTCACTGAAAAGATGTCTTGCTAGCCATCGTTGTAGCCATCACTACGAAGTTTCATTACAAAATATTTGTAGTTCACAGTTTTTGTCTCAACAGCTGATGAATGGATCTGAATGCACTCTGCAGGGATTCGAAGGATTTTCTTTTTTTTCTAAAAAAAAAAGTTTATATCTCTATGACAATCACATTTCAATTTATTTTTGAATTTGTCCCTTTAGAAGAAGAAGAAGAAGAAGAAGAAGAAACAGCCTTTATTGTCCCACAGAGGGGAAATTTGGGTGTAACAGCAGCCGCAGTTATTATAAATATAAATAAAGATATAATAATTCACACTATTAAGAAAAGAATATATATAAAATCAACAAACAATATTAACCTTAATACTACTAATAATAATAACACTATATACAATGTGCATGATGTGCCGGACTATTTACAGTATATTATATATTATCCTACATTGTGTAGGCTATTGTGGTTTTTGTTGGGAGCAGTGATGGTTATAAAGTCTTACAGCTGCTGGGAGGAAGGATCTGCGGTAACGCTCCTTTGTGCATTTAGGATGCAGCAGTCTGTCACTGAAGGAGCTCTCCAGCTCAGCAACAGTTTCATGCATGGGATGGGAGACCTTGTCCATCAGTGATGTTATTTTGGTCAGAGTCCTTCTGTCTCCCACCACCTGCACTGAGTCGAGAGGACATCCTAGGACAGAGCTGGCTTTCCTGATGAGCTTGTCTATCCTCTTCCTCTCTACCAGATAACTTAAAAATGAATGCCATTCCAATTACCTTTAAATCTACGGCAGTTTAAATACTCATTGTTTAAACTGTTTAGCATGACAACTATGACTGTGCTAACGGCTAAATGTCAAGGCAAATTAAAAACAGCATATCATCTTCTCTCATTTTTCACATATTTGTTAAACCAGTCACATATATAAAAATTTTCAGTAGGCTTACACAAAATTAAACACCAAAATCAAGCAGAGAATTTGGTTTTCTCTAGAGTGAACATTACAGTCCCACAGAGCCGCTAACTGAATTTGTGCAGGCATAAGGACTCTACGTGGGCTTAAAACAAAGTGGAGGAAACACATCGGCGGATGTTGAGGTTTATCATGTTTCCCAGATTTAGTTCTGTTCTGTCCCATTTCCTCACAATCCTTCTGGACTTTTGGAAAATAGCCCATAATTTTTAAGACTAAGAAAAAAAAACAATCATCAAAGTCAAACTAAAAGAAAGTTTGAGTTTGAGGTTAAGGCAAGATTAGCCTTAAGCACTGGCCTTCCATCAGTGCAAGCAAGACAAGCAGTGGTTGTCTAGTGAAATCTAAAAATAGACATCAATTAAAATGTGCCAAAGTGAAACCGATCTCTCTCCTTTCATCTCAAACAGGATTCTGTCATAAGCTTTTGCTTACATCCATCCTTTACATCACTGACTCTCAGTTGGCTATTGTCTGTGGAAGTAGAATTAACACTGGTTGACAGCAGAGCCACTGAAATCTGTAGGGGGTGGGCTTTATCACGGGCTTGTCCCGTTAACCGTGGCTGTAGCTTGTCAAGCTGAGAGGGCAGCAACTTGCAGCTGGTTGTTTGCACATGGGTATTGTGGATAAACCGCTGGTCTGATGGGAGACTGATGGGAGATTACTGTGCCAGACAAGCTGCCGCTGACTCTGCTTTCACTGCTCTGAGATCAGTTACAAGCTTAGTGCGGAAACACAGCTAGCATTAGCAAGTAAACGAGCGCTCATTTATCATCATAACAGATGAGATTCTCTCGGGAACCACCCCGGCCAACATGTGCAATTTTAGAAACTTTAAGTAACTCATTTAGTATGTTAGTAATGAAAGCTTAAATGATGGAGAGGGGGGACTCCTCCTGCGTCCAGTTTAATAAAACAGGCAAGTTGAACAGTTGCATACTCCCACCAGCACTTTCAGATTAACGTCTCTGAGAAATCACATGAATGACCAAATGTACAAAGTTTAAAGATACCACGTATCATTCATTTTTAATCCTCCTTTAGATACATTCATATGAATGTTTTTTGACTGGCACTGCAGGTCTGGGTTTCTGAGCTGAATAAAAGCTGTTGTGGTCCTCACAGGACAGCCACTACAAACATATGATTGTATAGCATATGCTGCATTACTGGAGACTAAACAGAATATATGTAAAGTATTTAAACAGAGTTCAACCCTAAACACTTGCAGCAGTAGTACTGATCCCTTTAACACTGATGGGGAACATTTTCCAGCAGAATAAATACTTTTTGATACTTACATACAGTAAGTTTTATGTGTAGTGAAGTGTTTTCATAGTACTTCTGCTAAAGTAATGGTTCTAAAAAGAAAAAAAAAATCTCCAACACTCATCATTGACAGCTAATAATAAATAGTTATATAAGGAATAAAATTTATAGAATTCTTTAGCCAGGAAGGAGTGCAGAGAGGTGAAGATGTCCAGGAATAGTGCCGCAAGAGCCTGTCACAAGGGTATGTTTTAATCTGTCCTGTTAAAGACTAGAAAGAGCTTTATTTTTATTTTATTTCATTAATTCATTTATTTAATAAATTGGGGGGGGGGGGGGGGGGGGGTTGGTTGGACTTGTCATATTTTGCATAGAAAATAAAGTATTGTATGTTCCACCAAACTGTCCAATGATCATATTCCAAATGGCATGTTTTTACAAAATGCATGCTTTATCTGCTATCTGGTTAGCACTGCAGAACAGGTAGGCTAGAACAAACCAGGTGAGAGCAGTGAATAGCTCCTGGGTTCCATATTCACAATATCTCCATGATGGCAAATATAGCTACAGAAAATATTCCTGTACTGTTGGTCTAAATGCCTCAAGGTCAATATGTTCTCATAACGATAGTACAGTACCTCACACACTCATGGACAGTCACCCGCAAACAATTATCTGACCTCTGTCCGACAGTTACCATGGCAACAAGAGACCCATCCCAGGGGAGCAGCTGTGCTGTGCATTTTCCAAAAGCTTCCCCAAAACCCTCCTGCTTATCAATTACAAAGTGCCATCTTTCATCTTCATCTCTTTCCTTCCTTTTCCCCCTTTCCTTTAATTTCCTGTGTCCTGTTTATTTCTAAGTAAGCCATTACATTAAAGAGCATCATTTTGCTCTACTTAGTGTGATACTGGTGGCTAATAGTCTAATGTGTCCAACATCACGCTTGCCAAATCCAACTACAACCTCAATAAATCTGGCTAATCTCAATTAGCACTGTTGTTGGACATGTTGTGTACCACCAAATAAAAGAACATGATTTCTCTCTTCTTCACCTCCTCTTTGCCACTCCCTCCAAGTCCACTAACTCCTTCACACATACTCACTGTTGGATCACTATAACAGCAATTTGGGTGGCTGTCTAAGTGATGTAAGTCCACCCAATCAGCCTGCATGATGCTATTTATCTCTATTAAATAGTCTCCTTTACTCACTGGCTTATCTCATTGATTTCTTCAAAGGATGTGTAAGGTCTGAGAAGTCCAGAGAAGACATCCTGTTTATAGCCCCGAGGGAAAACATCAAATGAACATGGTGATAACAAAGAATAACAACAAAGTTAACCTTATTCCACACTGACTAAAAGCATCATCGTCATCCAGCTCTTTATTAAATATGCATGGCGATCACATTGAGACAACTACTCAGGCACAAGCTTGTAACTGAGCACCACCTTTGTCTCTTTTGATAGCAATAATGACTTGTACTTGAATTACAGTTTTGTAACTCATCGCCACTTTCTCGATGAGGAATTCAGAATCATAATTGTGCTCTTGTTTCATTAGTCATTAAAGGGAAATCAGCCATGGGTACTGACGAATGAAAAATGCGTCAAGGTCTGTTTCAGACAAACTGCAGTCCATACCCGAGAGCAAGAGTTTATCTGAAAGGTTACTTCTCACAAAAAGGTCCTCCCTATATCTTCACTTTGTCCATACATACAAACCAAATGCTTCCCACTTGTAAACACAGTTGTGTTTGTGTGAGAACCTACCACGGCTCTCAAGTTAACTTTTGTTTGTGTTACATTGTAGTTATTTCCTGGTTCCTTTTGTACACAGCCTTGGCTCTCATTACAGATCATTATATTCCTGCCCTTGTGTGCTGCACATGTATCTAACTGTATTCACCTGCATTACCATCTTTGTCTCCCAGACTGTCCCTATTCAGTCTGCCTTTTTTGTTTGTTTGTCTCAGCAGACAATAGACTGACACTTTGCATACCAAACAAGAGTAAAGACTGAGCTTGTGGACTTCTACCTGGTCTCCCGAATGCTACTGAGTCGTCATTCTGTAGTCTCCACTTTTGTTTTTTTTTTTTTACGATTTGTTTCCATATGGGGCGATTACAAGTCTCCTTGGGGATGCGATGCTGCTATTAATGCTTGCTCTCTCAAGAATGATAGCAAACTTGTTTTTCTACCCTATTTATGAACCACATTGCTTTCCACAAAATTTAGTCATACACACAAACAGCCCAAGTTGTTTACTTGCTGCAACCACATCACAGGTTGTTACATAAAAGCACAAGTAAATCATAGTATGAGTCATGAGTTTTAAAAGACTTATATATAAATATAAACATTAACTATTAATATTTCTTTTCTATGTTCATATATTACAAAAGAAATATGCATGTTCTGTCTCATGTGTGAGAAATTCACTGTACATACAGTTGGATGTTGGAGTCGTATATGAGAGAAGTTCTGTTTTTTGGTTTTGATTGTGTTTGTGTGGAAAAGTGTGCATGTCTGTGCCATCGAAACATTTATTAAGCACGCTTTGACATGCACTGTCCAGAACAATCTGTGGTGTAAAGATTTAAGAACCACTGTTGCATTGTGTAATATGAATACCTCACCGAGGGGACCTAAACATATAGATGATCAATCTCTGAATGGCCTCATTACATGCACTGCGATGCTCTGGCCTCTTTTGCCCTCAATTTCACTGTGAGAAGACAGATGAGACAGTAACAGTCATTTATCTGTCAGAACCCTCTGGTGTGATCAGACTAAAATGGGAACAAGGAGCAAAGGAGAAAGGGCAAAAAGCCCGATCAATATAAGATTTTTAGAACCAATAACAATATCTGGTGTTTTAACTGTCCAATATATTGGCTGATATTTTTTTCTTTCAGGCATACAAAACCTAAAAAGATTTGTTATGTGTAGTTATTTATGAGTTATTATTGAGATAATATGACAGTGCAGTTTAAAAGTTATTTTGTTTTACTGTTACAACAAGCTGTGGATTAGTTGTTTACACTCTGCTCGACTCCGTTTGAATCAGCTGGTTGTTGTTATTCCTTGTTAGTAACACCTGTTACTAACAGGGACGTATTCAACATCAACACTCATAACATAGTGTCGTGTTAGGGTGTTTCTTCTGTATCTTCTTTACTTTCATAATTTTCATTTATCAGCTGTTATAAATGCTAATACCAAAAGATCAGCAGATAGCAAATATCGGCCGATATATCGGCGAGGCCGATATGTGTGCCGGGCTCTAAAGTTCCAGTAATCAGTATAGGTCTGCATTTACATTTCTAACTCATGCTCTCAGTAATGTGAATTATCATATTTGTCAGTGGCAATAGTCTATCATACATCCTTTTGGATAAAACTAATAATATTGCCGATATCAGGTGTCAGTCCTGTAAGGCTGCAGAAATATTGTGCATGTTAGTAACACATGAAGGAGGATCACCTAATAAAAGTGATCTCGCAGGATTATTTGACAGTGAGTTAAACCGTGGAGATGTAAGCTGCGATTTACTAGCAATTCTCTATTCTCATGAAATTTTCATTTTAAACAGGCAACTTTTAAATTGCCCTTTACTGTAGCCTGTATGCGTGCAGGGGTGTTTACGTTTTAGAAATGATATGTAGTCATTAGTGGAGATGAAAGTGTTATGAAGTGCTTTTAGCACTTCACCAGAAATTATTGTTAAAATGACATAATATATGTCATAATATTAATTAAATGCTTGCTCTTCTGCATTCAGCAAATGTTTTGCCAGTGCTTTCATGCATTATTTATAGTTGCAGAAGTTAATGTAAAAATAACACTGTCAAACTAATATTAATTTTACTACATCAGCCTCTTGTTAGTCAGTGGATAAGATTCATAATTTTTCAAATCTTTTTGTATTCACAAAGCCCCTAATTTTACTTGGAAGTGACCTGTTGCAATCATAGACCGTATTTAAAAGATGGTTAGCCATCATAATATTACCCAGTGATTTGTGAAGTCTTGGCTTTAGTATTTTAGATGCTACAATCTTAGTTTCTAAAAACAGAGATTCAATAGGAGAGAAACCAAGGGCACTGGAAGCAATTAGGGAAGCGACCTGTTAATCATGAAGTAATCATCTACAGTATTTTATGCATACAACACTGTACTAACTTAAAAATCTGATGATCGCACACTTGTCAAGACAGACAATGATCACACACAAAGATCTAGGCATATAGATATTCCCTGATACATTACAGACATTAGACCGTAATGTGCTAAATAAGACTCGAAAGTAGCATCTGAGATTATAACTCATCATGAAAGTGTTTTCTGAGGTCATAAATCAAGTGAGCGTTTCAACATCTTATTGCAAATGATGGAATCTGCCCCTTTGGTCCCTTTATCAGTCAAGGAAACATGGTAATTTCCTTGACCTTGATTTGCAACATAAAAAATGAAAAGTTAAAAAAACAAAAAACAAAACTGCCTTCCAAAGGGTTAAGGCACTTCTGCATTGGCTTAATGTGGCAGACCGAGAATCTACCTCTATCATTATTATACAGTCTTTGCTGTGCTACAGGTCCCAGAATCTAAAATGACTAGTAGGACGTAGCTGACGCGTGGTTAAAATATTCAAACAAACTGTTGTTCCTTTAGTAAATATCACAGTTTGCAGTTGTTCAGTGACTTCAATTTTTGTTTTATATTTCAATTATTTATTTGTTATACATCATTAGTCTCCTTTTTTGTTTGCTTTGCTGATGCCTGCGTTGTCAGGAAGAAGCAAAAGAGACTAAGCAGAGAACATGAATGAAAGATCTGAGGAGGGATCATTTTGTGGCCATGAAACTTGAATGAATACAGTATTTTACCAACTTGGAACCAGATAACAAAACTCATCCCTATTACCCTGAAATCTAGTTCATTTAAAAATAGCATGGCACGTAGCCACTCCTGCAAAACCTTTGGAAGAATCACATAAACCAGCCAGGGGGCAGAAAGATGAGATTTTTTTTTTCTAAAGACATTATTGTTAGAATCCGAAGATACTGAGAGAAAATGCCATTGACGTAACTTGCCCCATGACGCCAGGCAGCTGAGACAATGTGACCAGTGAGAAAGACTGGAAAGGGCTTCAGCAGAAAGAAAGGGAAGAGATGTTTATGTGAGTGTGTGTGCACAATTATTCATGCTGTGGGGACATAAATTGGTCACATTGTGTGGAGCTGCCTCCCGTGAGGACAAAAAGTAAGTGTCCAAAGAGTAAATCTTTAAATATGACGACTAGGCCTAAAGGCAAAGGAGGGCGAGGTTTGGGTTTGGGTGAAAGTTACGGTTACATGAGAGCTGACATTCCTTTACTTCAGAAGCAAAGAAAAGTTCACTCTTGACAATTTTGTATCAATTTTTATCAGCATCAAAGGAGCCAGGCTTAACTTTAGTTAAATAAAGGTCATCGTAATAGCAAGAAGGATCCTTTGTTCAATTTTCCTACAAAAATCATATTCAGTTAACTTAGTTCAGTCTATTTTTCCCCTGGTTGTATATGTTTGTGTGAAGCATTTACATGCATATGTGCATAAATTTGGGGTTTAGAGTCTTCCAATTTGCTGGGAGCGTAAGACCAGCTGATAAATCACATTCATTGTGTGAGTGTGTGTCTCCATGTGTGCACAGCAGAGGGATTCACCACTGACACTGACTACTATTGATCAAAGTCAAAGGAGAAAGTGAGGACTGGAGGACTGGAGGAGAGGTTTTCTTCTCCTCATGCTTAAAACTTTTAGATCCAAAGCCTTTAAAACCACTGTAATGAAATCAATCATCTCCCTGTTTATCAACAGGCACCAACAAAACCACACACCCTGCATCTAATATTCCCTTAGTCTTTTTTTTTTCCCTCTAGGAAGAGAATAACCCCTCAATTCTCCTAATGAGGGAAAGAGAAAAGCAATTTTCCCCAGTGTGCTTCCTGTTGTTTTCCCCTGTGGTCCCTCGGTTTGCTCTCTCCTCTTGTTGCTATCACTTTCAGCTTTGCTCTAACATGGTTTAGAGTATGTCTTCTTAATGGCTATCTTCCTGGCCTTCTTCTCTTTTTATCCCTCTGGTTCTCACCCTACGACTCCCCAGCCATGTGAAAGGTTAAAATATGTCACTATGACATAGCCAAAGCAAAAATCACTGAAATAAAAGCACTAAATAAGGGACATAAACAGTGTGTAATTCATAAAATATAGCCCACAATCCTTGCTTATATAGAATGAGATGATATTACAAGGACAATAAATATTAAAGGGAGCTATTAAAGCTGTCAAAGGACAGGAGGATGAGTGGATGCAGTGACAGTGTCAGGGCAAATAATAAATGAGGATTAAAACAAAGAAAGAAACTGAGGAAGAAAAAACCTCAACAAATCAAAGATAGAGCTAATAAGTGAATCAAAACAGCATGCAGCTTTGACAAACTGTCTTCACATGAGCCTGTCATAAAGATACCTGGTGATAAATAGACCTTTATTACTTTTTCTATCTTTCTTCATATCTTTTGGTCTTGTTTCTGTCCTCTCTTTATATCACCCTACACTCAACACTCAATGCCTCCCAGCAGCGCTAAATTTTCAGCTTTTCAAACACTGCATGAATACTCCCAAATCTTTTTTACCACCAGAGCAAAACAAAAGCACAATAAAATCCATTTGCATGAAGCCCCTCTGTTGATTACTCAGAAAAGATGTATTCCTTAGATGAAAAATAAAGTAGCAGTGCTTGATATAAACCCTACCTGGCAAGAGGAAGCGGTTCCAGGTTATAATCCACTAAAGGCAGATGCAGGCACTCCACACATCCCCATTAAAGTGGCCTACTTCCTCTGTCAAGCTGGTGTGTGAGTGTTTGTGGCTGGCTGGCTAGCTGGGCTGGTGTGTGTGATGCTGTCAGTGTGGGCTAGGCCAACTGAACTGTGCAGAGATATGGAAGAAGAGAGAGAGAGAGAGAGAGAGAGAGAGAGAGAGAATGCCCAAGAGGCTAAGAAGGTAGACTTCCAAGCTACACAAACAAGTCAGAAGGAAAGGGGGAGAGGGAATAAAGGAGAGGGAGGAGACAGAGATAATGAGAAGACACAAATGAGTACTATGAGCTCAGAGAGATCCATGCAGTGTGTATGTCCAACAAACATACTAACTGATCCATACTGTCGTTCATGATTGCAGATATGTGTGTGTGTGTGTATGTGTGTGAGATATAAGTGTGTGTATATATTGTTTCCATTTGTGGCTCCACAACACGCCCACCCTCCATTTCTTGGTGAAGATAATAAAGCACTACAGCCAGGTCCCACAGGGTGCACAAAGGACACAATGGACACATAACCACAGTAAACAAACACAAGCAGTTAGAAAACACATCCATCTATTTTACGCACACAGTGTAGCCACAGAGGCACAGAGTAACCATATACCAAATGGGAGAAATGTCATTTTGTAAAAGCTTCCTGTCTTAAAGGGAAAGACAGTGCTATCTGTAATATACTTTGTAGGATGGCAGTCACATTTTCTTCCCTAATTCTTCTTTAAATAAAAATTTAATGTTATTACAGTATTACTATGTATATGTATATGTACAGTATTAATATTTATATATTTATCAAAACAGGCAAAGAACACACAAACACACATTATTAGAAACATTAAGGAAGAAATCTTAAATAATTATACGTTATATTTAAATACCAGTTGAAGGTGTTTAATTGTTTAGTATTCTTTGCTAACTGTTATATTCCCCTGGAAATAATATTCACATACTATTAGGGTCATACACATACTTATGCTTATGCTTAATCTGACTCCACATATGATTCACGCTCCTCTGTGACCTCACAGTTTTGTCACCTGTTCGGATAAAATAACTTATAACTAAGCCTCCACTCCCTGAGACATCTACCTTTGGTGACGCAAACACGTCTGACATATGCTGACACATCAGAATTAAGACCTTATGTACAGTATGTGTCAAGAACTTACCTATAAACAGTGCCCGTTGTACTTACACAACACAAGTGAGAGAATGTACAACCTGACTTGATCAGTTGACTTGATATGCAATTATATTTACATCATTTTCTATACTTCTTGTCAAGGTCACTGTAAAAATGTGCTGTGCTATTTATAGATCTGCACTCCACACACACACACACACACACACACACACAGCTTGTCTCAACATCCTAGACTTGATGACATGTGAGGCCAAAGTTAGGAGGGATTTTACAAGCTTCGCAACATTTTTTAATAGAGCTAGCCTAGCCTACTTTCACGCAGGCTTGCGTTGTCAAATGCGACAATAAAATGAAACCAGCAAATCTGCCACACTACGTGAAGCATCACTGCTCGAGTTAGCATGGCCAATAATTTTGCAGCACTAAAGCCAATGATAAAAAATGTGGTATGATTTTTTATTTAGTGGCAAAAAAAATAATAATAAAAAATTAAACAACAGAACAAATCTGACCAAGCAGCCAAAGCCAACTTTGGCTGCTTGACAAATTTTAATACTAGGGTTGTATAATGAGTAACACAACAGCCGTAATGCAACATGATAACAATATGAAAAAAGCTAAATGGCAAGTATGAGAAGTGTTAAAAGAACCTTTAACAATGAGACATAAATGATCCATGTGACACTCTTTAACCCCTCTCACTAGTTCACACATTCCTTCTCTCGCTCTTTTCTCTCTTCTTCTGTCACTGTTATCACAAGAGCCTCTCAGCACTACTCAGGAGAAATGTTTTTCTTTTTTGCCACCTTAGTGACGAGGAGCATTTGACATTGAAAGGTAGGAGACACACCTGCGGCCTCTCTCCACACAGTTGCTTGAGTCAATACCTAGCCATCGCTGACAAAAGTCCAAGATGTGTGGTTTCATACAGCGAGGTAATAGTTCAGCACTGGTTAATGTGAGAAAAAGAACTCCAATAGATCACACTAACATTAAATCAAAAAATAGTTGTAAAGTTTCTTCAGTCACATCAAATTTCATCGATTTTATGTGCAGAAGGCAAAAGAAGGTCAAGTGTTTTCCGCTCTGTAAACAAAAGAGGAAATCACACCTGAGCCATTTGTCAGATTTCCTCCACACATTCATCTCAAGATCCTGCTTTTCCACTGTGAGTGTGGCATGAAAAACTTTTTAAAGACAAAATCTGAAGACATTATTTAGCAAATAAGATTATTTTTGCTTCTCAGACCAATGCAAAAAAAAAAAAAAATAGCAAAGAAAAAAAACCCCAACAGAAACAAAACAGAAACAACTACTGTCCAAATTAACATAGACATAGACAAACTGAATTAAAGTCCCTGCTTTCGCCTAATACGGCTTTTGCATCACCTAAACACAGTCAAATCACACACACTCACTAAGACCATGTTTAATAAGCATGCAGGCACGATATTCCTAATCTTCCCCACAGAGAGAGCACCACGAGTCTCAAAAAGAGTGTGACCTCTGCACTAATATTACATAAACATGACATACATTACCTTAGACACCGGCATCGGGACACGCAGCGGGCTTGCTTGTTTCTATGAGTGTTAATATTGTTGTTGTGTATCTTAGAGTACTCCGAGGAACACAGTTCATCCACACAGACACACACTGACACAGCACATGTGCAGCACAAATACTAGATGCAGGTTGCTAATCCAGTGTGACCATATGTCATTTCTTTCCTGTCTCTTTTTCAGGGATGTGACAATGCTCGTTTCCTCTGCTCTTTCTGCAGCAGTCCCAGCTTCGACCCCAGCTCGGTGATAACGTGCATGCCAACGTGTGTGCGAAAGACAGTGAGAGGGAAGGGGGGAGGGGGGATCCGGTGAAGGAGGGGGAAGATGCAAAAAAAAGACAGATGGAATCGGGGAGAGACAGAGGTGTGAGAGTGACAGCAGGAAATGTAAAAATGTGATGTGTTAAAATCATGGAGGGAGTGCTGGTTAGGAAAAGATCAAATGCAACTAACTCTCTGGAGATCGAACCAGCAAGTGTCCCTAATCCTTCACTCTCTCTCTCTCTTTCCCCCTCTTTTCCACTGCATGTTATTTTTAGAAGTTGATCTGCCGCAAATCAAAGCACTGAATCAAAACCTATCCAAAGAGCAGGATGTTAAGGGCCACGTCTTTCACACCTAATAGGACACACACATACACACACACACACACACACACCAACCTGGTCTGTTACAATGACCATGCGTCTGCATCAGACCTGAAGAGAGGCATGTAAGCTATTCATCAGGCCTTATCTAATCATATCATGTGCTAATACATAATAAGCTTCACAAATCGCTATTTTAAACACTTGTCAATTACACAGCACAGATGCACAGCTGGCTCCCTCACAGTCTCAGGCCAAATGTATTCCTGAGGAAACATAACCAGATGATGAATTGAAGTAATGAGTGACATTTAAATGGTAGAATATCAACTTGTGGCAAATTAGATTTCAGTATTTGCCGCTTTACCTGCTTCTGGCACGCTTACGTTGTGGTTGAACATACAGTGCAAATTTCTCAGTCTCTCCATTAAATTCTTGTATTAATCAAAAATATCCTTGTGTCAGAAACATCCTTGTAATTTGCACATTAAAATATTATCCCAGCTCCATTACATGCTTGGTGGAGCACATGTCATTTTTCAGAGTAAAGAATGTGCGTAATTAAAACTGGGAGTGGATGGATTTCATGCTCCGCATTACCTTCTTAGGCCTGAGTCTGTGAGGCACTTATCTATACTTCCTTCTGTGCTGATGCATTACCATTACATAACACATTTATGAATACTTAAAGGTGAGCTAAAATAAAGCCAAACATCACTCCATCAGAAGGAAATCATTAATTTTTAAAGAAAGCCAAGGGAATTAATCTAACACTACAGACCACAATGATTAACGTCACTCAGCTGCATGTGTGTGCATGTGTGTGTATATGTCTGCATGCGTGTGTGACTGACAGAGAGATAGGCAGAGACCAGGGATAACAAAGAAAGTGATATATGCGAAGAAAGTGAAGGCAAAAGCATATTTGAAAACATGCATGTTTGTCCCTCATGGATCAAATGATAACAGAGTAAGAAGAGGGGAAGCTAATGCTTGAAGAGGGAAAACAAAAAAAAAACCAAGTCTGAATTTAAGCAGTAGCAATGCCATTAAATTGTTATGGAAATATCTTTTTGGAAGAAGAATTTAAAATTAAGAAATTATGAAACAAATCCGCTATGATGTTCCACACATCTGCACCATTTAGAGTTGTAAATCTGGATGTCAAGACACCACATCCCAGAAATAGCATGCAAGGTGCCCTGTGGCATGTGTGTGTGTGTGTGTGTGTGTGTGTGTGTGTGTGTGTGTGTGTGTGTGTGTGTGTGTGTGTGTGTGTGTGTGAAGAAGAGCAAGCAGCATTAAGAAGACAAATGGAATTCATCCATGTCTAATTAGGGACAATGAGGGGGAAAGTATGCATCTGTTGCAGACAGAAAATAAACGCAAGAGAAATGTCAATCATATTAACATGTGCTGGTGCAGATGTTTACCATATTTTACTTTATGTTTAAATATTTTAAATTTATCAGAAATTGTAAACCTGGCAGTGATCTTGCAAGAAGCACGCAGAGAGCCTTTTATCTGACGTGTTATGTAAATATTTGTATTTAAAGTGTGTAGAATGGCTCACTGAGATGACACATGCGCAGCCGCCCTTCACAGCTCACTCCTATCCTCATTGTGTACCCAGTGAAAATAAACTGTCAAAAAACTACACACTCCTTCGGCAGCTTGTTAACTTTCTCCTCGCTTTCTCTGATGTCACTTTCTCTTTCACGACGATGACTATCTCAACTGAAACTCACTCTCTGTCAGCTTGGAGACCTGCTTCTGCACTTGGACAAGTGTCACTCACGTCTGCTACCATAATTGTCTTCCTGACAAGCCTCACTCCTTGTGAGAGTTCTACTGAGACAATGTTGTTTGAGCAGTGATAAGCCACTGTTGTGTGAGAAAAACAAACTTCAGTCGGTTCTAGGACAAATCTGCTCTATTAGCTCAATGGAGCACCAAGCATTCAGATGAGGACTCACCATGCAATAAACTGGCCCACTTTTCCCTTTGTGATTGTATGGGTCATAAATGGTAATCTAACATATATATTTAGTATACTTATGCTGCATTCCATTTATCTTAGAAGTTGGATGTCGGACAGTACTCCGGAGTTGACCTCATTCTAGTAGAAGTTGTTGAAAAAGCAAGGAGAAACAGGATTTGTTCATTCATCCATCACTAGCAATACAGCACAAATGTTGGAGGGGTTTTGTTTTGTTTTGTTTTGTTTTTGTTTTGTTTTGGGGGTTTTGGAGGGGGGGGGGGCACTCAAAAACACAGCTGCAGCACGTTCATAGACAGCCTGGTCAATGCTTTGAGCACGACTTATTTAGTGAGTCGCTATTACACAACAGTGGTAGTACAGCTCACAGGTTTTACAGTTTTACTAATATTTATATGCCCCGCTGCTAACTTGGATCATGAAGTCTGCGTTGATGTGTGTGTGATGAGTGGCTTCGACTCAGAAGTCGGAATTTTTGACATTCTACTTCAAACTGAACACACCATTAGGCTCTTTAGGCATGTAGGCCTAAAGACTGGTCAGTGATCCCATTGTAAACACCAGTCGCTAGGGAAATATGTGCATTCCCCAACCAGTTGACGAGTGCCTGTGGTTAATTGCTTGTTGTTGTTAAGAGATACACAGTGTTGCATCAAACACATCCTTGCAGTTGACCTGGTTGCTAGCAGATTGCTGTGGTTGCCCTTAGTTTGCATCAAAGACGCTGACTTATCTGCAAACACTACTTGCTAAGCTGTTGTGAAACTGTAAAGCGTGCGATGCAAACCAGAACGGAAACTTTACCATTGAGGGCAACATGTTTCAAAAGGGACATCTTTTACTTTGGAGGCAAATAGTATCCATTTCCAGTTTGCGCCACACTTTTTCAAGTTTTATTGCCGCTTGGCTGTTAGCATCTTCCATGCAGTTGACTTGGTGTCTTCCATGCAAACTAGGGGCAACTGCAGCAGTCTGACAGTAACCAAAACAATCACAAAGAGGATTTAGTGCAGCACCCTCTTTGTAACCACAAGCAATCTCCAGCAACCACTTGCCATCAGTCAGGGAATACACATTTTTTCCATAGTGACCAGAGGTTGCCAGGTTGCAAGGCCTGAGTAACTGAGGGCTTAGGCAACAGAACTGCTAACAGTTTTGCAGTGTTTTGTGCTTAAAGTGACTATTGTAATGTTGCTAAAGTATAACACTACTGTCCAAACAAATTTTATTATGTGTTTGTATCATTCTACTCTTTAAAGGGTAGAATGATGCAGTTGTAATCCATTAAACATTAATTACTTTTACTTTAGACAGGTAAAAGTTTGGAAGTACTGTGTTTGTTGGCCAGTCAAAAAAAGTTGACCTCCTCTTCAAGTCATACCCCACACAATCTCATGTTAAAATGCTGAACCTTAGAGCAGAAATAAACATAGTTACAACCTGGTACAAAAAAACAAAAAAAACATTTATTGGCTTACCTTTTTATAACTCATCTATTTACATTGTCTTAAGGCTTAAAGTTATGTATTATTAGGACATTTTGAGTAAAAGGTAGCTGCCGACACACGTTTGAAGCACGGCCAAGAAATTTACTCCAGATCTGAAGAGTGAAATTCAAGTTTTTTATTAATATGTTATTAGTAGTCAGAGGATGCAGCTTGCTAGTGTTAGCTGGTAACTTAGCACTGGCTTCAAAACACAAGAACATGGCGTCCAAAATGCTAAACTTGCTTCAAGCTAGAGTCCACGAAACAATGGGTGTTATCATAGTGGCTACAACCATCTTTTATATACAGTTTATGAAAAGGAAAAAAAATTATATCTCCAATTAAGGAAGTTTAAACTATTGCAGTAGTCCCAGTACTTCATGGAAACCTTTAATCCCCACCACCACCACTTTAATGGAAAATACAATGTGATATCGCCATATCGTCACAAGCTGGTGCTGTCAAGATACTGACAGTGTGTGCTGCTGTCAAAAATCTTACGACAAAAGTGCTAAAAACAAAACAAGGAAAAAAAAGAAGAAATTGTTTTGCTATGCCACTGAATCCTAAACTGAACTGGAGCAATCAGCCTATTTTTACTTTGTGCTCCTGCTTAAAATGCAGTGTGCCCCAATAGTGAGATATGCTACTTAATAGCTGAAGATTCACTGACAGTTCTTATCCTTCCCTGAACTTCATGTTTCTTTGAAACCATGCGTGAATGTTTTCCTGAGCTGGAAAGACACAGTTAATTGGGAAAACGAAGAACAGAAAGGATCGCCACATTTTTATGATTCATCATGAATCAACAGCTTGACAAGTTGAGAGAAAGTGTGCTACAGAGAAGGAATGGGTCCTTGTCGCACTACATCACTGCTTCTTCCAACATAAATGCTGCATTATAACCACTTGAGCACTAAAACAGATTCTCATAAATGTGAAATGAGACAGGAAGAGAACAGAACAAGCTGCCTCCAAACTTCAGCACACACTTTGTTCATTAGCAGAAACCATCTTTTTTCACTGTTCGTGAGAGCCAATGTGCTGATGTAGAAAATTTATGCAACTTTTACTGCAGCTAGTTTCTGACTCAGAGGAGGAGTGCCAGTATTGCTCATCAAAGGCGAAATGTGTGTGAGTTCAGTTGTCAATTTCAAAATAGGCAGTCCTATTTAAATTCCCATCAAGTCTCTCTCTCTGTGTGTGTGTGTGTGTGTGTGTGTGTGTGTGTGTGTGTGTGTGTGTGTGTGTGTGTGTGTGTGTGTGTGTGTGTGTGTGTGTGTGTGTGTATTTATGCAGCTGTGCAAATACATTTTTTTTCCTCCAGCTTAGTGGCTAATGATGCCCAGTCAAGAACGCACCAGAAGCTTTCCAATGAAGGAGCTGACAGACTTTTAACGGATTTGGTTAAGTTTAAGTGGGTTTTTTTGTTGTTTTGTTTTGCTGTTTTTTTTGTTTGGTTTTTTTTTTTTATTTGCACACAGTAAGTTATAGTTTATCTGCTTCTTACTGATTGCGATTCATTAGATAAGTTATTCAAGACTGCACAATTACAACCTGCTGGTTCTGATTAAAAATATCTCACCAAATTATGTTGCTACCATCACTTTTTCAATTGTGTTTACTGTGAAGACCAAAGGCACAACAAAAGGTAAGGTCACGCAAAACTTCCTTTCAATGAATTTGCCATTCGCTCAGCCCGTTAAAATGACTTGATGCCACGGTGTTACATAAGCTAATGTGAAATGACTATGATTTCAAACTGTAAACAAATTAGGAGAGCAAAGCTACAGTATGTCAGCACGTTCTCAAAACACATTAGTATCTAAGGGGCCCAGAACTCTAGGAAGATATTCCTACCAACTTACTCTTTAAATATAAAGTACACCAGAGTTGATGTTTAAGTCATGAAAAGTTATGAGAAGCCCTTGTTTGATTCGTCAGAATTAGAAAATCCTTAATCTAAATGAATCTAGAATTTAAATGAACTGAAATGAAATGAAAACCTAAAATTTGGCACATTCTGATATGTCAAGTTACTCAATTTCAGGGGCCTTTGTGCAATTCTCTGCCCAGGATCATCCTCTGTTCTTCCACCATTTAACATCTACTCTATAATATCACGCCATCCCACTCTATCATTATCTTAAGCTCCTGTCTTACCTCAGTCCAACTCATGGCCCACTTTGCCTGACATTTTTTTGATCTGCAACTTCACGACAGAGTCTACAGTGGAGGGCTGACAGAGTGAATGGGCATCATATTTTCAAGTTAATGATGAATGTTTGCTCCAAGCCGTCTGTTAAATATGCTGCCAATAAATGGAGCTCTGCACAAAACAGACATGAAAGTCATCATCATGCCCCACTCTCATTAGGACTCGGAGATTAGAGACTCCTCAATAGAAAAGAGGCTTGTGTCCAAATTTTTCCAAAGGGAAGCATTCAAAAGTGTTAAGGGACTGAAGGAACTAGGGCAGCTGCTGACATCAACACTGTGACGAAATAATCCCATTTTATGGTAAAACATGAATGAAAAACCCAACACGAGTAGATAGTGGCTTCTACAGAATGTGTGTTTTCCCTCTGGAGACGATTCTGCTCTCTCTGCACACTTGAACATAACTCTTGAGAAAGGTGCATGCTTCAGCTAAGTGCAGATTTACTCAGCTTTGTGCATGAGAGGAGAAATACACTTTCTGACACAAAGAAAATGGTTGAATCAATAGATAATTTTCTAAAGCGCCTTTACTGCTGTTCTCGCACGCTAGCGGTAATACACACTGTGGATCGAATACATCCTCTATTCACATTTGAAAATCGGTTCTGGTGTTGACTCAACAGTAACAATAAAGCAGAAATGAAGTTATTTAAGCTCCACCAAACGAATATTCTCTTATGCCAACTTCATCAGAGGATGTGTACTTGTGGTACTCGAGGAAAGCTTGTTGAAGTTGGCAGAAGTTTTTTTCCTTTACACGTAACTTTTTATATCTGCATAATTGTGTCCTCGTTTTTGTGTTAACAGGAAGCAACCCAAGAAAACTTCTCAGCATAGGAAGTAAAATCACCTGAGTATTTGACTTTTAAAAGCTCCCACAGTGATGATACTATATTCTCCTCATATCTCCCATATTTGACAAAGCTGATTTGCATATTATTAAATACATTTGGAGGTGACTGAATAGAAACTATTTGCCTCTAAGGGACTCTAGAGAAATGCAATCAAAAGTGAACTAATTTTGGCTAGATGTACAATGTTATGATTAAGCATGTATTCCTTTGCCTTCGGGACAGCGTTCAGATTTCCATTTATTAAAGGATTACAACAAAATGTTCTAATAACTGCACACAGAACAAGAATAACAGGAGTGATTCCACTGGGCAGTGCATGTAACGTATGAGACTGTACCATCAGGGTTTTTCCAGATTTGTGATGAATTTTTACAAACACCTTTTATGCATAAAAATGTCAAGCACTGCCTCCAGCATTTTAGCATGTTTTTGTAAATATGTTTATCTTCAGCAAATCTCCAAAATGACGCTAAAACTGATAAGTCTTAAATCATAGAAAACAGAAAAACAGAGACATAGAAAGTAGAATATCATCACATTTATTAGACTTTATTTGATCATTAGCTTGGTTGATGAGGTAGCTTGCCTCCTGATCTAACAACACAGCATCTTTTTGCACTGGAGCTTTAAAATGAGTAATTGTAGAATGTTAGAGGTTACTAAAAGTTGTTCTGTCTTTACTTGAGTTTTACTGCTACTGGGTCTGAGCTGCCTCATGTCATCTTTTGTTTTTGTGGTTGTTTTCTCAGTAACGTGGCCCAATTAAGGACTAATTAAATTGAAAAACAGCAATAAACTAGGGGAGTTTCTGTACCGCATCTGTGCTAAGACACTGGTTTGTCAATAGCGTTTACGTAAACAGCATCGACTTACGTGACTTTGCGTTCTCGCAGAGTTGTTTTTGCTATTGAGCACATTGAACACTGGCGTGTGTGTAAATGTGATCATTTACTCAGCAGGGAGCACCTAATTGGTGCTGACCCTGGGAAAACACAAGCAAGGAATCCAACTTGTACAATGACTATAGTGTTGATGTGGAAAGTTACAATACCTCAGAACACTGTCATTCATGAAAACACTGTGGCAGTAAAATCTTAACTTAGAAACAACGTTTCAATGTTTATATGTGCTGAAGTAAATAAAATTTGTGGGAAAATTGTTATTAAAAGGGGGGAACACATATATACATAAGCACATGTGCAATAAATACACACACATGCAGACAGAAGAGAATCCAAGATGAAAGATTGCCGGTTTGTCAGTCTTTCTTGGTCTCTTTCATGCGCTGATGAAATGAAGCCCTAATGTACAACAGGTGTGTCATCAACACACAAGGCTATTTATCCCTTTTAATCACCTTTCAGCTAAACTCAAACGAACTGGGTAGCACTCCTTTTAAACTGATGACGTGAATGAGCACTCCCTTTTGTTTTTCAGAAACGAAGGAGGAAAGGAATGGAGAAAAGGAAAAAGTGTTAGAAATGAAAGAGGAAGGAAATGTGATTAGTGTTCAAAGAAATAGCACATAAAGATATAATATAAATAAACAAATGTACGTTAAAGATAGATGTATATGTATCTTTCTTAACAATAAAAAGCGCCCCAGATGACTCAGACTGGACCTCTTTTATCACAAAAAAAAAAAAAAAAAAAAAAAAATCCTAAATAGCAATTAAAAAAAAACTGTTTAAGTAGATTTCCCTGGGTAGAGTTTGAAATGACCAAACTGGGCCATGGTAATCTCAGTCACAGCATCCCCAGCAGCCACCCTGTTAATCAGGGCAGCAGAAGCCCCATGAGCTCTTGAAGATCAGTTCCGGTGCATCCTTAAGCCCTACGCATTGGGCTACATTAGGAAAAGGGCAGTTGACTTAATTTCATCCAATTTGTTTTAAAACAGTAATAAATCAATCTGTAAGCGCCTATAATAAGAAGAATGATTAATTGAAAAGAAGGTGACTGAAAAAGCAGGATTAGTAACTCTCCACAGAACAATTCAGCATTGTTCAACTCCTTTTATTCTAACCTGCAGGTTTCCTGGTTCCTGAGTAACTAAGAAAGTAAAAAATAGTATTTTAGTAACTATTTCACTCATAATTTAGTGGAGACTGAAACAAAGCTGAAGGGAGAATACACGTAAAACCAAAATCTCATCCAATGGGACAAAAGTATGTCAGTAAAAACACAAAGCAGAGCAGATGAAATTACAACCTCAAATCACACAGCAGGCAGAGTTTCTTCTAAAACTCTGTCTTTACCCCAGTAAAAAGAACACCTGATACTCACAGTACTCAGTTAAGTCAACTGGTTACTGCTTCTAATACTGCTTTATACATAAACTGCAGGAGCGGTCATTGACGTGGCTCACATTTTCTTGTAAGACACTAAAAAACTTACCCAAAAAAATGTAAGCAGGTCGATATGTGGAAATTATGACAATATGAACTACAGACAAGGCTTTTACATTTCTGGCATTACTGTGCACAAAGTGTGTGGAATTCACAGGGCATCTGTGATGGGGGTTAGCACAAATATATGCATTCCCATGTGCTCATGTGTTTACTGATTCATCTCTGGCCTCAAATGAAATTGGAGATGCTCCTAGATATGTGTGTCCATGTGTCATACCTGTTCAAAATGCGGAACGGGAGGCTCCCTCCTGTGTAGCTGGAGCTGCTTGTCAATGTTGTCCTTCAGGCACTGACACACACGGCGCTTCTGGTCTGCTGAATAGGCTTCCAGGCTGAGCAGGCAGTCACACTTCTGGAGAGAGAGAGACAGAAAGAGGGAAAGGGAGAGGGGAGAGGAGCAAAAAGGGGTGGAGGAAAAGAAAGCGGGCAATTACGCATCTACTGTCAAAGAAATGAAGAAGCAGTGTCTCCTGATGCTCGGATAGTGAAAGACAGTCGGAGCGCAAGAAAATAAATGGGTATTACAATATAAAGAACATAAAGTATAATTTTTTAAAAAAGTATAATAAAAATAAACAATATTCAGGTGTTCTGTGAACTTTGTTGTTAGCACAGAATCTGGCATGACCCCCCCGGGAAGCAAAATGCTTGCTTTAGTGAAATTGAATAAAAGCCAACATCCACATTAGGCAGAATTTGATATGCTGACAAAATGATTGTCAAGCTGGCGCTCCTGAAAGAGTACCAATCAATCCCTCCCCGGGAAATACACGAGAAAGAATCTGACGAGTGCTTAATTGGTTAAGAGTTGGCAAACGTTGGTCCAATAACTTTTCACTCAAAAGGACACAAATACGTGTTGTACATCTAGAATCTGAGATTGAAGACCTGTGACCGTTCTCAGTAGTGAACACATTAAACACTCAGTGGATTAATGAGCCCATTAGTTTTTTGGCCATGATTCCAGAAATGCATTTTTGATCAAAGATAGACTGTGTAAAAAAAAAACAAAAAAAACATAAATAAACATTTTTTTAAAGAGGGGGAGAAAAGGGAGAAGAGATGCTTGTGCCTCTCGTGATGTTGAGTTTTAGCTTCGTCACTTCCTGTTTTATTTTGAAATCTCTGTGATGTTTACTTTTTTCTTTCTTTCTTTTTTTGTTCCTTGTTTGTTCTTGACTTGTGTTGGAATTTTGCCTGCTTTTGTTTGCCTTCACTGCCTGCCTTTCTGTGTATGACCCCTGCCTGGATTAAAGAACAGGTCTTAAAATGCCAACTTTGACTACACATGCTTTTTTGTTTGTTTGTTTGTTTGTTTGTATCCAGTAAAATAATGAATTCCTACATGATGAATAATAGTTGAGCTCCCTCATGTTATTGAGATTTCTCTATATAGTTTTAGAGCTGAAACTGAACTTATTCTTGACTTTGACAGACAAGGAAAAGTCCCCTTTTTTTAATCTTACATTCTTACACAGTAATTCTTAGCATGCACTACTGATTTGTGTGGACGTTGTATGTTCTAAGTGGTTATTCTGGCCTTATGTGAGTCCAAATGGTGTCCATCTCTGTGCATTGGTCATGTGATAGACTGGTGACCTGGCCAGGGTGGTACCCCCATTTGACCCTTAACTGAAAAGCAGTTAAGGAAATGGATGGATCGATGCCTGTAATCATCTAAATGGGATCTCTATGCAAAAACAAAGTGTGTGGTTCTCCACCATTCACCAAATCACTGTTTGTGCACATCCGCTCCTCTCACCAGCCTTTGCTGATTTTTCACTGAGGCAAATTTAAAGAGAAGTCACGATTATTCTTTTTTCTGATGAATATGAAAGGAACCTTTTGTTTTCAGAAACACTGTTTTCCGATTTCTCCTGTTTCTTTCTCTTTGATAAATTCCATTTACCTCGGCTGCTCAGTTTCCGGCAATGTCAGGGAAAAACATTTGTGTCCTGACATTTCTGAGCACGACTCAGGCTATAAATAGGATTTTTTCCATTTTGTACAAGTCTTCAGAGATTGACGGAAGTCCTTGGGGCTTTTCTTGATGCTCACTGCCCTGGTCAGTGGAGAATGAGGATGCTAGTTTGTTTGCTTGTCTCCCGGCTGCATGAGACTTTACATCCTCTACTATGTTTCTGTCATTTGTCCTGTTGAAGATGAGGATGGTGCTGTTGAAGGGTCCAGTGGTGAAAAGTGCTTAGTGTGGTTAAAGCTTTGTCATTGTTCACGTTGCTGATGCAGGTAAAAAGGCACTTCCTTGCTTCATGGCAGCAGTGTGTCAATGAAGGGCATTGTTAGTCCTTACACATACTGAGAACCCCTTCAGTGTCATTTTTTTAAAGGTGTAGGGTAGAATATTATGCAAATGTCTCCAGCCATCCCTCATTTCTTTATATTTGGCCTCCAAGGAGCCAGACAATTTTTTAAAGTGGTCTTGAGCAATAGTTCTCCAGGGTTTCTGGAGGTCTTGCAAAGCTTTTCATTGGACATTGGCTGCTTTTTCACTCATTTGCAGCCCAGTCCTTGAAGAAGAGTTTGCCTTGGAATAGGTAGTTAACGACACAAAATTGTGTATTTTTAGCTCTTTTTTTTTTCAAATCTAACCACTGAAAACAAAAATATAAAAATGAAAATGTAAAAATAGCAGTCCTAAACAAGTAGCAAACGCCTGTCACTGGGCTGAAAACTCTTTGATTTATGCTACCAGAAAAAACTATATCAACCTTATACAGGTCTTTGTCACTGTTTTTTTTTTCTCATCTGAGAAAATTCTATTCTGCAACCCTACTCTGCACGTCAACAAAAAGTCACTTAAGAGATACTTGGTGCATTAAAGCATGACGATAGCGGATACTGGCCAAGTGTCAGCAGGTGACAACTGGGGAGTGAGAATGTGTGAGCAACTCATATCTGTAAGTTAATGTCAAGAGTTATATTTAAAAAAGAAAAAGAAGAGAAAAAGATGCTGTAGTAAGAGAAAAAAAAAGGCATTTCTATCTACAATGAAGACATAAAATGACATAAGGAAAAGAAGGCGGTTCAATAGCAAAAGAATTTATGATATTGAACCTGACATTTTTCAGTTGCACCACAGCATGATGAAATAGGGGCTTTTTCAGAGCAGACAGAAATCAATGTTAATGTTCTCTGATATCCATCATTTGGACTGAATCTGAGTCTTTAAGGGTGCAACAAAGGCCACAATGCTTGGAACACAAGCACGCGCACGCACACACACGGGGACACACACAATGAGTTCGATCTAAACAACAAGCCTCTGGGCAAACCAATACCGCTCAGTGAAAAACTCATATTACTATTTAAGGTCTAAGGTTGAGCTCTCATGCAAAGCATTGCATGATATTCCTCATGCCAGGAAAGGTCAGCAAAACCTCTTCAAAAACCTGATTGAAGAGAAGCATGTGTGGCATTCAAGATGGAAATAATCCTGCATTCTCTGGTTCCTGAAAAGCATACGTTTTGGATATTGTTTATTCGTGACAATACTGTCCCAGAAGCAGACATGCACCTGCATCCACACACATCAAGCAGCCTTACCATCTGTACGTAGCACCAGTCTGAACTCATTTTATAAATATAATCTTAGTGTAGGGACATATTTAGAAGACATAATGATTCAAAAATAAGAACAAAAAGGCTTCCAGCTGGGACAGTGACTCATTGCACACGTCTCAGAACTGCAGGAAGGCTTACATTCCTAATCTGTCAAAGAGAGGGAGTGTGTATGTTTACACAGTCTTAGTTGTGTAAATATGGGACACACGATACATATTACACTGTAAGACACTTATTGGCATCATGCACATTTTCTTTTGGGCGTAACATGTAGTCACTCTTACTGTGAGGAATAAAGCATATAGGGCAGTGCATTTCCTTTCCCATCCTAAAAATGCAACACGGTCTGTGGGGAGACTTCTAATGATGATTTGTTTGTCTCTGGCTATCAATTTCGGCAATCAATTTTCATTTTTCTTGCTTATATTTGGTGTGCCATTATTACAGATATATGAGCAGTACCGTTAAACTGTGTATTATTGCATCTATCAGGGGCTAGTTTCCCTGACAGTGAATTGTGCATCATTGCATTACAATAGCTAAAAGAATCAGTCACGCCAGTGAACTGTTGACAGTTCACAGATTGCATGTTTTGGGCAGGAAACGTCAGGAGCCTGCTATACTGTTGCCACTGCAATCTATTTCACAGAGCTGTCTTTTAAACAGATTTAAGTGCCATCTCGCTTTTGCAGTGCATCCACTAGGCCTATATGTCTTTTGGGGCTGCAAATACCATTTAAAGCGCAACTAAACAGAATGCAATAAAGTCATACTCTTGGAACCAAATCACATTCAAAATCTGGACTGTTTTTAAGTTCAAAAACTTGAAATCTTACTGACTATATGGAAGCAGCACTTTATTAACATCCTTCTTATGGCTATTTTGCTTTTTCATCAGTGGCCCAGGCAATGGTAAACCAAATTAAACCCTTATTATAATAATTAGCAGAACAATTAATAGAGTTACTGTTTTTGATATTCATATCGAAAACAGTAAACAGTACCGCCCACCCCAACAAATTAGCAAAATAGCTCAATATCCGTTACTTGGGTCCCTACACTAGCTCGCTTTGTTGATAAATCCACCCTTCCAAGAGATAAACATAAGAGCTAATGAAACAAAATTCAATGAATGGCCACTGGCCTGCCATGGAGTGGCTAAAAATACAGGCAGCATTTCCCCTTAATCAGATTGATTAAAGTGCTCCCTGGTTGAAGTCCTCCCCCTGAGCCATCTGGCAGATGAGTTTTCAGTGCACTGGACTGCTGTCAACACAGCTCACCTAAACTGCTTTGGCACAAGTTAGCATGGTTTCAATGACAGCTGATGTCTTTCCTTTTTCTTTTTTTTTTCCTCTCTTTTTTCACACCACCTGGTAACAGTGGTTCTGTTGTCATGTGCTAAAGATCACATACTGGTTATGAAGGCTCAAAGGTGCAGTTTGACATTTTGGGAACACTATTAATTTGTTGTCATTCAATAACTTGGATGAGGAGAGCAACAGCGATCTAGTGATTCTGAAAAACACAATGCTAGAGGTACTACCTCCTGCCTTCCAGCCTTTACAGTTTAGGTTTTACCAAGTATAGGGCATAGCTTCCTTTTGAGGATAGACTTATGAAAGCTGAATCTTTATTCTCATGCACAGTCATGTGAAAAATAAAGTTTTCACAGGACTATGCAGGCATGTGAAAAACTTAGTACACCCTTTACTGCTTCCATAGGAAGTAAGAGGGTAAGCAGTGGGTCACATGAGCCAAGGTGTGAATCCTTTCGCATCACCATGCCATCATGTGAGTGGGGGTTGATACGCCTTCGAAGGGATCTCAAGACTGGGTTGTACATGACTGACAGTTGTTCACAGTGGACATAGATGGCCTCCTTTACTCTCTCTCTCAAACCATCTGTCTCCTCTGTCCAGAATGTGAACGTTAGAGGAAGTCCTCTGGAGAAAGGACACTTTTTCCAGAGGACTGTTATCTTTCAGCATGAAATATTGCTGCGGCCTTGTGTTTAAGTACCACCATCACATGTCATCATGTGGAAATCCCTGCAACAGTATACATTCATGTGAAAAAGAAAGTTTCCACAGGACTCCTTGCAGTCTTGTGAAAAAAAACTCAGTGCAGCCTTCCTGCTTCCAGAGGAATTAAGAGGGTAAGTGTTGACTAATTGCTAAACACATGTGACACATGTGACCTCATCTATGTGACCTCATCTATAGTTTTGGTAGGTCTGGAGGATTCAGGTGTGTGTTAATGCAATGCCACGATTGTCCCAGAACTGGACACCCCAGCAGACTATGAAATTCTCACAGAAAAAAGCAAGAGCTACATCTAAAAATGCTATGCCCATATGGAAACATGGTAGGACTAAAGACATCTGACAATGCGAGATTTGTTTGTAGGGTCAACAAACAGTATTTATCTTAACTTTCTCCATGCACTTATCTCAACTTAAGCCCAGGTCACTGGCCAGAACAGTAAAACTACCTCAAAATCCATACATACTTCTTCAGTAATACAATAAAGAGATTTGCATGATAGAGAGATTGTGAAATATAAAATGTGAAGTTCCTGATATATCAAGTGTGACATCCAGCCAGACTTTTTTTTTTTTCTTTTTCCAGCATAAATCCTTATATGTCACCACACCAAGCAGCGTCATATCCTATTAGTCATGTCCCTTGCACTGGTGCTGAACATGTGACTCACTATGTCACAACTGAGTGAGTTACAGATAAAAACTACCAGCACGTCACTCTACTTAAATCATTACTGTCCTATTTAATGAAGCACAGGCCAACATAGACAACAGTTTTATGCCTGTATCCTTCTCTAAAAACCTTTATCTTCCCTACCATTCCTCTGAATTATGCTATGGGATTTCAGTTGTGGGCCATTGAGGGTTTGTAACTTTAGCATTTAATGCATTTATGGACGCAACATAACTGACATATGAACAAGAGCTAATGATAGTTAAGCAGCTAGCTGACTCTTGATACAGAATGCCCTCACTAATATCACTGGATGTGGAAGGAGCATGGCTCTTGGGATAGTAAGTTGATTATTTTTGCTCAAGACGGAAATATCTCAACATTTGCCGCACTGATTGATACATAATTTTCTACAGACATTGGTTCCTCAGACATTGCCTGTATACCATCATGCATTGCACTGAAGGAAAATGGCAAACGAAAGAGAGCAGTGCGTCATGACACAGATTGCCATAAACTATTTCTGTTTGCTAGTTTGGTGAAACACTCTTTGTAGAATATATTTTTTTCACAAAATATTTATTTAGGCCAGTTTCTACTTATCAGAGAAAATGATCTCAGTAGTGTCAGAAAGTGCTTTTTTTTTTTTTTTTAAATACATGGGAAGTAGGGGGATTAATGAGTGCATGCTAGTCTTGTTCTTACTCTTACAGCAAAGCACTATTTTTAGTATGAAGCAACAGATAGTATCTTGTGCCATGAAAGGGTCAGAAAAAAAGTCAAGTCTAGGTCTCATGTATGACTGTCTCGTGATGGTACCAAAGAATGGGCAAAAAAAAAAATATGTATAGAGTTTTAACTGGTTAAAACCAGTGAGTGGGTCAGTGTGTGTTTCTTTAATCCTGAAGTGCGTGCCTGTCAAGTATAGTCCAATCTAGTAGAAAACCAGCTAAAAACCAGGCTCTTGGAGACTGGATTTCCTCGCTCTTTAGTCTCTGTGGTGTTCCAAGCTTCTAGCTACTTGCCTGATATTACATGGGCTAAAAGGTAACCACTTACGGAGCAACTGCCAATAAATTACCCAAACAAAGAAATTCATGGATCAAGTTCTACATGAAATGTACAGAATGCGATTTCCTCTAGATTCAGTGTCTTTCCCACACTCTTTAATCTATTTCTAATTTGTTTGCCTCCTTTTCAGCTCAGGGCTCTTCTGTGGGTTGCATAGTCTGAGCTCCCACGAATAGAGCATGTAAATTGGAGTTCTTGGCCCAAGGCCCTTCCTAAAGCCACCAGGGAAGATGGTAAGCACATGACAGGCCCCACAGAAGTCAAGTACTGTTTCAAAAAGTTTTGTGCTTTTTTTTTTTAGCAGAAGTTTTGCATTCTTTCTATCACTACCCACTGAGTGAGTTCATTGATAAGCTAACTTCTTCTGTCTTTCCACACAACTGTGTGTTGTGCTTGCATTGCATAAGCGTAAACACTCAATGCACATAGGTCTTTTTTGTTAGTTTTTTTACATTTTAATACAATGTTCCATTTGATAGCCAAGTGTCTGAAAGTTGTTGTGAAAGCCTGTTCTAGTTAAGTACTGTAAGTATGTTTATACACGTGAAACATAAATTATTGATTAGGAAATTACTTCATGACTCTTCACCCATAAAAATCCATGAATAATTTAGATGCTGAATACCATTTGCTCTGCACCTGATGAAATAGGAAGATAAACCACAGTTTAGTACAGCTCAAGAGAGTACTTTGTCCTTGTCATGGATCTCACTGCAATCATTTTATTAAGATGAAGGTCTTAAAGTGATTAGACTTAGATGTATGCGCAGTCCTGCCAATCAGCGCTGGCATTTCAAATCAGACAGAAAGCAAAGCACACTTTAAGTTGTGACTCAACTTCAGAGAAGAGGGTACATCTCAGTTCAATTAGACCCCTGAGAGGCTGGACTCAACCTGGCCCTGTAATGAATAGCCATCATAAAGCCAGCATTATGCTGACAAGAGCCCCTGGTTGCGTATCAGTCATGCCCTGCCCTCAGACTGCAAGTGACAGCCAGTGTGTCATGCAGCCAATGATGCAGCTTAAAGCAAAGGGAAATTTAAATGCGTATCAAGACTCAGAAAAAGTCATACTGCAAAAAGAAAAGCATCAGTGAGTCTTCACTTAAAATTTCACTTTTATTTACTCTGTCCATAAATCCCATATAGACATTGCCCTGTGCATAATAAAATGAGAACACTTTACCTTTATTCTACAGGCAGTTTGCATAAATTCCATTTGAATGCATAACACTGTTAGCCTGATGACAGAGCTCCCTCGCTGTTCCCCAGCCTAGCCGCCCTCCACCACACTGTGAATTCACCTAGTTTGGCAGAGCCTGCACAAATCTGATCTCTTCTCTGTTATTCTCCGGTATCTCCACATGACTACAAGTGAACAAAAGACAATTATTATTTCTACAGCTGCAAACTCCATATTAAACACCATTTCTACGCATGGCTGAAGAGTGAAATTGTTCTTAACAGCTGACCAATGAGTAATATGGACAAAAGTAAGAAGACTAGTGTATGATCAAGGTGAGCAATAGTTTCAGTAGTTCTCACAGCTGTGCTTTGAGAAAATGGAGGTTATTTGTGATTTTAGTGTTATTAGTGTAGACTGGATTGCACTGCAATCTGACACTAATGGCAATTTCTGGGAAACAGCGGTAAATGAGAGACCATGCACTTCACTTAATGGAATTCTCAGCTTTCATTTGTTGGAAAAACTCACACACATTAGCAACTATTACAAGAACTATGCTCAGACAGAAGTTTTGGTACACTATAATGCAGCAGAGTATTATATATACCATTAAATATTCACACAGAGCCTCTAAATTTGCACAAATGCAGCACATCTTACCCCAAAGGAAAGTTCATACTCATACTAGACTATGATAAGTTAAATTCGGTCAGGAAAAAACAATATTTTTTTTGTTATCTATCATTCTTAATAATGCCACTTTGATTTCTGTTCTTGCCATTTTACTGCAGACAAGATAAAGTACTCTTGACACTTACATCTCCACTGTCAGATAGCAAGTGCTGCTGAAGAGAGCTCGCCTCCCTGACGAACCTTTTCTTAGGCCCAACTCGGTCAGCCAGGTTGCCCATGATCAGTCTGCGTTTTACCCCAATCTCATACACTGGCTCTCCTTGCTCTGTATGGGTTTTTTTTCATTTACCTACACAACTCTTCCCTGCTTCCTCTCCTCCTGCGTCACTGACACACTTACAGACACACAACTCACACTTGAATTTTCAGAGACACAGTTGCACCCTCCTGTCCCTCTATATACAGACACACACACTTTTTTCACATATAAATCTGGGTTAGATCAGTCCTGTTTTGAGCAAGAGCTAAAATAGAATGACCTCCAGCTATGGAGGAGAAGGGCAGGAGTAGACAAAAGGAAGGAAGAGGACGTAACAGTGTCAGGAGCAGAAAGATTAAGAGACGGGATTTTATACCTGTTTACAATTTCACGAGAAACATGAGCTTTTCTCACACCTGCAGAATGAACGTGTCTGTTGCAGTTTTATGGAAATCACAAAGAAAATTACAGTACAAAGAGACTTTATTAAACCTTATGAATTGCCTGGAAATGAAAAGTAAAGACAGCATGTGTCAGAAAATCATGAATAAAATGACACAGCACTGAAGATGTCTTTGCATTGAAAGTAATGTTGATTAAAGCTGGTAGCCGGGTCAGTTTCTGAAAAGTTCTGTTCATGTCTGCTTTTGTGCAAATGCTAATGCATTTGTGTATTTTTGTACATGTGTGCAAGTGCCCTATGTTTTTTTAGTTTACTAATATACTTACTAATATTTGTGTGCAACAAATAAGCCAAAGATAATGATGGTATTGAATCACAGCAGCAGCTACATCAATGACCCCAGTCAGTTTAACATCTCTTTAATCAATTCTTTAATCAGAAGAGCTAAGAATCTATCAGAAAGAAGAAGAAATGTGGCTGCTTCAATATTCATATGTATGAAAAACTTGTTTAACATGCAGAGCATCCAAGCCAATTAAGCATTCTACTCCTATTCTGTACGGCGCTAACTGTAGCTGCTCAACACACTGTTGCCCTCTGGTGGTCAGGAGGTACTATCTGTGTCTTTAAGCTTTCACTTTACACACCAATGCACCCTACTAAAGGGAACAGAACCACTCAATTGAGATTTATCAAGACTCTGATTAAGATGAATCACTTAAATATAAATGAGCACTGCAGAATGTGCTGCACTCTTTGTTTACAACCATGTGTAAACACAACAGAGAGCAGATAACTTTACTCCCACATACACACACGAGCCAGCTGTCATGTTGATAGTGCTGTGGCCTCTACCTAAGACACGCAATGCAGCTGACCCTCTGAAAAGGAAACAACGAATTGGAGAAGATCATCTCCCTTACAAATGCACACTTTAAAGCAGACACTGTGAATGCTGGGAAGGAAGTGGAATTCCACTAATTTCACCCTGAAAAACTGCAGGCCTTCTCAGAAAACCATATACAAAAAGCCCTCAGTAAAGTGAGAACCACAGAGTAGTGGCCATGAATAGAGCAAAACAAGAACAACCCCAGGCTTCATTTCAGCTGTAGACTTATAAAAAGCCATAACCATGTTGAGCCAATTATTCCTTAGCTGGAGTAATGACTTCTTTAAAAAAAAAAACAATACAGCTGTAATACCAAGCTACATACCTAAGGTCCTTAAGGTTTCTATAATGGAACTGCACTTGATTCAGGTGTTGTAGCTAACTGTGCATCCATATACTATTAGCTACAACACCTCTATTTCACTTTTATTACTAATACCCTTTAAATAAAACAATTGTTGCAAATCAGTTACACTTCCAAATTTACAGCAAGGTTTTCATTTCAAGGCTTTAAACCAGGATTTAAAGTACTTCACTGCACAGAAGCAGCACTGGTGAATTCTCCAACCAGCCTGTCATAGGCTCAGACAGTCAACCTGTCTCTATTACTGTCATGCAATGTCTCACTATTGCATTTGTCACCCCGATCACAAATTGTACAGAAACTAGAACAAGTCAGCATATCTAAAAAGATAATCACTGAGGTTCTGTTCTAGGGCTGATGTATTTCATGTTATAAATGCTTCCCTTAGGCAATATCAGGAGGCTCAGGAAACTATAAATGATTTTTTTTTAAGGAGATGACGAGTTCAAGGTGTTGGCTTGGCTTCCAATTCCCCACACAATGAACCCCACCTAACTTAGAGGACTTAAAGGATCTTCTGCTAATCTCCTCATGCTTGATACCACAGAGCACCCTCAAAACTCTTATGGAGTCCATGAATTTACAGGTTACAGCTTTCTGGCAGCACAGGGGGGACCTACATAATATTAGACAATTTGTTTTAATGTCTAGGTGAACTGTGAATTGGATAAACAGGAAGCTAAGCCAAGAAAATCTTGACTGAAAGCAATAACACAGTGGATTCCTGTTTGACAGCTGCCACATATATTGCACTGCATTTGGAAGGATTGTGGCAAGGCTGTCTGAGCTGACAGTAGAGGACACATATGGGACATATTTTAGGTGAAAAGTAACAAACAGCCTCACAGATATATCACACCAGCAGCTCAACACTGAAAAATGATAATAAAAAGTTATTTACAGCTGACATATAATCACTCATACAAATGTTTTTTTTTTAATGTTTTGTATGGTATCCGAAAACTGCCATTAACTTATTCAAACCCTCTTTCTCTTCCATTCTGTCTTATGTAAGAGTTTCTATTTATGTATGTTGTCTAATTGAAGAAAGTGAATAATATGGGAGCCTTTTCTTTCTTCTTTTATAACCAGTGGGACAGATTTCAGGCCCTTTTCATTATGTCTGGAATGTCAGAAAAAAAAAGACCCTTTAAAAGATTCATAAGCTGCTAATGAGGTTACGCAGCACATTTCAAAGCAAAAATAGTGTGACGAGATGTCTGTGAGTCTGTGCGTGCGTGCATCTCCCAAAAGGGGTGGGGTATTATACATTACTGTTACTCAGTGAAAAAAATTAACCAGATGAGCAGACACTGACAGCTAAAACAAACAGCAGACGGGTCACAGTGTCTGAGGGAAATAGTTTATATTTCAGTTTATATTTTAAATAACTTCTGACAACTCCAGTTTTTATTGTAAGAGGGGGGGTCTAGGAAAGCTGTGTTGAATAATGAGAGCATGAGGCGGCTTCAGAGCTATTCAGGACAACAAGCATGTTTGCAGTCAATAAAACAAATATTATATATATATATAGTGCAAAAGTCTTGAACCACCAACATTTCTTTATATTTAAGCATGTAAGTAAAGTAATACTTTTCACAGTCATAAAGCACTGTACACAAAAAAGAGTAATATAAACACAAAAATTAAGTGCATTAATAACCTTTCTTCAGTACTCATGCATAGCATATAGGACTGTGTACATATATGTACACAGAATAGTTTGAAATGGAGAGCACTGCTCCTTACTGAATGAATAAAGTCACCATCACAATACAACTTCACTAAAACGTCTTAAGTCAGAGCTTTTTCATGTTTTTAAATAACGTTAATATTGTGTGTAAGTTTTCGCGCAATCACACACACACGCACACACACACACACACACACACACACACACACACACACACACACACACGCACACACACACACACACACACGCACACACACACACACACACACACTTTTATTAAAAAAGAAAAATGGAACACTATCAGTCATGGAATGGGATAATTATTGAAGCAGTGTGGGATCATCTTGACAGAGAGCAGAACAAAAGCCAGCTAACATCCAAAGAAGAGCTTTGAATGTCCTTCGAGAAACCTGGAGAACTATTCCTGAAGACTACTTAAAGAAATGAGAAAAAAACTGCCTCAGAGAGTTCAGGCTGTGTTGAAGAACGAAGGTGGTCACACCAAATATTGACTTTCAAGCTCGTTACAATTGTACAAACTCTGTTTTTACCTAATATCCTGTTTTTCCATGTATGTTTGTGCATGTTTCAATAAATCAGTGCAATCCTATTTCCCATTTTCCAAGCAAAATATAAAGAAATGAGGGATGACGCAAGACTTTTGCACAATATGGGCATGATTTTTTTTTTTTTTTTTAAAGATCACAGAGTTTTTAATTGTTATAAATGTTTCTTGCACTATCCTGTACTTCAAGTCCATCAAGCAACTCCACTAGAATGGGGTTTCCTTTAGGATCTAGTTTCTTATTAAGTAAAATAAAAAAATATACTTTCAAAGCACCCTCTTTTATCATTATTAATTTCTAAACAATGTAGAAAATATTTAAACTGAACGCTCATTTTAACCTTTTCTGATCACAGGTTCCTTTGGCTGGAACAGCAAACACTGACACACTTTCTAGCTACTGTTTGTGAATATTAATTTGAATCATTCTATTTGGCAATGTGTGTTCCTGCTTGAGAAACAAAACAGGTAAAATGGTTTCATGATAAAATGGTTTCAAAGACAAACACATTTAACTTTTGCAATTGTGCCGTTCAGCTACACCCCCACCACCACCACCACCTTCTAAATCTGCATGAGTAAGTGCAACTTAAGCACTCTAAGGCATATTTTTATGCTCTGCCAGACAAGTTGTTGAAAAGCAGGATTAATTTGCAGGAAGGTTTCCATGTATTTTATTTAAGTCTTTCAAACATTTGCATAGAAATGGAGCTGCGTCATATTAATACGCTTAAGGGCTTTGATACAGCTGAATACAAACAACAGAGCGAGAGATGTGTGTAAGATGTGGAAGGAGACAAGGTGAAATGGTGGTAGAGGTGATGAAAATATAATGCATGGCAACATTAAAAGCATTGATGAAACTTGCTTTTTTACTTCCTTCCTGTGAACCTTGCAGGGTAAAAAAAATGCAATAAAGTTAGTACAGAGTGGCAGTGTGAGCAGCTGAAGACAAGGCGAGTGAATGACCGGGTACTGCAAGGATAACGGTGAGGTCATGTTTAATAAAACTGAAAATCGGACTAATTATTACTGTTAATTAGTAGCACTGATTAAAAAACTGAAGGTCTCATTTTAAGCCCCATAAAAGAAAAAACTGAATTATGATTCATTAAATGAAAACTCAGACAGGTATTCATGGAGGTCATTTATATTTTAAATATACATGAGCTAATTTCAGACCTCTGAGATTTTGTTATGGCCATGTAGTTTTTCTTTAATAAACACTGAAAAGCATTAGCCGTTAACATTTTTATTTCAATGATAATGCTGCATTTCCTTTAATCTCAAAATGACAGCCTGAAAGGTCTCGCAGCAGATGCAAGAAGTTATTATTTTTTCATCATAACTGCGCTGACAAGAAACCACAAAACAAATCACAATTCAAGCAGAGAGATACATCATATTTGACGCACGCATGTGTTAGATGAAGATAAGGTTTGCTTCTTAATATCTCAATAAAAGCTACTTTCGGCTGCTCCCTTTTTCACAAGGGGTCGCCACAGGTCGCATATTTGATTTTTGTACATTTTTACATAAGTAAGCATGTGCGAAAGTGTGTTTTTCAGTTTTTCTAGTTATGGAACAAATGTGAAAAATCACATGTGAAGGAGGCAGGTAGGTGATGGAGTCAGAACTAAGGAAAACACAGAGAGAAAAGACATTTTCATTAAAGCGATCTGCTAATCCTTCTTGCCTGTAATGTGATTTCCACCAGAGCCAATTGCCCCTTCTGGCTCAAAGTCCAAATGGGCTATTCACATTACACCCTCTGTAACACTCAAACACACACAAAAACACACTTTCTCTTACCTCCGTCATGTGGATAAGATAGAATCTCAGTTCTTCAGCATAATCTGGAAGACATATTAAAGAAGAGGTTAATTTTAAGTCCTTTTTATGTCCTTTCTTTTTTTTTCTTTTTTTTTTGCCCAGCCAACTCTCTACTGGTGTACATAAAGCAGAATTCTTGATGTCTGATTACGATAGTGCCAAAATACTTTTTCTTGATGGAAAGCTTTTACTGTAGGTCAGCTTTATAGACATCATCTCATAATTCACTGAAAAAGCGTTCTCTGAGACAGGACTCTGTGTCTGGAGTCAAGATAAATGGTTTTAATCGAGTGAACACACACTCAAACGCAGACCCTCAGAATTTATACATTGTGGTTCAATGCTGTGTTTTACTTCACTTAAGCAGACATATATCTGACAGACATATGTCTGTTTGACTAAACCTGATGGTACAATGGTAAGCTGAGTATGAACAATGAGCCTGTAAAATCAGGTGGGGATTTCCCTCATGTTTATGATGATCACATTTTCATTTTAGCCCCATTTCAGGTTAGTAGCACAGATCACCTATAAACACATTTCAACAGCCTACCCTCACCAGAAAAACAGCAAAAATACTGTAGGTCATTGCTTGAGGAGTTTAAAACAGCCAATGTTTACTGTGGCGACCCCTTGTGGCTGCCTAAATAAGTCCATGTAAATTATCTAGTCACTTTCACCTTTTTTCACACAAACCACTATTGAAGAGGAACTTGAAGCCAAGAAAATAAAGAGGAAGCTTTTAACATGTGGTCAGTGTCTGTCTTGCCCAAATCCATGATCTTTTCCTACACCTAATCAAGTAGTTGTCATCTAAATCTCACCAAGCAGAGACCAAAAATAATGAGTCAACTAAGTTTAAAATATGCCCAGGAAGAAAACCCTGGTCTAAGAAATACAAGTTGCCAGGTGCTTCACCTTATCCATCGTCTTAAAGGCTTTCCAGCAGAAAGACTTCTTGCCATCCATGTGAAAGCAATATTAGACCAGCCAGCCTGCAAACACTTTTTATTATATGGTGTTTTGAGAGTCATTGTGAAATTGTGACAATTTCTATGAGGAAGTGTTGCTGAAAGGTTATAAACTGATACACGTTTATTAAACTTCCAGGAACATGGATGAATTCAGACTCTACATCTGCATCCTGTAAGCAGCAGCAGAAATACACACACTGATTCTTATTTGTGGTTTTTTTTTATGTTTATTTGTGTGATTGCTTGGTTTTGTTTTGAGGGGGGGGTTTTTTAATAGTAGTTTACCACAAGGTGTGTGAACTATAATGTATAATCAAGGCTCATGTGAAGTGCATCAGCAACACCAGAGGTCACTGTTGGATATATTTCTGATGTCAAAAAAACCAAACAGCAAAGCGCTGTCATACAACAGACTGTGAGAGGAGCTTGATGATTAACTAATTTAAAAACCTGATAGCAACGTTATCCATGATCAGTATGGTCTCAAAGAGAGGGAGGATTTCAAGATAACAGCTATGTCAGAGGTATAACATTTTCAGTATTTTACAGTCACTCAAGTTTTCTCATCAATCCACTGAAGAAATAAAAGTATTCTGTACCAAAAAAGTAAAAGATACCCATCTTACTGAGAACAGTTTAGACATACCTTTTTTAATTTTGCATTTTGGTTCAAGAGCTGCCAAAAGCTTCACGGCGAAGGTTAGTCTTGTTAGCTTGTTTAGTGTAATGACAGTGTTTGGATTGACACATGGCAATTTTGGCTTTACCAATGTTTTTTACACTTTCACTGTTTCCCACGCTCCTCTGCCTACTATTGGGGTGACAGGAACACAGGAAAGCCCTTTTATTGAACTTGTTCTGTGTCATTATACACACACACGCATAAAACACGCCCTCACCGAAACAAACACAATCCCCCCGGCGCCTCTTTCCTGAGTGACGCTGCTGAAGCGAAATAACAATGACAGGCAGCAGGGTGGAGATGTGTGTCTCCCTGCGTGCATATGTGCATGTGTGTCTTCTCGTGAAGCACACACAGACACGCAAACTCAACTGAATCCCCACCCTGGTGATCACTGATTGTTTGGGTGCAGGATGGAGGTCAGAACCGGCTAAGAGGAGACTAGCAGGGAGGACAGAGCAGCTCAGAAATGCTGCTAGAGTTAACACAGTCCTATCCTGTTACGTTAGCTGCAACGAGAGTGTGTAAATATTTCCTATTTCTGTTTATCCTAATTCATTAAAAGACATATCAGCTTGTTGAAGGAATGAATGAATACACAATTTGACAAAACCTTGAACCTGGAATTACCAAAAAAAGAATTATATAATAAGACCTGAAAGTGAAGCAAATGTGGATGTTTCCCAAACCTGTATATTTTTATTAGCCAGCAGGCTAAAAAAATGTCCTGTTTCAAACATACACGTGGCTGTACAGAAGTCTTTGAGCAAACAGTCCTACTTCTCACTTAAATTATGACCTCAGTAATCACTTTCCTGAAGAGTCTCAGTTTCTATTTTCAAGCAATTTTTTTTTTTTTTTTTTTTTAATAAAACACCATTTTTAAAGATTTATTTTCAGGCTTTTTGCCTTTATTTGATAGTTGAGCATTAAAGAGTTGACTGGAAAGTGGGGAAGGACACACAGCAAAAGGGCCACAGGTCAGATTCAAATCTAAGCTGCTGCATTTCAGTCATATGATGTATAACCTCCTGCTCAACCAGTGAGCTAAACTAGCATTCCACGTCCACCAGTTTACATTAAAATCTTTTAAAGTTTCCATTTAGAGTAAACAAAACAAGAACGCAGGCAAATCAATGCCATAAATGTTCGATTTGAAGCTTTAAAATTATGGTCCCCAAATGTGGGCACATTAATTGTTTATATACAGTCTGTGACACAGATTTGTCTGTGTTGAAATCATTCCTTTATAATATAAGTGTGAAAAAAAAACAATATGAAAACTAAATAACACCAACTTCATTGTCAAATCCCACGGTCCTCTGGGAAGAGATTCAGATCAGTCAAGTCCAAAACCAACAGATCAAAAACCTAGAAACCTGTTTCTTCCCACTACGTCCCTCCCCTCCTTAAGACTGTGGACTAATAAATCTCTGCCCAAAGAACAGGAAGTGCCATTTTTAAACATGTCATTCTAATTTCTTGTGCCACATTGCATTTTGCACTGTTATTCTGCATAAACTATAAACACTTCTGTATAAACACAGTGTTTGCCTCAATCTCTATTTGTTTTATATTTATGCTACTGTCTATTTTTGTATTCTGCTGACAAACCTAAAGCTGCTAAACACTTTTTCATTGTTTTGAGAACCACAATAAAGACCTATTCTATTCTATTCTAAATAAAAATTGAAAAAAAAAAATATTCTGTTAGATTTTACTCCATGACCTATTATCTATTGTTAGCATTTTTAGTGTTCTTTTCTTGTGGACTACACATAGCTATGAAAAAGTACAACAAGAAGCCCCAAAGAAAAACTACAAAACTACAAAAACTACAAACACAAAGAGAATCCATCATGACTAAATCTAACAGACATCTATTGTTGAGATACTGAAAGTGAGCTTGAAACTTCTGGCAGAAAGGAATTTGTTACGCTACAGTTTTATTAGTTTTGCCTGAATTTAAAATGACAAAGCCAAAGACAAAGTTGGTTAAAACCGGTTCAACGAGAACTTTTGTGGCAACAACAATTCTATGGGCAACATTTCCTGTACTTTGTGTAGAATGCTCGTTCACATCTGCTTTAGTTACCAAGTGAAAAATCAATCCTTGTGCACTTGTTTGCACCTTGATATCTCTTTTTAATGTAATTGTAATCATATATATAATTATATATGTATATTACATATACATATATAATTACAAAGAGAGAAATCATAATCATTATTCTCTACAGAATCGTAGCAGTGGAGACTATGTGGTCATACGAGGCCACCCACAGGGTGATATCTCCACGCAGGCTCAGATCCAGGTCACGGTGATCTCAGACCCCCAGTTGTCTCACCTTTTACTACACTGCCATAAAGACTTCAGTCTGGGACAGAACAGATGCTTCCCCTTCCCCTTACTTTATGTTATGTGGAAATCACATTCTCACAATATCAAGCTTGCATTTTGGTTTAAACCCAACCTTTGCAGCAGTCAGCTAGTTATAACTGTTGCTTACCCATGCACATGTCTAAGTAGACCCTCTCTCTCTCCCATCCCTGTCCCAGTAACACCTCCTGACCCTGTCCCTGCCCTCACCCACTGCTCTAAACACAGTAAGCCCTATTTGTTTAATTTGCCCGTGCTTTGTGTCGTCATGCTGGCCAAACTATTCTCTCCATAACAGCAGAGGGAATGATTGTTTACACAAAGGTGAAATAAAAAGACAAAGCAACAGGAAATTGGACAGTCTTTCCCTAAATATCCTTTGGTTAAGCTCAACTGAAAGTACTACTGCAGTCATGGTGCTTTGTGTTTATTTCTGGTTTTACTGTCTGTGTGTGCTACATTTCCTTTCTTACTCTGTGCTGAATTGTAATGTTTTAACCTGATAACATACACACAGAGACTGCACAGAGCTTCTGGGGAGTTTTTGGACTGTTAAGAAACTTGTTGGTGCACTAAAGATGAATTTATTAAATCTATATGATCATCTCAACATATGAAAAATCTCCAAATCACAGTTCCTGTGTTAAGGTTTACATACCATCCTGGAGTCGCAGCTGCCGGAGGTACAGGGGACTCTGAAGAACATTACACCTGCCTGGCTCGCTCTCTCTTGTCACTAGCATTAGGTCACTATAGACAAACACAGTAACCTAAAAGAGATGGAGGAGGAATATTAAAAAGAGAAGAACGGGAAATTGAACAGAAGGGGATGGAGGGCAGGATGTGAGAATTGGGGGTGGGGGTGGGGGGTTGCATTATATCTCAGATGGTCTCACTTTAGCTTTGCACCTTACAAAAACACCTCACAACTCAGTTAACTACACATACACCACTGAATATTTGGTGGGTTTCACGTCTTTACAATTTTCCCCCATCTCACGTCCTAGCACAGGAAATGCAGTTCGCACATACCCAGCTATGGTCATACATATACATCCTCCCACATGGTGGTTTGATGTCTGAATATCAACTATGTGCTGCAAAGTATACTGACTTACTGCACAGCTTCTCTTTCAAAAGCCTTTCACAATTAGCTTGATGAGGCATTTAATGACTATAAAAATCTAAATATCAACGAGCATATCGCATTATTACCTTTTTACTTATTTAGAGCACACACACGATTTAAATCTAAGTGACTTCCGTTCAATAGATGATCAATTGTGTGTAACATGCCAAGACAGCCCACGTCTGGCTTTGTGTTTCTGCAGTGCTAAGGTATGAAAGATCAAATGAACTGAGACCGGAACAAAGGAGGAAGAAATCAAGATAAACAAGCAGAGGATAAAAACAAAGAACAGACCTAAATTTTCCGTAAAAAAAAAAAAGACCTCTTACGTGAGCAGGTGCAAACATGCAACGTAACACACAAACTATAAGTCATGCAGACGGGCAATGTTTCAAGACAATGTTTTTGCTTTGGTGGCTTCCTCTGAGGGGTGAGATAGCAGAGGGTATTTCAGATGTAGCCAGCATGTGGTTAGTGTGTGTGTGTATGTGTGTGTGTGTGTGTGTGTGTGTGTGTGTGTGTGTGTGTGTGTGCCTGTGTGTGTGTAGATTTGAGGGGGTGGAAGACAATGTAGTAGTAAGAGTGAAAAGTAAAGGACAAAGTGCATTAGAGCAGCAGTTTTCACACAGAGAAGCACACATACTTATAATACATAATATGTGTAATATTTGTACAAACCTGTGCACAAACACAAGTGTACACATCAAGCATTTACAACATTTTCCACACATATTTGCTACTTTGGATCTCTGTCTCGTTAAATCTTTGTCTGCATTTCACCAACTTTTTTGTGCATCCTCACATAAATGCTGAGCTTCATAATTCATGCAACAATTTGTCTAATTAAGACTTCCATCCATCCATTTTCATAACCACTTATCCTTAATCATTTATGCAGACTATACCAGCCCACACTGAAAAAGAAGTGGGGTGCACCCTTGACAGGTCTATGCTGAGCAGAATGAAGCATAAGGTGCAGAAAAGCCAAATGTAATGTACTCCTATGTGGACGCAGGGTCTCAGCAGGTCAGAACTGATGACTGAAATATTAATAGTCATTGTTATTTGAGCATATTTAGTGTAATTTATTGTAACTAATGCAAATGTAATGCCAATATCCTGTATTGTTACCTATTGCAATCAAAAACTTGCACTGTTGTTTGCTGCTACAGTGGTTCAGATACAGTATTTTGAAAAGTGATAACATGAATCACAAAATATTGCAATATTACAATTAAGTAAAGAATAGCATTCTAATAAAGCATCAATGGATATTTTGTCAATAAGCAGACCCAGCATGCTTTATAAGTTGAATTATTAGATTTAATGATAACATATCTATGTATTACATCTTTAAAAGCACATAAAGTTAATGAACTTACATCTCTTACATGAAAAGATGACACTGAAATCTTACTGTTACCTATGTTGACAAAATTTCACTTTGCACTAAATATGAATTTCCACTTATTCTTTGTGTGTGGATGTAACTGTTAAAGTGCTACATATTTGTTTGCCTCCTAGTCAGAGTCACACAACTCAGATGAATAAAGAGTAAAAGCTGGAACAACACAGAGAGAGTGGCAGAGTGGAGAGAAACTCCCTCCTGACAAACACTGCCTGCTAAATATTTGTTTTATCCCTGATCCCAGAGAGAGTCCATTATTATACTTCCATGCCAGCAGTGGCTCCACTTTACTGCACTGCATATAGCCAAGATTATGTGACAGGGTATTTAAGTAACTGTGGCCAAAGCTGAATTCAACAGTGCAATACGCTTTCCTTTTAGTGTATGCAGTCCAGCCCACACAGACCTGCTTCACATGCATCTTTAAAAAAAAAAACATTTGAAACACGAAACAATCACCTTAAATTTCCAAGACACATACACCTGTGTCATCCACATCTGCTGAAACATTATAAAGTTCCCTTTTCCATGAATATACACACTCATCAAGGTCATGCAAGTATTTGTAAGACAAATATCACTTAATGAGAACAACAGGCGCTACCCTTTTATGAGATTACGTTACCAGGTTAGCGATTGTTATGTGGTATTTCATAAAGTGTTTTTACATATATAACATGACAACTTCTACAGACGCCAGCACCATTTAGGTCCTTGCTACAGAGAAAAATGGAATATTTCACATTTTTTAATTTAAAACATTTCTTAACTTGTGATATAGTATACCATTTTTAATAATGTTAGGTTAATTGGTGATTCTAAATTGCCCATATGTGTGAGTGTGAATAATTGTCTGTCTCCCTGTGTTAGCCCTGCGACAGGCTGGCGACCTATACAGGGGGTACACTGCCTCTCACCCTATTACAGCTAGGATAGGCTCCAGCCTCCCACCCCACCTCCGACCCCCCCCAAAAAAAAGGATAAGTGGAAGAGAATGGATGGATGGATGAATGATATATCAAAAAGCAACTTTTGATGCATAAAACTCAATTTATCTGTCAGACTGATCTTCGCTGCTCTCTTTCTTATCCATTATTGATTTTCTTGACTCATGTGGAGAGCTTCAGTTCAAACAGCCCCTCTCTCCTGCACTCCCCTCCTCCTGATATGTGTGTGTGTGTGTGTGTGTGTGTGTGTGTGTGTGTGTGTGTGTGTGTGTGTGTGTGTGTGTGTGTGTGTGTGTGTGTGTGTGTGTGTGTGTGTGAGCGCGCGCATCAAGGCAATAGACCATCACTTTCACTTTGGCCAACTAAAAAAACACGAAAGAGGATTTAATAAACCAACAAAATGTTTGCCACTGTTCAGACGTTGATGCTACAGTCATATGAAAGAACTCTCTGAAACAGCAGATCATGCATCGCACACCTTAGACGGCATCCCGCATGATGAGAGCACATTAACTTTTTAGACACATGTATTAAAGAAAATTAACATGCATATGACCACAGCATATGCATGTTATATCTTTGCATATGACCAAAGATAAACACATTCTTAGTGTACTGTTAGCTCTTACCTTAAGCGAGTGGTGCTTGCTCTCATGTAGTATCATCTCTTCAGATATGATGAGCGTTCGGCTGCAGAGGTCAAGCGGCTGCAACAACAATCATAGAGAGATTAGTAAACAACATTACTGAATTGAATTCTCATTCATTTATTCATAACCAGCAGCTTTAAGGACAATAATGCTTGTACAGCATTTTCCATATGCTCAATACTACCCTAACCTCTTGAACATATGTTGAGTATTTTTCAAGCAAAAATCCAAAAACATAATACTGCATCTGTCATTGGTTAGTTGAAAAGTTGCAGTACCAAATCCATTTTGGCTCCCAAATCCAATCGATCTGCGTAAAAGCAAAAAGGGCTCTTTTCTACTGATGGAAATGCTGCTGAAACTGATTCTGTTGAGACAGAAAGCAAGTTGAAACTGAGAGGCAGTTGTGCGGTCGAGCATGACACGACAGTGACACTTAAAATGAACTAGAATGGCAATGTGGGAGGAGGGGACTTCCTCTCAAGTCCAGGGTGTGACAAAGGCCCAATTCAATATGTGTGCATGTGCAACATTTGAATACTGAGTAAAGCAGGGTCAGGGCTGCACGTTTGTATACATGACTCTATATGAAGGAAGTACCAACTCAGTCAGCGTGTTTTCAAAGTGCAAAAGTCTATCGCAGCTTAAGTTAGCAAAGGCATTTGACATGTTTCAGTAGGCGCAACAGTTATCTCACTGTGGTCAATACACCACATGCACATAAATGCAAAACTGAGCAGTTAAATAGTGATAACACTTGACTTAACATAACTCGCCTCTTGGGCTACTCCCACTTTGTTGGAAAAAACATAGTTTTGCAATTTTGTTCTGCACACAACTGGATGTTCTTGAATTGTTTGCATAGAACTCGACTAGAAGTCAAAATAAATGATTCACTTTGATCTAAAACGTACGGTAAGGAAAACATCAGCCTGGCATCTCATACAGTAACACTGGCCTTCTCCCTCTTTTCACAGACTGTCGAGTGTTATCGCCTGAAGAAAGATTACAGAAAAAAAATACGCAGCTCTAGCATCTGTTGCGTGTGAAAATAGCTCCCCGATGACTTGCAAAACATGAGAACGTCTCAAACAGTAATGTCTAAATATTTCCTAACTGCAAAACCTGAAATGTCTTTTTTTCCTTTTGACACAAATGCAGATGGGGGAAAATATTCATATCTAATACATGTGGACAACTTGTGAAAACTGTTTTTCAGAGTATTACAGTGGCCTGTTGGTTGGACAGAACAGTTGCATCCACAGTCCAAGTCCAGATGGGGGCATATGCATGTCATACACTGCTCACTCTGTCCACACTCGGTCTGTATTTATACTTTCTACTGAAAAGAGCAGCAGATTACCTGGAAGATAAGTCTATTTGCTTTTTTGCTTAGGGTTCAAATTGGTTCAGTAAAATCTAGGGACTGCATCCACTCACTCTCAGCTGTGAGTAAAAGTAGTGTTTAAAACATACTGGGGTGCATGCAGGAACAGGACCGCAATGAATATGAAGCTTAGGCTTAAGTTGAATGGGGAAGATCTGTAATTAGTCATCTGCCTACTTTCCCAGGTGTCTGGTTGCTTCTCTTTTTGACATCACTTCCACTTTCCCATGCTGCCAAACCCAGTGCTAACTTCATCACCTCTAGTCCAGTCATCTTTCTGCCCACCTTCCTTGAGCCAATCACCTTCCGCTCGGCATGCTTTAAATATCATTGGGCCTCTGTAATTCTCCCTTTCAGACTCATTTGTGCAACACACCACCTCCCCTTCACCACCCAAGAGTTCCATCCAAGCCTCCATCTTGATCTCCACCACCACCAGCATCTAGATTCTGGGGTTCCTGCCCTAATTCCTGTCTCCACTGGAATTCCCTTCTGCTTCAAGGGACATCGGAGTCTAATTGCCAAATAGCTGATTGTATTTCTTATCAATAAATCATGTTCAATTCCTCCTAATGATCTCTCCTTATTGAAATAACATAATGCACAATCGCAACTGTTACACACACATTAAAAAAAAAAAAAAAAAAGATGTACCTGAACAAAAATGGGGAAGATAAGGATCTTGGGCGCCAGTTTAACATATCCATAATTGGCATGTGGAGCATGTGATCGGACAATGGTGCAGTTCTGGTAGTTGGCAAAATTGGCATTCTGCTGTTGGTAGTTGGCCACACCAGCATTAGTGGAGGCAGGTGGTGCCTTCGATATCTTGGAGTTGTTAGATCGACGTAGGAAGCCAGTACGGCTGGAGAGACCAACACCGCCACCGCTGCTACTGCCACCTCCACCACCAACTCCACCCATACCTCCAGAAAAAGCAACCCCACCACCACTCTGGGACTGAGGACCAGGAGCCTGTCGCGTGGGGATTAACCTTGCAGCTGTGGAACAAAAATTAAAAAAAAAAAAAAAGACTGATACTCTTCTCAAATATGAATGCTCAATATGATGATTAAAGCAGTAAACTAACTTAAAGCTGTAAAGCATAGGGAGAGCAAAGAAGAGAGACAGGAGACAAAATCTAACAGCAAGCGCGAGAATGTAAAGCATTAAACAAAAAAGTAATTTAGAAGTATATTTTGGACAGGTTATATTTCTACTTTAATTTGAGGCTGTTACGATGCCAGATGTTTATAGAATTTAATTATACGCAAACACTAATGTTGATCTACACCCACAGTAGAGCACCTAACAAAACACTCATTTAATTTATACAGATATTAATATTGCGTCTTACCTAATGTCCCCTGCTTGTCTGGGTAAACAGGCCTCAAGATCTGAAAGCAGAAAAATATGAGCTTAATATCAAATCCAAATCTAAATAGAAATAGAAATAAAAAAGAAATGTTGACATTCAAAAGTGGTGAAAAGAGATAATGTATGCAGTTTTATCATTTCTAAACTGAGTATCAGTTCTGAGCTTAACTTTCTGCGGTGACACTGATGGCGTCACATGCAGGATATCTGGATTTTAACTGTTTGCAAAAAGACATATTTCTAAATCAACTGTCATTTTAAAAAAAAATGTACTGTACATTTGGTTTAGTTTCTAGGACACTTTTGAGCCCATTTGAATTTTAGGCTGGACTCACCGAGGCAGTAATGGTTTCTGCTTGTCATAACCTATCACAATCTACTGAGAGGGTAAGGCTAGGGATCTGCCATGCAGTTCAGATTATTACAGCAGGTGGATGGGGATTTGGTAAAGTACCAACAAAAATTTAAATATATGTATCATTATCATACTTTCTGCCTGCTGATTTGGATAAATATTTCATTTTATTTAGTGCTGGTTTTCAAAGCTCTTTGTTTGTGTCTGTGTGGCCTGCTACTAACATGACCCATTTCCACAGGGCTTTCAGTATATTTAGCCTGGCCAAAAAAGAATCCCCTCAATCTCTGCCTCCTTCTTTTGTTTGAGATAGAAGTTGTAGCTACAGTATTTGAAAGGGAGGGCAGTTTCACTATGCTGGCATGTGCATGTTCTTTCTGAAGCTGTAGTCTCTTCCTTCAATATACCTTTATTTTTTTCTGAATCAGCATGTCTTCTTTCCAATATAATTTGGTAATTTGGTATCACTACCGTTAAATGAACCTAGATCTGAAAAGCACACGGATGCAGGTGTGTACCTCATGATGCACCCACAGGGACACACGCATTACTTACACACACAGAGCTTCAAGTTCACAGACTTACAAGCAAGGACACAACTCTACATATCTGCATCAGATGGATATAGTTAGTTAATTTTGTGAAGGTTGTGCAAATGTAGAAAGAATCTAGATTAAAATCACTAAAGATAGACAGAAGGTCACAAACACATGCCGAATCTTTTGAACCAACTCGTATTTTTTTTGTTTGTTTGTTTTTTGTGGTGATTAGTTAGTGGGTTAGTATCATTTGGTTAGCTTAGGAATTCAGATCAGTCTTTTGGGGGGGGGTTTTGTACTTTGCTTTATTTTGTTATCATGATGAAAGCTTTTACCTCATATACAAGATCACTGAATGCAAAAATACAGTGCTTAAAAAATATATTGGGCCACTTGGCATTAAAAACAAGAAAACACAAATATTTTATAAATCTGTCAGAAACTTGTTTACAGCTAAAATTTCTATTATTTTAAAGGCAAAGAAAAAAGAAAAAGATACGTTTTTATACCCAAATTTGAGCCGGCACAAATTAATCAGGTGTAACATTAAACCACTAAAACTAATTTTTCTATTCAGGAATGCAAGTATCTGTAATTTGCCATCTTATTCAAAAAAATAACAATTTGCTTTACAATTTTTTTCTTTTTTTGTAAATTAGAAAACTAATGGATAATAACAATAACCGTATTTTAGCATTAAAAATGTAATTTCGATTGAAGAGCTGGCTCATACTGGTGGTGAACCATTATAGAAACATAAAAGAAGATTTTGGTAATTACCAATATTGTTAATTTAGGGCAGCTGTGGCATGAACCTTACAATGGGTGGGGATCTAATAAATTTGTTAAGCACTATAAGTACATGCTGTATAAAATGTCATATACATGTCCTAATGTTCATGTACATGCATGTTATTCAGAAAGTGCATCTAAAATTGAAGAGCCATTTATTTTTAAAGTACTGCTTTAAAATCTGCTAGATAAATTAACTGATATATACAGTACCAGGCAAAAGTTTGGACACACTTCACCATTCATATGAATGTGTCCAAACTTTTGACTGCTACTGTATATATATATATATATATATATTTACTCTAATATGAACCATGTGTGGCACAAAAAATATTGCAAAAGCTTCACATAATACAGGCATATAATGTTACTGACAGCTCTATTTTATATGTTATTGTATCCTCTTGTTTTTCAGTCTATTACTCCATATTTACATGACACTGAACTATATGCACAGTATGTAGTGTGTTCTAGACATATTATAGACCACAAATCAATGAGACAGCAGTAAACCAAAGGGCCCAGACATACTGTACATACAGTCCATCTATCTATCAGCACCAGGGATGTAAGGTAAGGAGACATATCTAGGGTGAGCCACCATATGACCATGGTGAGGATGAGGAGGACGGAGAAGATGATGAAGATGCAGCCCACCACCAGTCTGCGGTACCTGGCTTCCAGGGTTGATGGGTGCCAGGATGATGTAGTTATCCCCGTTGGATGCCTTCACTCTAGTTCCCTTCAGAGTGGCAGTGTGAGGATGATGGAGGTGTCGTGGCTTCCCATCCAGCTCCTCAGCCGACCCTCCCTGGGCCCCCCATGCCAGGGTCCCCATGCCTACGCTGCTGCTATTTCCAGCTTCAGAGCCGTTCACCAGTAGCCTACGGGCTGCAGTGGCACGGTGGTGGGCTGGGAGGGGTGGCACAGCTGGGGGGGTTTTACTTGTGCCAACATCTGGTACACGCCTACGGATGGGGGGTGACGGGGCATCATAGTTTGAGGTGGAGGGTTTGTAGGAGGGCCGGTGGATGAGACCCTCAAAATTAGGTTTAGCTGAAGGACCAGTTCGCCACACTACCACTGTGATTTCATTAGCACTGTTTCTGAAACAAGACAGACAAATGATGGTTCAGAAAACTCCTGTGCCACTTAATTTATGAAACTCCACAACAAAAAGAAGAGTGAAACAAACTTTCTACTATTTAAAAAAGAGTCTTCTATATTTACTGTATGTCTGTAAAAAATAAAATCCAAAACAGAAAGAAACCTGTTTTTGAAAATAAACTGCACCACTGTATCAGAAACATAAATATGAGAAACTAAATGAGAAGAAAACAGACTATCAGACCCTTAAAAGTTTAACTAAGATTATGCTGCTGACTGCTGATAAATCACTGACTTCATAACATGTAATTGCAGAGCTATTCCCACATCACTTCAGTGTAAATGGATTTCCTTTTGACTTCTGACAGTCTCAGCTTCTGAAATGAAAGATCTGTAAACATCACAGACCTAGCTTAGGGAGTCTCTCACATCAGAAGGGCTTAGACTGATCTGTAACTCAATTTGGAGGCAACAATTACCTCTGAAAACCTCTTTGCCTCTCTGATAACTTTCCTAATTTTCATCCCAGAGTTCTGAATATGCATGTGAAAAGTTATACTCCAGCATTTAGATGCAAATAAGCCTGTTTTGTTTTGTTTAATGAATTATTACCTTATAGCATGGGCTAAGTCCACACACTTCCACTGCTCCACTGGCTGACCATTTAGCTGCAGGAGGGTGTCCAGCTGCTGCAGACCTGCCTGATCTGCTGGACCCCCTGTCAAAGTGAAAAGATGGAAAAGGTTTGCATTATTGCACACTCTCAAGAACTATTAACACATTTCAGAGCTGTCGTTATTTTATGTGTTGACTTATTCTTTTAGCCTCGGAGGTTCATAACGGAAAATCCCTGCATGGAAGCAGCAATAAAACCACAACCAAACGGCACCCTAGGCCACCTGGAGTGATGGCCTAGGGGAGAAGAAGAGGGTTCGTCACTGAGAGGACCCTGGTTCAAATCCTCGGGCTGGCATCACTGTGGGTCCCTGAGCAAGCCCACCCCCCCAGGTTGCTCCCCGGGCGCCCTTTGGCTGCCCCCTGCTCCATGCTGTGCTGTGTGTACTACATACTCCATGTGTGTGATGGGTTAAATGCAGAGAATGAATTTCACTGCATGTAAATGTATGTGACAAATAAAGCTCTTTCTTTCTTTCTCTTTCTTCAAAATGCTTGGTTTGAAAACTTTCATCTCTACACATCATTGAGAATCTGCATCTTAATTAAACACATGGCAACTGGGAAGACATTTGCCAACATGGGGGCTTAACTACAAGTTATATATCTGACAAAACAAACTTGCTATGAACTGCTACACCCTGCTGACTGAGTTGGTAATGATGGTAAAGTTCTGAGCTGTGACAAATGGAATAGCAAAATAAATCCCCCCACTGATCATGTAACTTCTGATGCGTGATGTAATTATGAGATACCAAATTAAAAGGGCAACCTGATGGCTGAGGGGGGGCATACTAATAGCAAATGCCAATAGCACTCGAGTCATGACCAGACCTTTGCATCCCTGCCCTCTTTCTCCACGTCTCCTTTCCATCTCCACTGAAGACAGGCAAAATGCCAAAAAGAGGGGAGAGATGCCAAACTCAGGTCAATCAATATGAAACAAAGGCAAACATAATAATTACACAGCATTTCTGACTCAAGAAAGCCCCTGTTTTGACACAGACAATTTACAGTATGTTGTCTTAAACTATACTAACTCACGTGAGTGGGTTTCATGTACCCAACAACAAGTACATAAAACTTGCCTGGATCAACAGCCTGTACCCTCACAGGAGAATCCGAGCAGATGGTGAATCCATAGCCATCCTTTCCTCGAAGGATGGTCACCTGCAGAAAACACACACAAACACACATACACACACACACACACACAAGAATTTAGTGATATGGTGATAGGAAATCACTCTCTCCCTTGTTACCTGAGGAAAGAAAAGTAGCACGTAAGCAAAATGATCGACTTCCTTCCTCACTATGGGACAATTAGATTTATGATTTGTATTCTCCTTCTACTTCCTACTAAAACTGTCTTGACAGCAGATTCCCATTGAAGCCAATTAGCTGAGTTAATGGGAAAAACAACTCTGGAGATAAAAAAAAAAAATTCTGTCCATTAGTTGAGGAAAAGGGAAAAAATAGCCAGACTGCTAATTAGCCAGATTTATATTATGCAGTATATGGATGCAGTTGCTAAAGTGTAGTAGTATTTTTAAGTTACTCTTATTAATGTAAAAAGTTTGTTTTATGTTGCCAAAATAGCACCATAACATTCAGTACAACAAGAAGTTCATGAATAATCAATAAAGCCTATTTCATATTCAGTAAGATTTAACCTTTGATGGTGCTGGTAAGAACTGTAAAGTTGTGTGCCATATTTGTAGTGTTTTAAACTAATTCTGCAAATGAATAAATAAATATTAATGTTTACAATGAATGATATGAAATTATTTTACTGGAATATGATGTCCAATCGGGTTTGTGTGAGTAGCATTTAAGAAATCTCAACATTATGGTACATTAATAAATTTTTTTTTTTTTAAAAAGACCCATATGCACACAGACACCACGCTGAAAGCTCTTTCCCATTGTCTGTCTGTCTCTTGTGTTGCCAAACATTCAAGTACCTGCACCCGAAAGTCTGAGCCAAAGTCAACAAAGTTCCATCCAAAACATCTCACTTTCCATGTCATCTGCTGAAAACCGGGGGCCCAAAACACACAGACATGCCCGCTCTCTTTTTTTTTTTTTCCAATAGCAGAACAAACATGTACATGCTGCTAAATTACAAAGTCTGCCCATGAGCAAGATGCAGCAACTTGGAGAAACACGCTGATTATTCAGGGGCCTGAAGCTCGGGACGACCCTGATATGTCGGCTACTATTGCGGTTTCTCATAATCCACCGATTTTATGCCTCGTGTCACCATATTTCTCTAACCTTGAGTCACTTTAATCAGTTTTTTTTTTCCCGTCTACCTCTAAAAGTGCACTGCCACAAAAATGATTTCTATGCTACAGATAAATACAGCTGACTTTATAACTGCCTTAGAAAAACAAATATGCCTGAAACATGGTTTTGTACACATTTCACTATTGTGCCTAAAATGTAGTGTTTTAGTTGTTGTCCTTATCACACTTGCTCAATAGCTAAAGATACAAAACTCTTGCCTTTGGAGCATCCATAAACTATGTGAGTAGAGTTAGGATATGCAGGATAAGTAAGCGCAACCCCCTTCTTCTGGGAGAAAGAAGAAAAACACTGACACATTCAAACTGGCCCACAAGTGACTCCATATCTTCATTGGTGACTGTGCCAAAAGGTAGCAGACGTTCTTAAGCTAAACTTAATTCAGTGCTTTGTGTGTAGGTGTATATTTTTGTAGGAAGACAGTGTTTATGCCAAATTCTGGCTGCTTGATTAACGTTTAGAAAATCAGTTAAAAATGGAAAAATAAACCATCTCTCTTCACCTAAACCAGTTTTTTTTTTTCAGACCTAACAGATGACAAAGACAAATAGAGGGACATATGGACTGAAGCAAAAACACTTCCCTGGAATTTAAGACAAACAACAAACCATCAATAAACATTTTGAAAAAGCAAAAAATTTAATATGTGATATAAATTAGAGAAAAGCAATGAATGTGACTGACAATGGAGAGAAGTGCAGCACAGACTCCCAGTCTGCTGTGCCTCATCTATCTGTTTTTATCTCTTCCTTTTTCAGACACTTTGTCCTTTTTAAGCGAGCTCTCAGAGCTGCCTAATTTGGATTGATTCATCCAGAATCCAGAGCCTTTACGGCGTTAATTAAATTTGTAAGCATAGCTGAGTCCAATCACTTGGACTACCTCTGGTCTGCAGCCCGATGTCCTTTTTTTTTTTCCAACTTCTAAATGAAATTGGGGGATTATTTTTAGAAGAGAGCAGCCTGGAAATAATCCATCAATGATTTTTTTCATATTTCAGTCCATCAATCATAAGACATATTAGTGAGATAAATGAAGAAAAATGAATGGGACATGCTGCCAGCAAGCATTAAATATTTAAATTGTATAAGCAGGGCTTTACTGATGAATTCATAACTCAATCATAATAAGTAATGACTAGAATAATACATAAGATTTTAACGTACTTGTGACAAACTTAAGTGAACCCAACAGAAGTGTGTTCCTGCAAGCGCATTTTCCTTTTTTTGCACTCATGCCTCGGTGACCCACCGTGACCATCATTGTAGATGTGACGGCAGAAGAAGATAATCCTGCTGATCTCCATCTGATCATTTCATAACTTTTTCAGGCTTCTGTTGCTCAAGTCCCAATTGTTTTGATTTTTTTTTAATGAAAATTAACATCCACTTTGGTTTATTTTTAAAAAAAACAATAACATTTTCTCATTGTTGTCCTGGTACTATTTTGTATGTATAAAGTTTTACAGTCCTAAGATTTTTTTGGGAAATATTTTTGTATAATGCATGTCTTGTTTACCTTCCAGCAGTGTAGTATTAACCAATCACACATGATATACATACATGACTGGACAATGTTATCTAGGTATGTTCACGGACTAAGGAAAGCAAAACTCGCACAATGTGTCTTGCTGAATTTTTATCATGTGAGGTCAGCCATGAGGTTGCAGTCGTTATTTCTATACTATATGTAGAAATCCAATCTTTATTCCTAATCATTAACATTATATTCTTAAATTCTCAAATGTGATTTACTCGTTTTGATTTGCAAATTAAATGTGTACAAAAAAGTGGCAGGTTTGTATCATTCCAAATATGTCTCCTTGTGTCTCTACCCCCCATTTTGCTTGCATTTGCTCACAGGCAGTTATTCTTTTCCTGGCATGCAGCTGGAAGTGCATTTTCTTTTATCAGGATTCAGTAGTGTGCAAACAAAGATAATGCCACTTCAATTTTTTATATACTGCTTCTGTGCTGGAAAGATCAAAAACGATCTACACTGCTGGAGTGTCATAATTTAGGGAACTTCATTCATTTGTTGCAAATAAATTATGAAAGCACTGTTCAGAGAGCAGAACTGCTAAAACTGTTAACTCATTGTGTTTCACTCGCAAACACAGGTTGCTACTCTACAACTAAAGCGCTTTTTCACACTCCCTCTTCCACAACCCTCCCTTTCTCTCTTGTTATCTCAGACACACCTGAGGCAGCCTACATCCGATGCACAGGTGACACAGCCCGTGGATAGTGTGCATCACACCACCACCGCCTCCTCCTCTTCCTCCGCCCTCTCCTGAGTTCAAGTCCGCAGCCAATACGCACACACTACGACGGTGACTCTCCACCTGCCCAGCATTCCTGCATCCCGAGTATCGCCACAGCCGCCTCTGTGCAGCTGAGTTTGTTCTCCTGGGGCTTTGCTCTGGTGACTGGGTAGACTTCAGGGTGTTATGGATCATCTTGGTGGTGACAGTGGCCCAAACAGAGGCTGTAGTGACTTTAGTATTGAAGTGTACCCAGGTGACAATCCAGGTGAGGTGGCGGTAGGTGATAATATTGTTTCTCACCTTGCTGGATAACAAACCAGAATCTGTGTAAGAGAAATGTTCCTCGGATACTTGTGGTGTTCACGCTGCTCCAACTTTGCCACAAATGAGTTTCAGTTTCCCCGTCCTCTCTGCAAAACACTGCCACTGACCTCCAAAGGCACTTTCCCATTCAATTTATTAGACTCCACTCATCAATGCATGTTCTCTGTACCTACAATTTCAAGCACAGCCTCAGCTTCATATATTCCCATTTCCCTTTCTTGAAGCTTCAGTCAAACCTTCCTTTCTTCAGTTCTTTATCTTTTCATCTCCCTTCTGTCTTCTTCCATTTCTTGTATCCTGCACCACACAACCCCGCTCCTCGCTCTGTGGCCTGAACAGCAGACGCTGCAGTAGCGCCTGAGATCAGCTGTGTGAGTGTGTGACGGCGTCATGTAGGCGAGACTGGCGCTGGCCCGGCCCGCTCAGGCCACACTGTAGCTCCTGGCAGGGGCGCTCATGGGAACTCTTCAACAGCAGAAGAATAGGAGGAAGTGCCTCCCACCACCACCACCACACCCCCCACCCCCACCCCCCGACACACACAGACAAATACACACATGCACTTATGCATACCTCGCCACTCTACTGCTTGAACAGCTTTGTGTGTCTGCCCCGATAAGGCCAGTTTGCTTCCTGAGTCGACACTGAGGTTGTGAAAGGTGCTACAGAACTGTGTTTTGTAAATACTGTATACTCTGCAGTGACTGATGCAGGCAGCACGAGACATGTATGAATAAGACTGTAAAAGGCAGGACTTTTAATGGGAGTTATGGGCAGGGGCTGAGCTGCAGTAGTTGTAGAGTTGGACCACATGTGGACTGTAAACGGAAATGTGTCTGATTGCTCTTGACTTTTGTGCGTTACAAATTTTAATGACCTCATTTCCCAGCAAAACACAATGACAGCAGTGTTGTTTAGGGACATACTTTACTCTTGCACCTCAATCAGACTTCACACCTCATCAGACTCTTTCCACCATACTTTTTTCCCATAGTCCCCCAGCCTCCATCCAGACATTATGCTTGTTTGTTATGTTTTCAACTTCCATATTTCCTCTGCTTTTCCTTTCAGTGCCCTCCCCCACCACCACCACCACCACCTTCAACCACAGTACGGAAATTCACAGGTCTGAGAATTCCAAACAATCTCCCCTCCTGTTCCAGTGATCCAAACTTTACTTCTGTTTTTGTTTTTAATATCCGTATCTCTGGGAGAGAGGTGGTCATCTACAAAATAAGAACAACAAACACCTCAATAAGACAATAATACTAAGGCTAAGACAAAAGCTGTCTAACCCTTTACAGCCCCTTTAACTCCCAGCTTGCTTCTTTTTTCTCTTAATCATTTGAATATCTGGCTTAAGGAATGAAACATGGACAGAAAACGAGTGGGGTGAAAGAGGAGCACTGCTGCACTAGTCCGTGCAATGTTAATAAAGTGGCAGAAAAGGCCATTGTTTTAAGATCCCTTCATGCCAATAGTAATGGCAGCTTTTCCCTGTTTGCCTTTTGAAATGGGCGAGGGTTACCCGTCAAGCACACAAAAACACTTTCTCTTTCTTTCACGCTGCGCTGTTCACCTCTAAATAGGCAGAAGGACGGATTAGAGGGACAGAAGAAAAGGAGAGAAGAAAGCCAATCTTAGTGAGAGGAGTGAAAGAAGAGTTTGAAAAGCTTGTCTTGGAGCCAGACAAGGCCAATCTGTTTTTTTTTAGTAGTGTGGGATCTCTCTCCCTCCTTCTGTCTCTCTCTTTCTGACCTGAATAAACAGCTATCAAAGGAGGCGACGTCTTCCAAGCCAGTGAACACACGATGGGTCTAAGACCAAGTTCAAGGTCACAGCTCGAGTTGCATTGAAAATTCAAACAGTGGAAGTTTGGCATGCAGAGTCATAGCTGCACTACAGTTACAACATTTTGAGGGTGACATAATGTGAGAGAGACACAGAGAGCGTCAACCCTGAATGCAGCAGGCCGGTGAGCTTCAAATTGTTTACTTAATGTATGTTTAGGGGAGAGACTACACAGGAATAAGATTTTCTTTTTTTTTAATTAAGTAGACAGAACAGACATCACCATAAAATTTCCACAGCAGATCATTTACTACTCATTTACTAAATGTTTATTATGGATGTTTTCTTTCCATTAGTCTGAAAGAAGAAAAGCACAAATCTCAGAACTGACAAAAACATGTTTTTGCCTGTAGTACATCACTTTAAATCAATAAATTACTCACATAAACCATTTGAACTATGAAGTTAGACAGAGTGCATATATATATATATATATATATATATATATATATATATATATATATATATATATATATATATATATATATATATATATATATATATATATATATATATATCTCACATTTAAGTGACAGGACTATATGAAATCTTAAGGGATCAACCAAGTGATCACAGTTCTTACTTTTAATGTCAATCCATTTGAACCAAAGTGGGAGACTGCTCCATTCAGAAGCAATTTAGGGGTCAAGACATGCCATATGTACAGCTCCCTCTTCCACCTGAACCGTAGCAGCGTGCACAATATGAAAAGCACTGCACGGTTGCTTCTTTCAAATTAATAGAAGGTGCAAAATAGGAAAGACCAACGATAAGCTTTTGCACACTCAGCATCTTGCAGAAAAGAGAGGAAGGTTAAGAGCAGCCAGGTCCCAAAATACTCACAAAAGAATAATTCTTGGCAATAAAACCAACTATTCTTCATGTTTTTCTAAGACACCAGCCAAAAAAAAAACTCTTTGTCATCTATTCAGCTCACCTCACCCTTCCTGCCCATCCTTCTCAACGGACAAAAATGTCAGACCCATTTACACAGAGACGGTTTAAAAGCTAATGCTAGCTGACAAGCACATTGACGCAAGGGGGTATGTTGTCCAGGGCACAACTGTTGTTATTCATGAACTGTGCTCACTATCATTGACATGAGCTGATTTTTTTTTTTCTTTACCAGTAAACATAACTGGTTGATGCTGATGTGGCATCTGTTACATGTCAAGTCTTTGGATGATAATTTTTACAAAGTGAGAAAACAGACATAACTCAAACATGTATTACTTGGCGGCAGTTATTGCACAGATCCAGCATTATAAGTCCAATCATGAATTCTCCAACCCCCCTTCAGGCTTCACAGCTTAGTACAGTACTGGGATCACCCTCATCAAGATCACTTACAAATTCCTTAGTGCAAAACCCGCTGGCCTTCTCAACCCATCCACTGCCTTTGATATTTATTCCACAGTATTCTGCTCTTCCAGGTCGTGGCACTGCCCTCTCCCGGTTTTAGTCATACTTCTCCAAAAGAAACAAGTTAATTATTACTACGAATAAGCCTCTCTCGCTTCTCTGCCCCAAGGTGTTCTCTAGTGCTTACATTACTGTACCATTTGCGTAACACATCAATCTGCATGCTTCCACCTCTGCAACACCTCGCTGGTCTTCATTTTCCTATCCACTTGCTAAAAAGACTCATGCATGCATCCCCCCCACCCCCACCCCCCGGACTACTGCAATGAAATCCTGTTTCCAGAGTTCTTGATGGATACATGTCAAAAACTTTGCTGCTGAGGTTCTCACACACACTAAACTGTGGCATCACATCACACCTTCTATCATACACCTCCTCAAGACTCTCCTCCTCATCTGCAACCCCATACGTGGTCTTGTGCCTCAGTATCGCTCTGAACTCCACTCTGAACACCAGTCTGACCCCCTCCTGATGGTTGTGCTCCCCGGACACTGGAGAGTTCCCTGTTTCCCTCTCCAGGTTGCAGACTATGAGAGACAAAGCCTTCTGTATCCAGACTCCGATTTATTGGAAAATTCTCTCCCAGCTGACATCCAAAATAATGTGAAATCCTGGGACAATTTACTCAAACCCCACCTTGCATCCTCAGTGGAATTTGGTCTAGCTCACTAGTCTTGATTATTTTCCAGTATTTTTGTTTTTTTACTTGATTTTATTTGTAATGTGTTGTTTTTTGTTTTATATAACAGCTTTTACCCTACATTGATACTGTTAAATGCCATCAATATCTCGAAAGGCACTTTTATAAATAAAATCACCTTATAAATGGATTCTGAAGTTTATTATTTTACCATTACTATTAGAAGGGGTACTTGCTTTCTAACAAACTATAACTAGTTTGGTTTTACTTCAATATAATGTGACAGGTAAAGTAAACCTATTATGAACCCTCACCTTAGCTTTACAAAAACTAGATAACTCAAAATGTCAGATCAACAATTTAAAAATAATTTTAGTTTTCCATCTAATGCTCACTAGAGTTTTATGATTTTGCTTTTAAGAGAATGCGAACATTTCTCTAAATATCACACAAATCAAAAGCTGCAGTCATCACAAAATGCCCTTCCTGTGATTATTAATCCTAAATGCCAACCACACTTTCCCGCACTGTCTCAAAAAGCAGCACCAGCCTTTCTGACTAAATTAAAGAGACATTCGGCTCGCAGGGACTCAGAAGAAGAAGATTGAAACTCACATTTAGAAAAACAGTTTATCTTCCAAACATGTTAACTTACTAAATTAATTAATTAACTAAATAAACAACAACAATAATACGTGCGGAGAAGTTGTGAAACTCTATTCAGTGGATGGAAAATGCTCTTGAAATAGCCTTACAGTTTTCCATTCTGTGGTACATTCCTGTGTGTATATCAAGTATTATCTTCACCGACATCTCCATCAATGTCTCCAAAGCCTTTTAATGAGTGCTGTGTGAATCACTGAAGGTATTCATGTGCAAGGCCATTGCGAAACACTGAAAAATGTTTGAGTTGGTAAAGGGAACGCAGTTAATGATACCACAGAGCTCTTTGTTTAGTAGGGGTGATGGGCACAGAAAGCGGGAACAGGGGCAAAAGAGAGGAGAAGGATGTAGCGGAGGACACCACAGCGAGGGAGGAAATTAGCAGTGGTCTGGAATGGAGCAGGGACACGGCAACAGAAAACGGCAACAGAAAACGGGTACAGAAAAGACGAGGAACTCTAAAAGGTTTTCCATTCGCCCCTAATTTAGTCTGTGAATGTGCTCCCCCCCCACCCCTCCCTTAACTCTCCCCTGAGACTGTCCCACACAAACCGCACAATCATATGTTACTCTGATTCACCCGGAGATAAAGCGGAAGAGGGAAAACAAGAATGAAGGAGGGAGGAGATGAGAAGGGAGCAGGAAAGGACCTTTTACACATGCAGATGTAAAAATGCCCTCCATGACTTTAAAAGCTACTCAAACACTTGACGTTCTGGAAGTAGCAACATTACTCTGCTAGCAATGTGGGAGATGTGATGCAATTGAATGTTTTGTTTGTGTGTGTGGGAGAAAAAAAAAAAGGTATAGCAGCACTTTTTAATTCAAAAATGGAGGGAAAGCATGTGAAAGGTGAAGCTAAAGTTATCTCATCTTGCACAATCCGTCTGGTTCACTACATAAGCTCCATATGACCACTGCTTTTCACAAAGCTGATATCCTGGAGTGTTTCTAAAGCAACACGGATACGTTTTAAGTGTCATACTGATCTACTGAATAGGTCTGAGGGGCTTTGTCCACTAAAGCATTTTTTTGCCAGCTGAAAACGGCAGGCGCTCTTCTGAAAACATCCAGCTGGGAGCGCATGAGGGCGCTTTGGAGGGACAGAGGTTTCTTCAGCTTAGAACTTTAGTTGCCATGAAACAGAATATCCACAAAAGTCTTGTGAAGCAAGTACGTTACTCCAGCTGGCTGCTGCTTAACCCGTAGAACCTGGATGAACCAAATTTTAATCCAAGAACTATGTTTCCATCTCAGTATTGCTGTCATTTGGGGGTACAGCAGTACTTCTCAAGTGTTGTTTAGCAGAATGTGACTGGTGGTCAGTGAGATATTTATCCTGCTCCTCCTCCATTGTGACTGGATGGAGTACAAAATGAGAGACTGTCGTGTTTTACCCGAAGTTGAATTGCTGGCAACCTGAAAAAGCGTGCAGATCAGAAAAAGATGCTAAACGCATCATCAGTCTGCAGGGGATTTAACATCCTGTAAAAACATGGCCCTCAACCATTGCAACGTACACTGGGGGAAACAAAGGAAAAAAAACATTTTGGTGGGCACAGCCTAAAACTATCAAAATAGCATTTTTTTTCTTGTACTTGATTATTTTTGATCCACCACGTGTAGTTTGTTGATAGCATCAATGCTAGCCACAAAACTAAATGACAAAACTAGTCCCTGTTTACCTCATGCAGTTTAACAAATCTGACAGAAATTTTACTGAACTAATTTTGGTCTGAAAATTTTTTTGTTACAGTGGTCTTTACGATTCTAATTTGAGAAGCAGTCTTAACTAGCACCGACAGAGCTTCCACTGCCTAAGGGACCCTTTATACCAGGGGTATTCAACTCCAGGCCTCGAGGGCCGGTGTCCTGCAGATTTTAGATGTGAGTCAAATATAGAAGTCATTAGCAGGACTCTGGAGAACTTGACTGCATACCGAGGAGGTAATTCAGCCATTTGATTCAGGTGTGTTGGATCAGGGACACATCTAAAACCTGCAGGACACCAGCCCTCGAGGCCTGGCGTTGAATACCCCTGCTTTATACCCTCAGTAGAGTGCTTGACGAATGGCACCAGTTGACGGCAAATTGACATCACATCGGGTTTCACAAGCTGCTGTTTCTGCCAGTCATGCACCTCTTGATTTTTGTAACCTGACATGTGCAGCTGTGTTGAAGACATGCATTTACAATTGTGATGTTTTTTTGTTTTTTTTAATGATATATCAGTACAGAAGCTTAGAGATTCACAGATTATATGGAGGGAGACGCTGTGGCAGTTTGAAAAGATGAAACTTTGTGGGGGGAAAAACCCTCCAGTTTTGACTTTTTCTCCTCCTATATCAGCACCGATAAGAAGGTATTGTTTGACTGTCAATACCTATCATTTAGGAGAATACTGCAGTGGCTACCTGAACCATAACAGCAAGCGTAAATGAATGTGGTTGTGTGATGACAGCAGCACACAAAGCAACCAACGTGACAGATTTACCGGGGCCTTAAGAGGTAGATTCGGAGTAAAAGTGACATCTGTAAATTGGAAAAACAGCCATCTTTTATGCAAAGAATGGGGCTTAAAATTTGCATATTAAGGGACTTCTGGAAGAGACTTCCAGTCCTACTGAGTAATCACGTTTAAGCAGGCTTAGGTCACATGCAGGTAAACAGTCTGTTTAGAGAGCAAAACAGGGAGTGTGTTTGCCAAAGTGTAATCGTGCAATGATAGTTTAGCTTTATTTTATTTTATCTCCATTTACAAAATGACCAATGCACAGAACAAGAAGTCTTGGCCTTTGACCCAGAGCAGAAGCCATCAGCTGTGAGCCGATGGCAGCCAAAGAGAGGAGCAAAGGAATTTACTCATGTGAAAAAGCTGACATAAGATCGGGGTGGACAAATAGGTCAACAAAAATCTAGATTTTAAATTAGTAGAAACAGTTCATTTCCTATGTCGAACCACAAATTAACATTGATATTTTTAAATCATGACCACAGTTCTAACTAAACCACAACTAAATGCTTTTTATTGTAGACAGGACAATATAACTCATCTAACTATAGCAAGTAATTTAAGCCAAATCACAGTGTTTCCCTGAATCTAAGCTGTCTGCCTAATTATTCATGCCCCACAATTAATAAGTCATAAAACTAATTCATGCTGGCTCTCATTCATTCCTCTTTTGCGCTCATGAATAATGTCAAGAAAATCCCTATTACCTGTTTTCTGAACTTTTTGTCTGAAAAGCAGTTGGTTTGATGGAAAGTTGAAGGTTTGGAGTTACACTAATATTAATAATATTTGGGGCCAACTGAGGAATTTCTCTTACAATACAGCTTTCCATATATGGGCACGGTTTCCAGGGCCTCTGTGTTTGGGGTCTGTCACTGTGTTTTATTACGCTACTACTTAGGCTCAGGTGCTGTGTAGTTTTCTGGCGACATGCAGCCAAATGTATATTTGTGCTGAAAGATTGGTAATATCCTTAATTTGTCTAGTCTTGTTTTTTGATTTGTATGTAACCTGCTCCATACACTGCACCACCACTACCACAAGTAACTATCTATAACAAGTACCTGCATTACAGGATGCACGTAGACAAGCAATTATATGCCTCTGTGCTGCATAACTCAGTCAGGCCCTATTCAAATTTAGCCGCTCTCACACCTGCATCTTATCCTGCAAACAGGAATTTAATTAAAAAAAAAACATTTTACATTTTCACATCATGTGTTAACAGGAGTCAATTTCCTGTGAATATCACTGTGGAAGTTTGCCAGGACCTAGTAAGATTAGGAGGAATAAATCCTGTACCACAGCTGCAGTGTGAACAACAGAAAGTGCTTTATTCACAGCTGATAAAACAACACTATCTCTGATGTTACACTGGAGGGAATAAAGAAAGAGCCAACCAGAGGCTTCCACTGCCAACAGTGAAGTAAGATTATTTATGTACTTATTTTTAAACATAATAGCCACTTAATATTTATTAAGCAAATTTTAGTAGCTTATTTCTTTGGGTCAGCACAGATATGCATAAATATGGTCCACTGCTTTCTAACACAGTGAGAACTTCAATGACATAATAGCTCATCCAAGTTAAGGTCCATTACCCTTCACAGGTTACTGTCCATAAAACGACAAATATGAGTTTGAGCACAGTTTGGGTGAAGACCCATCTGAGTGCTTTCTATCTAACATTTGCACTCTGATGAATACATCAGAACTTGGGGTTCAATATCATGCCCAAGGATACTTTGGTATGCAGACTGCAGGAGCCAGGAATTGAACCACCAACCTTCTGACCGGTAGATGACATGCTCTACCTCATGAGTCACAGACACCCACAAATAAAGTTCCCAGTAGAACCGGCAAGAGCCAGTGAACATCTTTCATTATTATACCATCCCACTAAAGGTTAATGCTGGATAGTGCAAAGAAGCTTCTGCCAAAACCATATGCCACATGCAAAACCATCAGGCTCATGGAGCTCAAAGCAGTGAGCACTCCAAAATAGGGTGAAAACAGGAACTTGAAAATGCCAATTGTGTGTCCCTTAGGAGTCCCAACTTTGCTTTAATCAAATAAACCCCTCAGGTCGTAGCATGTAGGTTTTTTGTTTTCATCTTGCTTTTTCCTTTTTTGCTGCTTCAACTGGATAAAAGGATCCTCATTCTTGCACCAGCATCTTTGAGAACACTTAAACTCATTCATTTTTTTTTTAGCACTTCATGGCTACATTCAAGAATGTGGAAACAGAGAAAACTAACTATAAAAACATGTATAACTGCAAATGTACAATGTAAAGATCAAGAGAAGCAATGCAGAAAGGATTTGCGCTCTCCAAGAACAGTTAAGAAGAAGTGACTTCTCATCTGACTGCACAATTCTCTTTTCCCTTTGTAATGACAAACAATCAAACCACTCCACAAGTGACTCACATACAAGCGAGCCTTTTGACAAGCACTGTCTTTCAAGAAATGACATCTTGCTTCACTCACCCCTCAAAGCTTAAGCGCATGATTCAATTAGTTGCTATGGTTGTTGAGAATGTGCAACATGGAATTCATGCAGTAAATTTCCTTACTGCAGGCATGTTTATGCATGATGACTTTAGTGGTTGTGGTTGTAGTGTCACGGGTCAACTACTTTGTGCACATTTAACAGGCCTATCCATTCATTGCACACAAACACGGAAATGCAATAAATAAAAGCGCATAAGGACACATGCAACTGCTACAAATGAAGATCCAAAAAAGTTATGCAACTTCCAACATAAAGTGACAGCAGCAGCATCATTAGACAGGTATATGGGCACACATGTATATGCACTGCATACTCTGTTAAACTTCCAAAATGTTTCTACTACAGTTCACTCACACCCACACTCAGAGCAGAAAAAAAATGTGAGCATGATTAAGGTTTACATATACACAAAACACATAAAGTAAGAAAGGTTTTATCACACTTACTGTTAAGCATTGCATATTCTCAGGCCGATTGGTCTCAGGGGGAGCACCATGGTTTGACAGCACAGCCTCTGAAATGTAGACAAAGGAATCACGGGCTGAGACAGTGCCTTTGGAGCACATTTCTCCCTGTGCCAATGCAGAATGGCCCACTGGATGTACAGAAATAAAGTCCTCAAACAGTTCTGAGAGTCCATAAAAGTCACTCGCACAGATAACAAGCAATTATGGCAACAGTTGTCTGGAGCAGTCTTTGCTGGGCTGGGAAACTTCAGAGCGCACATAAAAGGCAAAAGAAGAGAAAAAAAAAAAAAGGAGAAGAAGACAGAGCAGCCACGAAAAGGAAAATCCCGTAAGATGCGAGGATCCAACAAACTGCCCGAGAGAGGAATGGAAGTGAGAACAAGTGAGAGGGAGGGAAGAATAGAGGGAGGAAAGGAGGGAGGGGTGAAGAAGAGAAAAGGAACTCCTCTCTCACTCTATTATCCGTCTGTCACAGGGCTCCTGGGAAGTTGCTATGGTTACAGGGACTCACGCCTCAGTGTCCTTTTAACTATAGCTCATAAAGGCAGCATTCAGCTTTAGGCCATGATGCAGATCTCCCTCTCTTTTTCTCTTTCTGTCTCTGCTTTTCCTTCTGTTTACATCACTCGCTTAATATGTACACCTTTCCCTCTCACTTTCTTTCTTTGCCTCCCAAACTTCACACAGAGCCACCCATTCGTCACCCTCCAACCACTACTACCATCCCTTTGTTTGATGTGTCAACCCCACCCCACCCCCCCTTTATCCCTCTCTTTAGACTCTTCAGTCACACCCCTACCTCTAGCACCACAGGAGAGGCGCAATCCTGTCTCAGACTGTGAAAATTTCAAAGTTTCAACAAGCCCAGTCCAAAACCACTCCAACGTCAAAGTCAAAGAAAATAAATAGTTCGGTAAGCACTGAATTATCTTTTTTCCATGCTCATTCATTACAGCGTCACTTACAGTAAATATGTTTGAAAGATAATTTCAAAATGTCTTTACAATCAAAGTATGATGGATTTCAAATCTTAAGCATATAACAGCAATACTCAACTTATTGCCTACAGGTCAAATCAGCTGAAGTTTCACTCTTACCACTCTGATATTTTTGTAACTAAAACATGATGTATTCTTCAACACAGTCTGAACTCTCTTTGGGAAGCTTTTGGAAGGACATTTAAAGCTCTTCGTTGGATGTTGGCTGCCTTTTGTTCTGTTTTCTGTCCTGATGATCCCACACTGCTTCAATAATGTTGAGGTCCGGGCTCTGGGGAGGCCAATCCATGACTGATAGTGTTCCTTTTGTTTTTCTATCCAGGTATTCTTTTACTGCATTGGCAGCGTGTTTGGGATCATTATCATGATAAAAAATGAAACCATTGCATCATCCTCTTAAAATAATTTTTTTAACAAAAAAATTATTTTTGCCTAAATCATCATATTTTCTATATTTGGTTCAGTTTTTTGTCTTTTTAAATGACTTAAGCTGTTATTTTAAGAGGGTGATGATTGTCAATCAGATGCTTTCCAGATGGTTTTATATGGTGAATAAAAATCTGATCATACTTTTCTATGTTCAAAATTATATAAATTTTGAGAAGATCCCCAACAAGTGAAATGCAGCTCCAAAACATGACAGAACTTTGACTGTTTTAAAAATGACTGTTATACTGTTATACCTCCATATATACTGATTTGAATTTGAACCAAAAATTTAAAATTTTCTTCCATCACTCCATCAGACCTGTTGCCACTGATTTTCAGTCCAGTTCTTGTATAATTTGGGCATACCTCATCCTTTTCTCCCTATTTCCCTTCCTTAAGAATGGCTTCTTGACAGCCACCCTTCCACTGAGATCATTTCTGATGAGGCTTCAGTGAACAGTAGATGGATCAACTGAAGGGCCAGATGCATCTCTCATGCTCTGTATCGGGTCTTTGTTGGATTTTTTTCCCTCTTTCTGACATGACATGACTTTCAGGTACTGTTCATCTGCAGTAGATATTTTTTAGCCCTTTCTTTTAGGAAAGACTGTACACCATCCCGAAATATGACAATTTTTTTTTTAGAATTATATAAGTATTTTTTATATTGACATATTGCCACTTGTCCTATGGCAGCTGAAACAGGTTCCAGCCCCCCCACGCAACCCTGAAAAGGATAAGCAGAATAGGATGGATGGATGGATGGATGGATGGATGGATGGATGGATGGATGGATGGATGCATGGATGGATGGATGGATGGATGGATATTAAAATCACATTGTTGGTGCAAAACTACTATATCTACTATATCTGTCAAACTGTGTTATCTCTGATATTTTTCATAGATTCAACTGAAGAAATGAACAAATGATGTGTTTTTGCAGTAAACTGCTACTAGCAAAGTGCCTAAAGATACAATTTAAAAATGTTTTTTTGCGAGGTTGTCTCTTATGTGTATACACAATGTTGGTTTATCCCTTGAGTTAGGTGCTGCTTTTATGTTTGAATGATTCATAGGTCGGTGTTAAGTGGTTTATCAAACAAAAAAGACGGCACACGGACTGGATTAAAAATGGGTGAAAAAGCAGTTAATGTCCAAAGAAAAACTTTAAACAACATTCAGAAAGCCTGGAGAACCATTGCTTGTAACTAGACTACGTTACAAAAGTACATAAAAAAAATCTGGCTCCTTGGAAGCTAAATGTGAATAAATGAGGGGTGGCTCAAGACTTTTGCAATGTACTACAGTACCAGTCATATGAATGGGTGAGTGTGGCCAAACTTTTGACTGGTACTGTATATTATTTATCTGTCATATCAGGCTATTAGTAAAACATTATTATTATTATTATTATTATTTTATTATTATTATATTATCATCAGGGCCACATATGATGTTCTTCCCTCTCCAGCAAATTTACATCTTTGGATTGGAGAAGATTCAGCGTGTTCCCTCTGTGCAGCTCCGGAAACCCTCAAATACATTCTGGTGGGCTGTAAGGTCAATCTGATTCAGGGAAGGTATACCTGGAGGCAAAATCAGGTGCTTAAGTGTCTAGCCTCTGCCTTGCAGAACAGAAGAACTACCATCAATGCCATCTTTCCACAGACAACCTTCATCCATGAAGGGTATAGGCAACGGACCAATGCCTTGCCCTCAGACGCAGGCCCGTTGGATGCAGCTAGGGACTGGGAAATGTGTGTCGACCTAACCTAACCAACCTGTGCCCAGATCTGGTTCTCTGGTTCAAATCCTACCACAGTGTCATCATAGTTGAGCTGACAGTCCCTTGGAAGGATACCATCGAGGAAGCACATGAAAGGAAAATGCTGTGTTGGCAGCTGAAGCAGAGGAACAGGGATGGACTGTGAAGGTGTGCCCAGTGGAGGTGGGACACCCAAGAAGGCAGGGGTACACAGTTGATGATGTGTCATGCTGGAGTAAGCATTGATAAATATTCATCATCAAGGTCAACCCATCTCGGATCTTAACGCCCTCATAAACATTGAGCTGAGTGGGTTTGGGTTGGTTGGTTGTTTTTTTTTTTTTTGTTTTGTTTTCTTTATTTTGTTTTAATAAAAGGGGAACATTAAACTTTATTATATACACATGAAAGAAAATTAAGCACATCTAAACATTCTGGACACAATTTCCTCTGTAGTAGTTTTTGAGTAATTCTATTAGTTGTGAGTCTGAAAGTTCCTGGGGTTCGGCAAAAGAGAAGCCCAGAATAGAAGCCTTTTGTCTAGGTAAGACGTAAGTAGCACAGGGCATATAAGGGTAGAGACATGGAGCAGCTAGCAGTGAGAAACATCCAACACGACTGAAGGGGGAGAAAGTGGTACAATAACAGATGGAAACAGCGGACAGTGGGAAAAGTACACACTAGACAAATTCAAGAACAATGGAGGGAAAGGTAGCAGAAGGGAGAAGCTGAATACTTGAGAAAGACAGGCAATGGCAAGAGGGAAAAAAAAATAAAAAGAGATAGAAGGCAAGAGGGAAAAAAAAAAAAGAATTCAAAAGATGTTGGCAGTAGATCGCTGTTGAGTCAGCCAGTGTCAGATCTGCCAGAACACTGAAGCCTTTGACTCTGCTTAAGTCCCTCATTGCAACACTCAATCACTTGACATCCAGACCCCTTTTTTTCACCTGCTGTCACCCACAAACAAACACTTGATGAAGAGAGCAGAATGGCCAAGAAAAGAGGCGAATGTCTCCACTTCACTGTGGGAGTACCTTGAGATCAACTCAAGTAACAGTAAGTATTGTGTAAAATGTAAAAAATTAGCACAGCTAACTGACAGAAAAGCAAAACTTTACTTTAAATGACTATTGTAATGTTAAATATATTTGTTAAAGGTTGGGATCTTTAAATCTCCCATAGCTGACAAGCCAGAAAAATAAAGAACATCATTAAAAAAAAACAAAGCCAGATTATACTTCTTCACAATTCTTTAATGTTAATTTGAGCTGATAACATCAGTATTTAGTAATGATTTTGATTTTCAATAAAGTGTTTTTTATTAATGCATTGTAAATAAATTAGAGAAATAATTGAAAATAGTACGGTGAAAGCTGAACTCATTTACAGGCAATGTAAGGAGTGCATTTCGTGTGAATGTTTATTATTTTAAAACAGATCCCTATCTAGATGATTTTGATATTACAACCATAAAAAACATTGAAAGAAAAACTGTGTATCTCAGAAATAGAGGAACATTTATACTCAGGATTAATCAAATATGACTGACATTGTATTCTTCAGTTGACATTTTACAAAATAAAAATGAACATCTCAGATGTATGAATTGATTGTATTCTTACTCCCACTTTTATTGTTGTCATAACCTCTTTTATATACATGTTGCTTGATTTAGGAAGTGACTTTTGCCATAGCTGAACAAAGGTTTCAATTTATTGAACAACTAGAGTGGAATGTTTTAAAGCTGGGCTCAGCAAACAAGCAGACCTTATTCTGTGCTAGTCATTATCTGCACAACAAAGATTGGAGAGTAAAACAACTACACACTCACACACACCCCTACACACACACACACACCAGAGGTCTTTATAATGCAGCATGACTGATGTTTAGTAGGATACCTTCTGGTACACAAAGCTGCACGGCTTTTGGGGAATGACAATCTCAATGATTCAAAGTTCAAACATTTCTTAAGACAAGCGTGATGACATCAAGATGACCTCTACCACAGTCTATGTAAAAAGAAAAAACCCTTTGGCACAGAAGATGTTGTTTGTAGGTTACATGAAATTTGCATGCCTGTCTGAGTTATGGGGCTTTGGCTGATTCACCTCTGGGTTCTGCATTTTGCATTTGTTGTACTAACAGGACATTTGGGTTTAGACTGGGTATCACTTCAGTCTGAGTTTATGGGTGGTTCTGGTAAATAGTTGTGTGACTCATCACAAGGCTGAATGCAGTGTGGTGCCCGAGGAACTCTTTATTGGTCAGTGGATAATTTAATCCTCAAGGAAAGAAGGTGTCATGTCCTGGGCCGTTGGCCCAGCGTGTTGTGTTAATTTATTTCCTGAGTTTGTCCTCCCTGTATGTTTGTCATGTTCCCAGTGTTGTGACTTGTCTGCGTGTTCCTTGGTTTATCACTTCCTGTTTTATTTTGCCAATGTGATTTCCTTGTGCTTTGTGTTTAGCTTTGCTTCCCCTGTGTAATTAGTTTCATTTGCCTCACCTGTTGTTCCCTGCTGTTTCCTCTTGCCCTGATTACCCAGTGTGTATTTAAGCCCTCAGTTTTCATTTGTTCTCTGTCGCGTCGTTGATGTTTTGTGCCCGCATGTTCCTGTGTTCCCTGTGCCTGCCCTTCGTCTCCCTGTGCCTCCCTTCCAAGGTTTTTGTATTTGTGTTTCCCCCGTTGAAATAAATCCCTTTTATGTTACGCTGACTTCTGGAGTCCTTCGTGTCAGCCATTCCTCGTCCATTTCCTCCCCGGCCATGACAGAACGACGCGACCATACTAAAGACCCTGCAAGCTCCGGCCGCTACAATGGCACTCGCCTGGCGCTGGGGGGACCAGCTTTTTTGAACGGTCCCCGGCGACGCCGCTCACCGCCCCCGCCTAAACCGCAGGTCTGCCGCGTGGGCGGACTGTTTTTGGCGCCGGCCGCTCCCTCACCTGTCACTCCGCTCGCTGGCCCCTCCTGTCCTCAGCAGTCGCCGCAGCCACGGAGGACGAGATACCGGAGGAAGCGGAGAGACGTTTTCCTGGAGCCAGCGCCCGGAATGACTCCAGAGGAGTCATTTTTCCGATTCCTGGGTCACAGGGGTCCCTGGCCTCCCACCACTTCCGCGTCACCACTGCCTGCTGCTGACGGAGGAAGACCAAGCTCCCGGCAGCATCAGAGAGAATCGCCGCGGGAGCAGAGCGGTATAACGCCGCGGAGACGGTCACTCTCGCCTCAGTCAGCTGTAGCGCCAGCTCATTCTCCGTTTCCCCAGTTAGCCGTAGCGCCAGCTCATTCTCAGTTTCCCCAGACAGCTGTCGTGCCAGCTCAGTCTCAGCCTTCCCAGTCAGCCGCAGCTCTCCCTAGCTCTCAGTCGCAGTGTTCCCAGTCAGCTGTAGCTCCAGCTCCTCCTCAGTCGCAGTGTTCCCAGTCAGCTGTAGCTCCAGCTCCTCCTCAGTCGCAGTGTTCCCAGTCAGCTGTAGCTCCAGCTCCCTCTGCTCACCCTGCTCCCGCTCCCTTGGCTCCAGCTCCCCCTGCACCCGTACCTGTTCCGCGGGTGGGGGCAGCCACGGACGGGCTGACCTCTGCACCCGTACCTGTTCCGCGGGTGGGGGCAGCCACGGACGGGCTGACCTCTGCACCCGTACCTGTTCCGCGGGTGGGGGCAGCCACGGACGGGCTGACCTCTGCACCCGTACCTGTTCCGCGGGTGGGGGCAGCCACGGACGAGCTGACCTCTGCACCCGTACCTGTTCCGCGGGTGGGGGCAGCCACGGACGGGCTGACCTCTGCACCCGTACCTGTTCCGCGGGTGGGGGCAGCCACGGACGGGCTGACCTCTGCACCCGTACCTGTTCCGCGGGTGGGGGCAGCCACGGACGGGCTGACCTCTGCACCCGTTCCTGTTCCGCGGGTGGGGGCAACCAGGTCCAAGCCTTCGCATCGGTTTTCTGTGTTAGCTGCAGCAGCAGGGTCTCAGTCAGCTCTAGCTCCAGTCGCTCCCCCTCGCCTTCAGTCAGCTCTAGCTCCAGTCGCTCCCTCTCGCCTTCAGTCAGCTCTAGCTCCAGTCGCTCCCCCTCGCCTTCAGTCAGCTCTAGCTCCAGTCGCTCCCCCTCGCCTTCAGTCAGCCCCAGCTCCAGTCGCTTCCCCTCGCCTTCAGTCAGCCCCAGCTCCTGTCGCTCCCTGTCCACTCCAGTCTCAGTCAGCCCCAGTAGCTCTTCCTCGGTCCCCGGTGTCAGCTGTTTCTGTGCCCTCTCAGTCTGCTCCCTCCGCTTTAACGTCAGTTAGCTCCGTAATCCCCTTGGACCCTTCAGTCAGTTCGGTTTTGGTCTCTTCATCTGCAGTTTTTCCATCTTTAGTCGCAGTTCCCTCAGCTCCGGCTCCCTCGGTAGCTCCAGTAATGACAGCTTGCCCAGTGTCAGCTCTTCCTAGCTCTCAGTCAGTCTCCACGCAGACTGCTCCCCGTAGCGTTCAGTCAGCTTCCACGCAGCCAGATCTCCCTAGCTCTCGGTCAGCTTCCACGCAGCCAGATCTCCCTAGCTCTCGGTCAGTTTCCACGCAGCCAGATTTCCCTAGCTCTCGGTCAGTTTCCACGCAGCCAGATCTCCCTAGCTCTCGGTCAGTTTCCACGCAGTCGGCATGCTCTAGCTCGCAGTCTGCCTCCACGCAGTCTGCTCTCCCTAGCTCGCAGTCTGCTCTCCCTAGCTTGCAGTCTGCTCTCCCTAGCTCGCAGTCTGCTCTCCCTAGCTCTCAGTCGGGTTCCACGCAGTCGGCATGCTCTAGCTCGCAGTCTGCCTCCACGCAGTCTGCTCTCCCTAGCTCGCAGTCTGCTCTCCCTAGCTCGCAGTCTGCTTCCACGCAGCCAGTCGTCTCCCGGCCTGCTTCCACGCAGCCAGTCGTCTCCCGGCCTGCTTCCACGCAGCCAGTCGTCTCCCGGCCTGCTTCCACGCAGCCAGTCGTCTCCCGGCCTGCTTCCACGCAGCCAGTCGTCTCCCGGCCTGCTTCCACGCAGCCAGTCGTCTCCCGGCCTGCTTCCACGCAGCCAGTCGTCTCCCGGCCTGCTTCCACGCAGCCAGTCGTCTCCCGGCCTGCTTCCACGCAGCCAGTCGTCTCCCGGCCTGCTTCCACGCAGCCAGTCGTCTCCCGGCCTGCTTCCACGCAGCCAGTCGTCTCCCGGCCTGCTTCCACGCAGCCAGTCGTCTCCCGGCCTGCTTCCACGCAGCCCATAGCGTCAGCTCCCATGCAGTCCCCTGCACCTTGGCTATTCCCCGAGCGGCCCCTGCTGCTCAATAAAGCAGCAGTGTGCCCTGTTCCGCAGTCCCAGCCTGCGCATCCGGAGCCTCACCATGTAGGCCCTGTTCAGCCCAAGGGCTCAGCTCAGTCCGAGCCGCCAGGGGGTTCCGCTCAGTCCGAGCGCTCCGAGCCTGAGGGTCCCGCTCAGTCCGAGCCGTTGGGGGTCTCCGCTCAGTCCGAGCGCTCCGAGCCTGAGGGTCCCGCTCAGTCCGAGCCGTTGGGGGTCTCCGCTCAGTCCGAGCCGATGGGGGTCTCCGCTCAGTCCGAGCCGATGGGGGTCTCCGCTCAGTCCGAGCGCTCCGTGCCAGAGGGCCCCGCTCAGTCCGAGCCGATGGGGGTCTCCGCTCAGTCCGAGCCAGGGGGTCCCGCTCAGTCCGAGCCGATGGGGGTCTCCGCTCAGTCCGAGCCAGGGGGTCCCGCTCAGTCCGAGCCGATGGGGGCCTCCGCTCAGTCCGAGCGCTCCGCGCCAGAGGGTCCCGCTCAGTCCGAGCCGATGGGGGTCTCCGCTCAGTCCGAGCCGATGGGGGTCTCCGCTCAGTCCGAGCCGATGGGGGTCTCCGCTCAGTCCGAGCCAGGGGGTCCCGCTCAGTCCGAGCGCTCCGCGCCAGAGGGTCCCGCTCAGTCCGAGCCGATGGGGGTCTCCGCTCAGTCCGAGCGCTCCGCGCCAGAGGGTCCCGCTCAGTCCGAGCCGATGGGGGTCTCCGCTCAGTCCGAGCGCTCCGCGCCAGAGGGTCCCGCTCAGTCCGAGCCGATGGGGGTCTCCGCTCAGTCCGAGCCGATGGGGGTCTCCGCTCAGTCCGAGCGCTCCGAGCCAGGGGGTCCCGCTCAGTCCGAGCCGGTGGGGGTCTCTGCTCAGTCCGAGCGCTCCACGTCACCCGAGGGTTCCCCACCAGAGCCCGGGGTCGCCCTTCTCCGCCGCCGCATGCCCCGCGGTCGGCCTCCAGTGTCTGCTCCCCGTCGCCGCCGCCGCACGCCTCGCGGTCGGCCTCCAGTGACCCCTCCTCGTCGCCGCCGCATGCCGCGTGGTCGGCCTCCAGTGACTCCTCCTCGTCGTCGCCGCCGCCGCTGGGTGCGCGGTCGGCCTCCAGTGACTCCTCCTCGTCGTCGCCGCCGCCGCTGGGAGCGCGGTCGGCCTCCAGTGACTCCCCCTCGTCGTCGCCGCCGCCGCTGGGAGCGCGGTCGGCCTCCAGTGACTCCCCCTCGTCGTCGCCGCCGCCGCTGGGAGCGCGGTCGGCCTCCAGTGACTCCCCCTCGTCGTCGCCGCCGCCGCTGGGAGCGCGGTCGGCCTCCAGTGATTCCTTCTCGTCCTCGTCGCCGCCGCCGCTGGGAGCGCGGTTGGCCTCCCTCGTTGGGATTTTGCTTTGTGGCCCCTTGGCCTCTGCGGCCTCCTGAACTGTGTGTTTTTTGTTTTTGGATTTCCCACTGACTCCCCTGAACTGTGGACTGTTTTTTCCCCTGCTGTTTTTTGTTTTGTCATAGCTCCTGGACTGTTCCTTGTTTCGGCCCCCTGTTTTGGACATTGGAGCTCTCCGGCCTTGTGCCGTCGCTTTTTGTTTCATCCGGGTGTTTTTTTTTTTTGCTTCTCGTCCCCGTGTTTTGTTCTTGTTTGGACTGTGTTGCCTCTGCTCTGCCTCATTTTGATGCTCCCTGTCTTTGTTTTTGTTTCGGGCCCTCCCTCCTGGTCCCCCGCCTCCCGCCCTTGTCTGGTTTTGTTTCTGGTTTTGGCCGTCGGGAGCCGGCCTTTGAGGGGGGGGTACTGTCATGTCCTGGGCCGTTGGCCCAGCGTTTTGTGTTAATTTATTTCCTGAGTTTGTCCTCCCTGTATGTTTGTCATGTTCCCAGTGTTGTGACTTGTCTGCGTGTTCCTTGGTTTATCACTTCCTGTTTTATTTTGCCAATGTGATTTCCTTGTGCTTTGTGTTTAGCTTTGCTTCCCCTGTGTAATTAGTTTCATTTGCCTCACCTGTTGTTCCCTGCTGTTTCCTCTTGCCCTGATTACCCAGTGTGTATTTAAGCCCTCAGTTTTCATTTGTTCTCTGTCGCGTCGTTGATGTTTTGTGCCCGCATGTTCCTGTGTTCCCTGTGCCTGCCCTTCGTCTCCCTGTGCCTCCCTTCCAAGGTTTTTGTATTTGTGTTTCCCCCGTTGAAATAAATCCCTTTTATGTTACGCTGACTTCTGGAGTCCTTCGTGTCAGCCATTCCTCGTCCATTTCCTCCCCGGCCATGACAGAAGAGGGCATAGAGATGTAACAGCAAATGTTGGATTCAGCTTAGTTTTTCCATATTTACTGTTCGATCAGGCTGACATAACAAAATTATATATAGTGTCCTAAATATTGTGTTAAGTAGACGCATATAACATAACCATGATGCTTATCTGTATAACCAGTTAATTACATGCTGTTCTGTCATCATTTCTTCAGTGTTTATCTGGGATGCATAATGCTTAAGGTGTCATTATTTCATCCATCATTTAATCATTCTATTTATATCTGCCACCCAGCCTTCTCCAGGACACAAGTAACATCCCAGCAGCATCCTCCAGGGCTTAAAAATTAAGCCAATGCAAAAGTGCATTTAAATTTGATACTGCCTCCAAAGGCAAGTCACTCCCCATAGACTTTGTTAAAGTGCCAGTCATTACAGCAGAAATAAACAAAAACAGCCTGGTAAGTTTCAGCATCTGTAACTAATTTCCCATTATATGACTGTACAAAGGATGAATTATTTTTATGATTTACTCACTTAACTTAATTAAAGCTTAAAGTTACATTATTGGGGGCATGAACACTTTGAGTGACAGGTGGATGGTAATACAGGCAGCTGTACTGCCTGCTGGGAACTGAACTCAACCGTATTTGTACTTCTCTATATTCTTGTGCTCTTTCTTTCTGATGTTGCTCTCCGCTGGGATTGCCACATCTATCACAACCGTGGTTTTCCGCTCATTGTCAACCACCACTATGTCTGGGTGGCTGGCCAGCAGCTGCTGGTCTGTCTGGTCCCACAGGACCTTAGCCCTGTTGTTCTCAACCACCTTTGGCACTGTCTCCTGTCTCTGGGACTTGGGGATTTCTAATCCATAAGAGGCACAGATGTTCCTGTACACTATCCCAGCCACTTGGGTATGCCTCTCAGTGTATGCTGTCCCCAGCTTACATCCTGCTACTGTGGGTTGGATAGTCTCTGGGGTACCTTCGCACAGTCTGCAACTTGTGTCCTGTGAGCTGTCGTAGACTCTGCCTCTATGGATCTGATGCTTGGGGCCTGTTCTTGTGCTGCCATGATCGGAGCTTCTGTGTTGTCCTTTAGACTGGCCTTTTCTAGCTACTGGTAGGATTTCCTGGTGCTAGCCACTTCCTCTATCTGTCGATGGTACATCCCAGTCCCTGACAGTTCCTCCTACTGTTCCTCATCACCGTCTGTCTTCATTTGCCTGCGGCACTCTTAGAACAGCTCTTATTGGTGCTGATGGGCCTTACCTTCAGAAGGTAAGACACCACCTGTGTTACCTACTGGAGGTATTTGGCTATGGCTGACCTTTGTGCATGTTCATCATGGTTTCTGTTGGCCTGTAGGTTATCCAGGTACATGTAGCTGCCCTATATGTCTGCATGCACAGACAGACAGACAGACTCAAACTGTGCCTTTGGCAGTTTTTCATTTCCCTTAAAAACTGGACACTGAGGATCAGTATCTATTCACAGAGTCCCTCCTATCATCACACTGAAAGAGACCACAGTGACATACAGTATCTGCCAGGGATTTCAACAGATAATATCTTTATTTTGAAGAAGGATCTCTATAGACAGTGGATGAGAACTCCTTGTTCTAGCTTTGTAACTAAACTTGGTCATTCTGAGAATAAGGCCAACTTTATGATAGTGTTTGTTATTATAATCAAACAGATGTGCCTTGTGTCCTTGATGGTGGCTTTTCTTTCTCTATTATGTTGTAAAGGGTTAAAAGTGCACACTAGTAACAATATGAACTTATATCAATTTTCATACAAAACATTCTTCCTTCTTGCTCTTATCTACTCCTGCTCTGTGTTCTTCACCCACTTGTTCTCTTGCTTACTATATGAAGATGCTGCCAAGCTGTCACTCCTACTGAGGCAGCCAACAAAGAAATGTTTTGCATATTTCAGCTTATGTCCTGCCCACAAGATTCAGCTCAACAGAAAACAAAACCTTTTTATTCATGTTTTAATCACATTTCCATTGCAAGAAAGATTTTGGGGGCAATGTTTATTGTCTGTTGCTCTCCAGCGTCTGTTATGATTCTTTAGTTATTCTGTTTGATTGCATAACAAAATAACATGAAAAAGTAGCATGAAGCCTTGAGTAGACTACAGCAAGACATCTGTAAAAAAAAACAAGGTGTATTTCTTTTAGTTAGACCTTGCTAGTACTGGGTTGGGCTGCCTTTTGCCTTCAAAACTGCTTTAATTATTCGCGGCACAGATTCAACAAAGTGCTGGAAACATTCCTCAGAGATTTTGGTCCATACTGAGATGACAGCATCACACAGTTTCTGCAGATTTGTCAGCTGCACATCCATGATGTGAGCCTCCTGTACCACCACATCCCAAAGGTGTACTATTGGATTGAGATCTGGAGCCCATTTCAGTACTCATTGTGATGCTCAAGAAACCAGCTTGAGATGATCTGAGCTTTGTGACATGTTGTGTTATCCTCCTGGAAGCACTCATCAGAAGTTGGGTACACTGCAGTCATAAAAGGATGGACAGCATGGTCAACAACAATACTCAGGTAGGCTCTGGTGTTTAAATGGTGTTCAGTTGGTACTAAGGAGATTAAAGTGCACCATCAGTGCTGAAAGATACTGTATATACAGGCTTTAGAGCAATATATATTCCCAACTTGATGAGTTCTTTTTTAGGGAAGATCTTGCATCTATCAGCAAGACAATATTAAACCACATACTGCATCCATTAAAACAGCATGGCTTCATAGTTGAGGAACTGGCCTGCTTGCAGTCCAGACCTTTCACCAGCTGAAAACATTAGGCACATCATTAAACAAAAAAATACCACAAAGAAGGACTGCTGAGCAGCAAGATTTCCATATTTACAGACTGTTGTTAAAAGAAGAGGGGATGCTATGAATGAAATATGGGTTTGTGAGGTTGCAAATCACCGCATTCTGTTTTCATTTACATTTAATACAGCGTCCCAACATTTTTGGAGTGGGGGTTGTACATAGATGCACATTCAATGTACTGTGCGTGTCACGGATTGGTTTGATCCCTGAGAGGGATGCATGCACACTGCCAGCAAAAAGTCAAGTACATTTAGAAAATAATGCATATTTCTAAAACAAAAAGTGAGCATGAGAGATTTTTTGCTTGACCTCAGCAACAGCTGAGCAAGTGACTCACAATTATTGCACGATGCCATATGGAATAAGACAATATGATGACTTCTGTGCCCTCTGGCCAGCCAGACAGTAATGACAGACACATTTCATTTCCTGTTTCTGTCCTGAGCAAGGGAGAACAGCCAGAAAGGATTATGTCAGATGGCTGTTGGTTCAGTGTTAAATGATTGTCCCTGATAGAGATTGGTAAAAAGGATTTAAGGAGAAAAAACATAGAAATGTTTAGAGATTGGGGGAAAAAAAAAACATTCACTGGAAATCTCCAGACTGAATAGTGCCTCCAAATTCATGAAACAGTCATCTTCAACATCTTCATCGGGTTCAGCAGTAATAATGTTACATGTCCCCTGATATACTTTTGCACAGCTTTAGGTATTTTACTCATATTTGCAGGTATGGTACGTTATTCTATAGTGCATTAGGTTTATCAATTAATGTCATTTGCATCTTGGTTAAATGCCCCTTGCCAGTGTAATATGTTATTGGATTTGTTTTAGCTTTTGCTGGCAATCTTATACATCATTGTTTTACCTGAGTGTATCATGTGCTTATTTATGAACATGAACATGAACAGACCAACAAGATCATCGACAGTACTAATGAGCACATAAGGATTAGTGTTTCACACCCTGACAGATGTTCTGCTCCTGTCACCTCCTGTGCACAAGCAGCTTATATTCAAAAAAGTTTCATTGTTAAGATGAAACAAAAAGGAGGTGGGTATTCAAATTCACAACTCTGATCTAGCTATGGAGTGTCTGTGTACACTAGGGTACACTAGGGTGGCCAGGTGTCCCACTTTATAGAGGGACTGCACAGCATTTTTCATTCCTTGTCCCCCTGTTCCACATATTGAGGAAGTGTCCCACATTTTGATTGGCTCTAGTCTGCAATACAGGCCAATCACTTCCCTAATGTCTGGCTTTTAGCCAATGTATGTAAAGGAAGCTGGGAAGGCTTTCATCATAGTCAAGAGCAGGTTATCCTGTGTTTTGCTGCCAATAAAGAAAACGTGTCACCACAAAGTCACAAGTGATGCACATTTTGGCCGAATGTGATGGAAAGAGAAAGAAAATAAAGCAACAAATATACATATAATTGGGTGAAGCTGTTGGAAGGCAATTCCCCTGTTTTTCTTCCAGGGTTATTTTTCAGTTTTGTGTGAGGCGGAAACATGGTGTAAATTGACGCGGACCGTGTGAGTCACAAATGGCTTCAAATCTTTTAGAGTGGTCAGCTTCCTTTTATGCCTATTGTACTTAATTGGTGAGGGAGTTGGAAAAATTGCATAAAAATGAAAATTGTCCTTCAAACATTAAATACCAAACCTGCAACCTGCAAAGTCCATTGTATGTGGGTAATTTTAACTAGATATATACAAATTTCTGGCTACCTCTCAGCGCCAGTGTGTTTTTTACATTGTCCCTCAAAAACAGTACTAATACTCTTTTTCTCTATGGAGCTAGATATTAATATTTTTGGTGTTTTGGCCATCAGCTACACAGACCTGTCAGTATGCTGATATGAGTCTACAAAGCTTGTTTTCTACAGTCAGCTCCCTCCCATCTTGTTCACTTAGTTCTGCCTACCTTCTGCAGACTCAACATGTCTGCCTATCAGTAAATGAATTCAGATTTACTTTATGTCCATGAGCCATCTAGGTTCCCTGTCTCTGACCCTAACACATGAAACTGTCCGCCCATTTTAGACTGAACTCCATGCTATTTGTAGGCTGGAGAGATTCATGGTTGGGATGCAACTAAATGCCAAACACACCCACGGTCAGACTGTGCATGCATCTGTCTGCACCTCTTATTAGTGTCATTATGTGACAAGTTAGGTGGGAGAGCCTGCTCTTTTATTACAGGCCTTTTTCTCAGCAGATATATTGACTTGTGTAACATAAGTGATACATCTGTTGTGCTCAAATGTCTCAATACCAGGACCGCAAAACTGAATAAGCTAAATGGAATTAATTTTATTAGCAATACCTTTGCTTTTCCATACCAGGTTAAGCAGTTTTCTGAGAAAAATGCTTGCAATCAGGTCAAAAAGTTCAGTAACCTCAAAAGTCACTTCATCTAATTCCATTCTGAGCAGAGATTTAAATAACCAGTGATTTTATGATGGCAGCTTTCATCCATCAAATGTGACTTTCATTGCACCTTTATCTTATCGTGTGGGTTAAATAACAGCCGATGGTGTCAACAGAGCACAATGTGTAGCACAGATTGGAGCCTCTGGGGTCAAGTGATGCGCTCAAGATCAAATGGATGCAAGCCTAGGGTCAGATTCACCCTTCAGAGCAAGGAGCAGATGTACGGCATGCCAGACATTCTGTACACATCCTTGCAAAGACACGTATACTGAGCACAAATTCCCCACCGCTGTTAACCAGAACAAATTTACAGCAAAAACACTTCTCCCTCCCCCACATTCATGTCCCACCCCCCACCCCTCCAATATACGTTAATCACACAGTGTCCATTTTAATCTGCTGATTTAAAGGCGCGGCATGCCATCTGGGAAAGCTTGGCAGCGTTTATGTACGCTTGTGCACTTTGTCTGGGTCCCCGTTCGTCTATTCTAAAACAGTGAAACAAATGCGAGTATGATGCGGATGACACACTTTTTAAGCACAGACCCAGAGGGTGTTCCGCTATTTTTGCTTTCACGCACATACAGACCACCTGACCCACATCGTAAGCTTGTAGGAAGCAAGTGCATTAGCCATGGTCAAAAACACACACACGTACATGTCACCCTGGGTCAGCCGTCTCTGTTGACACACGACGCAAAAGCAGAGAAGGGATTTTTTTTTTTTCCAAACACTTTGGAGTGATGAATACACAGATATGGATTATATCATTAAAATTAGGCACTGACACTCCACATTTATAAATGTATTTTCCTGCTTTCCACACTTTAGGCAGAAATGTCACAGTAACACAATTATCCTTTGTGTTTTGTGTTCCTTTATCTAGCATGACTATCAATGTGCCAACCATGTATTTAGAGGATAATTTCTGATTGCACTATAAATTAGATAGGCATCTATTAAGTATAGAGCAGCGTTCTAAAAACTGCATACAATATTACTGGAGCTTGAAAGAGGATCCTAGAACCGCAATACAAAATGTGTCCTGAAAGTCAACACTAGTTGCTATCACGCCTTATCTCAGAAAATGTAGTTTAGTTGCCATTCATGCACAGCCTTTTCATTTCAGCATCTCAACTCATCTCAACCAAAGTTAAGATGGCAGCCTTTTTGTTGTAGCCCTACAGTGTAATTAGCTGTCAACGCTAAGCGGATAGATGTTGCTGTGGAGGCATGCATGAGGAAATTTTGTCTCTGCCGCAATGTTACAACAAAGTAAAGGGGGAGCAAAACTTCTATCAGTCTGACATTCAGAGATTCCAAACTTTTTTGCTCTGTGGAAATATATTGCATTGCGGTTGACCACAAATCAGGTTTTGGATGTGAAGATTACATTTTTTTGATCTTGTGGTCTTTTTGGCATTAATTTCTGTGTCATGTGTGAAGAAGCCCATGAAGTTTCCTTCCCATCAGGTCAGCTTGATGCTGCATCATGTGTAGCTGGCTGCCAGCTTCGTAGTCTAGCATAATTCTGCCCCCAGGGATTTGGCCTGGCACAGGCAAGGCTCTGAAATGGCACAGGTCTCTGAGCGAGGGATTAGTCAGACACACTGATCCAAACTGTGCACCTCTGGTGAGAGTCTGTGGACATTAACGTGGATTAACTTGCAGACCAGTAAATTGTTTGCTTCAGCAGAAGAGGTTTGCTAATAAACTGAGGCATTCTTTCAAAGGGGATACGGCATTATGGGACGTAGCTGTAAACATGCATTGCCTTTAAAGTGAAGAACAGCTATAAACACATTTTTGTTCTCAGCTTTTGATCAGATCATTTTTAAAATAGTTTAGACCGGTTTGACAAAGTTACCTAAAAAGAAAATTTTGTATTACAGTGCAAATATACAACTAGTTTGTGAGTCTAACCTAATTTTGCACAACACAAAAGGCTGACAAGAGACTTTTTCTTAAGTAGAGTGATTCAGCAAAGTGGAAAGTTAAGTTAAAAAGTATGTACAGAGATTAGGTGCTATTAGCTTTTCTATTAGGTAAACTGATAACACTCAACTGTGTTTAGATTTTGTTTGTTTTTTACATTTTCAGCAAACTTATGCCTAATCAAAGCCTGTTTTTTCATTTTACTTACCTAATTTAATAAACCTTCTACAACCTCATTTCCAAAAACGTTAGGACGCTGTATGAAATCTAAATTAAACAGAATGCAGTGACTTGCAATCTCATAAACCCATATTTCACTCACAGTAGAACAAAGAAAACATATCAAATATTTAAAATAAGACTATTTACCATTTTAAGAAAGATATTAACGCATTTTGAATTTGGTGGGAGCAAAAAAAGTTGGAACAGGGTCATGTTTACCACTGTGTAGCATCCGTTCTTCTTTTAACAACAGTCCATAGATTTCTAGGAACTGGGGAGATCAGCTGCTGGACCTTTAGAAGAGGAATGTTGTCCCATTTATGATGAAATCTGCAAGCCCTTCCCTGGAAAAGACATCATGTGGATGGGAGCATGTGTTGCTCTAAAGCATGTATGTACATTTCAACATTAATGGTGCCTTTCCAGATGTGCCAGCTGCCAATTCCACAAGCACTAATTGGCTCCCATACCTTCAGAGATGGAGGCTTTTGAACTGAGCGCTGATAACAAGTTGGATATCCCTCTCTTCTTTAGTCCGCAGCATCCATGGAACAGTTTTTCAATTTGGTCAACAGAAGGCAGCGTTTCTGGATCATGTTCACATATGGCTTCTTCATTGCATGATAGAGCTCTACCTTGGAATGTGGATGGCACAGTGAACTGTGCTCACAGGCTATGACTTCTGGATGTGTTCCTGATCCCATGTAGCGATTTCCATGACAGAATCATGCCTGTGTTTAATGCAGGGCCGCCTGAAGGCCAGAAGATCACAGGCATCCAATACTGATTTTCAGCCTTGTCCCCTGCAATTTCGCTGTTTATCCTTTGATGATATTATGTACTTTAGATGATGAGATACTCAAAGTCTTCACATGTTTACACTGAGGAACATTATTCTGGAAATTCTCAACAATTTGCAGATGCATTTTTCTACAGATTGGTGAACCTCGGCCCTTCTTTACTTCTGAGAAACTCTACCTCTCTAAGATGTTCCTTTTATATCCAGTCATGTTACTGATCTGTTGCCAGTTAACCTAATTAATTGCAAAATGTTCCTCCAGCTGTTTCTTTTTAGTACAACTTACTTTTCCAGCCTTCTGTTGATGGCATCCCAACTTTTTCAAGATGCGTTGCTGCTATCTAATTCAAAATGAGCTAATATTTTTCATGAAGTGGAAAAATGTCTCAGTTTAAACATCTGATGTATTTTCAATTTTCTATCATAAATAAAATATGGGTTTATGAGATTTCCAAAACATCTGTTTCAATCTGTTTCCGTTTACCTTTTGCACAGTGTCCCAACTTTTTTGGAATTGGGGTTATACATAAACTAAAATGCAATAACATCTTTACATAATTGCCATGGTTTGACTCACCCTTGTCTAATGCCTGCTGTCATACAAGAGGCCTTAACCTGATGCGTTTTCAATTTCATCAACCAACAAGCACACACAAAACAACTGCAGCCGGCAACACATGAGCGCCCATTGAGAGCACAAACATTACTATGATTTTGAAATCAATATGCAAAAACAATCCGCTGATAATCACCTCAGATCAACTCACCTTTCACTTTGAGAACAAACGTTTTTGAAAAGGAACTTTTTCAACACGAACAGATAGAAGCAAACTAGTGCCAGAAAAATGATCAAACACAGTGAAGGATGATGTTTCTACATTGTTAAGCTTCTAAGACACCAGCAGACACAAAGAGCGAGAGAGTTAGGAAAGGGACATGATGACATGCAGTAAAATGATAAATTGGCCTTGAGTCCAAAGCTTTACAAGAACAAGGCGAGCCTGCCAAACTCTCTGTATGCCCCTACCCAATCTTGATATTTCAGGGTCTCCATTAAAGTTATAGTGTACTGTATAAATTTCAAAGCATGGACTTTTATCAGTTAGTGATACTATTTGTTTCGTAAAAGACTTATTGCAATTTGCCTCTGCATTAGTTAGCAGACAAAATAGAAGAAAAATGGCAGCGATGTGAATAACAAACAGTGATATTAGAGAAAACACAGAGGAGAATGTATAAAAATACAAGTGTGACCGAGATGTGTGAAATGAAACTGACAGAGAAAATGAGGCTCAAGGATATTCAAAAAACACATGAATAATCGGTGTGAAAGGCACAAAATATAAATGGATGAGGACTGACAGGAGAGAGAAATCGGGAGAAGATGGAAGCACATTGAATAATATTGTAATGAATGAGGTTTGGGTCATTCCCATGCTAGTGCATGCCATGCTGCAGCAGTGCCCCATGGCCTACATTCTGCCAGCTGGCAATGCACGAGTGCATTCATGAGTGTGCACCTTCCAGTCGCACAAATACACAAACACATAGATCAGATGAGACAGGAGTGGGGTAATATCGCCAGTGGAAAAGATGAAAACATTCTACACCCACTAATACAAGCACACAGTTTTGCCTCTTTTTTCTTTTTGTTTGTTTGTATTTTAAATGACATCCTATGCAATTAAACTTCCTAAACAGCTCTTTCTCAACAGCCATTCAGGGTTTGGCTAAATGTGTGTCACATTAAACACCTTCAAGTCTACAAATCGCAAAAAAGAACAATTTGCCTATGTAGCCGTAGAGCACAAGTCAGGATTCCCTCATGCAAGCTTGGTAATGGTTTCCCGATGACTGAGTCTTACTCAATCTGATGCCCCAGTTCCATCTACAGCAGCATAAAACTAATTTTAAAGTTGCATGAGGCAGATTAGCCTAGTTCAGCCAAGCAGTGTAAATTGGGATAGGTTAGCTAACGTCTCACAATATCAGCGTCATTCTCATAACCCAGAATGTGAATAAGAAAAGGAAAGTTGGCGTCACTGAGGGAGGACAAGGCTAAGGTTGTTGGAGTGAACAAGAGTATGTGTAACTCTGTGTGCTAAAGTGAAAGGCTTTTGCAACTGTGTACAAAGAGATAGGGTCACACTGATACTAGGTACTCAGTCCTGGTATCACTAATCCACTGAAAGGGAAAACTAAGCTCCTTAAAGGGTCCCCAATGGAGCGACCACTTTAGCCCAGCAAGAGAAAATTAGATGAGAATTGACAGATTAGGATCTCATGCACAGTAACAAAAGAGATTAAAAGTAATATGAGAAGCCATAAAAGCACACAGAGGAGAAAAACAGGCACAGAAGAAGATAATAGAGAAGAAAAAACAGAATAAAAAAATATAGTGAAGAAGGAGGAAGAAGTCAGGAGAGACTGCGTGCATCGCTGCAGCATCCTCAAAACAAGCCACACTGGCCCACGTTGCAAATGCAACGTTGTCTGAAATGCAGCGTGTAACTTCCAAACACATGTAAAGTGAGTACAGTCAAGTATGACAACACAGAGTACTCACCTATTCTAGGCTGCTCTTATGGCTGGCACAGAGATGCATCACTCCAACAAACACACACACCACCAGCAGCACCAACTACGAGTGAGTGCAAACATAAGTAGGAAGAGAAGGAGCACTCAAAGGTGATGAGAAGAAAAAAATAGATTTCCAAACAAATGTGTCTGTGAGCGAGGTGTGTGAGTGTGTGCGTGTGTGTGTGAGTTGGATGTGTGTGTAAGGGGGGGATCCACTCCAGCAGCGAATGCTATCGGAGCGCCCTGTCTCTCTCCCTCTCTCTCCCTCTCTCTCTCTCTCTGGCAACTGTGACGCGTCAGAGTTTCATCCAGACCCCTCCCTCCTTCCCATTCTCTCTCTTTCCCTCATTCGCTCTCCCAATCCCCCTCTTCCACTCCCTTAATCCCTTGCATCCCCAGCCTCCCAATCTGAAGACAGATAAAGAACCAGGAGACTAGCACACACATATATATAAGAATATGTAAATGGGTGAGTTGTGCTCTTAGAGCAGCCAAGGTTTGTTTTACCCTCACACACTGGTAACTGGCCATGAGAATAAATTTATCTTTGTCTCACGTTTTCATTATTTTCTATACTTCTGTCAACTTTAATCAGTGTTAGGAGAAAAAAAAAGTCTGAATTCTGAAAAAAAGTATGACCACTTTTTAAAATTTTTATTCTGAATTGAGAAGTCTGAGAAAAAAGTCGACTTTGATGTCAGAATTTTGATATTTTGGAGTTCTGAGTCAGAAGTCTGATTTTAATCTCAGAATTCAGAAAAAAGTCATGACCAAAAAATATTTATTTTTAGTGGTCTTAATCCTCTTCTGTGTAGTTCCATCCCTTAGCATGGCCAACATTTAATTTCATGCACAAAATAGGCCGGTTTGCTAAATAATCAAATAAACCAGCCAGTGCTGACCGCTCACATACAAGTAATGTCCTTAAAAGTATCAGGGTTTCATTAGTAACACCTTACCAGTGTTGTGGTAGTTGTGTTGCGTGGGTACTTTAAGATGCTGCTTCCTCCCCTGCTCTTCCCCAAGTAGGTAGTACCATCCTTGAACCTCCTGGAGCACACACAGGCAGTGATTGACTGTGTGTACATGAATTTATGAGTGTCTGTGTGTGTGACAGATGTTGCCTATCAATGTGACAAGATAAACACGTTGTACATAAACTCAAAAAAAAGGACAAAAAAACGGGAAAGTGCACACACACACACACGCGTGCGCAGGTCCAGTTTGGTTGTTCCTCCAGGGCTGCAAACAACTGAATACACACACTCAACACTCATAATGCTTACACTAGCAGCTGATGCCCCTACTTCTTCACTAGTGCCCTGTGAACCAGATGGTTTGTGAGTGTGTGTTTGCACATGTGTGTTATGTATTTTCCACTACTGTGCGTGTGTTAAATAAAACCATGCAGTCGGAGGAGTTACGATCTGTAATCCTGATGATGTGGATGCGGTTTTACAAACAAAGGCGACGCTGCTTGTAGTCTGTAATCATTTTACTGTGTCACACATATCTTACAGCATACGCGCACACACCGCCAGCCTCCTCTTTTGTACGAAATAATGTGACGCAATGAACAGTGACAATAATCTCCATTTTAAAAGCATCTTATCTGAGTGGACAGATTTCTGCAGGCTGTGGGACAAGGGGGAGGACGGGCAGGGACTTGTATAAAAGTAGGGGGAGGGGAGGGCATATGTTCTCAAAGTCAGGGAGGGATTTATGCCGTCATTCAATATTCCCCTGTACATGTGAAGAAGAGGAAAGTGTGGGGGAAAAAAAGAGCTGTTAGTCACAAGGGAGATGAAAAGAGAAGGTAGGAAACGAAGGAGACGTTAAAAAAAGAAAAAGGCATGATGTGGCAAAAGGGTGCAAACAAATGACAAGATGTGACAGGCAAGTTAAGCAGTCAACGCTCGCGAGGCCCAAATTTTTCTGGAATAAAACAAGAACACAGAGGAGCGAAAGGGATGGGCTTGTAGGAAGGGATGAATGAAAAACAACAGATGAGAATAACGGATGTGGCGGGGAGGATGAAGAGACATAACTCCCTATGATTCAAAGCTAAATCTCCCTCATTAGCATGTTAAGCTAATTAAATATTCATTGGGATAAATGTTAGAGGAAGGAAGATATACGCCTGAGTAAAGTACAGTTTCTTTCTGTTGTTAGTGTTCCTCACTGATGCGAATGTTAATTTAAAGTCTTGCTGGGGTTCTCATGCTTGTTCTCCTAATCTTATTAATTTCTCTGCTAGCCTCTTTTTAAAGTTTGGATTAAAAGTCTGAAGTAAAGATGCATGATTTTTAGCCTCGAATTGGGGCTGAAATCCTTTTGCTGCGTCACAGTTATAAATATCCTGAAGCAACAGCAAAATATATATATATTAAATTTACCTCTGCTTTATACCAGAAAGGAAATATATTTACTTCACCACCCCTCAGAAAAAAAAATATATATACAGGGTTGCTTAATTATGTAATAACACACAAGTGATGAAGTATTACATAAGAGATATTTGTTACCTCACTAACCACTAAAACGTGCCTTTTAATGTAAATATGTGGTTTAATTCAAGAGAAAAAAAAATGCACATTTGAAAAGGAAGAGCAGAGACAGAAGGATAAATTAGGGCTGAATAATTGAACAGTGAAGAGAAAGGACTAAGAAAAGCAGTTATAGGGATATGCTGCTCAGTGGAGGAAAACCTACTCAGCCAAAGAACACCACTGAACTTTTGGATCTCACATTTATCTGCTAACATTTGGGACGGCTCTGAGAGGAAGACTGGGGGTCGCTGCTTTTCTCTGTTGGCACACAGGTGTGTGGGTGAAGTGTCACACTTTGTCTGCTGTGCATTCGTGAGCACTTGTTCTCTCCACTTTGCCTGGTAAGCAGTAATCAGTAAGTGTCTGAAATCTGAAACTCTTAATCCCATCAAGAATATTAGTTGTGCAGATATTAACAGGGTGTCGTCAGAATGGCTTGTACTGAGTTTGGTGATTCCCCAATTTTGCTTCTAGGGCTGCCAGGCTGTCATTTTTGGCTTATGATTAAATACTTGCCAAACTAATGGCGTCACAGTAGCCTTAGAATTATCATATTTAATCCATTATCAAAGCATACCTTCAGAAATTTTGCTTTGCCATTCTGAGCAAAGTGGCACATGCTGTTTATACTGAGCTCAAAGCACAAAAAAAAGAAAGCACAGCCCAACAAAACCACTGAAATATACTCTTAATTATGTTTTAGTATCCATGAGAGTGTGCAGTCCTCACAGCAGCAAGCTTAGCACACAGGGTAGAGCAGCAGTTGAGCAGTGTGTGTGTGATGAGAACAGGATGTTCTGTTTTTGACAGCTCAAACAAAAAACCAGTGAGAGAAAGGACTCTTTAACTTTGCGCTTTTTTTTTTTTATATCGTAGCTGAAGAGTCCTACTGAGTCTGAGTCTTGTTGTCATCGTAGCACCAGTGATGATCACCCATGAATATTTGGCCCATAAGGGTCACTGTCTTTGTGAACAGACTCACTTTAATTTGACTAAAGATGTTCCCTTACAGAAATCATGATGTGCAACCTCATATTTTGCTTTCAAATCATATTTTGTTTATGCACTTAGGATGTTTTTGTTTTTGTTTGACTCTGATTCATTGCAAGACAGACATATTTCCTGAGATTTTAAGAAGCAGTGTTTCTGTACAACCCATAAAATTTTAGAAGAGAGTGGGACTCAAACTGTGTTTCACTCCAGTATCTGCAGGCATGTCTGCTGTGCTTTAACACCGGTAACCCTAAAGTGTTTCCTCCTAAATTATTGAGGTCACTGGAATTCATTCACACTGAATTAAACTCTTAAATTCATGGTCTAATAGACAGGCACACAGAGATGCACAGAGTGAAAGTTGAAAAGGACGCCATTTACAGAACGTCTTCCTATCTGTTACCTTTGTGTTCAAACCTACCTTGTCTGGATCCATAAGTGACCGCACACCGAAGCTCATGCAGCCGAGCAGCATGCTCATCCTGTTGATACACAGACAGAATGAGTGAGTAGGAGAAAAATCAATTAATACCCCAGAATGAAGCCAGTGTATCATTTAACTCAGGTCAGACACCCGAAATGTGCTTGTTATTCTACATGAGCATTAAATAATAGAGACATAACAAATCAATGTGTTTAAATTTTTATACTGTTTTTCATCTCGATGTCAGAATTTGTGAAGCATAACCTTGTCCACAGCACCACACACACTCATTTATAATGAAACAGAAAGCCAAAGGTTATCGCCTTGCGAGAAAATGGCAACACTGGAAGCACACAAAACAAAAACTGACATTTGATGAATATAATTTAGTTATAGCAGTCTGTGCATGGTGGTGGTGGAAGGGCGTTGGGATGTTTAATTATGCATACAGTAGAAAAATAGCTCTTGACAGCTTCGCAGCTGGACAGGAGTAATGCAGCTGCTCATATTTTGGATGCTGTAACTGGTCGTCAGCACAAATGAAAACCTGAAATAATTTTTGGCTCTGCTCAGTCAAACAAACCAGTGACCAAAACTACTGCATTTTCACCAGTATAGTCACCCACTGGTACAAATTTAACCACACATTTTGTTATGTAACATATATCCAATTAAAAACACAGAGACCAGTGAGAAGGTTGGAATAACTTGTGTCTTCTATGCTATGGAAATACGTCGTTATCCAAAAAAGTTTTGAGTGCATACCTTTGTACACATGGATGACAACACGCAGTGTTACAGTACTTTAGGTGTACCTACCGTACTGTAACCAAAGTTTTTTGTTTCCAAGGAGCCAGAAGTATATTTTATAGTATATTTTTGAAATGGTCTTGAACAATAATTCTCCAGGTTTTCTGAAGGTCTTTCAAGTGTTTCCTTTGGATTTTTCACTCATTTTCATTAAAGTCCTTGTATCTGACCATTTTCGGAGGAATGTTTTTCATTTGTTTAGCCTCTTAACACTGACCTATGAATCATTCAGGCTTTAAAACAGCACCTAACTCAAGGAACAAACTAGTGTTGTGTCTACACATTAGGCAAGTTAGCAAATAACCTATTTTAAATTGTATCTTTAGGCACTTTGTTACCGGCAACTAGGGCTGCAACGATTCATCGATTAACTCGATTAAATCGATTCTAAAAATTTATCGACACAAATTTACTGTGCCGATGCTTCGTTTAAACTCTGCAGCGCTCAGCTGTCTCGGTGTAAGCGGCGCTCCTCACTAGCATTAGCAGCATTAGTGCTGACGTTTTTTTGTGGGTTTATTGGGGGCTGGCAAACCAATATAGAACTGCATTACCGCCTCCTACTGGACTGGAATGTGAATCACTCACGTATACACAAGCACACATTCTAAAAAGCTCTCCGTCGCTGCGATGGATTTCATTTAACACAGAGTGGATCATCACTAGAGTTGCCACCTGTCTCGTAAAATACAGAACCCCGTATGTTACGGGACTCCGTGGAATACGGCTCCGTAACATGCCGTGTTCCGTACTTTACGGGACGGGTGGCAACTGTCGCTGACATGCATTTCCACGCCTCCACTGCTCTCTGTGTGTCTGTGTGTGTTGTGCTCGCTGAGAATTTCAGCTGCTATTTTTGTCTTTACTTCAGCTGTAGCTACCAGAACTGGTTTGCTAGCGAGCGCAGGCCATTAGCACTAGCGATGGTTCGGTACCGGAAGGCCCGCCCCCCAGGACCGAGGGGCTCCTTCAAAATATTTTTTATACTTTAATCCCTTATTAGTGACTAAATATAGACCTGCAGTAGAAACGTATTTTTGAGAATGCTTGTGAATACAAAGCATTACACCATTACTCACACATGCGCCATGGCTCCCGCAGCCACTAGTTTTTCAAAACACTCATAGCAGGCAGCGGTTTTAACTGCGCAAGCGCAAAGAGGCGAAGCTGTGACGGTGAGCTCAAGTAGTGAAAAAGGAAACGTTTTTCCAGCGTCCAAAACAGCAGCTTTTTCTTTTAGTAACCACCATTAAATCTGTGAAACAGCTGGAGGTCCTTCATCAAGCACCTGATCAGCAAGTGTTAAGGTGAAGAAAAGAGAACTTTGTAGCTGCTCCATTCACCGCTGTTTGTTCACATGGCGAGAAACTGCATTAGGGAAGTTAAAATCTGCAGATAAACTGTTAATAAAAAAAAGTATTTCTTATCCGATTACTCGATTAATCGCTGGAATAATCGATAGAATACTCGATTACTAAAATAATCGTTTTATGCAGCCCTACCGGCAACCCTTTGTTAAAACACATCATTCATTCCCATTTATTTTGTTAAATCTAAAATAAAGTCAGCACTGTTTGACAGGCATTAAATAGTATGTTTTTGCACCAATAAGGTGATTCCCAAAAAAAAAAAGCTCAAAATTTGAAAAAATATGAGGAACCTGGAGAAGTAGAAGACAGAAAAAGAAGTAACAGGCCTAAAAGACTACCTACAGAAGATGAACAGTATTTGAAAGTCATGGCCTTAGGGAAAGGAAAAAAATCCAGCAAAGACCTGACACGGGACCTGAGAGATGCATCTGGCCCTTAAGTTGATCCATCTACTGTTCACTGAAGCCTCATCAGAGATTGTCTCAGTGGAAGGGTGGCTGTCAAGAAGCCATTCGTGAGGAAAGGAAACAGGGAGAACAGCACATGCACCTGGCCATCCACATGATGTAAAAGACAATGTGATTCATCGGACTAGGACACCTTCTTACATTGCTCCGTGGTCCAGTTTTGATGTTCATGTGCCCATTGTTGGTGCTTTGGACAGTGGGCAGGAGTCAGCATGGGTAACCTGACTGGTCTGCAGTAATGCAGCCTCATACATAACAAACTGTGCTGCACTGTGTATTCTGACACCTTTCTATCAGAACCAGCTTTAACTTTTTCAGCAATTTGAGCTACAGCCTGTTGGATCAGACCACATGAGCCAGCCTTCCCTCCCTACATGCATCAGTGACCCTTAATTTCAAACAGGTGAACAACTTATCAAGTTGTCTGACTTGAGACAACTTGATGAGTAACAACACTTACAGGGTAAGCACATGCTTCCCCATCTAGTAAATATTCCTCTGAAGTCTATTAAGGAGTGTGCAAAATTATATATCCTAAAATTTGACAGCTGCTGAGATATTTCAGTTTTGAGTAGCCGAACTGCTAATCAACCCACTCAATAACAGACAGACCAGCATTGTCATTAATGGAGCCAAGCAGCAAATGTGTATACTTGGATCAAAAGGCTTCACCACTGTAGTTGTGGCATCTTTGTTTTAATATAATAAACACATTTAAATATTCATTAGTACACAAAATGCATCACTATAAATAATTTTCCAATCTGTATCTCATGGTAGTGCAATGTTAAGATAGAGTAATAAGCTGTTTTAGGGCTCTATTGGGCATTTAATAATGTAAATGTACTGTTTATTAGTTTATTATTATTTATTATTGTACTTAATCCCTTTGAGATGAGAGCTAAAAACAAGGTCCTAAAGGAAAAAAGCAGCGAGAGATGTATCAATGCACTGTTGGTCTTTTCACAAGAACACCCAATATTTACAATATTTTATCCTCTCATATTTCCAGCCACCTGTCATACTGAGAAATTGGTGCTTTGTAGATTCATCACAACTACCTCTGCAAAACAAATTACTTAAGAAAATAAATGATGCATAATGTTTATAGCTCATCCAAAGAATTCTTTGTTACAGTATTTTTACCTCTTTTCTTCTTTTTTGTTTTGAAAATTATACACTGATCAAACGCTGTGAAGCTCTGAGCGTGCCACAGCTGCAAATAAACATTTCTGCAAAGCTGGCAGCAGGCCACACGAGGCCGATTTGGTACAATGAAGACCGTTTTAGATACAATAGGATGATTTGAAGAGAAGATAAAAATCCAGGATTATAATGTATTCAAATGATTCAAAGCTCTCATTTGAATTTCTGTCTGTTCTTTTTTATCTTTTTATATTCAACTTATGCATGTGTGTATCAAAATCTTGATTGGAATTTTACCGATCTGATCTGAGCTACACATGTTTATGAACACGGGGTGAGAGGCAGAGTACTACCTGGATATGTTGCTGGGCTTGATTGGAACATTTAAGAAAAGATGTGCTTTTATCTGTAGGTTATCATCCCTGTGCTCACGTATAGGAATCAGTCAGGTAACAGGAGCACTTTGACTGAAGCTCACCCCTAAAAGCCACAGGTATGATTCCTGGCAACAACTAGGCTTGACCATGTCTGCAGCTGCACTTACTAGATCCAAACCAGTCCTTTCAATGTGCAACAATATGAATATTATCTTTGAATGAAATAAACACATGCCATCCTTGCATGAGAGTGGGCTCAACAGGTCAGCCTCCTTGAACTACAGCAGAAGACGATCAGATGATTGTTGTTCATCTGAAGTGACAGACTGCATTCACTGAACAGATGCTGCCCTGGGTTACAGTAGAGGACTGCAGTATTGTCCTTGCTTTAAAGCCTATCTGAAGAATCAGCTGTGGTGCATGAAATGGTGTTTCTGTTTAAGTGCCTGAACAAAACCTGTTAAATGCACCTAAATATTCAATAACCCAGGCACTCAGCTGTTCTGCACAATGAAAATCAGAATATCTAATCTTGAACTTAATGGATACCTATTGCCAGAAGGAGGGCTGAGTGCCCACTGCTTGAGGAAAACTACACTTGGGATCCAAGCAATTAATAAAAGATAAAAGATGCTGAAGCAATCAGGCAGAGGTTTTATTCAGTCTTACACCATGAAGACATTTGGTATGAATGAGGCTTAATTGCTTACCAAAGATGAGAAAATCGCTCTTAATCTGTGCCCCAGAAACTGTTCCCAAAAGGTCTTTATCTTTATAATCATTCCATGATCTGAACTTGACCACTAATGTAAGTCTGTGCCTTGTATATAGAACATCTGTATCATCTGAAATACTTGCTGAATGTAGTGGTTTCTTCTTCTTTGTTGATTAAACGCAGAAAAGCGGGAGTCTTTCAAGGAAAAAACTGTGAAGAGTGGCAAGAAGATTTTTACTTTTTTCTTCAGCGGAGGCTTGAAGGAGCCATGAAGTGTTTTCTTTCCAACAAACAGTAATGCTTTTCTTTTTTTTTCCTCTCAATACAACATTGCACAACAAAATTTGTGACTCATTCAACCACATGTCCTCCATCCTCAGCAATGACCCTGTTTCAGCTTAAGTCTGCTAAGGCAGGCAAGAGTAACACATTCCCTGTGCCAGACTCAGATAGAAAAAAAGACTACACACAATGCATGCAGCAGCATTAATTATAAAATGATATTCTTCTGTCACGTATAAAGCTTTGTGCCTGTGCACAGGTGTACAAAATATAATGTGTTGCAGCTTCCTAAAAAGCAAAGATGAGTTTAAATAACAAAAGGCATTTTTCAAATTTGACTATTATAATTTTCATCAACAGCACCACCTTTGTTAACTTTCCCAGCAGGTACCTTGTTTTGGAGTTAGAGTTCCACACTGAAAAGAGCAGTCTCTTACAAAGGTCCCTCTCACTGACAACACTGAAAACAAAGAAAAGAAACTAGGTCAAGTACTTTATAAATTTTGTGCGTTTACACAAAAAATACTCAATATTTTATCTGCGATTGCAGCTTGCAGGCAGCAGCATTTATTAGTGCAACAAAAGTGAAGGGAATTTTTCATCCTTCCTTCCCAAAGAGCTACTGTCATTGGTGACAGCCTCCCTAATTCAAAGTGTGAATCTAGGGCCATGAGGTGCCAGAAGCAGCAGCATTATAGTGCAATTGAAGTGACACAGTGGTATACAGTATGCACAAGCCTGCACAATATTGTCACACAATAAAATTGAAATTTAAAAATATTTCCTGTATTTTTTGTATTTTGGGTTTAATTTTTTTTAAGCAGTTGCTTAACACCCTCCTTTTTCACCGTGCAATCACATCAGTAATTTCCACCCATGATTTGCACTTCATGTCATGCAGCTAGCGACCGCACCGGTGATGATGGCTGAGTCATTTGTTTACTTTTGGATCTCGCATCACCAGCGTGCCTTCTCTACACAATGGTGTGAATTTGCCTCACGTGATATGCAACAAGTTTGTTGTTTCCACCTTTAGTGGCAACAGCCTTCTTGCATGTTTTGCAAAGTGTTGTGGGGGGTTTTTTTATAGGTTTGACCCACGCTTCCTTTTTTAGCTATAGTCACGGGGGGGCTGACTGCTTTCACTCTCAGACACATCTGAGCTTGTCTAGTTGTTGTGTACGCTGTGAAGGAGTAATATCACTGATATTACAATATGACACTTCTATATGGCATAAATATTTATACAGATATTATCATTAACAGTATGATATGGTATGGCCCTAGTCACTGCCAGGACCAAATCAATACATACTGCAGCCTAAAACATTTGTGCAAATGATCCGAGATCAGCAACTGGATAAATTCTTACAAGTAAAAGGTTTGCAAGAAGATGGGGTTCCTGCAGCGAGGAACCATCTGAGTCTTTTGTCTTTCTAGAGGATCAGAGTCTGGAAACAGGCCAACCTAAGGAAAACAGAAAAAAAAAATGCTGACAACTGTCCACAAAACAAGCCACAATGGCTTTTTTTTCCATTCTGTTCTGTAGCACATACCTTAACATAAGAGTCACATGACTCCTGGCTCTCATTCAGCATGTCTCTCGCCTCCAAAACTGTGAACAAGTAAAATTACCAATTAATATATTTTAATAACTTTCTGGTCACATTAATGAATGATGTGTTCATGTACACAAAAATCAGGAAGTTTGTTCACATGGAAAATGTGCGCATGTGCTTCTGGACCATGGGGTACAAAATGTAGAAGCACTTCAAGCATATGTACCGAGAAAGCTCTTTTTCTTTTCAAATAACAAAGGACTGCCATGTTTAGCTTGCTGGATTCCTATTAACTCGCCCCCAAGTTTTTGCCTCTCATCGAAGCATGTGAATAACGAATGAGAGGCTGTCTGACGTGTGAAATAACAAGCTGTGAAAATGATTTGCAAGAAGCCATAAAGTATTTCCAGTGCCTGAAAACTAAAAAAAAAAAAAAGGAATTCAGCATGCTTTCTAGAAACAGCTCCAATTCCTGTGAGTAAATCAAGCCTTCATGAACTATTCTCAGCCCTTACCATTTCCAGCAAAAGGATTTTATTGTCATGGTAAAACACTAAATCAGAATCCAGTGTTTCCCTAGCTGAAAAAAGTACCTTGTCTGTGGCTGGGGGTAAGCTGTAGCTATCGTAAAGCTATCATATAATGCATATAATCTAAAAGAGTACACGTTTTACTAGTTATATTACTAGTCAGGCTGCATAATGTATAGCCTTCTGGCCATGGTGTGTAAAGAAAAGGTTAACATTTCCAGCAAAGAAATGTTAAATGAGCGGCCTTTGTGTTGAATGAAAGGATATGTTGTTGATAACACTTTTACAGATCCTAAGAAAAAATCTACCCATCTAAAGTGACCTGTATCTGGGGTGACCCATGTATGTTAGTGATGGGGTTTTTTGGTGACCTTTAGCTCCTCTTCAGCAATGCTTCATGACAAATGCTTCATGACAAATGTAAAACCAAAAAAATCATGTCAAGTCTTACTCCAATACTGCATGACAAAACATAGCTGAAAAAGAACTTTTAGAGGCCTTATTTGGTACTTGTATTGTTTGACAAGAACAAATACAGAGAGAAAAAACAGATTGGAATCCAAAGAGTAAATTGCCACTGACACTGAGAAATGCTGGGAAGGGTGTTTGGGTTTGGCTGGTATGGAACCAGATTAAACAACTTCCCTTTTGTGGATTAATGTGCCTACCAACTTAGGCACTCACTATCGTACTTTGAACAGTGCACTGTGCCATTTAACATTTATATGGTGTGAATCCAAGGCAGCCTTTTTTAACATTAACAATTTAAATTATGTTACTAATTATCATTACAAAAATGACTTGGTTAGGGTTATGCATTCAAAACTATATGGTTAGCTTTTGATGTGTAATAGTTTCCATAGCAGTTTATCAATAGTTCACTAGTCTCAAGCAAGAACACATTGTTTTATAGCCCTATATTTAACTGAAAACAATACAACATATCAAATGTTGAACTTTGAGCATACCAATTGAGCATATATATGTATATATATAAACACACACACACACACACAGAACTCACCATTGACAACAAGCACTTCATTCTGTGGGATGATTGAAAGCTTGAGCTGTCCTATGGAAAATGAGAGAAAGAGAATTATGATAAGTTAATAAAATAAAATTTTCAAGCCTAGCTGAGTTTAGCATAAAAAATGTTTTTTGAGGGTTTATGTGAAGGACTATTTCTTGGCAGCAGTGACTTCCTGGTCACAGATGTGAATGAGAACTATGAGGGAAGCTGCTGCAGTTGTTAAACAGACATGCACTATAACTGCTGCTTCCATAAAACATTAAAGAATTCAGAATTCAACTGTGAGCTGTAGATGTAGTTTTTGCATTAGTTTTAATCAGGAGCTCTCACCATCTATCAGTAGCGCCCATAATAAGATGTTAATCCAAGGAACTGAATGCAGGCAGAAAGTTAAGAATTTCCTGGCTGTAGATTCGTGTTTCACAGACGTGAGCACAGCATCAGCATTCTCATTCAGCTCCCACATAAAGTCATAAGTATATTTTACAAAAAATCTTTAACTGTTCTGCAGCTGATGTATAAATTCGACACAAATCTCAAATGTGCTTTAAGGTTGTCATCACTATGTTGAAATCAACATAATGAAATACCACACTAACCTTTTTTTTGTGTTTGAAATCTATTTACAAGTCTAATACCTGGTAAAGATTAAACAGCCTCCAGGGTCTGATAGCATTTCTGAGTGTGTGGTTGTGCATGTGCTGCAATTTGTGGCTGCAACTTTTTCTCAGTTCAGTTTTTAGCACTAAGTTACAGTCACCGTACCTTTGCGTGTATGCCTGTCTTCGTCCACCACTGTCACTTTCTGCCTACAGGGGGGGTTTTTTTTCTCTCTCTCTTCTTTCCTGTAAGCTTCCGCAACTCTAGGAGATTTGCTAGCCATGTTGACATGGCCAATGCTAACATCTCCTTTGTGCTATTTTTAATTAATCCTCCTCATAAAAGCGCAGTCTAAAGCTAAAATGAGGGTGCCTCGTTGTGTGATAACGCCGCTGGCACTTCAGAGCTGGGGTACAAGAGATGTTTGTCGTTCCCACACTAAACTTGGCATGGTTTTGTGCTCCTGGCCGCAGTGGAAGAACAAAGTGAAAACCCTCTGAGAAATATCTTCCTGGTCTGAACAGGCCTTATACAAAAAGTAGTCGTGCAGCAGTCCCCAAAGTACCAAACTTAACCTACTGTATATGTCCTGACAGCTGTGAGTTTGAGGTCATAGAAAACATAGAATTACATCAGAAAGTGTGGGTTAATTTCAAGAAAATATTTCATTAAAAACCGATCTAATTATATATAATCAATGTAATAACACATTGGCACAGGATTAAAATTTTTCTTGGTTTTACAATCTGAAAATGTCAGTTTGTTGTTTCAGTGATCAATCAATCAATTCATATGACATAAATAAAAACATATGAAAGTGTATGAGTGTTCTTTTTAAATAAAAAGTCTCTATCTAACATGGATCAAATGATAAAAATGAAATGAAAAATAGTAATAATATACTGTTCAGTGTTACGGTCAGCTGTGTGACAGGCAGGAGAGGGACCCAAAATGCAGGACTGAAACAGGATGGAACTTAACTTCAGCTTTATTGCTGAGAACAGAATTTCCAGAGTTGGACGGGAGCAGCAGCACAAACTAGGAAACAACTCAAAATTAGGATACAGACAGATGCGAGAGTGCACAGCGGACAGGGAGCCATAGATGACAACGAAGCGACAAAGAACTGATGAGAACACAGACAATATACACACACACAGGTAACAAGAGTAACACGGTAACAAGAGGGGAGTGGAAACGGCTGGGGAAAACAGGTGGACAGAATCACACTAACAAGACAAGGGGAAGCCAAACTGAACACAATACACATAATACAAGACACTAATAAAATAAGACAGGAAGTGGCAAACACTGGGACAACGACAATTGTACATCCAGACTTGACACCAGGACAGCAAGGTAAACAAACACAGAGGCGCAGATGACTTCACACAAGAGGGGCTAAGGAGAAAACACAGAGACAGAGACGACAGTAGGGTGGAGTGACTCAGAAAGGAACAAACACATAGTGAGGAACTAAGAGAAGCTCTAGAAATCATAATATCAAATGGCAAAGAAAATAAACTAAAACAACAATCTTCCCGAAACCAAACATAAAAAATTCAAAAAGCTACCAAACTTAAAAACACCGGGCAAAAGGCCCACGACAGTTTAATATACAGACAGTATATAAAAGATGGATGTAGCCATCAGCACCCACTGGTTAGTAAGGTCCCATTGTGAAGCGTTTTCACTGTTGCCATTTGGCTGTCAGAAACCTGACGTGACAAGCAGGTGTCACAGTACCAAACACCCAATGATTTGCCCACTAAAAAGTGAACAGGTGAGACTGAAAGGGCTACAGGTGCAATAAATTAGTGATGAGGGTGGGTGGAAAATGCCAGGGTGAGTGACTGATTGGCGGGGAGTTTTAAACACCTCTTTACAACTCCTTCCCTCTTTTGGAAGACACTGTTACTATTGTGCTACGCCTTGCCAACTAAATATTAAACTCTAAGCATGACGAGAAACCATGACTTAAGACCAAGTACAGCTTAAGCTGGCCCAAACAGCACGAGTGAAGAAATTCAGCATCTGTGGATCTGTAGTTCAGGTTGTGTCCAGTAAGACCTGAGCTGCCTAGGTAAGTCCACATTCCTTCACATGACTGGTGACTAGTATCACTGAGCATGGTACGTGCAGGGCTGCACTGTGGATGCCCCTAGATTGTCATCAAATGATTAGCTTATTGCTTATTAGCAGATTGGTTCAGTGACCATGACACAAGATATGGATCTGACTAAAGAATCACGGGACACTGGATACTTACAGGGTGGCAACTTGTCAGTCACAAGGCAGGCCCACTCAAGAATTTATAAAATGAACATCCTGTTGAAAACCCACTTAGATTTGAAATGAGTAGGCTAACTGAGATCATGGAGAAAGGGAGTGTTTACCCAAAGACTTCTATGCAAGACGTAACAAAACATAATAGGGGTTCAAGCAACATTAGTTCCTGGTTCTTGTTATGGATACGTCAATCTTCTCGTTTCCTAGTATGTACATCCTCACTGTCCTTGCCTCCTTTTCTTCTGTCCCTTTCACCATAGATGCGATAGGAGGAGGTGAAGAAGAGACTCCAAGAGAGAGGAGTAGAGGCAACAGCCATTAAAGAAAAATGAGAGACTCTTGCAATAGAGCCATAATTTTAAAGTGATGTCAGTATATAGAATGTGACACTACTGCCTTATCTGTCCTTTGTTTTGTTGCAGTCTGCTGCCACAGTATTTTATGATATCAGATGAGACTGAACATGAACGGTGTTCATAACAACAAGTGTCTGTGAGTGTGTGCACTCACAGACACTTTCTTAGATACATCTATTCAGTTGCTTGTTAATGCAAATAACCTTGCCACAAAAAGTAAGGAAATTTGTGTTTGATTATTTCGTTCTTGTAACAGTGGTTCTTTGCAATAAATTTTATATTGTTGGAAAGCCTGTTTATTTCCCTTTAAATAGTGCCACATTTGTAAGGAAAATGCATTTGTGGGTTGAGCAGCTGAGTTCAATATGTGAGCTGCGCCCATGAAAAACTTGCCAAATCTTCTCTCTCTTCTTCTCTCTCTTCTCTGGTTAAGCTGCTCTTTGGCCAGCTTAACTGTTCATCCAATCCGATTCAAACCTGGCAGGTACACTGCTTTTACAGGTGGCAAAAAATGTAACTAATACTTCCTTGTTGCTGTTAGCAAAATTTGTGTAGATGCTGCTTTAGACCTGAGTCACCACACACAAGGCACTGTCAAACCATTTTTATCCACAGCGCCTTCTAAAAGCAGCGGAAAGGAGCTGTCTCCTCACTGTAGGGCTTCACCAGGAAGCTGATGACAGCAAAGATGGCTTGCAGCAAAGGACTGTAAAAGCTCTGTTAGATTACAGTACTTGCTAATAAACAGTTGCTATCAAGATAAACGAGCAGGACTTGAGTTAATGTCTTTAAGGTTGTAGGACATGATACAAAATAACTCCTTTAACATAAAATAGGTTAATAAAGACTCTAACAGTGGGCAAATTAAATCTTATTTTGGTCACCAGGTTTGGACACCATAACAATATATTTTTTTTCTCTTCTAACCTTAACTGTTTCAGGTTTGCAGCACTTATACTAATGTTAACATGAAGCTGATGTTTTATACACATTTAGGTGAGAAAAAAGGGGGTCTATTAAAAGGAAGTCCAAACCAATATCAGTTTAAAGAGGTATGAAAATCTAGTGCTTCTAATGTTGTTTAATAGGCGTTCATGTTTGTACAGAAACATGCTGCTTCTGCTGTACTTTAAAATGCAGTGAGTGATACAATGGAACGTGTTCTGTATTATCAAAATATGACTCTAATAGAGTAACTGAAACATCACCTAACATAAAGAAAATCCAAAACCAAGAGGCACTAAGGAGAAGAACAGAGCTGTCCTCACAGAAAGCACATCGACTGTCGGGGCAGGATGTCGACATTTTGGAAGCAGAGGTTACAGCCTGTGAGATGCGAAGTGACTTAATCGAGCGTAGCAGATGAGACAGCACACAGTGAGTCAGTATGAGCACAAGTGAAAACACTCGACACATAAGCACGCATGCAATTCCACTCCAATACACTTTACTATGTACTGTAGCCATCAAACTAACCCTGTCATCTAAAAATAATGTCTCTGTACTATGTTCTCTATTAGGAGTCTATGCAGTTTGAGGTCAAGAAAAGATCATGGTTTTGATCTTAATTATTGAAGAAGACAAGCCCATCGCCCTGTGAAGTTACGCCTGGTACAGCAGCTCTGTTAACACATCTGATGGGTTAGGTTTTTCTGGATTTCATGGATAGCATGCTAAAAACAGATGGGAACTACTCAATACCAGCTAGAACTGGTGGGTATTTAGTTTTCTAGGTATTTGACCTGACAATGGTGCTAAAGGACTCAATAAATAAAAAAATAATAATTCTGACGGTACTTTTCTGTGTTCAGAAGTCCATCAATCTTGACAAGAGCCCCAGCACCACTGGCTGAAATTAGTGGCTATAGACACATCTGACCACCTCTGCACATATTGAGGATTATTTGGAATGCAAATTTCAAATTTGGATTCATCCCTCCAGAATTCCTGTTGCCACTGATTTTCAGTCAAGTTCTTGTGTAATTTAACATACCTCAACATTTTCTCTGTTTCCCTTCCTTAAGAATAGCTTCTTGGCAGCCACCCTTCCACTGAGCCACCCTTCTGATGAGGCTTCATCAAACAGTAAATGGATCAGCTGAAGGGCCAGATGCATCTCTCAGGTTCAGCATCGAGTCTTTGCTGCATTTTTTCCTGTTTCTTAAGGAAATAACTTTCAGATGCTGTTCATCTGCTGCAGTTAATCTTTTAGGCCTGCCACTTCTTTTGAAATTAGGGCTGGCTTGAGACTTTTGTGCAGTACTGTAAATACAGCTGACTTAAACTGAATATATTACTGTGATTCCTTTAAAGATCCTAAGAGAATGCGCACTCCCTTTTTCTTCATCCACTGCTTTGGCTCTTTAGATATGCAATGAATGCACCCTCGGGTGGCAAAGATCTTCTGCAGTTCTGCAGCCGATGTGCATTGAAGGATTTAGAGCAGGAATTTAAAATGCCAGGCTTGTTCAGGTGAAGGTTAGGAGAAAACAAGCTCTCATTGTTATAGAGATGCCAACCCGACAACCTTTACAGAAAGAAAAAAGTCTTTAATTAAAATAATACAGCACAATAAAAGGTCTAGAATGAGGCTTTTTGTAGTCACAGTAAAAACTAATGAGTCTCCTTAACAATAAATGTATTCAGCACATTGCAGCAGCAGTGAAGGTAACACTAAAAGTAATTAGGCAGGAAAGAATAAAACACAAAACCCAGAAAATATTTATTAAATTGACTACAAAGAAAAAGACTCTTGTATAATACAGATTCACAGTGCTATAAAAATCCACACTATTACCAAACTCCAGACACTGTTCATTTAAATGTAAATTAACAAATAACTTCACTAGAATCTTTGTGTAACTTCTACTGTTTGCGCCACTCCACCAAGGACAAAGGTAGACTTGCAGGAAGTAAAAACAGTAATAGACAGAGAAGATATTTAAGTTTTTTGTTGTTGTGCAAAAAACAGTATTTTTTTTTGGCTAGGCAATATGTTTGATATCATTAATATGAAAACCAAAACTCACACCAAAGACTTAAAATACTATAAGACAAATGTAATTAGAGAAAACACATTTAGGGAGCAAGACAAAGATTAAAGGTATAAATTAAAAAAAAAAAAGATGTGAGACACTAATACTGATACTGACAAGCGGGTTACTCCCTATCTCACTTCTCCCCTGCTGAGCCTGTCCAATAACAGACCATGAGTAGAGCAAAGTCAGCAATAAAGTTTTACTCATAAATTGACTACTAAATTTACACACACCAAAGCACACAGACTTTCTAAGCTACCCTTTCTGAGGTACTTTTAGGACATCTTGCACACACTGCATACAAGCCCCTAACCATCGAGGGCCTTCGTGGAGTAATATCTGCGTAAAGAATTTGTCGTTAGTCAATGCAGTCCATTCTTCCCTCCCTATAGTTTCTGCACAACAACAAAGAATATTTTCTACCACTATGCTTAAAAGTTTGCAAGGTATTCTTTTCATGAAATTCTTCTCCTTTTGTCCTTCAACGTTAGTTTCGGTGATTGCGACCAGTAAAATGAATTTTAACTTTATCCATTCCCAAAAGGGCACGGGCTTATCCGCATGCCGCTTTGATAAGGTCACATGTAGGGCCTCCTTCTGGCGACGCATCCTATTTGGGCATCAACACCACCACGTCTGTGTCAAGGAAAGCACTCCGCTGTTGTGCACTGACACTAGAGGGGTTTTGTTTTTTTTTTGCTTTGCCTTTCTGTCCTGCAGACAAGTAGTTCTTGGTCACCCAGATCTTCCCTTGACTTCCACGGTCACACTTAACTGAAATTTCTTGATGAAACTTTTGGCATAAGATTTTTCAAGGATCTTTATATTTTTATGGACCGCCACTGCTTTGAAGGAATCACTTAGCCTCATTTAAAGTTGCCTGTCAGGCTTACATAAGACCATGGCTGTTAAGAGCTGCTACATTTTCAATTAATGAAAATGAAAAGCAACAGTATTTGGGAAAAGCCATAATGCATAATTTAATGCATAATTTAATGCATGTTTGTTGTAGTGCTTCTTTTGAATACACTACAGATTTTTAAAAAATGTATATTATGCTGCCACTAGGAGAAAAAGAAAATCAGGTTTTGATCCTTAAAGATGCCCTTGCTTTTTGTACTCACTCAATTCAGGAATTAACTGAACAGAGAAAAGGCCATATGCCAGCTAATGAAAAGGTTATGTCTCTGTGTGTGTGTGTGTGTGTGTGTGTGTGTGTGTGTGTGTGTGTGTGTGTGTGTGTGTGTGTGTGTGTGTGTGTGTGTGTGTGTGTGTGTGTGTGTGTGTGTGTGTAGATCCTTGTTATTTTCTACCTCCCCCTTGTTCCCATTGCCTTAATAGGCTTTGCTGCTTATTTGTTACATTTACATATGAAAACCTGCACCCCAAGATCATCCGGTAATGCCAGGCCAAGAGACACTGACAGTTAAAAGGAGCAAGACAAGAGAACAGAGGTAATCCCTGTTCTGTAACATCTTCTGTGAGAAAAGGAACCATTCTGAAAAGTTTGGAAACTGCTGCGTATGGGATTTAAAGTTTTCATCTGGGGAGACTGCCAAATCATCCCATTTGATCCAAGGGGGAACAAAGAGCAGATTTGATGAGACACACAAGGTGTCCTCTCGTTTCTTCACTGAATTTCTTTTAACAGGCTTGTTATATAACATCCAAGGAACTCTTCTTCCGGGTCAGTTGCCAAAACCTCTGAATTGGAGCTCCTGCTGCATTATCTAATCAGTGCTTTAGATCAATTTTATTGTCTCCATTGAATCTACAGAGAGAGGCACCATATGCCTCAAATGCCAGTATGTCCTGAAAGACAGAACTGCATTCTTCAACAGGTCATCAGGTCTCCAGGAATTTAGTATCTGAGAGACAGCACATTTCATATTTCTAAAAGACCTTGGCACGTGTTTGGTGTTCTGAAATGCTCTGTGCACTTTGCAACAAAGGAACTTCCATTTGTTATACACAATCATTGCAAGACTCTATTCTGAGGAAGTGACAAGAGATAAATGCTTCACCAGGCCAGTAAGGAAAACACCAAAGCGTGTGTGCGCAGCGGGCAAAGCCACAAAATATAAAACTGTTGTAATTTGGGGAATAATTTGTTCAAGTGCATGATCACCATTTTTTCTAGTATTCAGCCTAATACAGCCTTCATTCCTGCACTTGTGTTATTCTATGAGATTTTTTTGCTTAGCTAAAAACAGCGGAGATATGGTAGACACCTCCCAGAAGTAAACAGTTCCAACACAAACATGGAGCAACAAAAATTAGAGCTAGAGCATCCACAGAGACCATGTTAGCATTTAACCAGAAGCGCCTGTCAGTGACGCAATGACTCAGTCATACTAGAGTAAAAACAAAACAGCAGTCTCCTTGCAACAAGAAAAAAAACAGTGGTTGCCTGGTGGCTGCAGTGAAATTTTTCACAATTAGCAATTCATTTCAAGTAGTTGCAATGACCAGCTCTTAAGCGACTGCAAGACGATTGCACAGGTCAACTGGTGGGAGGCAACCTGTCACCAAACTGTTGCAGTTTGACTTGGACTAACTGCAATCACTCTCACACAGATGGGCGAAGGCTTGCAAATAAATGACATCTGATTAATAAACATAGACAGACTGCCACCACGTTGCTATCAATCTGAGTCAGTCTGCGCCACTAAGCACAAGTTGTCTGGAACACATCTTTTTGCAACTCAATTCAACTGGTTGTGAACTGGTTTTATTCTGGTTATATTCCTCTACAGAAGCAGCAAGTTTGCTACGTAACTATGCCATCCTGCCACAGGTAAATTTCTGAATTTCTGTTTCAAATCTGATGCTTTTTAGACTTTTTATCAAGATCTTGATGCACCAAAGTGGCTCTGAAGTTAGCAGCTGACTGAGAGTAGTCCACAGACCTGATCTGCATCTTTGAAGTGACCATTTCAAAGACAAGAAGATTGCAAGTTCATTGCACACGGTCACAATAATTTTGGTCATGCCAAGGTATCCAACCACTGTTTTCCACTGTAGCATTAACCAGTGAAATGTGTTGTCTTGTCTCTTTTAATAGACCTAACCAAGTAGTTCTGTCACCTAGACCTAGCAGCAAGTGAGGCTACAACTAAAGTGTAAAACTGACCAAAGAAAGTGTAAATAACTGGACCAGTGTGGGATTCAAGCTGTAGTCTCTTGTGAGGAAGAGATGACTCATGCCTGCGCCACCACCCCCTGCCTCCTAAGATGCACTTCAATGCACTTTCAAACTGATAGCACTACAATTTGTGTTACAAATAAATACCACCTTTAGCTCAAAACTTAAACTGTTACCTAAGATTTTCCATCAATCTCGTGTTACTTTCTGTAGGAGGAGCACCTATACACTTCACTGCAAATCTGAGATGCCTTCTAAATAATATCCTTTTAAAATACAGTTTATTTTAAAGCCACGCAGAAACTCTTCTTTCTTTACTCCTCCTTTGTTTTGTTTTTTGTTCTTCCCTTCTCTCCCCTTCCACTCTTAATCTATAAATGTGACTCATGCATTTCCTTAAGCTGCAGTAAGTGGTGCACTGGCTGTCAAACAAAGAGGCACAAAAGAAGTCAGTGAAGAAGAAACTTAGGTAAAACCGCTCAAGTCAGTAGTTACACATAAAAACCTTTAAAATCACTTAAAGTTTCAGATTAGGTGCCAAAAAAATGCAGCTGCATTGTAGCTGGCAGTAGCTTGTGTGTGTGTAAAGTTGTTTCATTGGTTTGTTTTGTGTTTTACAATCCCCCCAAACAGTCTTAAGCGACAAGAATAACTGGTAAAGGAGGACAGCAGAAGAGGCCTCAGTCTGCTGCTGCAAAATGTCCAGCATTATCAGAGGAGGATATCATGGACTTCAGTTTGGAAAGGAGAAAACTTTACTACTAATAACCAACAAATGCCCAAGGGGAAGAGAAAGCATTAGGTCCTCACATTATCCGTGGATGAAATTCACTGTTTGGCAGTGAAAAATCTTCCTGTAAGGGGTCCACAGGCACATTCTACCAAACAATAGAAGCTTTCTGAAAGAACTCGAGCTCATGGCCAAATCTGACCCACTTTTGAAAGGGCACATTGTCGGGATGAACTCAGTGAGAGCCCAGATGAAAAGATCATGCATTCCCTAACACAAAACTGCAAAAATCATAGTAATGATACTTTTACTTTTTTTTTTTTTTTTTTTTTTAGATGAAGTGTCTAATATCAGGTGATCCGAGCATTTGGTTCATTTTGTGTCATTCTTCCGAGAACTAAATATCACCTCTCAAGACTACACAGGTCTTGCATATGAGAGGGATGTTTGTTTAGGGTGTGATCATTGTAATAAGTTACTGTAAGTGTAAGATAGGTGGCTCTGTTATTCATGCCTGAGAGGGATGCAGACAGTTTTAAGAAGTGATCAACCTTCATCAGTTGGAGATGGACAAAATGGTGAAGAAATATTTCTCCCATATTGGCTTCTCTTCATTGGTTCCTTGTTACATCCAGAATTGAATTTAAAATCCTTCTCCTCACATACAAGGTCTTGAATAATCAGGCCCCATCTTATCTTAAAGACCTCATAATACCATATCACCCCAATAGAGCACTTCAAACTCAGACTGCTGGCTTACTTGTGGTTCCTAGGATACTTAAGAGTAGAATGGGAGGCAGAGGCTTCAGCTTTCAGGCCCCTCTTCTGTGGAACCAGCTCCCAGTTTGGATTTGTGAAACAGACCCTCTCTATTTTTAAGATTAGGCTTACAATGACTGTCCCTCCATGAGTCTGGTACTGTCGGAGGTTTCTTCCTGTTATTTATTTAGGCCACCACTGCTGTTTACTTCGCAACTTTTTTAATTTGAACCTGAGTGTGGCATAACAAGAGGGAAGACAAACCGTACATCACCCCAAATATATATCGAAATGAAGATAATCACAGAGATAAGGAGGCTTCAGTTGGGCAGAATTGTTGGTGTATGCCACAGGAGAAGAAGATTCACTTTCTGTGATCAGCTGTTGAAGATAAGTGGATGTATCAAACTATCGTTTTACAGTAAAACATCTTCCACTAACAGTAATTTGTGACATTAGCATCCACCCAAATAATATAATCCTCCATTTTCTATCCAACTCAATTTCATGTTGAAACATGTAAACATGGTCCATAATTACCGGCTCACACACATCCTGCTAGGACATATCTGAGTAGCTGCCTTAACTGGAGAGCACTTTACGCATATGAATTGATAAGCTGTCTGAACTGTCAGATTGTCAGGTTCCTCTGTGATCAGGGTCATGACTGTCTGCTTTCAGAGAGGATGGTTTACTGTCGAGCAGGAGAGCATCTAATATTTCCTGCCTTTCATGTTTCCTAAAACAATTTTCCCTTGTGTTTTGTGGGAATTTTGATCATTTTGTCAGAGAAAGTTGTAGGTACAGCATTTGGTTTCAGTCGTTGCTTATAGTCAGCTGCATTTATGAACTCTTCTAGTTCACTAACTAAATGCATCAATGCACTGGGAGGTAAGTAGAGGAAGCATAATCTGGGGTCTTTTTGAAGTGATCTTCGTCAACAAGCACTTTCCCACTCCTTTCTGTTTCTTATAAACAGGAAAGCTGTGAAGACTAACATCACTGACTGGAAATTACAACCTAAAGCAACACAGTGTGTCTGTTTTTTCATACTTTCACATTCTCATTCATTAGGAATTCCCACTCTGTAATGATAAGTCTGAACTACAACCAACCACTCGGTGTATTGCCATATATCTGTTGTTAATTTCCACAAAATGAATGGATATGTTGATATCATTAAAAGATATCAGCAGAAACTATAGGGGTTTGCTGGACAAAAGCTATTAATGGACCATATTAAACAATGAAGTTAACACTTGGCTGACGCAATGGCTTCTCCTCCAGAGGTCAGCCCAGTTCTTTCTCTTAAAAAGAAAACAGACAGATATGACCTGCTTTCCTCCTTTTATCTGAAATATCAGCAGTTCTCTTGTGCAGTAAAGCAATTGTTATTTGTACTACAACTACATGAGAATTTCACAGTAAAAATATAAAATTCTTTGATGTTTCACTACAAAGATATAGTACTAATCTTCGGCTTGGTCTTTAAAGTCAGCCACAGTTGGAACTTGCCTTCCTGCTTGCACACCCACACCTGCATCGCAGGCATAAAATACAAAAGTCACCCCCACAACTTTAACCACACCCCTGTAATACCCTATCCATATTAATTTACTCTATACTGGCTGATAAATACTGGATAATGAATGAGGCTTTAGTCTCTGTAAACAGTGCAGGTCCACCCTCCTCCGGTTTGGATAATACCCCCCATAAATGATTCAAGGTGTCATCAGATAAAGAGGAGAAGCCTCATTACCAGACTAAAGGATATGTTGCTATATCTGAGCCCACTTGTTGCTGCGCATAATATGCTTGTCATCTTAGGCACACTGCAGCATTGAATGCCTCTGGTGTTAGACACGGTGACACACTTTTTATAAAATGAACACAACCCTTTACCACCAATGTGGCAGATAAATAAGACATCCAGATAAGTAAGGTAGATAAACACTGATAGAGACAGACTCTTTTACAGTCTTTTACTCAATGGTATTGTGGATTTATGCCAACAGCATTTTACCAAACTATCACATTATCAGTCTAAACCTACAGTATCAGTCGGTATTTCAAAGAAAATGAATTTACCTCACCATTGGTGCAGACAAGGAAGGATGATGTCTCTGGAGAGTTGGCACGGGGCTTCCGCAAGTAAACTCTGAGACAGGTCATCTTGGAGAGAGCATGCTAGCTGCTACTGTAGACAGGGTAGTTTCAGTAAAAGAAGAGAGAGAAACCTGATCCCTGTTTGCTCGTGTGTCTGTGTGTCTGCATGCAGGCAGTCAGACAGACTGAGCAACATATCTTGAGTCTTGAGCCTTTTTATATATATATATATATATATATATATATATCATCATCAAGGACATCAAGGACATCAAGGACAGCTCACACCCTGGCTTTGACCTGTTTGACCTGCTGCCCTCTGGCAGGCGCTACAGGTGCATCAAAGCCAGAACAAACAGACTCAAGAACAGTTTCTTCGCCAGAGCAATCACCACCCTGAACTCATACACTCACCCGCTGTAACTGTGCAATATTATATTATTCATACTGAACAATATCTGACATTCCTATATTGTGTAATATCCAGTATTCATTCACTAGTGCAATATTCATTCACCAAGTGCAATATTCATCATCTTCATTATTATATGTATACACATATTTACTTTTCTTACAATGTACAGATGCACCAATGTATGTATATATTTTTATACATGCTATTTTTTGTATATTTTACACATTGTTTATTTCTGTATATCTCTTGATTATATTGATCATACTAGATTATAATATTTTCATAATATTTTTATTTTAGAGAGTTTGATTTTCTGTTACATGGCACTGAACAGGAGTGGCCCTCCAATCTCATTGTACATCCTGTATAATGACAATAAAGGCATTCTATTCTATTCTATTCTATTCTATTCTATATATATATATATATTCAGACTTTTTAAAAGTGACCTTGAGCAATAGTTCTCTGAGCTTTGTGAGGGTCTCACAGTTTTTCTTTGGACATTGGCTGCTTTTTCACTCATTTTCCAGTTCTTGTACCTGACCATTTTCACAGGAGGTTCTTTTTGTTTGTTAAGCCACTCACACTAACCTATGAATCATTCAAGCATAAAAATGAGACCTAACTCAATGGATGAATCAGTGTTGAGCCTACATGTAACAGAGAACCCAGCAAAGAACCAATTTTAAATTCTCTTTATCTTTAGGCACTTTGTTACTCTCAGCCTGTCACAAAAAATAATATGTTCTGATTCTTTTAGTTGAATCTATTAAAAATGACAAAAATAACAGTTTGACAGAGAAAATAGTATTTTTGTGCCGACAAGGTGATTGCCAAAGAGCCATTAGCTAAAAATCAGGCATATCCAGTATGGTGTGTCCTTAAAAAATTGAAGAAACTGGAAGAAGTGGCAGGCCTGAAAAACAGATGAACAGCATCTGAAAGTCATGTTCATAAGAAGCAGGAAAAAATCCAACAAAGACCTGACACAGAGCATGAGAGATGCATCTGCCCTTCAGTTGATCCATCTACTGTTCATCGAAGCCTCATCAGAAATGCTGTCAGTGGAAGGGCGGCTGTCAAAAAGCTATTCTTAATGAAGGGAAACAGGGAGAACAGACTGAGGTATGACAAATTACTATCATCCAAATTAATCTAAATAAGCATCAGATTTTGATCAGCCATTGAATATATATATATATATATATATATATATATATATATATATATATATATATATATATATATATATATATATATATAAACTAGACACAGATATACATAGAGACATGCACATGTTTGACTTATATGGACTGGTCTGGTACATAATGGTTTAGCACCATTTGCGGATTTGGAGACATATGTGTGACATTCACTGTACTTGTCAGCTGTCAGATGGATTTGACAAATGCTGACATACAAGAGTATTAAAAAAAAATGTGAGAGCCAAGGTTACGATTAGAAAAGCCTGCTCAAATTTGATCCCAGAGATAAAATTAAGTTTTTCACTATTTTTTTTACTTATTTTTTGGCATAACATGTATTTTTAATTTAAATATTAAAGATATTTTTCCCACTCAGTTCAAAATAATTAAATGGCAGTTTTCAATGATGAGAATCAGGCAGAACAAAAGCAACAGCTGCCTCTAGAGCAAACAACAAAAAAAACAAATAAAACATGTTTTAATACCCTGATTAAATAATCACTACAGGGGCACTGTCAAATAGATAAAACTAATCCAATGTTGTGTTTGTATGGAAATAATCCAGATTACTTTGGCAGCATGACTTAACACACCTTTGGGTGAAATGTGACACGACAGCAATGGCCACAGCACATTGTTTTGACATCGTTCCCAGTGCCAGTGTACCAGTAACCGAGAGATGAACTTTCCACATTAATCCCGATTACCAAGCGGACCACCCGCCAAGAAGGCCCCCAAATCAAACTCTATTTTAAAGGCGATGAAAAAAATGATCTGGTTAATGGATTTTCTGTCGCCTAGAGCACACAATGTTTGAACAGACATCAAATTCAAAAACAGCAAGTATTGTACACACAGCATGGTCACAAAGATAGAAAGAGCTTAGAAACTACTTTGACAAAAACGATATCAGTTATCTTTCTCCTGCCTCTTGTGCCTTCCTCAGGACTCTAAAAAAGGCATGAACAGTTTCCCTTTTCCTCTTATTCTGTCCACCCAGAAAAAGCCCCTTTTTGGTGGGGGGGGGGGGGGGGGGGGGGGCCTTATCAGTTACAGTGAAAGAAAAACAAAGGAGTTCTCTGAAACCCATACAGTGTTTTTCCCTGAAAGGGAAGATGGTCAGATAATGCTGCTGTGGAATGGCCTGTTTGGGGTGGGGAGTGGGCTTCCACATGTCACTCTCTCACAAAGAAAAAATACACGCACTATGTTTGCAGCTTTCAACAGAAATAAATAACGGACTATTCAAACTCCCAAAAGTCCACTCTACCCTCTTTATGTCAAAACACACAAGTTGCACAAATCATCTCCAGTATATTCTGCTTTATTGAATCTGTGCTCCAGCATAGCACACTGGAGAACAGTTGTACACCTTTTTTCATTTTATCATCACACAATTTCACCGCTTATTTCTCCGACTGCAATGCTATTTTTTTTTGTTTCTGGGATTTCACTTTCCTTTAATATAATCTTTATATCGTGCATAGGGTTTTGCACATTTTCATTAATGCACTTCTGCTTCATGTGAATATTTGAATTTTAAAAAATTTTGAAGTTAAATATTAGTATTTTCCATGAACTTTCAACTAGAGCAATCCAGAAATAATTTAAATATTTTTTTACAGTCTGTCAAGCTAACACTCTGTATCAAGCCCTAATGTACCATGACCTGAGTGCAGCAGTAGAGTTTTCAGTCCTTAGATGGCCACTATCACAAGCCACAAGTTGTGTGTCAAAACCACAGCAGCCTGATGATTAGATGTAACAAGCATTTCTGAGTGTCCATAAGGCCGATGCTCAGGAAGTGCAACAGAATGCCACAGAGTTTGTGCAAAGCAGAGAAATATGAGGAAGGGGCAATATCAGGTCTGAGTGGAAGAAGAAGGTAAAGGCAAGGGAGACTTAATTAAGATGGGAGAGATACGTAAGCGAGAGCCACACATGCTCCCTGAAGAGATGAATTTTCAATTTGCACTGGAAGATTGGAGATGACTGTGCAGTTTTGACTGCAGGTGAATTCCATCTTTGTTGAATCAAAAGACAGAAGACTACAAGCAGAGATCTTCAGGCTGCCACAGGGACAGCTAAGCACCTGTTGGTGGCAGATTTGAGCGCACGGCTTCTAACTCATTCAGTGAGTAACACCATTAAATCTATTAAAAACACACCAGCAACAATGCTGAAGACAGTATAGGTTTTCATTTAAAGGTCCTACTAATAGTTGGATCTATATATATATATATATATATATATATATATTAGGGCTGGGACTTTAACGCGTTAATTTCGATTAATTAATTACGGGGAAATTAACGCGTTAAAAATTTTAACGCATTTTAATCGCACTTTGCACCGTGGAACGTTTCTCAGTGCACGAGTTCCCGGCATACAGATTATATCGACGCACAATGTCCAAATTAGGGGCCGCATCCTGCGAAGGACCCGGCCCACGTCTTTCGCAGCCCACGAAGACCACAAAGGCCGGAAGTGAGCGGCTAGCCTTCATATCAGCTGCCGTCACCTCTGCGTAGCTCATGTCGCCTAGCAACCGTGAGTGCGAAGCACAGCTGTGTAAAAACAGCTGGTTAAACGGAGAACGAACTTTTTCTCCTTTTTGTGGTTTAATTTTAAGTCTTTAATTCAAAATAAGCTGTTAAAACAAGCATAACACATTTCAACATCAAGGAATACAGCTGAGAGAATGATTAATTTCCAACTATAACAAGTGAGACATTAATGTTGAATAAAACTATCCAGTTATGATGCTTAACTTTAATTTCAGGTGTTTGCTTATCACAGGAGCACTTCCACCCTTCATTGGTCTGTGTAGTAGACTGGTGGGAAAATGAACAAAATTTTGAAGTTTAAGCTTATGTATATTGATTTATTCATCAACTAAACTTAAATTAATATTTCTCATGTCAAATATTGAAATGCGATTAAAATGCGATTAATTTCGATTAATTAATTACAAAGCTTGTAATTAATTCGATTAATTTTTTAATCGAGTCCCACCCCTAATATATATATATATATATATATATATATATATATATATATATATATATATATATATATATATATATATAAAAGATTAATTTATTCACAGTGATGACCTGACCTTGCACTTTTTTTCTCCAAACAGGAAGCCTGAACCATATTGGGACAAGAGGGTTGAGTGTTAAATTATCAGCTACAATGGGGGAAATAATTATCTCATCACCTGCTAAATTTGTAAGTTTGCTCACTTCCAAAGAAATGAGCAGCATCTAACCTTAATGGTAGTTTCATTTTAATGGAGAAAGACAGAATATCAACTGAAAATCCAGACAAAAACCCATTGCATCAAAGTTTTTAATTGATTTGCATGTCATCGAGAGAAATCTGATCCCCATGAAATAATTTAATCCCAAAGCAACTGATGACTTAATAATTGGTGGAGAAACCCTTGCTGGCAAACACAGAGGTAAGACGTTTCTTGTGGTTGGTCCCCAGGTTTGCACACACCTCAAGAGGGATTTTGGCCCACTCCTCTTTACAGAAACTCTCTAAATCTTTAGGTTTCTTGGCTGCTGCTCGGCAATTCTAAGCTTCAGCTCTCTCCACAGGTTTTCTATAGGATTAAGGTTTGGAGACTGGCTAGTAACTAGGTAACAAATAACAAATGAATAAGTAACACATAAAATACTCCAAAACTGGAGCACAGGTTAAATTATTGAATAGGCTACACCACACAGCAATCCATATTATTATTTGTCACAAAAAAAAAACGGCAACAACCTCACAAACATGGTCAAGAGGTCCAGTCCAGTGACTTGAATTTGCTAAGGTGAGGCTAGCAGACAAGTGTCAATTCCATACCTAAGTTTGAAACTGCTTTTATTAAACTCTGATTATTATCATGATAACTTGGACTTAATTCACTCATTGACTTATTTTATAAACGGATAGGTATTCTGAAGATTTACACTGATCAAGACTGTTTGAAGAAACAAACTGTGGAACAGCAGCAGCCAACAGAAGTATTTGAACTGTGTTTGTATTAGTCGATTGTATGCTTCCACACTCTTGGAATCCATTGATACTCTATTCAGCTGTAGTCTTGGTTTCCTGTCTTCCACATGGTCTTATTTTTTTCCTCCAAGAAACTCTGGAAATGTTTCAGGCGACCTATTGCTTGTATGAAGTTGCTGGTTGACTTGAAAAGTCCAAACCCTTGGTCTGCCAAAATCTGAACATTTTAGAAAAACACTTCTCATGCTTTTACTCTTTCTATGTTACATTCAGACACCTTAGTAAATTGTATGGTGGACAAACATTACACAAGTAACACAGAAGTCCAACCTTGTGTCTGAAGAGGCACAAGGTTTCTTATTTTCTTTTCTTATTAATAGGAAAGGCCAACATCAGAGACATGGCCTACACTCATTTAACTGGAGGTTGTTTGAGATTATGATTAATAACCAGTAAAGTGGGCTTCAAAGAGTACAAGTAGTTTGGGGCCCCTAACAAACCCAGAAGGACATATAATCAACCTTCCATCATATCCCTTAATTTGAAAAGAAGCAATCCTTTTAATAGATTTTTTTGTCTAATTTTTTCCGTTTTCAGTGAATTAACAAAGGGGCATACTAAATGGCAATATCTACCCTTTCAGTGTGTGGAACAAAACAAAGGGGCAAATCAAGACAATGTTCAATAAGGTTAGACTAATATGTATTCATATTGAGCACACATATGTTTGAGAAGTTTTAGAAAAGAAATCAAGTGCTTGAGTCTCTACTTTTAGATTTCTGAAGGTTCTCCCTTTCATACTTTGGCTCATTCGTTCATTCAGTTATTAATGTAACAAGCAAGTGTCAACAGTGGATTTAACTGATCCAAACTATTTCTCGTGGCTTCCGTTATACCACTAGCACCACAAACTGTGTAGGAAGCCTTACAATCATAGCTGCTTTGCTGTAATCGATATTCATATGAAAGATTATCAATCAAGTTCCACTAAGTATAACTGATACAGGGCAGCTACATCATCACATTCATTTTAAATGAAAGAGGCCTCAATATTGGTAGATGAAAATGTTTTTTTTTTTTAATACTCTTTACTGTATTTTTCTTTAAGTATTCTAAACTATTTAGACATTTTTTTCCAAAGGTATGTGGAAGTGTATGGAACAACTTCCATTGTTGCTTTTTATGCTGTTGCCACCAAACCCAGGCAACATTTAGAGCAAACAAAATACAATAGCACCACCTACTGGGCAAATTCTGAAATGTAATCTTTATATTTTGATTTGTAAATAAATATACTATGCTGGAAGAAATATCACTGATTGAAAAGCAAGAAAATAAAAAACATAAAACGTTGCTATGTTTGATATGTGCCCATTGCATCTGAACTATTGGCTTATAAACTTAATTAGGTACAACTTGCTAGTACTGGGTTTTCCTTCAAAATTACCTTTATTCTTCATGTCATAGATTCAACAAGGTGCTGGAAACATTCCTCAGAGATTTTGCTCCATAATGACATGACAGCATCACACAATTGCTGCAGATTTGGCAGCTGCACGTCCTTAACGTGAATCCACCTCATCCCAAAGGTTCAACTACTTCCCAAAGGTACTCTATTAGATCGAGATCTGTGACTGTAGAGGCCACTTGAGTACAGTGAACTCATTGTTATGTTCAAGAAACCTGTTCTGAGATCTGTGCTTTGTCAAATGCCATATTATCCTGCCTGAAGCAGCCTTGAGAAGATTGCTACACTGTGGTCATGAAGGGGTTGACAACATGGTCACCAACAATACTCAGGTAGGCTGTGGTGTTTAACAATGCTCAATTGGTACTAAGGGATCCAAGTTTCATGTTGTTCGTACCAAATACTGACCCTAATATCTGAATGTTACAGCAGAAATCAAGACAAAGACCAGGCAATATTTGTCCAATCTTCTATTGCACAATTTTGGTGAGCCCGTGCAAACTGTAGCTTCAGTTTCCTGTTCTAAGCTAACAGGAGTGGTGTGGTCTTCTGCTGTTGTAGCCAGTCTACTTCAAGGTTTGACTTGTGCATTCAGAGATGCTCTTCTGCATATTTTGGTTGTAACGGGTTGTTATTTGAGCTGCTGTTCCTTTCCTATCGGCTCAAAGTATTCTCCTCTGACCTCTGACATCAACAAGACTTTTCACCCAGAGAATTGGTTGAGCTTCAGCAGATCATCTTGACCATGTCTACCTATCTAAATCCACCGAGTTGCTGCCATGACTGGCTGATTAGATATTGTGCTAATGAGCAGCTGAAGAGTTGTACCTAATGAAGTGACTACATCCCTCGGCTAGCATGGGAATGACTCGGTGTACCCCCAGATAAGCTGGAAGAGGTGGCTAAGATGAGAGAAGTCTGTGCTTCTCTGCTTAAACTGCTGCCCTTGCGAACCGTACCTGATTAAGCAGTGGAAAATGGATGGATGGATGGATGGATGGATGGATGGAAGTGGCAGACTGTGCTTAAAACTGTTCAAAATTTAAAAGATAAAAGATAAACATGCACACACACAAACAGTTGTATTAAACTTGAGCACTTCCCATCTTTATCTTTTGATACTACTTTGATACAACAATATATTCTTAATGTGTTAAATCACGTTTCTATCTGTTGTGTTTGGACGCAGACTGGTTTGTAAACTGCAGCATCAAGTAGGATTGGAGTTTGTTGGAGTTTAAAAAGCTTTGGTATGCTAAAACCTAATAGTCTTTTTTCTGTCTAGATACCATCGGGTGAAGCAGAACAATTGAGGAGCAGTCATTTGAATTAGCCTCCAAACTCACCATTATGTGCCTGCATGATGTATGATAAGAGTAATTTATTTTGATGGACAGTGAAATCCTCTGCAAATCATCAGACAGCTCTTACTGCTTCGCCTCATTCATAGCCTTTTGAATACTGGAGATCTACAGTGGAGTTGGTACACCATTCTCACTGTGTTTCCTCGTTCATATGTGGCTGTTATCACTAAAAAACAACAGCACCAATATTAAATGTGGAGTTTGATTGGACAGTTGCACATGTGGGAGAGAGGATTGCAGCAGAATTGCTTTCCACTCTCCAACAAACTCTCATAAACGTCCACATCCCGAGAGTCAAACGCCTCACAGTGAAATCCGCAGATCAAGTCCTCGAGATCTGATGAAAAAACAGGCAGTGCAATCAGGAGGAGTTTGTCTTCGAAGCGAAGGCAACTGCTCTTCTGATTCTTGTTCATATTCATGTCTGAATAACTCCAACTTAGGTCTTTACAGTGAGCTTTTTGGAAACAGGGTTTTGGAACAAAAATACAGTGGTACAGTGTGGTCTAACAGGAGGAAGGCAGAGGGGCTGCGTTGCACCTCAGGACTTTCTGGGTGGAGTGTTCTCCAGTTTTTTCACATATCTGACCCTTTGATTTTATCCTGTGACTTTTTGCATTTACCAAGTGCTTTGCAGTAGATGTAATCGCCCACTAGATGGCGACAAAAATTGACAAACAAACTGAACTTAGAGATACACAAACACACACACACACACACAACGAGATGAACCCAGATCTCTCATTTTGTGATTGTAGATTAACCTTAATTATTAATGACTTACTGGATATCTGACACAAAGGTACAGTGCGCCCTTTAGACAGAGTAGCTCTGAGTGCAAAATTTTCCTGATGCAGCAATTCTGCATTCATGATACTGATATATAAAGTAAACATACAACAGTCAGTACATTATGTGAGAAAGAAAGAAACTATTTCCTCACTTGGTTGTGGAGAATCGTTCCTGTGCACTCCAGCAGCAGAACTACATCCAGGCTGTGCAGGCAGAGGGCTGGAACTTTTATTTTGTTCCAGCCAGGTAAGTTATTGGTACCCTGAAAATATTAGTTTGTGAAATATCCCGCTGGGCATTTTATACTTTGACTTGTATTTAAGTGTGGAAAATGCTGTTCTTAGCCTGCCTACCTTTTTCCTTGAAGTTCTGAATAGAACTTATTGAGTCCAACAAAAACTAAAGACACAGTGTGCAGCGCCTTTAAAGGTTTCCTTCTGCGCTCGTCTTCTGCGCTTTGCGGTAGCCAATTGAGATTGGTAAACTGAGCATGCGCCTCAGTCAATCCCATGACAACTAAGACGCGACGCTAACGTAAAAGGAAAAAAATGCATACTGTTTTTAACATACACCCCATTCTAGCTGTCAGTTAAGTGTTTACGTTATTCACTAAATGGTTTTGTTTTATTTTGATAAAATAATTCACATACATGCGCTAGAAACTGAGGCCAAAGAGAAGTAACTTAATGTAAATCACACGGAAAGGCACGATAGTCGCTCTGCTTTCCACCCGGAAGCACAGGTTAGCAGAAAGGAAGCTGTCCTCTTGTTCAAAATGTGGACTGATGGCGCTCGTTGTGTTCCCAACTCAGTCGCTTACAAGAAGTCCTCGCTAAGCGTTTAGAGCTTTAAAAGAGCCTGTTTGCATTGCTTTCTTTGTGGCAGCATTTCATAAGGAAACGGAGGTATGTATGCTTTTTCAGAGACGCTTATGGTACAGCCGGTTAGTGTTAGTCATTGTTAAATTTTGACCCGCTGTGTTGTTGTTGTTGTTGTTATTGTTCGTGGCTTATCAGTGGCCAGACAAATATGAGGAAACAATGACGCCACTTTTATTCATTTATCTCTGACAGACATGGAGTTTCTCCCTGTCCTTGATCCTCTAGATAAACCCCAAGAAGGAATATGGTTAGTGAGTTGAGGTCCATTAAGTGCGCTTATGATTTTTAATAAGACGGATAACATTTTTTTGGATTTTGCGTCCTCTTAAATTGTTCTGTTGTCCAATAGGTATTCTTTGAGAACCAGGGGGAGTGCTCCAGGTGTTAGTGTGGGTCACACCTGCATGTTCACTCCATCTGAAGATGGAGGAAAAGGAAGACTCATTATTGTTGGAGGGGCCAATCCCAGTGGCAGTTTCTCAGATTCCCACATCATGAATCTAGGTAAAAATAAATAAAATATATCCACAGCAAGCTTTTACAGTATTATGACCTCTGTATAACTTGTATAATATAGTTATCGCTATGGTTTACAAGCTTTATTTTAGATTGCTTTGACATCAATCTAAATGGGATCTCTTCATTAAATGATAAGAAGTTAATATTATTATCAGCCAACAAACTGATAATGTTTGACTTTCTTTACATTTTTTGTTTTTGTGTTCGTCAGATAATTATGAATGGGACAGTGCAGAGTGGGAAGGATTGAAGGCAAGGTATGAACACTGCAGCTTTGTGCCAGAGAGCTGCCCCCAGAGCCTGTGGGTGTTTGCCGGTGCACGGCAGACTGGAAATCGCAACTGTATCCAGAATCTACAGCTAGCAGGTGAATCCTAACTTAAATTAACCCTGTAATCTGATGTCATAGCATGATCCTAAAGGTTTTTCACAGATTATCAAGGTTTCACTGAAAGATTTTTTTGTTGACCTGTGAAATCATGTGCCGTGGTGCTGGTGGCAGTGAAATCCTGTTGTCTTTAACCATACAGATTGTACAATATACTGTATATCCACAGATTTTGCAGTCTGATCTTTTGCAATCCATTCTGTGTACCTAGACAATAAGCCTCACTGGAAGACTGTTGTGACAAATGGGGCACTCCCCAGTCCCAGGACATACCACACCACCTCAGCCTGCCTAGGGAACAAACTTTTTGTGTTTTCTGGTGGGGAAATAGGAGCTGCGCCTGTCTCAGACTCCAAACTTCATGTTTTCGATGCAGGTTTGTATCAAATAAACTTGCTGCTTATCGTTATTGTACCACATAGTGCTTTACAATAACACAACCAAACTTATTGAATCATTTAATAGTGTAGGGCACCAATAGATGAGATGCAACGGTTAGATAAATTTTACTCGTGCATGTTCTATAACTCGCAGTAATTTACAAAGGCAACATGTAAAATCCTCAATATGCGTATTATACAGACAGAAAAAAAGCACATGAACTCAATTGTTTATATTCCTCACAAAAGATTAAGTGAATGTATGCGCTCAGAATTCATTCACTGGGAGTTACAAATTGATCCAGTGCTGAATAAATAAGATTTGTCCCTATTGGAGGCATTTTCCTATCTATAATTAAGATTTCCAAAATAAAATTCCTGATTCTTTCATGTTTTTTAGGGGGGGGGGGGGGGGGGGGGGGGGGGGGCAAAAGCACATGCTTTAAATATTAAGGAGCTTGTAGTCCCTGCATCTTCCCCAAAATGTTGTTTTTCTGCTGTCAGTTGTGGCTTTATGGTTAACTATTAACAGATACTAAAAAACCTCTGCGTGAATTTGCAGTGTCTTCTACTTGGTCCCAGCCTGAAACTCAAGGCAGAAAACCACCAGCCAGACTTGGCCACACCATTGTAGCAGTGGATTCAAAGATCTACATTCACGGGGGCATGGCTGGAAACAAATTCCACAATGATATGTACTCTCTTGATTCTGGTAAGACTCTCTGCATCTCTGATTTACAGAGGAAACACATTTGCTTTGACACATGCAGGATAAATGTTCAGAGTATCACTGCATTGCACTGCCATGAGATAAAAATTAACCTTAAATTGTTTTTAAAGGGAGCTTGAAGTGGGAAAAAGTCCAGGCCAAAGGAGATATTCCACCAGGAGTAGCTGCCCACTCAGCTGTGGTGCTGGGCAAGAACATTTACATATTTGGAGGGATGACAGCAGATGGAGCAAGCAACTCCATGTACAGATTTAACACTGGTATGCTGCCTTTAAGCCATTCATAAAGTGTTATTTTTACACACTGTATATAAATAGTTAGGTTCTTTCCAAATGTTTAAGTTTGATTGTTTTTATATCACCTGCTTGCAGAGAAATGTAGATGGATCCTAATGAAATTCAAAGGAGCTATGCCACCTAAACGCCTTGACCACTCAATGTGCATATTTCCCTGGATGGCACGTGATGAGGAGCATCAAGAGGGAGAGCAAGCCAACAGACCAGCACCGCCTGAGGCAATACAGCTGTTGTTTGTATTTGGAGGGATGGATACTCAGGGGGTCATATATAATGACTGCATTGTGACTGTTGTAAAATAAACTTTTTTCAAAAATAAACAAACAAAAGAGAAAAGAAAAATAAATCAATGATCTTGCAATAATAATATTTCAAGTTGTAATTATTTTTAGAGCTTATACTGTTAGACACTGAAAGAGAAAAGGGTGAAATGCTCTTCATTTGAGTGCAAAATGTCATCTGTAGAAATCTTTTTGTGTACTGGCTAAAATATTCAGTGATCCAAAAGGTCCCCCTGGACTACTGTAGAGCTTGCTGATAATGGGCTGAACCACCTGTCCTAGCACCTTCTTCTTGGCCTGGAAGTCTTCCATCCTGTTAACATCATTGATTGTAGACAAAATGAACCCACTCCAGTTTGCTTACAGAGATAAATGTGGGGTCAAAGATGCTTGCTTAAAACATCTAGATACTGTAACTACAAATCTGGACCACCTTCACTCATTTACTAGGATATTATTCATTGACTTCTCCTCTGCTTTCAGTACAGTCAATATAAACATTCTGCTTAACTATCACTGAATTGCTGATCAACTCAACACTGGTTAAATGGATCAGATGTTGCTTATGGGACAAACCAGAACATGTAACAGTTCTAAACACAGGGGTCCCACAGGGCTGTGTTTTACCTCCTATTTTATTTCTGTTTACACAGACAATATAACCTGTACTATGGATAATATGACACTCTTCAAATATACAGATGCCATGGCCTTGGTGGCTCACCTGACTGAGCAAGTAGACACACTCATCACTCTTATCGATGAGAGCACCTTAGAGTGGTGGGCAGGTGGTGGAGCACATAGATTCCTTTAGGTATCTGGGACTTGAGGTAGACAGAACACTGTCCTTTTCTGTGCATTGTGATAAAAAAAAGCACAGCAGCACCTCTTTCTGCTGAGAAAACTCAGGAGGTTTAATGCTTGTAACTCATAACAGATATGTTATCCATATGTTGGACAGATTATAGGCTAACAAGTCATTAACAATTCAAATATGCTTTATTTTTTATTTTGGTTTTTCCAGAGTGTATACTTCATTCATGTGGTAAACACATGTATACATATTATGTAGCAACATATAGTATAAGGTGACAATTTCTAGCACTAATGAAGTAAAATCTGTCCCTGCTGGAGGTATTTTCCTGTCTATAATAAAAGTTTGGTTTTTTATTATGGGGGACAGAAGCATGTTTTAAATATTAAGGGGCTTGCTGTCCCACATGACTCGAGACAAATTCCGCAATGATATGTACTCTCTTGATTCAGGTAAGTCTCTCTGCATCATGATTCACAGAGGAAATACTTTGTGCTTCCACACATGCAGGATAAATGTTCAGAGTATCACTGCAGTGCACTGCCATGATATATATATATAAACTGTTTTTTAAAGAAAAATGAAGTGGGAAAAAGTCCAGGCCAAAGGAGATATTCCACCAGGAGTAGCTGCCCACTCAGCTGTGGTGCTGGGCAAGAACATTTACATATTTGGAGGGATGACAGCAGATGGAGCAAGCAACTCCATGTACAGATTTAACACTGTATGCTGCCTTTAAGCCATTCATAAAATGTTATTTTACACACTGTATGTAAATAGTTAGGTTCTTTCCAAATGTTTAAGATTGATTGTTTTTATATCACCTGCTTGCAGAGAAATGTAGATGGATCCTAATGAAATTCAAAGGAGCTATGCCACCTAAACGCCTTGACCACTCAATGTGCATATTTCCCTGGATGCTGTGTGATGAGGAGCATCAAGGAAAGCAAGCCAACAGACCAGCAGTGCCTGAGGCAATGCAGCTGTTATTTGTGTTTGGAGGGATGGATACTCAGGGGGCCATATATAACGATTGTATTGTGACTACTGTAAAATAAACTTTATTTTAAAAAATAGACAAAAAATAAAATCAGTGATATTGCAATAAAAATATTTCAAGTTGTAATTATTTTTAGAGCTTATACTGTTACACACAAAGAGAAAAGGGTGAAATATTCTTCATTTGAATGCAAAATGTCATATGGAGAAACCTTATTGTGTACTGGATAAAATATTCAGCGATCCAAAAAGTGGACTTCACCAAACGTGGATCCTGAAACTCTAAATTAAAGACAGAACAGCAAACAGTTTCTATCAAACATTTATTTTGATGCTTTTCCAGATGTACAATGACCAGATTCAATAAATAAATTTTAGCACTGCCTGTGAACATAAAGAGCCCTTAATCCCGCAGACACTATATTCAATGTACCCACAGACACCCTCCCCCCCACCCACTAAACCCCTCCCATTCACAGAACCCCATCAGGACTGCCTGAGAACAGCAGCAACAAGCCTCATATTCAGGCTGACAAATATCTCCGCCTTCCAGCGAAGAGAATACGTCTCACACACTGAAACTTATTTTAGTCTTTCAGGAACTTCAGTATGGTCACTTATTGTCAGCCCCTTCCCTACCACTCCTCTCACAACTTGAGTCCCATCAGTCCACTATGTACACCAAGATGCCATCGGGGTAAGGAGCGACAAGACTTCAAACCTGCCTACAACTCATCCTTCTCCTCTTGCTCACCGCCCTCAGGTGGTGAACCACCTGCACTACCGTAGAGCTTGCTGATAATGGGCTGAACCACCTCCTCGAGCTCCTTCTTCTTGGCCTGGAAGTCTTCCAGGTCAGCATCTTGGTGGGACTCCAACCACTCAATCTTCTCCTCCACTGCCTTCTCAATGGATTCCTTATCATCATCTGACAGCTTGCCACCAAGCTTCTCCTTGTCACCGATCTGGTTCTTCAGAGAGTAGGCGTAGCTCTCCAACTCATTGCGAGCGTCAATCCTCTCCTTCAGCTTCTTGTCTTCATCAGCGAAACGTTCGGCGTCGTTCACCATGCGTTCGATGTCCTCAGGTGTTAGGCGGTTCTGGTCGTTTGTGATGGTGATTTTGTTCTTGTTACCGGTGCCCTTGTCCTCAGCAGTGACACGCAGAATACCGTTGACGTCGATCTCAAAGGTGACTTCAATTTGCGGTACACCACGAGGAGCAGGGGGGATGCCAGTCAGGTCGAAGGTGCCCAGGAGATGGTTGTCTTTTGTCAAAGGACGCTCACCTAAAGAGGAAAACAAAAAAAGCAATAATTAGACTTGTTCAACATTTCGTTTCACTGGCACAACTAATGGATTCTTTTTATGAAGACATTGACAACTTTAAACAAGAATGCCCAACTCTTACCTTCATAGACTTTGATGGTGACAGTAGGCTGATTATCAGAAGCAGTAGAAAAGATCTGAGCTTTCTTGGTGGGCACCACAGTGTTCCTGGGGATCAGCTTGGTCATTACTCCTCCAACAGTCTCAATACCAAGGGTCAGGGGGCAAACATCCAGAAGAACCACATCACCTGCAAGTGAGGAGAAACATTTAGTAAAGAAGATAAACGAGATGAAGCTTGAAAACTTTAACAAAATCTTTAGAAGCATGATAACTTACCAGTGTCCTCTTCTCCAGAAAGCACGCCAGCCTGCACAGCAGCTCCGTATGCCACAGCCTCATCAGGGTTGATGCCCCTAGATGGCTCTTTGCCATTGAAGAACTCCTTCACCAGCTGCTGGATTTTGGGAATACGGGTTGAGCCCCCAACCAGGACAATCTCATCAATATCAGACTTCTTCAAGTCAGCATCTTCCAGCACCTTCTGTACAGGCTTCATGGTGGAACGGAACAGGTCCTGAATTTTAAAGAACACACAAGTTAAAAGGCTTGGTATACAGTTTCTCCAATAAGCAAGTTAACACATGGGGTATTTAAAAATACATTTATATATATAAAAAAATTAAATCGCTTACCATGTTCAGCTCCTCAAACTTGGCACGAGTCAGGGTCTCAGAGAAGTCTTCTCCCTCAAAGAAGGACTCGATCTCAATGCGGGCCTGGTGCTGGGCAGACAGGGCCCTCTTGGCCTTCTCGACCTCACGACGCAGCTTCTGCACGGCACGGTTGTCTTTGCGAACATCTTTGCCAGTCTTCTTCTTGTACAGCTTGATGAAGTGCTCCATGACACGCTGGTCAAAATCCTCGCCTCCCAGATGAGTGTCACCGTTGGTGGCCACCACTTCAAACACACCATTGTCAATGGTCAGGAGAGAGACATCAAAGGTGCCACCACCCAGATCGAACACAAGAATGTTCTTCTCTCCATCCCTCTTGTCCAGGCCATAAGCAATGGCAGCAGCAGTTCTAAATAATACAATAAGAGCATATTGTTAAAGGGGAAGAAGGGAAATATTTTTACAATTTCAAATTGCAGATTTACTTCAATCTGATTGGATGCTTACGGTTCATTGATGATTCGCATAACATTCAGACCAGCAATGGTACCAGCATCCTTAGTGGCTTGGCGCTGGGCATCATTGAAGTAGGCAGGGACAGTGACCACAGCATGTGTGACCTAAGGAAAAAGGATAAAGTTAGATTTGAGCATGCACCATTTAATTAAGATTGATACTTTCACTGATTTATAAATTCTGACATTTTTGTACCTTCTTGCCCAGGTAAGCCTCAGCAGTCTCCTTCATCTTAGTCAGCACCATAGCAGAGACCTCCTCTGGAGCAAAGGTCTTGAGCTGGCCACCACCAATGTCAACCTGGATATGGGGCTTGCTCTTCTTCTCGGTAACCTTTATAATAAGATGCATCATTTTCAATTTAAGAATTTTCATTTAAACATTCCCCAAAGAGCCTACAACTGCAACTTTTACTTTCAGTTTAGAAGAACAGAAGCTCACCTTGAAGGGCAGGTACTTGACATCCTGCTGCACAGAGGGGTCACCCCAAGTGCGGCCAATCAACCTCTTGGCATCAAAGATGGTGTTCTCAGGGTTAGAGGTCAGCTGATTCTTGGCAGCATCACCAATCAGACGCTCACCTTCACTGGTGAAGGCCACATAAGAGGGGGTGATTCGGTTTCCCTGGTCATTAGCAATGATCTCCACACGTCCATTCTTGAACACGCCAACACTACAAGAAAACAGTTTGAACAGTTTTATTCCACTGTGGTATCATCACATTATAAAAAAATAAGACTTATTTCATTATTTTTTTTTATTTAAGTGCCTTTCTTACCATGAGTAGGTGGTCCCCAGGTCAATCCCTACCACAGTCCCCACGTTCTCCCTCTTGTCGTCATCGTCGGCGGCAAACACGGTGCCGACCAGCAGCATCACAAACCACAACAGTTTCATCTTTGCGTGTTTGTACTCAAATCTACGAGAAGAGCTGCAGAAAAAGAAATGCTATTTAAAACAACGTGGCCTTGATCATTTGGTGGGCTCAGCCTCTCAAGTTCAAGTAGCTAGCAGCTAATGGTACAACGTGATTCCAATTGCTGTGCTGCAAATTCATGGCAGACTTGAAGCTGGTCTTTTTTTTTTTTTTTGGAGGGGGGGGGGGGGGGGGGGGGTCCCAAATATTCTAACAGAATTAACTTCTGTTATAACCTCCCCCCCTCAATTTGTCAGGATCTAGCTTACCGTTACCATGCCTAGCAGACATGCAGGGGGAACCACCATGCCAGAACGTTCAAAAGCGCATCCTGTTTATTATATTTAAATTACAATGTCTGTACATTTCATTTAAAAGCCTATAATGCAAAGCTTCAGCTAGCTAAATCGTCAATATGTAGCTTAACCGGCTTTATCGGAAAAAAACGTGTTGTACAAAATCAATGCAAAATATTACGATGCTGCATTATCATATTCATATTAACGTTTATACATACCTTTATAGAAGTATAATGAATGAATTAACAGCCTTTGCGGTGCCGCTACCGGTACGAATTGCTTGAAGCAAACTGTATCCCTTTTGTCTATTTCAAATCCTCGCTTCTGTGAAATAATGCTGGATGAACAGTACTCTCTCCATATATAAGCCGTCACTTCTGTCCCGTCGTGGAGGCTCGCGATTGGTTGAGCTGCTGCTCGTTGGAAGCCGCTGATTGGTTTCATTCAGCACGCTGGCCGACGCTGATTTGCACACATCAGGTTGAGGCGACGTCACCGTCTGTGTCTACTGCGCCGACGCTGATTGGCTGTCTGTCATGCTCGATTCTGAACGAAGTTGGTACAACGGCATGCCATTATCAGGGCCGGTGGGGGTGGTTACATTGTTCAGATTTCATACATTTAGAAATTTGTGTTGAATTTATTTTTTATAATGGCTCCCCAAGCGTTAGATTTACAATCTTATGTTGTGGTTTTAAGGCGTGTGGTTGCGAGGGGACAGTAGTATGATCAGTATGATCAAGCAGTGATGACTAAGTGCAATGAGTAAGAAAAATCTAATCTCTGTGTATGACTGTAACTAATCTGACAGCAAATGTTACATCAGGTAAACTGGGTTGTCTGGATGTTTCATCAGTGAATGCACAGGTCTTTGCTAAAGAGTGTAAATACTGTTTGAGTGATCACATATTGATCTCAGTTTGAAATATTTTGCACACTATGTGCTACACATCAGAAGGTTACATAATGCAAACAGAGTAAATGGTGGAATATGCAGGATTTTATTTAATTAACAAGGCAAATATTAACAGTCAAAAGCCTAAATAGGTCAAGGTACTGACTGAACACCAGATTTCAGAGTTTCATCTTTTTCTCTCATACTCCTCAACCAATGGAAAGTTTTGTATTATTTTCTCTTTTCTATGAGGCCTTTTTTGGACTTGGCAGGGACCTAAAAATACAGACATTTTTGGTAAACACAGTAATGCAATGTAATGTAAACTGTGTTTACATTACATTACATCATAACTGAAAAGCATGTTTGTTACTGCTGTACAATTTCCTATTTATGTTATTGATATCTGTTTTTGTTCTGTTTAAAACAGAAACAACACTAATCTATGACCTTGACAGACAATGATGGCTCTAATACATTAAGACTTGACCCCCATGGGGCAGGGAATCAAACAAAATGGAAACTTCTGGACCTTTTCCTCAAATACGTGTCATGTTCTGTGTACACAACTGAACTTTTTACTTGTCCTGTTAAATCTTGAAGAAATAACAGGACATCATCATCAACACTAGGGGGAGCCATGCTGCTAAATGAAGGAGGAAGTGAAACTGAATAAATAGAAAAGCATGTTGAATTGTAAGCAGTAGGACCCTTTTTTATAGTTTCTTACGTTATAATGATTCCTGGCAATGCTTTTGCCTTGTGTTCGTTGTATATAAAACCCTCTCTGACATGTTTTCTATCAATATTAATTAATAGATAAATATTTTTGGAGTTTTCTCTCATATTTTTAATTAACATTTTTGCCAAAAATGTGTTTTTGAGAGTTTAGAATGGCTATTCTATAAAGAATTATCTTGCTAGTTCATGTAGTTGATACTTGAATTCAATACCCAAGATTATACATATATGAAATGTTATAATTATGAAAACATTAACCTTTCTTCTTTGACAGAATCAGTGAATTCTATTGTTTGTTATGGTCATTGTCAATGTCATGTCACAGTTCTAAATCTGAGGCCTGTTCTCTGAGTTTACTGTTGGGGGTCACATAAATAAATGTATGTTCCAGGTGCCCAACTTTTCTCAAATTATTTCAAGAAAAAATAATGTGCTTTTCTGGTCATTTAAAGTCCTGAGCCACCTGTTTTTTCTTTATATACTGCTCAAAAAATTAAAGGAACACTTTGAAACCATTTTAGAGCTCAATGGGGGAAAATCATGTTGGTATGCTGATATGGACTGGGTAATGTTTTAGGAACATCGTTTGATGGAAATAAAAATGATCAACTAACAACAGACTGAATTCAACAACAACCTAAAAATCAGAGTGAAAAAATAATGCAGCAGGCTACTCCATTTTGCCAAAATTTCACTGCAACAACTGAAAATGGTACTCAGTAGTTTGATGGCCCCCACATGCTTGAATGCATGCCTGGCATCAGAGCCTGCTCCTAATGAGAAGACGGATGGTGTCCTGGTGGATCTTTCCCCAAATTTGGATCAGGGCATCACTGAGCTCCTGGACAGTCTGAGGTACAACCTGGTGGCTTTGGATGGACAAAACATAATGTCCCAAGCGTGGGGGCCAATCAATGGTTTCAATTCCTTCATTCTCCAGAGACTGCCTGCATACTCTCACCACATGAGGCCAGGCACCAGGAGAAACCCAGGATCCACTGCACCAGCGTAGGGTCTGAAAATGGGTCCAAGGATTTCATCCCACTACTTAATGGCACCCTAACCCTCCATGGATATGCCTCCCCAGACCATCAGTGACCTACCACCAAATTAATCATGCTGCAACATAACACTTGCCACAGCTTCTCCAGACTGTTTCACATCAGTCACGTGGTCAGGGTGAACCTTCTCTCACCTATGAAAAGCACAGGATGCCAGTGGTGGACCTGCCAAATCTGGTATTCTGTGGCAAATGCCAGTCGGGTTCCACAGTGCCGGGCAGTGAGCACAGGACCAACTAGAAGATATTGGGCCCTCAAGGCACCCTCATGAAGTCTGTTTATGATTGTTTTTTTCAGAGACGTTGACACCAGTGCCCTGCTGGTGGTCATTTTATAGGCCTGGACCTTCAGTTGATCCATTTAAGAAGCAATTCTTAAGGAAGGGAAACAGGGAGAAGAGGCTAAGGTATGCCAAATTCCACAAGAACTGGACTGAAAATCAGTCACAAAAGTTCTTATGGAGGGAAATTGATATTTTTGGTTGAAGTCCTCATCAATATGTACGACGAATGTCAGGAGAGAGAGATACAGCAGCAAGTGTGTACAACCATCTGTAGAACATGGTGGAGGCTCTGTCATGGTTTGTAGCTGCATTTCAGTCAGTGGTGTTTGAGATCTTGTCAAAACTGATGGAATTATGAATGCAGAAATATACCATCAGATTTTGATCCACCTCTGTTGAAAGCGTCTGATTGGCAACTGCTTAATTTTTCAGCATGAAAATCCCAAACACACTGCCAATATATTAAAGCCATACCAGGATAGAAAAACACACAACAGAACACTACTAGTCATGGGTTGGCCTCCCGAGAGCCCGGATCTCAACATTACTGAAGCAGTGTGGGATCATCTTGACAGAGAACAGAAAAAAAGGCAGCCAGCATCCAAAGAAGAGCTTTAAGAAGCCTGGAGAACTATTCCTGAAGACTACTTAAAGAAATGACTAAAAAGCTGCCTAACAGAGTTCAGGCTGTGTTGAAGAATAAAGGAGGTCACACCAAATATTGACTTTCAAGCTCATTAGAATTGTTAGACTTTGCCTTATATACTGTATCTTCTTTTATGTTTGTGCATGTTTCAATAAATTGATGCACCTTTTTCCATTTTCCTAGCAAAATATAAAGAAATGAGGGGTGGATCAAGACTTTTCCACAGTGCTGTACTTCTTTACACCTCTGGTAAATGCATCGTACAAAAAGAAAAGTGAAACAAGTCAGAAGGATTTAAAACTTAGAATTAAGATACAGTACATTTCCCGGTTTGTAATCAATTTAACAAAAAAAAAAACAAAACAAAACAAAACAAAAAAACCAGTAGGCTATATTTATCTTAATTATAGTGAAACACACAAAGATACAGTAACAATAGCTACAGAAAACGCAGCACACCACCAAATAACAATAGGGTAAATACATTCTGTTGTAAACTTTGAAGAAAGTCACTTACACTTTATATATCTTACAAATAAAAGAACGAAAAACGTATTTCAGGTTAATTTATGTGAGGTTTAAGGCTCACGGCCACAGACAGTATAAAGACAGGTTTTATCCTATTCTGACGGCACACCCTGAGCGCTGCGCCACCTACTGGCTGAGACGCGTATGAGCGCCAATCTGATGACGTGGTTCGCTCCGTTGACCACCAGAGCAGCAGGATGGCCGATCAGAGTAGGCAAATAAAACTGGCTGCAGCTAAGAAAAAGGTAAAGTATTTTACAAGTAACGCGGTTAAATATCTTGGAAAGTATATGCTTCACTTTGTGTATGCGAGTCCGTGTTAAGTGTATTTTCTTGTCTTTTTGTTATGTATATATTTTTTACGGGGCAGGGGTGTTGTCATTACACGTCGCCCGACTTCTGCACAGTCGCCTGTCCCACCTCTTTCGCTTCTGTCGCGGCTCTGTTGCGCAGGAGAGACCGATGTTTCATCAGGGCCTCTGCTGATAGCATTAACTTTGCCAGATTATGTAGACTATTTTTAGTTCGTAGAGGCACGTATACTATCCCACGCTGTGTATGTAGTCACTGATGAACTAAACTTCCATAATCTGCTCGTCCGCTTTAACTTGACTTTCTAGCTGACATTTAAATGTAGTTATTTGTAAAGCCTAACGTGCTAACTCAGTCAAGTTAACGTTAGCAAGCTAGCTATCTAGCTGATAAATATATGGCTACGTGTGAGTGCAAGGAATGCCGCACGGCAGCCAGGCAGCTTTTTGTGGTATCTGCAGAATTTCAGCGTCTGAGAAAATGGCCAGCAAGCGGTAGTTTTAAAACAAAGCACACATTAAACCAGTAAGCTACCTCTGTGGCACAGTTAGCTGGATGGAGTGACGGGGAGTGTTTTGACAGCTGACACCCCTCTTTCCTGTCCTGCTGTGTGCTTTAGCTAGGTGTCTTTTTCGGCTAGTCGGAAAGATGGCCTTATCAGGTTCAAGAACTGTGGCTCGTCAGCATTTCTTGTTGACCCATAAAATTCGCGAATGAGTGGACCCGGTGACATCTGTCATTTCGTTGCTATTCTTTGGAAAAGGTAGCCCCAGCTGTTAGAGCCCGCATAGCCAATCCTGCTGACAATGTGATTTAACCTTCACATGCATATAATTCATACAGATGATCATTATTTAGCACAGCTTATTAACTTCATCCGTTTTAAAGCTGCATATTTTGTGCAGTTTGGCTGGTGTTTTAGAATTGGAGCACGGAATTCCTACTTTATCTCTTTAAATATATTATATTGCAGAGGCCTTCTACTATATCTGTAAGGAGTGCCAAAACACATATTTGTTCTAATAGACATTGTTTATGTACACACATTATTTTTTTCCCCTTCATTTCCTACACAGCTGAAGGAATTTCAACAGAAAAGCTCCCCTGCTACTGTAGGAGAAAAAGGAGGAGGAGCCAAGAAGAAGAGAAAGGTGAAGGGATTGAGCCAGCTTGATGCACCTTCACCAGACAGAAACTCTCCAGACAATGTAAGCTTTACAATTTCCTTTTTGTTGTTGTTGTCAGATGACATCCTCTTTTTGTGCTTGATAGTCCTTTTGATTATGTGTTCTTTCGAGTTGAAATGTGATGTATTTGTGTGTTTGGCTGGAGAGCAAAAAACGGTTTGCCAGTTATGAAATCAGATAGCTGATTTGCCATCGAGTTGGATATGTTTTCCTTCTTGCTGTCTAATACACACACAGAGCCAGCAGAGTAGCAGTATTTACACTTCTTCGTTAGCCTGATGACAGACATGTTTACCAAAGAAGGATGTTGCACATGAGTTTTAACCATTGACCAAAGCAGTGGCTTTTGATATGTTGTAGTATGTAGCATAAGGTGAGAACTTCTTGCACTAATATATAATTTCAAGGGAAAGTATGAATAAGAGTTCAGATCTATTTATATTTGTAAGTATAATGCAGTACTGTTGAATATACCTTAGATTTTGTTGTTATAAAGTGAGTTTGGGCTGTTTTCCATATGTAAAGTTATTTGGCCCACCACAATATCACCATTGTCTCCTGTATGTGGGTTATTTTATTTTGAAAGTATAATAATTGCTTACCAGGTAGTGCCTTCCTGTGTTGTATGTCAGTACCCGATGTTGGCAAGACTCTGTTGTGGTGATTCCTTTATGTTATTCAGCTACCTCTATAGTGAATCTCTAATAGACAGACTCCAAATCCACTGTCTTAGGCTGTGGAAATTCTGCTGCACAAATGAGGGACATTCCAACTAGTACCTGGAGCAGTCTGTGCATGATGAGATGGTTGACTACCAAAACCAGCTGCAGTGCAAGCTGCTGGAGTTGCAGCCAGTTTGCAGGACAAGAGGCTGACTAGAGAGACAGCTGAATATATTCATTTGTCACAGAGGGCCTGACATTTTCAGTTGGGCCACCTTAGCTATGGTGATTTTTAGTTTATTTAAGATAGTATGGGTGTGCCTTGTGTGCATGCAAACACACACCCCTCAGCCCCTGAAACACTAATGTTTGTTTTTTTCATCTAGTGGTTTCAGCACTCAGGTTTATCAGCTTTATGTTATAAAGCATTTTATAGCTATAATCATCAAATTACATGATTAAAACAATGATAGGCTTTCAAGGTGAAGACTTGAAGTCTCTTCTCCTGATTATCTCTTTGTAAATATCAGCTAGTTTTGTACTCTATGCTGCTGCTCTAAACTTATGCTGCGCTGTACTGGCACTCTTTGTAGCTGATTAATAATAATTAAATCCTGATCATGAAAGCAGTGAATCATTAGTCAGTTGTTCATCTTTCCAACCATCCATATAGTCCATTTATTTCTTCTGCATATCTGAAGTTGGGCTAAGGTGGCAGTTGGGTAATTCAGACATCCTGTTCCCCAGTAGTTTATCTGTTTATTGTTACTTGCTTGTTTTTCACAATATTTGCACTTGTTTGAGTAGAAGTCATAATTAATGTCCTAACAAGACTGGTGCTTTAATATTTGTTCTGGTGATTTTTAAACAAGTACTAGCAAAAAAATGTCTTCAGCCAGTAACACAATCACATTCTCACTTGTCAGTTTTTTTTGGTTAGTGTTATGACCAAATACTAATATGGAGAGCCAGCTTCTGCTGCAGACTGTCCTAAAAGCTTTCTAGTCAAATGAAAAGTATCCTTGAGGACATGTGTAGCACTTTCAGACTGCAGTTGCGCACGTGACATGGGTCTGCTCAACGACATTTGACCTGCGTTTGGACACATTCGTGAGACAGCTGTCACCCTGCTTCTCACTGTTAACAGAAACTCCAGTCTGCAGCACGGTTTCATACGCTTCACATATAAAACTGAGAGTTGCACTGAATACATTCAGTTATTACCAGTCAGAAGTTAAGTCTTACTTTGATCGTGCATTTTCCCTCTCTTGACTGCCATCACATGCACATTTTCTTTCTTTATCACTCCCTCTTTTTTTCCTCCACCAGCCAGACAACTAAACCTTTAAACTTAAGTATCAATGAAGTTATTGTAGTCAGAGACAATTTCACTCTACCGCTGCGGCATTTAAAAAACATAAATGCTGTGCTTTTCTCAAACTGTTATACTTAGTTTAAATGACTTGTTTATGTTAGCTGTTGCGATTTCTAATGGAATAAAAGACTCCATAGAAGTCCGGTCTACGTTTACTGCTCTCTTGCGCACTTCTAGATTTCCTTGTAGTAGTAATGGCTTTGCTGTGCTTGTTGTTTTACTGCTCTTTCACTTTCTGAAAATTTCTCTCTATTTTCCGATCTTTTTCTCCTTCTTTTCCCTGTAGTTTGACAGTTTTCTAAAAGCACTTAGTCAAAGCAATGGAGTAGTCCTCCCTCATTATGGCAACTGTCAGGTGAGCTTCTGCCCCTCTCTTTCCTTTTATTGTTTCCTCCTGACTGTTTTTTAATCTTTCTCTGCACCCTTCTACAGTTGGTTGATTTTGTGGTGTTTGATATTTTACCCTGCTCCTCCATTCTTACCTTCCTTTTACATTTACTGCACTTTTTCTTTGTTATATGGAGGTGAAGGCATGGAAAAGAATTGAGCACAAATTCCTGCCTGTTGATGGTTCGAATTTTATGCTAAAATATAGAATTAATAGTTAAAGTGCATTCTTTAAGAGTTCATCACAGCATTATTGGTGATCTTCAGATATGTCTTGCATTGTTTTGAACACATGGGTGTTTTGTTCAGGCCTTCATCTGTTTTACTTTTGAACTGTCTTTCATGGCTACTTTTGTGTCTGTATTGTTTAATGCTTCAGTTACATTTTATGTGGCAGATTATTGCTTGGACCGAGTCAAAGTCACTGAATTGTTTTGTCTGAATTGGATTTAGCATTAATATAGAATAGACTTAAAGCTTACATACTGCCGATATTTACGAGGGCCCGCTGTGAATAGGAGCTGTGGCATAATCTTTGTTTGGGTGTTGTGGTCTTTTTGTAGCTAAAAACTGCTCCTTCTCTGTGTGTTAAAACCAGTGTGTGTGCATTTTTGTGTATGTCACCTCAGACCTTTGCTGATGTGGAGGCTGTGGGGTCTTCAGTTCAGCTGCTGGAGGAGCCAAACAGCGAGCCTGATTACAGCTCACCTGTGTCTAACCTCGCTAGCTCTAACGCTGCTACTAACTCTGAGTCTGTCGATCACAACACTGACCTCCAGGTGTGTCTCTCTCCTGTTCCTCTTTTCTTCTCTGTCCCACTTGGGCCATAACACTGCATTGTCATTGTAAGCATCAGTGTAGAGTTCCTTTGTCATTTGCTGCATTTTTGCTAACTCATATGAAAAGGAACGCTTTTATGTTATTTTTCTATTACACAAATTCCCCTTTTTTGTCAAAAATGTTCTTTTATCTATATCTGTCCAGCTTGTTCATGCCTTCTCTCTTCTGCTTTCAATTTATGTCTCTCAGCAGGACTACCCTGATACCAATGGAAATGAGAATTCAATGAAGGAAAATAGGTGGGTTATGGCATAAAATAGTGGTTGCATATTCATGTATCTGATCTTGGTGTTGAAATTAAAGAAAAGGCTAGTGAAGGAGTGTGTTTTTAAAAAAAAAAAAACTACCACATATTTACAGTTTGGAGACAATAGATATTTTCAAGAGTAGGCATAAAATATGTGTGTTTTTAACTTTTGGTCTATTATATTATATGTGAATATCTTATGGACTCGATATAATAAACACTTCTTCCAGTGCAACCATGTGGTAACTTATAGAGTTAAGTGGTTCATAGGCTACTGAGTGTTGATGTATGCATCCGTGTTATCCTGCAGACCGCTGTCTTCCACGGAGAGCCTGCGACAGCTCTCACAGCAACTCAACGGCCTGGTCTCTGAGGTACACATGCTTCTTTCATACAATGTTTGGCTTTTAACAATAATCCCCCCACCACTCATGTGCAGTTTTAACCGGAGAGTGTTGCATCTATTCTGGGCAGGAATGCACTGGAAGCATTTTCAATTTTGCCAGTCATTCCCAGTGGTCTCAAGCACACTGACAGCATCAACTGGTGCACTAAAGCAGCTTGATATAGCTTCCTTTAACTTTCATTTTCTCTAGTCAGCAGCAAACCACAAAGTGTGCTTTATGACCAGTTTCTAAGACAGTTTGTAGTGAATTCTTATGTTATTACTAAGGTACTGTTTCCCTACATTATGGTGAAGTAGATGTCTGACTGGGGATGACCAATCAATTTTTCATCTACAGTGCATCCACTATATAGTGACCATTAAAAACATTTAAAGTTTTCCCTATGAATGGCAACAGAAACGGTGTCATAGATTTGCCCACAGTGTCTGCTTATTTACTTGAAGACGTGACATTTTTCTGTGTTGGAAACGCATTAATGTTGGTGTCACTGTGTCTTTCAGTCATCTGCTGCATATGTAAATGGAGAGAGTGCACCTTCTCTGAGTGAGAGAGAACTGGAGGTAAGATGGTATTCAAATATTTTATGTGAGTTGTTTTTGGCATTTCAAGCTTGAGTTGTAAGTCACTTAAGTCATACGCTAGTATCCAAATGGCATGGAAATGAAACAAATAGGTTTCTAAGATTATTGACAGTATACTAATGCATGTTGTCCCTTTTTATATAACTGTGGTAAGTCTGCTAAGGACTATAGTAGAAGTTCAGAAACCCACTGATATCCAAAAATGTTTCCCTTTACAGTAAGTAACCCTATCAGAGGGATGGCTTTTAATTTAGTTCCATTAAATAACACTTGGAAACTTGTAGCACTGGACAGAAACTTGGTATGAAGGAACAGGTCTTACAGATGGCACTTTAAAAGGCTTTCATGAAGGCTCCGCTCCTCAACTGGCTCCATTAATCAGTTTAATAGCCATCACATATTTTAATTATTTGATTCACTTCTCATTATTGCTAGAACATTTTGCACTACTTATCATGGTGCTGTTTTTGCCCCCATGTTAATAACTCACATTTAAATTTTCTCCTCCTCCTACCTCCCATGTGTTCTTTGTTTGAATTTTGCCACTGCACTTTATGGTTTTTGTTTTGTTTTGTTTTTTCTTTTCGTTTCTTTCTTTCCTTACCCGGATGCATGTGTGCACGTGATAGAGTCGAAACCAGGAGCTGGCAGCCGCCCTGGAGTCCAGCAACCTAACAAACTCTCAGCTCACTACCAAGCTAGACCAGCTGGTAAGAAGCTGTGTGTATGCATATTCATGTGCACATCTTTATGTGATTGCAGTAGCTCTTGTCTCCCTCTTCCCCTAAATAATTACTCACATCAGTGCATGCATTTTAATGCATTCTTCATGTCATCTTGAGCAACCATAACCTTTAAAAATCAGGCATGGTTTTCATGTTGTTTATTTGTTTATTGCTTGACTAAAATACATTTCTTCAAACTATTAACAAGAACAGCACGATGGACCCTTTCTGTGCACCTTGAGACCATAGTAGTCATAAGCTGATTGTAGATTAGAAGGCATTTTAAGCAAGTTCAGCAGTCTAACCACAACTCAACTTCAACTAAAAGCTTCAAAAATCAAAGATTAACAAAATATTAATAATAGAACAGGTTTGTTATTTTAGTTCTCCATGCTATTATTGTCCTGTCTGGCATGCACATGAGGTCTGTGCCAGATTTTTGGTTATGTTTTAGAGGCTAACATTGTGTAACACTGCTGTGATTTAAAAAAAAAAAAAAAAAAAAAATTCCTTCCCCAACTTAAATTTATATTCTGTTGGTCTGGCAGACACAGCAATCTCAGGAGCTTACCGATCAGCTACAAAAGGTACCCCCCCCCCCCCCCCTTTTTTTTTTTTTTGCACATCATTTTACTTTATTTCCTTCTTAGTCATTCAACTTTGTATTTTTCTTTCTTTAGGAGCGAAAAGAATTTGAACAGAGATTTTCAAAAGAGCAGGGGGCCATGCGAGAGCAATTACAGGTACATTCTCTCACCCAAATGCATAATTCAATCTGTCCTATGGCACAACATTAGCATCTGTCATTCCAGGAAGAGCCTATTAAAAGTACCATTGTACTGCAGTAATGTAGCAGTGTATAATGTTGGAGTACATGGAGTCTTGTATAAAATGTTATTCAATAACATAAGCTCTCCTTTCTAACACTTCCTACCCCATTAACTAACTAAAAAGAATAAATGTTGCATTGAGTGTTACTAGAATTACTCAATGAGAAATTAGAATTTTGTGTATGTTCATTTAATGAGGGCTAGCCAGTAAAGTCAGCTGACATTATCTAGTCTTATCTGAAGAATGGTGCTCTTTGTTTGTATGTCCTCTTCCAAGGTTCATATCCAGACCATTGGCATACTGGTATCTGAGAAATCTGAGCTACAGACAGCACTACAATACACACAGCAGGCTGCACGGCAGAAAACAGGTGTGTGTGTGTGTGTGTGTGTGTGTGTGTGTGTGTGTGTGTGTGTGTGTGTGTGTGTGTGTGTGTGTGTGTGTGTGTGTGTGTGTGTGTGTGTGTGTGTGTGCTGTTAATAATCAAATTGGCAAGAGCTTAGCCCTATAGCAGTTAATGGTGTGTGACGCTGTCTCTTTCTCCTTGTATGTGTGTGGGCATGCATGTTTAGCTGATGCAGAGGAGCTAAATAACCGTCTGCAGGCAACAAAGCAGAGAGTGTCAGAACTTGAAAGAACTCTCTCTTCTGTCTCATCGCAGCAGAAACAGTTTGAAAAGGTAACAGTCAATGCAGTAATTGCTTAGATAAGAGTAATGCATATGCAAATTAACTCGTAAGACAGTGTTGCCTAATTTACAGTTAGCTGATAGCATATGTTCTCTCTGCAGTTGTTTAAAAAAAATTCTGTGATGTTTTTGTTTTGCTAAGTGTATTTATTTTTTATTTTTTTTCCCCTCAATTTTTGTCCCCAGCACAACAAAGAGCTTGAAAAGGAAAGAGACAATCTGAGATTGGAGGTGTTTAGACTAAAGTAAGTGTTTTACTCTGACTCGCACAAAGAAATTTCTTAGTATTTTCACGGTGTTTTGATAATAAACAGAATTTGTTTGTTCACAGCAATTTGAGCGAGGAGTCAAAGCAGCAGAGCTCAGAGCTGTCAGAGCAGTTAAAACTGAGTACACAAGATAACGCTGCAATGAAGCTGGAGGTAGAAGACCTTCGCAAGAGGCTCGAGATAGCTGACCTCATGTTACAGCAGGTGTGTTGAATTACAGGCACACACCATTCATTCACATATGAATTCCTCTTTCTCCTACCTCATATTGAAAGTGGTGAAATAACTCCAGAGTCTATGTCCAGGAGGCCAGTGTTTGGAATTGGATGCACGCCAGTAATTCTACTTTTTCCTATTGATTTCCTCCAGTGTTCGAGTCAGTCCGATCCCACCAGTGCCAACCAGCAGGTTCAGTTACTGCTGGAAGAGAAGCAGCAGCTGGAGGCGCACAATCACCAGGTTTACAAGGACCTTTTTCTTATCATCGGCTTCTGTGTTTTACTACTAGTGTGTCTGTGCTAATATTAGAGATTTGTACCATTTGAACCATTCCATTATTGAATATTTAATATATAAAAGTTGATTCTTTTTTTAAATTAACATAATTTTTCCCTTTACATTTGTGATGTTGTAGCTTATGGAATCCATTGCCCAGCTGAAGACAGAGAGGGATTGTTATGCAGAGCAGATCCAGGAAGAAGGGCGTGTATGGAAGGACAAAACTGAACAGTTGCTAACACAAGTAAAGTAGCATCAGCATGCATTATGGTTTCATTATATCTTTAAAAAAAAAAAAATGATAACATTTTTTTTTTAAGACTAATTGGTGTGTGTGTGTGTGTGTGTGTAGGTTTCTTTGGTGGCAGAAGAGAGGGATAGAAACATTAACCGAGTGCAAGAACTGGAGGCCAGCATTGCAGAATTAAAAAATGCTGCAGGTGAGACGTGCACACAGCCCTCATCTAGTTCTTCTTTCTTTTCCTCATTAGTTTTCATTCCTGCTTGATGTGCAGAACATTTTGGGAAAAAGGTGGCTCTCAGATCAATGATTAACATTAGCTCTATATTGTATTGTCAAGTATTCCTATAACTGTTTATAGATGTTGTAAAAATTTATGGTAATGTTTAGTTGAGCATAATAAAAGCATTTCAAATGTAGATTTCAATATACTGGCCATATGTAAGGGGCACAGCTGTAGTATTTTTCTTCAGGAAAACGAGTCAGCTTGAAAAATTGTATTTTTTTTTTATTTTATTTATTTTTTTTTTTTTTGGTCTTCTAGCATTATTGTCCCAGGAGAGAGAAGCTCAGGATGGGACAGAGCCTCAGTCCTCAGGACCATCAGAAAATGAGGTGGCTTTGCAGGAGGCCCTTAACACCCTACAACAAGAGAAAGGTGCTATTACTGCACAGTATCAGGCTCAGGTATGCTTCATAGTTTTCTCCAAACATTTTGATGAGGTAATGTGACCCATATATAGTTTCATAAAAACACTTAAAAGAAGCACACATTGATTTTTCCCTTTCTGGATGTTTCAAAGACAGTTGGTGCTTTCATTGCACCACTTAGGTTTGAAGTGTGTTAATCATCCTCTGTAATGCTTCCCCAGCTGAGGGATAACGAGCAGCTGAGCCGCCTGTGTGCAGAGCAGGAGACGCGTCTGGGGGAGTTGGAGCGTCAGGTGGAGAGCCAAACCCAGGAGGCTGAGGACCGCCGACGCATGTTGGAGGATGTTCAGTCAGACAAGGCCACTATTAGCCGTGCTCTCACCCAGAACCGAACACTGAAGGACCAGCTGGCTGAGCTACAGAACGGTTTTGTCAAACTGGTGAGGCTGAAAATCACATGTCTTGTCTGCCCTTTTAAGATGACACATTTACTTGTCTTATATATTCACTGTCTGCCTTTCTGCAGCACTACAGTGATCAGAATTCAAATTTTTTTCCATCATCCTGCTGGTCTTTAACTTGTCTTTTTCTGTCTGAATTTATGCTCTTGTTACTCATTCTGACAGACTAATGAGAACATGGAGTTGACCACAGCCATCCAGTCAGAACAACATGTGAAAAAGGAGCTGGCACGCAGAATGGGTGAATTGCAAGAGGAGCTGCACAACGTCAAGGAGCAGGTGAGGTCATGCACAGCACTCCCCGAAGACAAACACCGATGAAAATCTGTTGAACATACTTGATGTTTGTGTCATACTTCATTTTCCTTTTTTCATTTTCTTGCCTCCAGCTGGAGCTGAAATTTACAGAAGCTCAAGGTCTGATGGAGCAGAGGGACCAGGTGGTGGCTCACCTCCAGCAGTACTGTGCTGGCTACCAGACCCTGGCCTCAGAGAGGCAACAGCTCCACCAACAGTATCTGCAGCAGAGTCAGCTAATGGACCGGCTGCAGCACGATGAAAGCCATGGCCGTGCGCAGCTGGAGATGAGTCACAGTCAGCTCAAACAAGCCCAGGTGTGTTAAAAAAAAAACTTTTTTTTATTATTATATATAAACATCTGTAACCAGCTATGCAGGTGGTGTTGTAGGAATTCATTACAATATAAATTGTTTTTCCATGATTGTTTCTTCCTGCAGGAGCATTTGGAACAGTTAGTCAGAGACAATGAGCAGCTGAAGGCTGAGGTGAAAGAGCTGCTCAACAGCTCTGCTCTTATGACATCACCCAGAGACCAGGGTAAGTTTTCTCCATTACTGACTTGTTGGTACTTTTTGGCTAGTTTTCTTTTTGCAGACAACTTTCCTACAATATTTGTGTCCCTTCCTCATTTTTTTTTCTTTTTTCTTTTAAATGATCTCCAAAATGATAATCAGTGTTCTAGTTAGTGGTTGATTGCCAGGCATTGCGCCTTGCGCCGGGCTGAGATTTTCACCGCTTCATTTTCGGAACTCTGCTGTCACTGCATTTAGCAAACAGGAGCAAACCCCGCCCCAGTTAGGTAGCTGCTATTATCGCCGCTTGCGCCTGTATCATTTCACCACAATTTGCAATCTACCACAGAGCACGTGCAGTTTTATACTCAATGTGCACGCATGATCTCACTACGGCCATGCGCACTTGATTTGGACACTTTAACACAGGTGGATCGCTGACAAGTTTTTCCACGCCCCCACTGCTCTGTGCTGTGAGTGTGCGTGCGCGTGTGTTGTGCTTGCTATGCAGAGAATGTCAGCTGTTATTTCTCCTTTCCTTCAGCTGTGGCCAGCACTAGCGATCATTCGGTGCCGGAGTCAGGAAGCCATAGTCAAATATTAGTTTTCAGCACCAGTGGAGCTGTGAAAGGCCTTCAAGAAAAAAACTACAGGTGGCTGATATTCGAATGTAGGAAATGCTTTTAGCAGATGATCGATAAAACATCTGGATTATTTATTTATTTATTTTTTCTGCAAACCCATTAGTGGAAGGAAACAGCACTCTGGGACACATTAAATGCACGATGTAAGTGTAACTCTTCTGGATTATATGTAAAAAATTATCACTATCAATCTAATAAGGTCTGATTTTAGAGTTCTGCATCAGTCCTCCATACATAACCAACATACACCTCAAGAAATGTAACTACACTTCCACAAAGACTGTGGTTAATGCCGAGGCGTCAGAGGTGCTTTCCGGTTACATACGCACGCCCTGTCACTCAATTAACAAGCAGGAGCAGCATTTAGCAGTTGGCATTAGCTTGCAAATTAGCATTAGCCCCCCACCCCCACCCCACCCCCTTCAGAAGGGCAGTAATTCCTGCGCTTGCAAAATTAAATTATTTGTTCCCATTATGCTTTACTTATGCATGACTTTTGGCATAAATATAATCGCATACATCCCCTTTCCTGTTGGTGGAAAAATGCACCACATCAAACAATCAAAATTATATGGCAACATTTTTGGTTGCTGAGCAACAGGTGAAAGTTGTGGGAATAACAGCAGCCAATGACAGACAGTGATATTGATACTCAGCTTTGAAAGATTTGTGACATTTAGCATGTTTGGAGTGTGCTGTTAGAAAGCTTAAAAGTCAAATAAACATCCAAACTTTGAAGGATTTTCTGAGTGTTGGTTCCATCTGCTTTGGTCTACACACTGTCAAACAAAGCTGGAAGCTGGCGTAGCGCTAGGTTTCATTTTCAAGTCATTCAGAAATTTAAATAAACAAGACTAAATTTGTTGTGTGAAATTTTTACTGTTATCCCCTTTAGCACATTATTTGTAAATGCACCAGCTGCCAGCATAAATAGTAATGGGTGTTTCAATCAAGCGTGGAGAATATAGACTTAATATTGGCGGTGCTCAGACGAGTGGCTGGTGTTGGGTTCAGCTGGAGGTGGGGGCTCCAAATCACGTTCTGCTTGGGGTCTATCATAGGGCGAGAGGCAGGGTACACCCTGTACAGGTCGCCAGCCTGTCACAGGGCCAACACAGAGACGGACAATCATTCATACTCACATTCACACTATGGGCAATTTAGAGTGAGCAATTAACATAACCCCACTAACTGCATGTCTTTGGACTGTGGGAGGAAACCGGAGTACCCGGAGGAAAACCACACAGACAACATGCAAACTCCACACAGCGGAGGGCAAAGGTGGAATCGAACCCAGGCTTTCTAGATGTTATTCCAGCTGTGAGGCAGCAGTGCTAATCATCACGCCACTGTGCATCATGTATATATTTGTGCAGTTGGGAATTTTTATCACTTTTAAATTGGTATTTAAGAAATGTAACTACACGCCCACAAAGACTCTGATCACTCCCTAGGCTTCAGAGGTGCTTTCTGGTTACATACACAGGCCCCGTCACTTAATTAACAAGCAGGAGCAGCATTTAGCGGTTATGATTAGATTGCAAATTAGCATTAGCAGAGTGGATTTATGGTGGAGTGGATTTATTTTTTTTCTTTTAACATTACTTTGGTCAGGATTTTGGGAGCCAGGAAGAGATGGTAAGGAGGGTGGTATTTCCAAATGCAAATGTTCTGTTTTTCTTTCCTTTACCTTTTTTAAAACAAAAGTTTAGAAACAGAAAATTCTTAAACTATGATGCAGATTCACTGTTGCTTAGTTTGAATCACCTGATATGTTCTGCAGATTGAGGCTAAACTGTTCCATTCAAAAGAAAACTAAGAACCACAGTTTTTAATCCCCAAATGTGAACATGGCAACAGAATTGGAGAGTAACAACTGCTGCTTCACCATGTGGTACATTAGTGTCATAGGTTTCATTCATTTAGGGGGGAAAAAACCGCAGCAAAAAACAATGTAAACGAATTGACAGACAGTTGCACTTTGTCCTGTTATTTAGGAGATGGTGTGGAAAGCCAGTCCCTGCAAGAAAGTCCAAAAAAGTCTTCCTCCATAGTTATTCCAGAGGATTTTGAGAGCCAGAAAGAGATGGTAAGTAGGGTGACATTTCCCAGTCATACAAATGTTCTCTTTTTCTTTCCTTTCCTTTTTAAACTTTACTTCTTTGAGACCAAAGTACAAAATTCATATTTATATGTCCAACATTGTGCCATTTCTCATTTCTGTTTCCTGTTGCCTTGCAGGAGGATTTTATTCGTGGAGCTCTGGCTCAGCTGGAGGCAGAGCGGGACGAGGTTAGAAGACAACTGGAGGAGGAGCGCAGGCTTCACATAGCAGCCCGGCACCAGGCTGCTGTGACCCTCAGTCTTGAGCAGCAGCACCACAGCCAAACACCTGTTAATGACCACGAGCACGATCATGACCACAGACAGGGCCAGCACAGTCACTGTGAACACAGCCATGAGCATTCAGGTCAGAAACATTTGTGTCTGTGTGTAAGCTTGCAGGTGTTTCTACAAAATAAAAGACTGCAATTCTCTGGAGAATAATAATTAAGTTTGTGTGACAGCTTACCCTTTATTTTTTGACTATCACTGAATGTGCATTATGTAAACATTCTGTTTTCTTTCTTGAACAGAAGGAGGAGTGCCGGTGGAAGTCCATCAGGCCCTGCAAGCTGCAATGGAGAAGCTGCAACAGCGTTTCACATCCCTCATGCAAGAGAAAGCAGACCTGAAGGAGAGGGTGGAGGAACTGGAGCACCGCTGCATCCAGTTGTCTGGAGAGACTGACACTATTGGTGAGACTGAACAATAATGGCATAATGCCTTTAGGTTGTTCTTAATGCTTGTTTTGTTTCTCTATCATATCTAAATATTTGGTGATCATACGTCTGCTGTTCTGGCTGCATATTTTTCCAGGGGAGTATATAGCCCTATACCAGAGTCAGCGGGCTATTATGAAACAGAAGCATCAGGAGAAAGAACAATACATCAGCATGCTGGCCCAAGACAAGGAAGAGATGAAGGTACTGCCATCTTTTAATGTACTGGGAGTGACACAGTAATAACTTATGCACAATTGAATACATGTTAAAAAAATAACATGTTCAGTATACTTGCAGCAATTTGTCTGCATGTATTTTTGTAATGTTCAGAACCTGTAGAGACCAGTATTGACTTATTTAACTTTATTGTATTACTGTATATTTCTGATCTCATAACTACTCTGCAGTCAATCAGCACAGGTTTAGTGTAGTTTTGAAAAAAAATAATTAAATGACAATAAAAATTAGGCATGACAGAATGCAACACTGGCAAAATTTTAAAAAGTCCTCACTGATTGCAAGAAGTCTGTCTTCAGAAGACTAGTGCTCAATTACCTATAGTCCTTAAAATGCCTTTCTCTCTCACATCTTAAAATTTCATATGGTCATTGTTAAAGTATATCGCATTTAACAAGAATGTCACTCTGTATCCACTATTGTCTCTTCTGTCCAATAGGCAAAGCTGGCTGAGCTGCAGGATCTTGTGATGAGGCTGGTAGCTGAGAGGAATGAGTGGTACAACCGCTACACTGGAGCTGTAGCCAGCATGGGCACAGTAAACCCTGACCTGCTTCCTGTTGGACAGGATCACACTCACCCAGACCACCAAGCACACGCGCACACAGAGCTTAATGCGGTCACTGGAGCAGGTAAGCACAACCAGATGTGCTTAATAAAAATAAAGTAGCTGTTCTCTGGTTTTAGGTCCAGAGGACATGAACTGCATGAGCTGGGTTGGCTAGTGGACTAATTATGCAACATCTTATCAAACACCATCCACCCTTATCTGCTTCTTGTAGTAATTTGCATAAATCCACAATATACAGACATTAAATGAAGATGACGTCCTTCCTCTCTGAAACGACCTTTTGGGGAACCTTGTGATTTTTTTAAATTTTTTTTAAATTTATTTATTTATTTTTTTTAAACATGTCAGTTTGACCACCTTGTACAAGTCAAGTAAGCCATGCTAGTTTGTGATTAGATGTGAATGTATCATTCTTCATAGAAATGAAAGGGGGGCAAAAACTGATCTTGACTGTAAAATAAGAATAAACACATTCAATTCAACAGTGCTCTTATTTTTGCCCCAGTCAGTTTCCTGAGTTTGCTGTATTTTAGCTGTAGAAAATGCCACTGTAATACTTGTTTCAAAACCATTTCTGGGGTAGAAATAAGTGCCTACTCTGCAATAGGTACTTCTATATGGCCCTGAAGACTCCTGGATGGGGCTTAAACCCTGATTGGTTAGGTACAAATGTACAACAAGCTTTTAAAACAAACAAAAAAAAAACAGCAGTCTAACTGAAGAATTATGAAGAACATCTAAACAAATGGAAAAGAGATATTAAAAAAAACAACAAAAAAAACAAAAAACGGTTTAATGAGGTGGTGACGCTTTTATTTTATTTTTGAATTATTACAGCACTAAAGTCAGAGACTGAGTGAGTCAGAGAGAAATCGGCGGTGGTGAAGTGAGCTAATAGCTAGAAAGAGAATTAAAGAGAGTGAGTCAAAGTAAAGTGGAAAATCATCATTTGACAGCAGTTTTATTTTAAAGACCAAATATAAACCCACACCTCCACACAACCCCACAGGAAGGTGAGCTTGGTGTGTGTGTGTGTGTGTTTACAGTCTTGAACTTTTAATGTATAATTGCATTATAATTGCAAACATTTGTGTAGCTTATTTAAGTGCATACAGTCCTGGAAGACTTTCATCTGTTCAGTGTCTATCTGAAAGACAGAAAGCATGGTGCTTCAGCAGGGTTTGCAGAAAGATGGCAAAGTGAACACACTAACATAGAAAATAAGATTTAAAGTCGAATGCTAAGTGATACTGTAGCTGTACTGAGTTTTAGAATACTTCCAACTCTTCCTCCTTTTAAAATGTATTTTAATTCATCTTTCCATTAACATCACTGCTCTGTACCTTCTTGTTTTCCCTACTGCAGAAGCAATGGAGGTGATCCCTCTGTCAGAACCTGCTACTGGGCTGGAAGCTTCCTCACCCCAGACACTGTTGCCTGGGTCTGGTCAGACTGACTCCAAGCTCCTGGTGCCCAAAGAGGATGGCACAGCCCAGCAAATCATGCAGCTCCTTCAGGAGATCCAGAACCCCCAAGGAGCTCAAAGATCACCCCCTTTTCTGGGAGAGAATCCCTGCATCCCCTTCTTTTACCGGCCTGACGAACAGGATGAAGTAAAGATCCTGGTGGTGTGAGGTGTGTGTGTGTGTGTGTGTGTGTGTGTGTGTGTGAGTCACTACGTGTGTGTGTGTGTGTGTGTGTGTGTGTGTGTGTGTGTGTGTGTGTGTGTGTGTGTGTGTGTGTGTATACATGAGAAATACTGGACTTGTCTTGAAGTCTAGGAAATATTAAACCCTACAGTTTACCACGTTTGTAGCTTACTGGTGATCTTCTCAAACACTTCATAATATCTGGAACCTTACATGACTGGTCAAGGATGTAAGAATGTCTTTGACTCAGTTAAAACGCCCCCTCTTTATTCTGTGTGTTGGCACTACTGTGTGTGAGGTTAAAATGAGAAGATTTTGTTTTATTGTTTTTTTTTTTGTTTGTTTTTGTTTGTCTCTGATGCTCTTCCCAGTGAGGAGGTGGTCAGTATTCCTAAATGCAATTTGATTATTCTTCTCACCTCAATTTTGAATTCCCATCTCTCACACATGTGCAATAAAGGGGCCGTGTATTCTGTCCCCTCGAGTGCTGAAAGAGCTGTCAAGTATTAGGAGCCTGTTTTGTGTGCAACTTTATTCAAGTGCAAATCTCAGTTTTAATCCACTGTTCACATGCCAAAAAAAAGAGAGAGAGAGAGAGCGCATCGTGTTTGAATGTAATAACCCCAATATTAACCTGTATGTGTGTTTAATGTGAAGTGAGGAGAAGGATGCAGAAAGAGCATATCAGGTTGGGTAACTAATGAATGCAGAGTGAGATGTAAGGTGAAGTTAAGTCAATTAAGGGGCTTAGTGCACATAAAAGCTTTTAAACTGTAGGTGGTGTTCAGTTTTGAAGTCAAGAGCTCGCTATGTTACATAATTCAGGAAGATGGAGGCGGATGTTGCTGATTGGTACTGTTCTTTTTCTTCCAGACACTGAAAATAAGTCATGTTTGTATGTTGCAAAATGTTAATGTTTATGATTTTTTTTTTTCTCCTTATGTTGAGAAACATCCTGTTAGACTGAAAAGTAATCACCTTTACAATCTGGTGGTTAACCTGATTAATCAAGGATATAGATGCAGTTGAGAGACCCCATGAAGTTAAAAAAAAAATTACTCAGTTATAAAGGCATTGAATTAGTCTCCTCCAAGCTGTCCTTCAGATAAATATTAGAGGTTGGGCTACTGTGCTGCTGTTGGCTGCTTTCCACATTATTTCTGCAAGTTGTCCTACTTCATCTTTGCAGTTATTGTAATTTTTGGAGAAGTTATTTATAGTTTAATGGCTATACCTGCAGCTACACATTCTTTACTCCTCAAATCGGGCAATCCGGTGCTCTGGGGTATTTGGATGATCACATCAGACTCAGTCCACATTCCTGTCACTCATTTCACAAAACCTTTTTTTTTTCTTTTTTTTCCTTATCCATACCATCCCTTTTCTTTCACAGGGTCTTTAAATTTCCAGACACATTGACACTAAAAACGTGAGCCTGTCCTTCTGTTACGTTTGCTTGTAGTTCTACATATCAATGATGAATTGATGCACATCTTTAACAACTGGACTGTGTGAATGTGTTTGTGGGGAGGGTATGTGTGTATGCATGAAATCCAAACGGTTTCCTCCTCAGCCAAAATTGCATTTGTTGTACTTTTTTTTTGTTGTTGTTTTTGTTTTTTTTGTAGAGTTCTATCAGATAATATAAGTATGATTGCACTAAAACTGTACACAGCTTCTCATTTATCCCTGTCTGCTCCAGCTGCTGGTCGGACAGACATGTTTCTAACACAGCCTCTTCTTCGGAAAGAGAGAGGATCCTATGAAGCTTCATGTTTAATGCTGAGGATTCTGTTAAATTGAAATAAAAGTTTGCTGATGGAGGATGGACATGGTGTGCAGTGACACAGTCTAGATTAAATGAATGAGAGACGGTGGTTAAATTATTTCTGCAGGTAAGGGACCATTTAGATCTTGAGAAAATGAACTGTCTTTAGAAAACGAGAGCAAAGCAAGTGTAATTTGTTATAGTTTGTAGTTGCATTGGCTATGAAACACTTGAATAAATCTCCTTTGGGCATTAAAAGTCAGACTTTAGGGAAGACTCCCAACATCAGGGATGAAATAAGGTTTTCTGACAGGGGTCTAGCTTTAAGAGTGATTGACTTAAGTGTGGAATTGTATTCATTAATAGCTAATAAGTCAAGCTACCCTGGCTGAATTTTTTATTTTTTTTTTTCTTCCCATTTAGATCAAATCTAGGCAACATGTCTTTTTTTTGTCTTATTTACCTTCTTTTAATACACAAGGAAATGGGAGTCACTGCAAGGACAGGTTTAAACAAAAAAGGACTTTGCAGAGATTTTTACACTCATATTTGAATGTGTCTGAATTTTGAGACCCTCTTTGTGCTTTTGAAGGGCACATTTATTAAATGAATTGTGCACTTGCTATATCGCTAAAATATATAGGGTGTAGAAAGCAGTTTGTTATTTTAAGCATATTATAGAAAGCAAAATGAAAGTATGTCATATGTAATTGGTGTTGTTTACAGAGAAGGTAAACAGCATCTTCCCTGAACTTCAGCACTTTGGCAGAAAGAGCAGTTTTTTTTTTTTTTTGGTAAATTTACTCTGTCATTCTTAACTTTAAAATACCCTCAGTTACTTTTTTTTTTTTTTGCTGTTAGCCGCGGGTCAGAGCAAGAGCTAAATCTACATTAACCATCTTTTTGGTTTTTCAGGGGTTTTCCGGGGCTTGTAAAATAATACGGCTGTGTGGATTTCTGAGGTTTTCTAATTCCCTTTCAAATGTGTGATTGAAACATGGCAATGAGGAAGAATTTCTTGTCTCTACTGTATAAGAGGTGGTGTACATATTGTACCTGTGTAACATATTGTATATTCATTATGCCTGGGGTGTGGGGGCGGGAGGCTGCTCTGTCAGCGTGTCTTGTATGCGTGTTAGTTGGTGGTTACTGACCAGCTGTGATTCAAGACAAAGATTGACAAAGAGAAAATATTTTATTTATTTGAAATAAGTTAGAATCTCAACTAATCAGTTTTAATGTATATTAGAAGTGACTGTAGGATGGAAATGAAGGATCATGGAGAGAACTGATTTGTCTGAGTGCTGCTTCAGACAGAAGCCTTCTGATTTTTTTTTTTTTCCCATTTGAGTAATATTTGTCCCCTTCTCCTGAATAAAGCTGATTGAGAAACAGTATGTCCTGATTTCATTTTCATTTTTGAAACTCCAAACTGACTTGTGCGCTAGACACACGCATTTGGCAGTAAAGATGTATTTGGTATTTTTTGTAGTCATAGTAGGATTATCATGTCAACACTAATAACAGCTACTATTTCTCAGTGCTTCTGCGATTCTGCTGAGCTCATGCACAATACAGGATACGGTTAATGAAAGGCTAAATGATATTCAGCTAACATTTATCACAATGTCTCAACTGTGGTCAAAATCAGCACACATTCTGGGCTACTTATGGAAGCTCGTTTCTGCCACTGCGGGGGAAAAATTGTCATCTGTAAGTCAAAATTTCAGTATCTCAAAATTTTTAGTTCTGGGTAAGCCTCAATTTCGGGATACGCTATATTGCCAAAAGCCCCCCCCAAACTATGACAGTTTCAGCTCTTCTGGGATGACTTTCTACAAGGTTTAGGAGTGTATTTATGGGAGTTTTTGACCATTCTGGCTCACATTCTCCACGTAATTTATACCAAAGGTGTTCCATTGGGTAAGGAAGCTGTGGAGGCAAGTCAAGTTCTTCCATACCAAACTTGCTCATCCATGTCTTTATGGTCCTTGCTTTGTGCACTGGTGCACAGTCATGTTGGAACAGGAAGGGGGCATCCCCAGATTGTTCCCACAAAGTTGGGAGCATGAAATTGTCCAAAATGTCTTGGTATGCTAAAGCATTAAGAGTTCCTTTCACTGGAACTAATTCCTGAAAAGCAACCCCACACCATAACCCCCCCCCCCCCCACCACCACCACCACCACCACCACCAAACTTTATACTTGGCACAATGCAGTCAGACAAGTATCATCCTTCTGGCAACCAGCAAACCCAGACTCATCCAGCAAATTGCCAGACGGAGAAATGTGATTTGTCACTCCAGAGAACACATCCATTGCTCAAGAGTCCAGTGGTGGCATGCTTTACATCAACTCGTTGCATAATATTTTGACAGTAAATAACCATAATATTGAGGACATTTTAAATAAGGAAAGGGCACTCTCACTTGGCAAATTATTTGAATTCTATGTGCAGCACTTTCAGGTTGCACAGGTATTCCAGCTCCTCCAGTTTGGCACATCCATAGGTTTGCTTTGTTAACCATAGGTGCCAAAAGTACAGATACTCGTGTTAAAAACAAAAAACAAAAAAAACTCAACTTTGTTACTCAAGTAAAAGTGAAAAAGTGCAGGTACTCAAAGTATGAGGAGAGTTGTAGATGGGTTTCTCTTTGTGGTAACTCCCGCAAAGTGACCTCTAGTGGGCCACTCATACATGATCAAACTATCAGACTGGATGAGCATGGAATGAGGCAATAAATGTATTTTTGGTTTTTAGGCCTTCTCAGGTTATCTTTATTTTTGCCGTTTTTTTGCCGTGTACAAAATTGTAGGGGAAGACAATCTTTTAACACATTTTTGTAGTTATCACTTTTTGAGCAGTTTGTGCTTCCCCTCATCTTATTGTCCAGAGATCCATCAAGGGACCAAAGCACTTTATAAGGTGAGGATGATGCTATATAAAGTGATGCTTTGGTCATAATCTTAAATTATTATACTTCTTGAAGTAGCAGCCTGTGATCTGAACTCCTACAGGCCATGTACTGAATGGTATCCTCTATGAAAGAATGAGACACAGCGAGCTCAACTATGTGTTTTAGCTCCATTTGCACCTTACAAAATTTGTCCTCATCTGGGACTCTGGCACCTATGAGAACATGCGAAAGTGCAATCAGTGTGTGATTCTCATTTCAAGTCCCAATTGTTCCTCGAGTGGTAAAATTTTAAGGAACTGGTTAAAGAATGTGCCAACTCCAGAAGAACCATAGCCTCAAACAGGTCATGGAGGATTGCCTGGTGGAAACCCTGTGATGGGAATAAGAGAGCTGGCAGAGAAAATGTGTTTTACACCATAATTCTCTTAATTTGTCTGTTTCTTGAACAGGGTTATTGTGGAAATCTCAAAATTACCAGTGATTACATCTGATGTCCGTATCTCTGCCTTTTTTAGCTAAAATCATACTACATCATTTACTGCAACATAGTCGGTGTACACCAGAAAGAGCCTAACATAAAACATAATTTCAGCTATTACACAGCCCAGTGACCTGGTGTCAATGGACTCAGACAATGGCAGTTCCAAGATAACTTCTGGTGCCCTAAATGTGGGTAAAAAACATACTAAAAAACCCCCAATAAGAAATATTGTGATACTTTAAATATTAGAAAAACTGAAGTTCACTGGTAAGTAAACAGATCTGAAATGGTCGTTTCTTCCTTTTAGTTCGATCAGTGTTTCTTACCCATACACATACGGCTGCCCAGTTTGTCTCTCCTTGGCTTCTGACCTGAACAAAGATAACTCAATGAGTGTGATCCTGAAGAGCTGCCACATTCAATCCACAAACATGATGTTTTCTTCCCTTCAGGGAGTTGGTGTGTGTTTGTTCCTCAAACTCAGGTCGTCTATGAGGCACCTGGGAGATTGCAGGTTCTGTGCAATATCTTGCCTATTCCTAGGACTGCACTCGTCTGGACAGAGACCTCTGATGTTGTGCCTGGATTCTGCTGGAGCCACTCTTCCAGCTTCCAGCTTCCAATGCTCCTATTACCACTGGGACCATTTTGGACTTTACCTGCCATATCTACTCCAGATGTTCCTTCAGCCCTTGGTACTTCTATATTTTCTTGTTCTCCTTCTTCCTGATGTTCCTGTCCGCTGGGAATGCCACAACTGCAGTCTTCTGCTCATTGTCAACCACCACTATGTCTGTTTGCTTGACCAGCAGTTGCTTATCTGTCTGGAACTTGAAGTCCTTCAGGATGTTAGCCCTGTTCTCAACCACCTTCAGTGGTATCTCCCATTGAGAGTTGGGGACCTATAGTCTATATGTGGCACAGATGTTTCTGCATACTATCCCAGCCACTTGGTCGCACCTCTGTACATGGTTCCAGCTTGCATCTTCTCTTAGCAGTTAGATAGTGTAGTCTTTGGAACAATAGGTCAGCCAGACTCCAGTGTCTACCCAAGCCTACGGTCATGGCCAAAAGTTTTGAGAATGACACAAGTATTGGTTTTCACAAAATTTGCTGCTTCAGTGTTTTTAGATCATTTTGTCAGATGTTTCTGTAGTATACTGAAGTATAAATGACAAGACTGTCATAAGTTCCTAAAGCTTTTATTGTCAATTACATTAAGTTTGTACAAAGAGTCAATATTTGCAGTGTTGGCCCTTTTTCCAGACCTCTGCAATTCAACCTGGTATGCTGTCAGTCAGCTTCTGACTGACAACAATCCATTCTTGCATAATCAATGCCTGGAGTTTGTTAGAATTTGTGGGTTTTTGTTTGTCCACCCAGCTCTTGAGGACTGACCACAAGTTCTCGATGGGATCTAGGTCTGGGGAGTTTCCTGGCCATGGACCCAAAATTTCAATGTTTAGTTCCTCGATGACTTAAGTTATTGCTTTTGCCTTATAGCATAACACTCCATCATGCTGGGGGGGGGGGTCCTTGTGTCCTGTGGGTTTGTCCATCTGGCAGTATGGCACATTCAGAAATCCATCTGAGTTTTCTACCTAATGCAACCCAAAAAGTTACTGGGTATCTTAAGGTTTGTTTTTTGTTTTTTTGTTATTAAATAAATGGATTCAACACTCCATCAGACCTGTTGCCACTGATTTTCAATCCAGTTCTTGTATATTTTGGCATATCTCAGCCTTTTCTTCGTGTTTCCCTTCCTTAAAAATGGCTTCTCGACAGTCACCCTTCCACTGAGACCATTTCTGATGAGGCTTCAGTGAACAGCAGATGGATCAACTGAAGGGCCAAATGCATTTCTCAGGTCCTGTTTAAGTGTTTTTGCTGGATTTTGTTTTCTTTTTCATGACTTTCAGATACTTCTTTTCTCCTCCACTTGTCCAGTTTACTCAATTTGTTTTTTAGGACACACTGCACACCTTGCAGAGATTTGACCAGTTTGGGGGTAATAGCAAACTGGTGGTTGTTGGTGCAAAAATACTATTTTATGTCTGTCAACCTGTGTTATCTTTGGCATTTTTCATAAACCCAACTAAAGAAATAGGAACTTATGTGATTTTTACGACAGGCTCCTAGCCTAAATTTTAAAACTGGTTCTTTGCTAAGTTGTCTGTTACATGTAGACGCAGCACTAGTTAATCCCTTGAGTTAGGTACTTTTTTATGCATTGATTCATAGGTCAGTGCTACATGGTTTAACAAAAGAAAAAAAATACTCTGAAAATGGTCAGGTACAAGAACTGGAGTGAAAAAGCGGCCAATGTCCAAAGAATACAGTGACACTTGATGATTTTCTTGAAAGTTCTGTAAAAATCTGTTGATGTACATGTTAATGATGGGGTTGAGTAAGAGGCTGGAATAGTCCAGCCAGTTTATCACATCCTCTGGCCAGCTGGATTTCTAAAGGTACTTTGGGCTTCCTTTTACTCTGCGTGTCCATGCCTATCTGGTAGGAGGGGCTTAGAACAGAGAGGGAGGAGCTTTAGGAGGAGGACATTTATTTTTTAATGTTTGTACCATGAGAGTAAATGTACATTTATTAGCTGCTCTGGTGCAACATATTTTATGGAATGAGTTGTTGTCTGCATCTATATGCTCTTACCTTGTTAGTGTACCAGTAGTGAATACTGATATACTGATAGTTCAGTTTACCTGTTCCTGTATAGCTGTGTTACCACCAATATGTACCAATATTTAAAGAAAAAAGACACAAAAACATACTTTCCCCCATTACACCGAAGTATTTAATGTCTTGACAGAGCACAGCAGTCCTGCAGGTTAAAGTCACCTTTCCATCCACATCAGTTTAAACTAGTCCTGCAGGACCCGGTCACTGCAGGACTTCACACATTCACCTCGTCCCTCGCTGCTATTCTACACACAGAAGGACAAGAAAAACAAACACACTCTGCTTGCAAGCAAAAGTATCAAACAACCTGCAGATGCCCAGATTCATCACTGTATTACATATTTTTTTTATAGGGTTTTAAAACATTACTTCCTTATACATATACTCATTTATTCATAATTTAAATATTCAGCAGTTTAATACACTAGAGAGTGGAAGTTCAGTAAGATGCATCACACATATACAGAATAACACATTAAGATATGTCCATAACAAACTATTTACCATTAAATAAGAAGTAGAATATGCTTATTTGTGTTTACTTTGCAGTCATGGAGTATCCAGATGCACAAGGGATCAATAGTGGATTATTTTTTGTGGCTGGTAGGTTATTTTTGTCTGGGTTCAAAAATACAATACAACACATCACGCTGACAGAGGAGGTCAGTGGTAGAAAAGGTGGTGGGTTCAAGTCACAGGCTCTCACAAAAGCAATATGACAGGGTGAAAGAGAAGGAGCTTTGTTTTTTGTTTTTTTTTAATGCCAGTTTTATGCATAGACTGTGTTTGTTTTTAATGTTCTCACTCACCCCCGTGACCACTGGAAAAAGGACAAAAAACAATGAAAGAGGGAAAAGAAAAGAGCAGAAATGGCAGATCATCAACTGGGATAAAAAGCTGAATGTTTTCACATGGCAAATATTCAAAACCCTTCCCGCTTTCATTCTCTCTGAATAAAGAGGATATGTAAGGAGCTATCTAGCGAACAGTCACAGGGTTTCAACCCAGGCCAAAGATTCCCTTCCTCTCAGGTCTGATTCTCGTGTTTCACGCCGTTGTCTGCAGCTGCACATTTGCTTCAAGATAATGTAGTTACATTTGTGTGAAGCAGAGAGGAAGAAAAACATCTTTTTGTTTTTAAGTCAAAAGGGACTGAGAAACCTTTTTCTTTGTTGCATAGGTTCTGTGGAAGCACAGACAACAGCAGTTTAAAAATGCACGTGGATTTAACAGTGACACTGAGGCCTTCCTGAGGCTACAACGGGCAGTTCCTCCTGTCCTGCAAGGCTGAAAGAGGAGGAGGAGGAGAAAAAGAATGGACAAAGAGCAGCAGCGTCTATCTGAGGGTGAAGAGTTTATCGGCAATCCTTTACTTCTGTAGTTCATTCAAGCCTTCCTCCCCTCATGTGAGTGAGTGAGTGATGGGTGGGTGGGTGGATGGATGTTGCCGTCTGTTTTAGAGTTGATGGACATATGCGAGATGAGCTTAAGAAGGGGAAGAGGTAACCGGGAGAATGTTTCCTTCTAAGAGTCGAATGGCGGCAGAGGGCTCTCAGGGCGGGAGGGGCCGCCCTTGTTTGGCCGGCTGTTTTGGTGAAAAGAAATAAGAGAGTAAATTTTAAAAAAGAGCTTATTTGGAAGGATGAACAACTGAAAGATAACAAGAGAAATCCTGAAATCATAAAGGTGAGGAGACACCAGAGAAATCACGATGTTCACCTTTAGGGTGACATGGGTGAGAAAAAATAAATGTGTGGGATATTATTGCTTTGCCACCAGTTATTAATGTGTGGCCACAAGTTATTAAGGCATGGGAATTATGTAATTAAATTGCAGCCATGAGATGTGATGTGATAAGATGAAATTTTGAATGATGAATTGCCTGACACCCAGATGAATATAAAATTTCATTAAGGAAATTAAATCCAGTCCATTTAGACTGCACTTGATGGTCAACAGACAACACATTACCTACATTGCTGTCACACATTAATAGCTAGTGGTAAGTTAGTTGGCAATAATATTTTGTAGCCATGTGAAAAACAGATCAATCTGTACAAAAATGCTGGTATTAACCAAAACCATAATTTGCAAACCTGTTAAACAGACTTCCTCATTCATGGCACAGTTTTTCTTTTTAGTTTGGTTCTCAGGTGGACTTGATTGAAGTGTGTCTTCATATGTTTTTATGGAGAACCACAATAACATTAAAACCTAAACAGTGCAATACTTATTAAATTGTCATTTCTGTTTTTAATGCTTTTTGCTTCGTACTTTAACTTTAACCTGAAAGAGGCTGAAAGTAGCTGCAGTGGAACTAACTTTACGCACTGCGCAACATTAGTTTTTACAATTTCAAAGCATGCATCCAATTACAGTACCATGTAACCAGGTACAAAGTCAGGAAATGTGCTGTGACATCTTCTTTTAGTGAGTGTTTAACCAAACTGACGAATTTGTGTCATTTTATCTGAAACGCTTGTGAAAATTTACTCCAAAAACATCCAAATTTCTGCTTTATCCATGATACAAAACTTCACTTTTCTGGTGAAGTATCCCTTTATAAAAAGGAGGAGAAAAAAATCTAATAAACATGAGATAAAACAACTGTTGATGAGAGAATAATAACTGAGAATACTTATTCGAAATACTCAGGCATCTTCATGCTAAATGTCTACCCCTTTAGTTTAACGGCAGGAAAAATATTGCTGTGTTTAAGTGTTTGCTTGTATTTACTATACTGTATACTGTATGTGTGCATGTACACACACACTAACTGATTTGCTTTACATGATTTATATGATCAGTCTCTATGTAGTTTAAGTTCTGAGGATGCAGCAAAGTCATGCAAGTGTGTTTCAAGTATTCTGCATCGCTGTGTGACTGGGAGAGGTGGGGGTGAGGGGAAAGAAGGAGAAAGGTGGAAGAGAGGAGGTAAGGGAGAAACAGGAGCGAGGAGCCATTGTAGGTTGGATGAGGCAGAAAACGGCAGAGGGGTGGCACTGCTGTCTGTTTCCTCTCACCCAGAGGAGGATTAAATGGAGGAGGGAGGGAAGGACGGAGGAGCCCGGGAGTCTAGTGGGTTGGAGATGGCGGGGGTCTCCGACTGCCGTGGAAACACAAGCACAAAGGAGAGGCTGGATTAGTGTTGTCACTCCAAATTGACAAGTTGAGCTTTATGGCCCCCATGTGTACATTCATGCACAAACACACACAGAAATACTGTATCTAGAGGTAACACATGGAGGCAGTCCAAAAATACAACCAACGTGACAAAGATATGAGGCTCAGTTAACATGGCCACAAATATACCTGCAGCTGAGGTTAAGTGAAAGTTGCTGTTTATATATGGTAATGTGCAGGTCTGCAAATAAACATGTAGTCCTGCTACAGCAGAATAAATCCACTGATAGGCATAAAAGTTGTAAAAATCAGTTCTTGATTTTAGGCAAGATTAACAAACAGAAGGCATCAGTTTAAAGAGCCCTCTAAAACAGTGGTTAACTGGGGGCCATGGTAAAAATGGAAAGTGGTTGCTTAAAGGTAAACAAGTAAGCAATTATGAAAGTTTTCTGAAGAGACAGTGTGGCATTTTAGAGATCTTATCCCAGGTGCCATAGGGCAAGAAGCGGTACACCCTGGACAGGTTGCCAGTCTGTCACAGGGCTAACACAGAGAGACAGACAACCATTCACACTCACACCTATGGGCAATTTAGAATCACCAATTAACCTAACCCCCTCTAACTGAATGTTTTTGGACTGTGGGAGGAAGTTGGAGTACCTGGTGAGAACCCACACAGACACGGGGAGAACTTAACACAGAAAGGCCCCCGGCCAAATGGTAGATTTGAACCCAGGACTTTATTGCTGTGAGACAACAGTGCTAACCACCGCACCGCTCACCAGTGAAAGTTACCAAAAAAGTCACAAGCTTTGCAGATTTTGTTGACTATGATGAAAACTAACACAAAGAAAATAAAGTGGCAGTATATCCTGAGAAATAGAGTTTATATAGTGTATATAAAAACTATCACATAGGAGACAGAACAGGAGATGAGAACAAACTTCAGCTTCCTTTCATTCTTCTTTACTTAGCAAGAGAGATGGAAAAGTTGCATTCAAATATAATATATTTGACTACCTCCCAGCACTGTGAATGCAATGTGATTGCTTTATCAGGGTCACTCATTCTAACTCATTAGGTTAGAAAGGTTACAGCAACTTAGGGTTACAGTTAGATACCTTCGTGCAAAATTAAATGTTACCAAAAAATGTATATACAGTACATGAATTTTAACCATATATCAAAAGTTTCTTAACATCAACTAAATGCTTACTTTTGTCCATCATGTTTTAGTGTATAAGGAATCCACATCTCAGCAAGTCATGTACCAAAATTTTCTCAGTAGATGTTCCATGAGGAACTGAATTTTCTGATTATTCAGACACCACGTGAATGCACTCAGCAAGGAAGTAAATGATTATCTATGGACAGACATTTCATTAGGTACACCTGCTCGACTGCTTCTTAATGCAAATCTCTAATTAGCCAATCATATGGCAGCAATTCAATGCATTTAGGCATGTAGACATGGTCAAGCTGACCTGCTGAAGAGAAAATTGGGCATCAAATGGGGAAGAAAGGTGATTTAAGTGTCTTTAAATGTGGCATTGTTGTTGGTGCCAGACAGGCTGGTCTGAGTATTTCAGAAACTGCTGATCTACTGGGATTTTTCTGCACAACCATCTCCAGGGTAAGAATGATCTGAAAAAGAGAAAATATCCAGTTCTCTGGATAAAAAATGCCTAGTTGATGCCAGAGGTCAGAGAAGAATCCAGACTGGTTCAAGCTACTGTAACAGAAAGGCAACAGTAACTCAGATAACTGCTTGTTACAACCAAGATATGCAGAAGAGCACACCGGGTGCCCCTCCTATCAGATATAGGAGAGGAAACTGAAGCTACAATTCACCCAGGCTCAGCAAAATTGGACAACAGAAGATTGGAAAAACATCGCTTGGTCTGATGAGTCTCAATTTCTGCCGCAAAGAATTAAAGCCATACTGAAGACAAAAAGGGTCCAACACAGTACCAGCAAGGTGTACCTAATGAAGTTTTTAGAGTCACGCTTGCTGTATCCCCAGGATCTCGTTTTGTAAAGCTAGCTGGGGTTGCTGAACAGCAAACTATTCTTCTAAAACCTGTTTTTTTTTTTTTTGTTTGTTTGTTTTGTTTTTTATTGTGCAGTGAAAAGTGATTTTGGTAGATACAGCACTGTGTCACTCAAAGAAAACGTCAAACACTTATAAAGAGTCAAATATGGGAGGCATTTCATGGCGTACATACATGTACAACATAGCACCAACAACAGTTAAGTTTTGGACATCTGAGTTGAGTCCTTTTTAGGACTAAACTGAGTGTTCTGATGCCCCATACATCAAAATAACATCAGTTCCAAAAGGCAGAGACCAAACTCAGCTCAGACACTGATGCAAACACACACACACACACACACACACACACACACCTTCCGAACTGTGTGTCTGTGTTTGCTCATGCAGCCCTCTGAGAAAAGAAGACTAGTGAGGAAAAAGAAAAAAAGAAAAGGAAAAAGAAAATGTCATGCATTGAAAGGGATGCTTTCAGCAAGAAAGGGAAAGAAGGAAAGTTATGGTGATGAGGATGATCATGATGGCAGACAGTACCCAACATACCCGTAATGTTAGTCCTCATTGGTCAGTTATAGTGATTCTGTAGAAGAAGCCATAGTAATGTGTGGGACAGAGGTGTGGTGAGGGACAGAGGGGTGAAGAAGAGGAGCCGGAAGAGAGAAAAGGAGTGCAAACAGTTACAGTGCAGGAAATGACCAACGTCGCATGTGCTAAGCTCTCGCTTGGGGCAGCCCAGAAAACAGAAAAACTGATTTGGAAGATGAAAAATCAGCAAAAAAAATAAAAAGCTTTAAGTGAGTATATTGACAGGCTGTAATTTCCAGTGAGAGCTTTGCTCAGCCACGTTAGTGCCCTCTACAGTAAAAAAAAAACAGGCAAGCTGCTGACAGTTAGATCCAGGTTAAAGAGGTTAGCTAGCTCACAAACACAGGCAAGCCTGAGCCAAATTTTACACACTACATGAAGGCACATATAATAAATGGATACTGGAGAAGAACCCCCCACATTCCCAGCTCCCCTTTGTTTCTCAGTTCAGGTACAGACATGTTTTAAAGCAAAAATGTCCTGACTATTCAGATGAGTGTTGAAGTGACTTTTAGCAATAAACAGTTTAACAAGTTATCTGTTGCTGGTGATGCTTGACAGCGTGCTGAAAGTTTGGTGGTGGCAGAAAGATACCATCGAAATGAAAGTAAGTCATCAGTGTTCAGATGTTCACCCAAACCAAAAAAGGTGATGATAGTTGTAGTGTCTATTTAGGGATAGCTAGAGTTCTACTGGCCTATTAATCTATCCTCTATCAAAACCAGTGCTTTCTACTTTCATTTACCTCCTTTATCCCCTCATCCAGGTGTCTTCACATCCCCCTTGGTGACAGAGAGTATCCACACTTAAGCTTTGATAACGTCTCATTATCTTAAACTGCAGTCTGGCTGTCAGTGTCCTTGTAAAATCTACTGGTACAAGCTATATGATGGAAGAGTTTCCACTCACCTAGGCACACTTGGGGGTGCACGGTTAGGCCGGGAGGGCACAGTGGGTGGTGGCCCACTGTAAGGGTCAGGAGAAGCTCCAGGGCGAGAAGGGACAGGGGGACCCCCAGCAGGAGGAGGCCCAGGTGGAGGTCCACGAGAGCCTGGGCGGGCTGGGGGTCCTGGTGGAGCCCTGCGGTTTGGAGTTGGGCTGGTAGCTGGAGACCTGGAGAAGAAAGTTGAAGGGAAGAAAGGAGCAGAAAAAAACAAAAGCATCAGAAAAGTGTCAATAAATCAGGCACTACATCTTTTTTTTTTAAATTTATCCATATTCACTCAAGCAAATGTCAAAATTACAATTACAATTGTGTACAGTTACATGCTCCCACCAACCATTCCCCACACATACTCTTTCTCTGTCCTGTTCTCACGTCCCATGTGTCTTACCGTCCACCAGAACCGCCACGCTGCACCTGCAGCCACGAATCGTCCACAGGTGGCGGTGCGGCGGTGGTTACAGTAGATGTGCTGATGTCGCCGATTATTTTGAGGGCCTCCCGCAGGGCGTGGTACATCCGCAGCATCTCGTCACGATGCTGGGCCTGCTCTTGAGACTCCTCCATCAGACTGTTCTGGTCACCACATGAGTACAGCTGGGCCAGCAGCTCAGCGTTAATGAACTCTTTAGTCTGCACACAGAGGGAGAGAAAAAAGGACACTTTGTACTTTTGACAGCTGTCTGTCAAATCTCATGTCCTATTGTCTTAAAATGACCTATCAAACAATAACACTGATGACTCACGTTGTTGATCATGAGATGCATGATAGTCTTCGGCATCAAGTCACGGACGGTCTTGTTGACGATTGCCATGTAGGAGTCGACCAGGTTGCGGATGGTTTCCACCTGCCGCTCCAGCTGAGGGTCCATGCTGTGCATGAGGTTGTCAGAACCATTTTCATCACCACCATCACTCTGTGAGACAAATTAAGAGATTTTTTTTTTTTGGGCATGTGTGAAAAAGAAGAACCAAGAAAGAAAACACCATAAAAGGCAAAGAAAGAGAGAGGATAAGTGCACTACAGGAAAGGACAGGAAGGAAAGAGTCTTCTCCAGGAAATTATATTATCAGCTGAATGATGAGTGGCACAACCTGAACTCACAACACCTCAGTGTATTTCAACATACAATGCTGATGAAAATACAGTAATATGCAAAAGTCTTGAGCCACCCCTCGTTTCTTTATATTTTGCCTCCAAGGAGCCAGACTATGGTAATTTGTAAAGTGGTCTTGAGCAATAGTTCTCCAGGTTTTTTTGAAGGACTTTCATGGTTTTTCTTTGGACATTGGCTGCTTTTTACTCATTTTCAGTGCAGTCCTTCTACCTGACCATTTTCAGAAGAATGCTTTTGTTTGTTTGTTTGTTGATCCAGGTAACACTGACCTATGAATCATTCATGCATAATAAAGGCATCTAACTCAAGAGGTGAACCAGGGCTGTGTCTACACATAACAGCAAAGAACCAATTTTAAATTGTATCCTCAGGGACTTTCTCTAGTCCATTTCTTTAGTGAAATCTCTCAAAAAAGATTACACAATTTGACTGGCATAAAGTAGTATTTTTGCACCAACAAGGTGATTCCCAAATAGCTAATAGCTGAAAACCTGGCTATTACCCAAAATAGTATGCAGTGTGTCCTTAAAAAATCTGAGGAAAGAAAACAAGTAGAGGACCAAACAAGAAGTGTCAGGCCTAAAAAACTAATCAACATCATGAACAGTATCTAAAAGTCGTGTCCTTAAGACGTAGGAAAAAAAAACAGCAAAGACCTGCCACAGGAGCTTAGAAATGCATCTGGCCATTCAGATGATCCACATACTGTTCACTGAAGCCTGTAAAGCTGTCAAGAAGACATTCTCTTAAGGAAGGGAAAGAGGGAGAGAAGGCTGAGGTATGCCAAATTACACAAGAACAAGGTATTATAGAGGGATGAATCCATATTTGACACTTTTGGTTCCAATCATTGTTGGACAGTATGGAGGAGGTCAGGAGAGAGATACAACAGTGAGTGTCTACAGTGATCTGTAAAACACACTTGACACTCCGTCATGGTTTTGGGCTGCGTATCAGCCAGTGGTTTTGGAGATCTTGTCTAAAATGATGGAAATCTGAACTCAGAAACTTACAGTCAGATTTTGATCCACCATGTATTACCATCTGGAAAGCATCTGATTGGGAACAGCTTCATTTTTCAGCATGACAATGATCACAAACACACTGTCAATTCAGTAAAAACATACCAGGATAGAAAAACACACAACTGAACACTATCAGTCATGGATTTGCCTCCACAGAGCCCAGACCTCAACATTATTGAACTCATGGATCATCTTGACAGAGAACAGAACAAAAAAGCAGCCAACATCCAAAGAAGAGCTTTGAATGTCCTTTAAGAAGCCTGGAGAGCTATTCCTGAAGACTGCATCAAGAAATTATAAGAAAGCTGCCTAAGAGAGTTCAGGATGTGCTGAAAAACAAATGTGGTCACACCATATATTGACCTTCAAGCTTGTTTGAATTTTACAAATGCTGTTTTTGCCTTATACACTGTATTTCCATGCATGTTTGCAAAGGTTTCAGTAAATTACTGCATGTATTTCTGATTTTTCTAGCAAAAAAGAAATTTTTTTTTAAATAGCATTAATTGAAGAGTGGCTCAAAAAGTACAACAAAAAAAGGCAAAAAATACCACACAAATGCAGAAATGTCAGCTTAAAAAATACATGTTGGAGCTACATTAAACATATGGCCTGAAATACTGGATAAGTTATCCTAATTGAAACTGCAAAAAATGACTTGTTTACTGGTTTTAAGTAACTAGTGACAAAAAAGTAAATGTTTCATATCAGTGTGTATATTGTGTTTGACTTTGCCAACGCAGCAATTTACAACATCTAAGGGACCTATTTTTAAGTGCAACTTGAAAATGCTTTTCGCCACCTACGCTTTATGTTTTTAGGAGCACAGAGTGGCTGGAGAGGTGCCAGCAGGTCAGAGATTAATTCAAATGAAGCAGCACAAGCTGACTTGTTGGTATTTTGTATTCTCAGAACCATGCCTATTTGGCTGCTGATTGGGGGATATTATGAACAAGAGCAAACTGCACAGTGGTGTACAGCAGAATTAAAACTACAGTAACATTAGACTCTCTTCACTTTGTGCTGCTCTCTATCATCCAAATGGCAACATGGTTCATGGAGAAGCTCTTTAAATTTGATGTCATGCTGATCTGTGGTGCTGAGGGACAAATGATAAGACAGGCAGGTTCACCACATGTACTCACAAAGCTAGTGCAACCAAGACTTTCCACTTGGTTATGCTTGAGCAATTAAAATGGATCTCTGGGTGCTTTAAAATGTTTAATTAGTTTTCTTATGAACCAAATAATCACTGTACCACTAAAACGAATTGACACTGTGCATCTCCTAGTCAGTGTTTCAAAATCTACTTCTGATGATAAAGCCAAATTATCTGTTAACTGATTACTCTCAGCTACACAATTGAAATGTGGGTAACGCTTTCTTTAAAGGCCCGCCCTTAGGCCGTAACTATCCTGTAAGTAAATTTTAGTTATGTGGAATTACACCGTAATTATTTTTAATTACGCCGTAATTATTTTTACTACGGCTGAATTATTTTTAATTCCGCCGTAATTATTTTTAATTCCGCCGCAATTATTTTTTAATTCCACCATAATTATATTTAATTCCACCGTAATTATTTTTAATTCCGCCGTAATTATTTTTAATTCTGCCACAATTATTTTGAATTCTGCCATAATTATTTTTAATTCAGCCATAATTATTTTTTAATTCCACCATAATTATATTTAATTCCGTCGTAATTATTTTTAATTCTGCCGCAATTATTTTTTAATTCCACCATAATTATATTTAATTCCGCCGTAATTATTTTTAATTCCGCCGTAATTATTTTTAATTCTGCCACAATTATTTTGAATTCCGCCATAATTATTTTTTATTTTGCTGTAATTATTTTTAATTCCGCCGTAATTATTTTTAATTCCGCATTAATTATTTTTGAATTCCACCGTAATTATTTTTAATTCCGCGCAATTATTTTTAATTCTGCCACAATTATTTTGAATTCCGCCGCAATTATTTTTACTACGGCTGAATTATTTTTAATTCCGCCATAATTATTTTTAATTCAGCCATAATTATTTTTAATTCCACGCAATTATTTTTAATTCCGCCACAATTATTTTGAATTCCGCCGTAATTATTTTTACTATGGCTGAATTATTTTTAATTCCGCCGTAATTATTTTTAATTCAGCCGTAATTATTTTTAATTCCACCATAATAATATTTAATTCCGCCGTAATTATTTTTACTTCCGCCGTAATTATTTTTAATTCCGCCGTAATTATTTTTTAATTCCACCGTAATTATTTTTAATTCCGCGCAATTATTTTTAATTCCGCCACAATTATTTTTAATTCCGCCGTAATTATTTTAACTACGGCTGAATTATTTTTAATTCCGCCGTAATTATTTTTAATTCAGCCGTAATTATTTTTTAATTCACCATAATTATATTTAATTCCGCCGTAATTATTTTTTAATTCCACCGTAATTATTTTTAATTGCGCGCAATTATTTTGAATTCCGCCACAATTATTTTGAATTCCGCCGTAATTATTTTTACTACAGCTGAATTATTTTTAATTCCGCCGTAATTATTTTTAATTCCGCCCCAATTATTTTTAATTCCACCATAATTATTTTTAATTCTGCCACAATTATTTTGAATTCCGCCGTAATTATTTTTAATTCTGCCGTAATTATTTTTTAATTTTGCCGTAATTATTTTTAATTCCGCCGTAATTATTTTTAATTCCGCGCAATTATTTTTAATTCGGCCACAATTATTTTTAATTCCGCCGTAATTATTTTTACTACGGCTGAATTATTTGTAATTCCGCCGTAATTATTTTTTAATTTTGCCGTAATTATTTTTTAATTCCACCATAATTACATTTAATTCCGCCGTAATTATTTTTAAATCCGCCGTAATTATTTTTAATTCTGCCACAATTATTTTGAATTCCGCCGTAATTATTTTTAATTCCGCCGCAATTATTTTTAATTCCGCCGTAATTATTTTTTAATTTTGCCGTAATTATTTTTTAATTTTGCCGTAATTATTTTTAATTCCGCCGTAATTATTTTTTAATTCCACCATAATTATATTTAATTCCGCCGTAATTATTTTTAATTCCACTGTAATTATTTTAAATTCCGCCGTTTTTTATTTTTGCTGTAATTAATAAATTATACTACGGCGTAATTAAATTATATTTAATTACGCCGTAATTATTTTTACTACGGCTGAATTATTTTTAATTCCACCGTAATTATTTTTAAATCCGCCACAATTATTTTGAATTCCGCCGTAATTAATTTTAATTCTGCCGTAATTATTTTTGAATTTTGCCGTAATTATTTTTAATTACACCGTATTTATTTTACTACGGCTGAATTATTTTTAATTCTGCCGTAATTATTTTTTAATTCCGCCTTAATATTTTTATAATTACACCATAATTATATTTAATTCCGCCGTAATTATTTTTATTTACGCCGTAATTATTTTTGATTACGCCGTAATTATTTTTACTACGGCTGAATTATTTTTAATTCTGCCGTAATTATTTTTTAATTTTGGCACAATTATTTTGAATTCCGCCGTAATTATTTTTAATTGTGCCGTAATTATTTTTTAATTCCGCCGTAATTATTTTTTAATTCCACCATAATTATATTTAATTCCGCCGTAATTATTTTTAATTACGCCGTAATTATTTTTAATTCTGCCGTAATTATTTTTTAATTCTGCCGTAATTATTTTGAATTCCGCCATAATTATTTTTAATTTTGCCGTAATTATTTTTAATTCCCCCGTAATTATTTTTTAATTCCACCATAATTATTTTTAATTCCGCCGTAATTATTTTTAATTCTGCCGTAATTATTTTTTAATTTTGCCGTAATTATTTTTAATTATGCCGTAATTATTTTTACTACGACTGAATTATTTTTAATTACACCGTAATTATTTTTAATTCTGCCACAATTAATTTGAATTGCACCATAATTATTTTTAATTCCGCCGTAATTATTTTTTAATTCCACCATAATTATATTTAATTACGCCGTAATTATTTTTACTACGGCTGAATTATTTTTAATTCTGCCGTAATTATTTTTTAATTCTGCCACAATTATTTTGAATTCCGCCGTAATTATTTTTAATTCCCCCGTAATTATTTTTTAATTCCACCATAATTATATTTAATTCCGCCGTAATTATTTTTAATTCTGCCGTAATTATTTTTACTACGGCTGATTTATTTTTAATTCTGCCATAATTATTTTTTAATTCCACCATAATTATATTTAATTCCGCCATAATTATTTTTAATTCTGCCGTAATTATTTTTTAATTTTGGCACAATTATTTTGAATTCCGCCGTAATTATTTTTAATTGTGCCGTAATTATTTTTTAATTTTGCCGTAATTAATTTTAATTATTTTTACTACGGCTGAATTATTTTGAATTCCGCCGTAATTATTTTTAATTGTGCCGTAATTATTTTTTAATTTTGCCGTAATTAATTTTAATTTTGCTGTAATTATTTTTAATTACGCCGTAATTATTTTTACTACGGCTGAATTATTTTTAATTCTGCCGTAATTATTTTTTAATTCTGCCAAAATTATTTTGAATTCCGCCATAATTATTTTTAAATTTTGCTGTAATTATTTTTTAATTCTGCCGTAATTATTTTTAATTCCGCCACAATTATTTTTAATTCCACCGTAATTATTTTTAATTCCGCCACAATTATTACGAATTCCGCCGTAATTATTTTGAATTCTGCCATAATTATTTTTTGATTTTGCCGTAATTGTTTTTAATTCTGCCGTAATTATTTTTTAATTTTGTCGTAATTATTTTTTAATGCCGCCGTAATTATTTTTTAATTCCGCCGTAATTATTTTTTAATTCCACCATAATTATATTTAATTCCGCCGTAATTATTTTTAATTACGCCGTAATTATTTTTAATTCCGCCGTAATTATTTTTAATTCTGCCTTAATTATTTTGAATTCCGCCGTAATTATTTTAAATTCCGCCGTAATTATTTTTTACTTCCACCATAATTATATTTAATTCCGCCGTAATTATTTTAATTCCACCATAATTATATTTAATTCCGCCATAATTATTTTTAATTACGCCGTAATTATTTTTACTACGGCTGAATTATTTTTAATTCTGCCGTAATTATTTTTTAATTCTGCCACAATTATTTTGAATTCCGCCGTATTTATTTTTTAATTTTGCCGTAATTATTTTTAATTTTGCCGTAATTATTTTTAATTTCGCCGTAATTATTTTTTAATTCCACCATAATTATATTTAATTCCGCCGTAATTATTTTTAATTCCACTGTAATTATTTTAAATTCCGCCGTTTTTTATTTTTGCTGTAATTAATAAATTATACTACGGCGTAATTAAATTATATTTAATTACGCCGTAATTATTTTTACTACGGCTGAATTATTTTTAATTCCACCGTAATTATTTTTAAATCCGCCACAATTATTTTGAATTCCGCCGTAATTAATTTTAATTCTGCCGTAATTATTTTGAATTTTGCCGTAATTATTTTTAATTACACCGTATTTATTTTTACTACGGCTGAATTATTTTTAATTCTGCCGTAATTATTTTTTAATTCCGCCTTAATATTTTTATAATTACACCATAATTATATTTAATTCCGCCGTAATTATTTTTATTTACGCCGTAATTATTTTTGATTACGCCGTAATTATTTTTACTACGGCTGAATTATTTTTAATTCTGCCGTAATTATTTTTAATTTTGGCACAATTATTTTGAATTCCGCCGTAATTATTTTTAATTGTGCCGTAATTATTTTTTAATTCCGCCGTAATTATTTTTTAATTCCACCATAATTATATTTAATTCCGCCGTAATTATTTTTAATTACGCCGTAATTATTTTTAATTCTGCCGTAATTATTTTTTAATTTTGCTGTAATTATTTTTAATTACACCAATTTTGAATTCTGCCATAATTATTTTTTAATTTTGCCGTAATTATTTTTAATTCCCCCGTAATTATTTTTTAATTCCACCATAATTATATTTAATTCCGCCGTAATTATTTTAATTCTGCCGTAATTATTTTTTAATTTTGCCGTAATTATTTTTAATTATGCCGTAATTATTTTTACTACGACTGAATTATTTTTAATTACACCGTAATTATTTTTAATTCTGCCACAATTAATTTGAATTGCACCATAATTATTTTAATTCCGCCGTAATTATTTTTTAATTCCACCATAATTATATTTAATTACGCCGTAATTATTTTTACTACGGCTGAATTATTTTTAATTCTGCCGTAATTATTTTTTAATTCTGCCACAATTATTTTGAATTCCGCCGTAATTATTTTTAATTCCCCCGTAATTATTTTTTAATTCCACCATAATTATATTTAATTCCGCCGTAATTATTTTTAATTCTGCCGTAATTATTTTTACTACGGCTGATTTATTTTTAATTCTGCCATAATTATTTTTTAATTCCACCATAATTATATTTAATTCCGCCATAATTATTTTTAATTCTGCCGTAATTATTTTTTAATTTTGCCGTAATTATTTTTAATTACACCGTATTTATTTTTACTACGGCTGAATTATTTTTAATTCTGCCGTAATAATTTTTTAATTCCGCCTTAATATTTTTATAATTACACCATAATTATATTTAATTCCGCCGTAATTATTTTTATTTACGCCGTAATTATTTTTGATTACGCCGTAATTATTTTTACTACGGCTGAATTATTTTTAATTCTGCCGTAATTATTTTTTAATTTTGGCACAATTATTTTGAATTCCGCCGTAATTATTTTTAATTGTGCCGTAATTATTTTTTAATTTTGCCGTAATTAATTTTAATTATTTTTACTACGGCTGAATTATTTTGAATTCCGCCGTAATTATTTTAATTGTGCCGTAATTATTTTTTAATTTTGCCGTAATTAATTTTAATTTTGCCGTAATTATTTTTAATTACGCCGTAATTATTTTTACTACGGCTGAATTATTTTTAATTCTGCCGTAATTATTTTTTAATTCTGCCACAATTATTTGAATTCCGCCGTAATTATTTTTAAATTTTGCTGTAATTATTTTTTAATTCTGCCGTAATTATTTTTAATTCCGCCACAATTATTTTTAATTCCACCGTAATTATTTTTAATTCCGCCACAATTATTATGAATTCCGCCGTAATTATTTTGAATTCTGCCATAATTATTTTTTGATTTTGCCGTAATTGTTTTTAATTCTGCCGTAATTATTTTTTAATTTTGTCGTAATTATTTTTTAATGCCGCCGTAATTATTTTTTAATTCCGCCGTAATTATTTTTTAATTCCACCATAATTATATTTAATTCCGCCGTAATTATTTTTAATTACGCCGTAATTATTTTTAATTCCGCCGTAATTATTTTTAATTCAGCCAAAATTATTTTGAATTCCGCCGTAATTTTTTTAAATTCCGCCGTAATTATTTTTTACTTCCACCATAATTATATTTAATTCCGCCGTAATTATTTTTAATTCCACCATAATTATATTTAATTTTGCCATAATTATTTTTAATTACGCCGTAATTATTTTTACTACGGCTGAATTATTTTTAATTCTGCCGTAATTATTTTTAATTCTGCCACAATTATTTTGAATTCCGCCATAATTATTTTTAAATTTTGCAGTAATTATTTTTTAATTCTGCCGTAATTATTTTTAATTCCGCCACAATTATTTTTAATTCCACCGTAATTATTTTTAATTCCGCCACAATTATTATGAATTCCGCCGTAATTATTTTGAATTCTGCCATAATTATTTTTTGATTTTGCCGTAATTGTTTTTAATTCTGCCGTAATTATTTTTTAATTTTGTCGTAATTATTTTTTAATGCCGCCGTAATTATTTTTTAATTCCGCCGTAATTATTTTTTAATTCCACCATAATTATATTTAATTCCGCCGTAATTATTTTTAATTCTGCCGTAATTATTTTTAATTCCGCCGTAATTATTTTTAATTCTGCCACAATTATTTTGAATTCCGCCGTAATTATTTTAAATTCCGCCGTAATTATTTTTTACTTCCACCATAATTATATTTAATTCCGCCGTAATTATTTTTAATTCTGCCGTAATTATTTTTTAATTTTGCCATAATTATTTTTAATTACGCCGTAATTATTTTTACTACGGCTGAATTATTTTTAATTCTGCCGTAATTATTTTTTAATTCTGCCACAATTATTTTGAATTCCGCCGTAATTATTTTTTAATTTTGCCGTAATTATTTTTAATTCGGCCGTAATTATTTTTTAATTCCACCATAATTATTTTTAATTCCGCCGTAATTATTTTTAATTCCGCCATAATTATTTTTAATTCCTCCATAATTATATTTAATTCCGCCGTAATTATTTTTAATTCCGCCGTAATTATTTTTAATTCTACCGTAATTATTTTTTCTACGGCTGAATTATTTTAATTCGGCCGTAATTATTTTTTAATTCCACCATAATTATATTTAATTCCGCCGTATTTATTTTTAATTCTGCCGTAATTATTTTTTAATTCCACCATAATTATATTTAATTTCACCGTAATTATTTTTAATTCCGCCGTAATTATTTTTTAATTTTGCCGTAATTATATTTAATTCCGCCGTAATTATTTTTAATTCCGCCACAATTATTTTGAATTCCGCCGTAATTATTTTTAATTCTGCCGTAATTATTTTTTAATTTTGCAGTAATATTTTTTAATTACGCCGTAATTATTTTTACTACGGCTGAATTATTTTTAAATTCCGCCGTAATTATTTTTAATTCTGCCGTAATTATTTTTATTCCGCTGTAATTATTTTTTAATTACGCCGTAATTATTTTTACTACGGCTGAATTATTTTTAATTCTGCCGTAATTATTTTTTAATTCCGCCGTAATTTTTTTTTAATTCCACCATAATTATATTTAATTCCGCCGTAATTATTTTTAATTCCGCCACAATTATTTTGAATTCTGCCGTATTTATTTTTTGATTTTGCCGTAATTATTTTTTAATTTTGCTGTAATTATTTTTTAATTCTGCCGTAATTATTTTTAATTCCGCCACAATTATTATGAATTCCGCCGTAATTATTTTGAATTCTGCCATAATTATTTTTTGATTTTGCCGTAATTATTTTTAATTCTGCCGTAATTATTTTTTAATTTTGCTGTAATTATTTTTTAATGCCGCCGTAATTATTTTTTAATTCTGCCGTAATTATTTTTTAATGCCGCCGTAATTATTTTTAATTCTGCTGTAATTATTTTTTAATTTTGCCGTAATTATTTTTTAATGCCGCCGTAATTATTTTTTAATTCCGCCGTAATTATTTTTAATTCTGCCACAATTATTTTGAATTCCGCCGTAATTATTTTTAATTTTGCCGTAATTATTTTTTAATTCCACTATAATTATATTTAATTCCGCCGTAATTATTTTTAATTCTGCCGTAATTATTTTTTAATTTTGCCGTAATTATTTTTAATTACACCGTAATTATTTTCACTACGGCTGAATTATTTTTAATTCTGCCGTAATTATTTTTTAATTCTGCCACAATTATTTTGAATTCCGCCGTAATTATTTTAAATTCCGCAGTAATTATTTTTTAATTTGCCGTAATTATTTTTAATTCGGCCGTAATTATTTTTTAATTCCACCATAATTATATTTAATTCCGCCTTAATTATTTTTAATTCCGCCACAATTATTTTTAATTCCGCCGTAATTATTTTTAATTCTGCCGTAATTATTTTTTAATTTTGCTGTAATTATTTTTAATTACACCATAATTATTTTTACTACGGCTGAATTATTTTTAATTCTGCCGTTAATATTTTTTAATTCCGCCGTAATTATTTTTTAATTCCACCATAATTATATTTAATTCCGCCGTAATTATTTTTAATTCCGCCGTAATTATTTTTAATTCTGCCACAATTATTTTTAATTCCGCCATAATTATTTTTAATTTTGCCGTAATTATTTTTTAATTCCTCCTTAATTTTATTTAATTCCGCCGTAATTATTTTTAATTCCGCCGCAATTATTTTTTAATTCCACCATAATTATATTTAATTTCACCGTAATTATTTTTAATTCCGCCGCAATTATTTTTTAATTCCACCATAATTATATTTAATTTCACCGTAATTATTTTTAATTCCGCCGTAATTATTTTTAATTCTGCCACAATTTTTTTGAATTCCGCCGTAATTATTTTTAATTCTGCCGTAATTATTTTTTAATTCCACCATAATTATATTTAATTCCGCCGTAATTATTTTTAATTCTGCCGTAATTATTTTTAATTCCGCTGCAATTATTTTTTAATTCCACCATAATTATATTTAATTTCACCGTAATTATTTTTAATTCTGCCGTAATTATTTTTAATTCTGCCACAATTTTTTTTAATTCCGCCGTAATAATTTTTAATTCTGCCGTAATTATTTTTTAATTCCACCATAATTATATTTAATTCCGCCGTAATTTTTTGAATTTCGCCGTAATTATTTTTAATTCCGCTGCAATTATTTTTTAAGTCCACCATAATTATATTTAATTCCGCCCTAATTATTTTTAATTCCGCCGTAATTATTTTTAATTCTGCCACAATTATTTTGAATTCCGCCGTAATTATTTTTAATTCTGCCGTAATTATTTTTAATTCCACCATAATTATATTTAATTCCGCCGTAATTATTTTTAATTCTGCCATAGTAAAAATAATTACAGTGGACTTAAAAATAATTACGGCGGAATTAAAAAATAATTATGGCGGAATTAAAAATAATTCAGCCGTAGTAAAAATAATTACGGCAGAATTAAAAATAATTACAGCGTAATTCCACATAACTAAAATTTACTTACAGGATAGTTACATCCTAAGGGCGGGCCTTAAAAGAAAGCGTTACCGAAATGTGTTCAGGTATCCTAATTTATAGTTCAAGTATTATACAGAAAACACAAAAAAGGTGATGCAGTACCCAAAATAACATACCTTTCCTTCCTTCTCCTACAACGCCAAACAGCAATGAGAGATAAAAGACATTGAAAAGAACAGACAGTGCATGAGAGACACAATAAAATTAAAACAGACTACAAAAACAAAACAAACTGAGCTACTACTAGACATAAACAATATGATATGGACAATAAAATGAGCATTTCTAAGAGTGCTTGCTTCACAGTCTTTGTTACGCATTTGCGCTTTAGGAGAAATCTTACCGTGACGCGTTCAGGATAAACTCCGGCTCTGAGGAAGGAGGCTTTCCATGCATCAACATCTTCCTGACTCTCACAAGCCAATTCCAGCTGGCGGTAGTCCTTATACACATTTCTGTGGACACACAGCATGATCACTGCACTCCATGTGTCCCGTCTCATCAGCTGTACATCCTTCCACCAGTGAGGGTTAATAACTAAATACCTTTACAGTCATTCATGTAAACTGCTTTTATTTATTTTATTACTTCAGATTTTCTACTCCACTATACAACAAAATTTGCTTTTTTGATGTTATGCTACATTTATTTCACCATTCTGGTCACTTTTAAGCTTCATTTTTGTTTTGCATACAAAAAACATGTCATTATTTAGATTAAAC